>NC_138160.1:86617461-87817461 GCF_964165515.1 Mesoplodon bidens | reverse complement strand
CACTTCTGTGTGGGAGAGGAAAAAATTATAAGTTTCTGGCTTTGTTGTCAAGGGGCTTACATTCGTAGACATGCATACATGGAGCTTTCAAAAATCCTAGGCAAAACAAGAAAGAATATAAACAAATCAATGCTTATGTTAATATGCAATACATTCCTTAAGCCACAGGTCAATGCATGCCATAGGAGTTTTAAAAAAATGATAGATTTCTTCTAGACCTCGCTCTGAGCTTTCTCTGTCATTCCAAGCAGTGTACTATTCCTTGGAAATCGTCCAGATAAATTGCCATTGATCAGAACATGCACAGAAATGGACAACATTACCATGTAACATTAAATCAACTTTTGATTAATGTATTCATTTAGTCCAAGGCATTTCATAAGAGCCGAATTTCTTATGACAAAAAAGTTTTCTCTACTCCACTAACTTATGACATCTCTTAAAATCTCATTCACTACTTCCAGTGTATATTTTCTCCAATTTTTTTCTTCCACTTTGATAAACATTTCTATTTTCTGACAGAGCCTTTTTATTTTCTTATCTTTTGTTCTTTTCCTAGTTTGTATGTGCGTGTGTGTGTGTGTATGCTTGACTACATATCAGCTAGATTAGGAGTAAAGGTCGTACTTTAGTGATAAGTAAATAGAAGAACCATACATTTGCTAATGTTTGCTGATCAAAACCAAAAAGAAACAAAGAAGATAAAACGTATATTATGTGTTCTTTTATGTTAAAGCTAGTAAAATTATTATCTGATTAAAGCATACATGATAAAACCTTAAATAGCTCCATAATCCCATGTCTGAAAATCCTGAGGTTACACATATTTTCGAATTCAGAATTATTCAAATTCTAGAAAGATAATACAGGCATGGACTATATTATATAATATTCCCAGCAAGTTCTAACAACACCCTATATTTACATAAATCAATATTACTGAAGTTAAAGAGTCACCCTACTTAGGACAAAATAATAAATTATTTATTTGTGTTTAGCTAGAGTCAAATCATATAGTAATATGTTGATAAGTGATGTGGGTAAATATATACTGCAAATATCCTAATACTTCTCAATTCAAAGAAAATGTTCATATTTCTATCTATTCTCCCTCTCTCCCTTTCTCTCTCTGTCTCTGTCTCTCTCTCTCTTTCCCCATGTAATTAATATTCTGTCAGGTTGTTTGGAAATCTTAGTGAACGGGTCACTTCAATGTTAACACGTTCATTGTCATCAGGTTGGAGCTAGATATGTGATGATGGGACAGAAACAGGATTCTCGAGTAATGAGACAGAACTTCGATAGGCTGCTTTTAAAGAGAGGTTTCAGTTTGCCTTCCTCATTAAATAGCCTTCTGTCTAAGCAGTCTATAATCGAGTAAAACTGCCATAACCTTCTGCTGACTGATAAATGGATCATGATCAAAGAAGGAAGTTAGTTGGTCACAATTTTTTACCATATCTTAGGGATTTTTCCACCTGTGTTCATAAACACTACTTTCCTCATGCTCATCATTTAAGCAATTTCTTCATCATCCATGGGATTGCACAATAGGAATATTGCTATAAATGTTCACCATTCATTCGTTCAGTTTTCTCCAAGGATAATGATTTTTGTCCATTATTATCATATTTGTCAACATATTGATAATTTTAAGCTGCTTCACAATTTGCAGAAAGTTTTACTATAGTTTTTCAGATACTTTACACAATGATGCTTCCTGAATTCCTGAATATTCATACTTGTCTTTAATGTTTAATTCTTTGTGATATATTCTAGTTTAATAAACAAATCAGCCATATGAATTTCCTTCTTCACTGTCAAATCTATTTAATCAGTACCAGGCATTATCTTTTTTTGTTTGTATGTTGTTTGTTTCATTATAGTGTTTGCCTATTTTTTATTAGTTCTTGTAACCACTCTCAGGCTCCAGTGTAAAAACTTCAACAATTTATGTTTCTGTTTCTTTAAATCATATTCTAAAGAAAAAGTAATAATGGATTTTCTATATCACATTCCTTATTAAGATACCTCACAAACACACCTTGATGAAGCTTATACAATAACAATATTTGCTGAGATATTGATAGTAAAATTTGTTGTAATTTTCATCTCTTGATATTACTCATGGAGTTGTATTTAACACTTTTTGGCAATTTCACTATTTAATTTAACACAATGTCACAAAACACAAAACACAAAATATTGATGAACACAAGTGTGTGACTACTAGAGATACCAAATCTCAACAAGTGCCTCCTATCAGTTCAAATAAGATTTTTGCACAAAATATATTTTATTGCCACATTTACAGAAAAAAATAAAAGAAAAAGGGAACTTAGATTTTTGAGCTTTTCAGATTTTGAAATTGCCCTGAAAGATTGTAGATCTATATTGATTTAAGATAGACATTTTAAATATCAGTTACAGAGAAATACCTTTTGATAAATGAATACTCATGATTAATCTAAAAAAGATACTAATAAAAGATACATATATTAGTTAACTTACTCTATTATGAAAACTAAAACATTATACATTTACATCCTTTTAGTCCTAAGATTTTCATTGATGATGAATACCTACCTGTGTACTAGAAATGCTAAGAAATTTATATTTTATGTGCTAAAAAATTCATCATTGTTTACCTGTATTAAATAATGCATTTAGACTTATAGCCAGCAAGACTTCCAGAAACTCTTCAGAAAATGGTTCATCTCACAGTCACTGACTTTTTTCAACAAGGAAACATTCATTTTTACATGCAAAGTATAACACAAAGAATAAATGGTAGCTAGAGCTACATTACTTTGAATTTTTTGATTTTTTTTCTGTTTTGAGTACTTTACATGCAATTTTATCACTTTTAACACTTTTTTACTTTATTTTTATTTTATATTATTATGGTTGAAATGGTTTCCATTCACATTCCTAGGAAAACAGTAATTTAGGGTATTATGCATCATACTTATTTGTTTACTAAACAAATTTTTTTTATTCTATTCCCACCTTGTGGCAGTCACTGTTCTAGGCATTCTGGACCTAGCAGTGAAGGAACCAAACCTCCTGAGTTATGAAGAATTAAATGTGTTAATACAATATGATTCTTAGAAGAGTACCTGGCATATAGTAAGCACTTAATAAATTATAGCCAGTAATAATATTAGAGGTGACTATATTTTATTATTAAGCAACTCTTCTACTGGCAAATACATGCTATAGATATATATGACAATTACAATATCACTTTATATGGAAATTGATGCTTTGAAGTAAACACAGCAGGTGAAAGGAGTGCGGTGCTCTTTAGTTAAGATAGTGAGAAAAAAATTCCTGTGAGGAGCTGAAATTTGAACTTAACCCTAAATGAAGGGAAATAACTGCAGAAACTCCTGCAGAGTTCTGGGGAAAGAGTATTTCAGGTAGAGTGATATTTAGTGCAATGCCCACAAGGAAGGAAAGAGATTGCTATGTTCAGAGGCTTGGAAAAATGTAGCCGGAACATACTACACCAGGAAGAAATAGGTAGGATATGAGATTAGAGATTTGTAGGTTATTACATGCCATAGAAGGAGACTGAGTTTTATGCCAGTTGCTATGGGAAGCAAGCAGAGGGTCTTAAGAGGAATGTTGTTACCTGATTTGAAGTTAAAACATAATTTTTACTGCCCTTTGCTCATGTGTGTGGAGAAGAAGACCAGTTAGGAATCTAAAACATGAGTCCTAGTTAGACATAATGTTGGTTTGGGCTTCTTAGCAGTGGAGATCATGGAATCAGGCTAGATTATAGATGTAGCACTAATGGGATATGTTCATGAATTAATATAAAAGATGGCAGAAGAAGAGGAATCAACAATGGGTTTTTTAATTGAACATTTGAATAGATAGGGGTAACTTTATTCTAGAGAATACTGTAGAAGAGACAGATTTGATGTGAATGAGCTTGTGTGTTGGAGTGGTGATGGTGGTGTGTGTGTGCAAACATGACTCCAATTTTGCTAACTATTCAAATGAGACAATGTTCTTTAAGTATAAATCTATGTGATAAATTACAATAAATAATTCCTTCCAGTTATATAGTACATTACTACCCTTCTACCTTGTAAATGGATTTTGAACAACTTTATATTTTAATTGGCTTGCTTCATATGTGTTTTAAGAATACATGTTACTTCAAACTAGTTTGGGGACGCTGTAAACCATAGATGAATGAATAAGTAAATGAGTAAATTAATTAACAAATATCCATTGCTTCAAATTCAGTCCATCAACAAATTTTTTTTTTTTTTTTTTTTTGTTGTTGTTGTTGTTGTTTTAATATTTGAGACAGTTTTAACAAACACGTTTCCCTCCCTTCTCCAGAGTAGAGTAACAAATTAAGAGGTGGACAAGCACTTTGGTAATAGCAAACAGGGCCAATTATAAAAACAGGAATTAGGGGCTTCCCCGGTGGCGCAGTGGTCGAGAGTCTGCCCGCCGACGAAGGGGACACGGGCCCGCGCCCCGGTCCGGGAGGATCCCACATGCCGCGGAGCGGCCGGGCCCGTGAGCCACGGCCGCTGAGCCTGCACGTCCGGAGCCTGTGCTCCGCAACGGGAGAGGCCACAACCGTGAGAGGCCCGCATACCGAAAAAAAAAACAAAAAACAAAACAGGAATTAAAAAGTGTAGGCGTGTAGGTCTACTCAGAATAGAGACTTGTAGTTCTTATAACTCAGCTGTCCACAACTCTGTGGTATAATAATTGATATCATAGTGTTGACTACCATATATTTAATAAAGGTTAAATCATCTTTATTCAGCTCTGTTTTGGATGACAGGAGTACATGAAATGCATTTTTTAAAATTTTCATCCAAAATGACAAAAAATATAAAAGTATGATTCTAAATGGTAGAATGAGATTTCAAATATCTGAAAACTTTATTTGTGTAGAATATCTCATTTACCAAGAACTCCAGATACATCAACAAATTTGGATAAATAGCAACACCACATACAAAATTCACTAGTTAAAAATGTTAATTGTATCTAGCGCTTGATGAAATTAAGCAATGAGTGAAATCTGACCTGAGAATCATAAATTCCTTACCTTCTCTTTCCTGCAGAATTAGCATTTGAGTAATTGAGCATATTTTTCTTACTAAATTGAGAAAAATAGTTGGTAAAATGTAGAAACAGCCACAGTTTGCCTCAGAGCTTGCTCACATTTAATATAAGCAAAGTGGCCAAAAAATTATTTTAATTCATATACAGACCAAAAAAAGCCTTATACACATGGTTTAAGAAGTACTCCTTGAGAATGTTAATTTATATATTCCTTTTAAGTTGTTGAATAAATGGAGAAACAATGCATGCATTTAGTATTAGCCTTAAGAAAGATGTATAAAACTTACATTACTCTGTTATGCTTTCAGAGCAGCTTATAATTCTGGCCCTTAAGAGTTTTACAACCACTGAACTCACTTGTTCTCTGTCACCTCCTGAATAATAGCACAGCCCCACATTTCAAGGAAAACATCTATTGCTTCTGGCAAATTTCCTCTTCTTTGCAACATGAGAGGACTCTGAAGCCAGGCTGCCTAGCCCAAGGTTCTGTCGCCTGCACACTTGCTGTGTGCTCTTGGACAAGTTGCTTGCCTTCTGAAGCTTCATGTCTTGTTTGTAATCTAGACATGATGTAGTACTTTTTTCTTACAATCATTGATAATAAATAAGCCACTTAATATAATTCTTCAAAAAGAATCGATGCTAAATTAAAATTAGCACTGTCACAGTACAGTTTTTTTCTCCTTCTGGACCCAATAGCAGGAATGCTCACAGGAAAAGCAAATGATGGTAATTAATTTAAAGTGATTTTAGTAATTTCTTTTGGAGACTGCCTCCAGCAGAGCAGCAGCAAAAAACTCTTGATTTGCACAATCAAGTCAGAAAGTCAAGAGTATTTGGAGGCCTTCTAGAATGTGTCAGGCCCAGGAGTGAGTGTTAGTTGTGTCTTCTTCATTTAGTTTTACATTAGAGAATATAAAGCAGATGTAAAATATTCTCATTAGCACTGAGACCAAGGTGGAGAATGTTGAGGGATGTGCAACAATCACCAATGGCTTGAATAAATACATTAGCTGTGGTTCCAGAAGGATAAATATACATAAACCAAAGAGAGAGGGAAAAGAGTTCAGAACAAAAAGAAGACCAGAGATGATATATAAATAGCCAACAAGCATACGAAACAATGTTCAACATCACTAATCACTAGGAAAATGCAAATCAAAACCACAGTGGGATATCATTTCACACCCCTGAGGATGGCTACTATAAAACACACACACATATATACACACACACCATATGAAAATAACAAGTGTTTTTGAGGATGTGGAGAAATTGGAACCTCTGTGCACTGTTGGTCATATTGTAAAATGATGCAACCACTATGGAAAACAGTATGGAAGTTTTTCAAAGAGTGAAAGTAAAACTACCATATGATCCAGCAATCCCATTTCTGGGTATATATCCAAAAGAAGTTAAAGCAGGGAAGAGATACTTACACACTCATGTTCATCACAACACTTTTCACAATAGCCAAGAGATGGAAGCAACTGAACTGTCCATCCATGGGTGAATGGATAAAGAAAATGTGGCAAACACATATAAGGATGAATAAACATATTATTCATCCTTATAAAAGAAGAAAATTCTGTCACATGCTACCACATGGATGAACCTTGAGGATATTGTGCTAACTGAAATAAGCCAGTCACAAAAGTACAAATGCTTTTTGATTCCACTTACATGAGGTATATCTAAAGTAGTTAAATTTATAGAACAGATATTAAAATGCTGTTTATCAGGGGTTCAGAAAAGGGGGGTTGCTGTTTAATGTGTATAGAGTTACAGATTTGAAGGTGAAAAAGTTCTGGAAATATTTTACAACAATGTAAACATACTTAACACTACTGAACTGTACATTTACAAATAGTTAAGATGATAAATTTTATATATGTTTTTACCACAATTTAAAAAAAATACAAAAGGAAGAGTGTTGCTATCAGTCCATAGAGGAGAGATGGACCACCTCACCCAATATTTATTCAGATGTTGAGACTGATGACACCACACATATATTAGGAGGGTATGAAAAGGTTTATTACTTAGATAAGGATGAAGCTTTCTGAGGTCAAATAATGGTATGAAAGAACAAGAAGGAAGACTGGCTTGGGGTTTCATGGTATCTAGGGAGTGGGGCAGAGTGAGGGTTTCTGCATGTGAGTTGGGGCTTGTGTGGTTTGTATTTTTGTGCAGTACTAAAGGAGGGAATATCCAAACTTTCTTAACTCATCCAGATGTGGGGCAGAATGGGAAGGGGAAATGGTGGGACTTGAAAGCCATAAGTGGTCAAAAAAATGAAGTCAGACTGTTAAAATTCCTGATTGTTACAGACTATTACAATTATGATATTTGGCTGATGACTGAAATGTGCCATGCTTCATTTAATTATATTTGGGCTTAAGTAAGCTACTGGGGTCCTCTATGATGCTTATAGCCTTGAGGCCATAAGTGAGGTGAAATTTTCATTGAATGCTTTGTTCATAAGCTCCTCATTGTCAGTTTTGTACAATGCCTTGTACTGTGACCTTTATGTAAAGAAAAATGTGAGACCTTCATTTATAGTGAGGATATATATGAAGTGAGAGATTCCTAGAGTTCTTTACCCCACAGAGGAAAAGCTTGGATAAGGAATTTTTGTTGCTGCTATTGGCCACACAAGACAAGCTGAATCATTGACAATAGTTTAAGAGTTTGGAAAAGTGTGCAGATGGGGCCAATTGTTGGCCAGGGAATCCAATGCTAAAGTGAGTACCTGAGGTTTAGCCAATTATGCTGACCCTTCAGTCTCATCATGATGAGGCATAGCCTGATTAATGGATGAAAAGCAGCAGATCTCCGAGGAGCTCCATCATGTGTATAGTGGCAACACATCTTAAGTGTAGGAATTCTCTTTGCTGTTCACTGAAGCCAAGATGGCCAGGGCAGGGCTGACCTCATTATAGAGCATCATGGCATCTGGCAAGGGACTGAAGACAGGAGAAGAGACCACCCCTTCCTGCAGTCAGGATATGCGAGAGGGCCCAATCTTGTCTCTATCTTATAGCAAGGAGATCTTGGGGACCATGCCAAGCTTTCAGGCGCTGCAAGGCATAACGGGCAGTTGGGTACCAAGGGTCATAGACTTAGGACCCATGAGAGCCTCTGCTTCCAGCAGAGTGCAGTAGCAGCCTGCAGTTTACACTCTAATGATATACAGAATAGGCCTGAGGAGAGTTTCTTTTACCAGAATTTCATGGGCAATTTATGGCTATCGTCAGTGGCCCAGAGATTCCAAGATACATAAAATGAAGTTGCTAAAGGCTCAATAGGAAAGGAGTCTTTGGGGGCATTAATGGGAATGCTGTTGTATTGCAGTTTGGACAAATTCTAGAGACTTTGTTGTAGGAGGCTCATTCCAAGTGGGCCAGTTTTCAAGTAACAGCCTGGATAGCGTTAAGTAAAATTTAAGTAAAAAAAATAAGTAAAATTGAGAAATATATTGCCTCCAGAATCCAAAAATGTCTAAAAGACATTGGACTTGTTTCAATTTTATGGGTGCTGAGAGGGTCAATAACTATTTCTTGGCAGTGTCAGGGATGGAACAGACTTTAATTATCAAATAATTTTCAAGAATTTAACTGAGGTGACAGGGCCTAGTACTATGTGTGGGGCAAAGACCCATTTTCGTGAGCTCCTTTGTGCGTATTGGTATGTCCTGAAACAGTGTGTCAAACGAATCTCCTTGGTAGACGATGTCTTCAGTGTGATATCATACCTGTGTTTTTAGAGAATGTCAGCTGCAGTTAAGATCTTTCCTGCAAATGCTGTATGTGATGCCAGCGTTGTTGAGGTACTGCAAGAATAGCTGAGTAAAAGCATATTGGTGTCCCTTCAAAGAGGAAGGCAAATGGCAACTAAAAGCCTGTTGAAATAGGAACCAAATAGAACATATTAGCCAAATATACATCTGCAATGTATTTAACTGCTGCTAATGGGATGGTGTCAGTAATTTCAGTAACACTGCTATAGAGACACAAATAAAATCACATGAGCTAAGGGCACTTTGAGTAGGGCCTCGTTCCCATCTTCTTGTCCCTATACACCCATTATAACTTCTAATTTAGGTTGGGATAAATCTATAACAGAGGCAAGGTAGAACCCATTAAATGTAGCACAGATCAAAGTACAAGCTTGCCAGTGGGCAGCAACACAACTCAAAAGCATGCTAACCTGCGAGCATAAGCGTTAGTTGTTAACAAGTCCCAGCAAGAGAAGAAAGATCCCCAGTGAGGGTAATCATTGTCTAGACTCCCTGTTCCCAGTGCCAGTAGTTGTGTCACCTTGCAGAGGCAGAATGGACTCTCACACTCAAAATCTGGTTCAGATGTTGAGATTAATGATGCAACACAAGTACTAAGAGGGCATGAAAAGGTTTACTATTCACAGAACCAGGCTTTCTGAAGAGAGCCGGGTAGGCTCATGTGCAGATCCAAGAATGGCATGAGAGAGCAGGGAAAAAAGCCTAGCTCGGGATCTTATGGTGGTAATCACGTGGACTGGAGTCAAGATTCCCACACACAGGCCGATGTTTGTGTGGTTTGAAGTTCCCACAGGCGCCAAAGTAGAAAGCATCTGGGTTTTTTTTTTATCAGCTTACCCAGATGTGAGGCAGAAGAGGAAGGGAAAATTGGTGGGGTTTGAAAGCTATTAGCAGTGAAACATCAAAAATGGAGTCAGACTATTACAAACAGCATGAGCAAAGGCACTGAGGTCAGTGAGAACATAAAATTTTAAAGGAACTAAGAGTTTGGCTAAGGGTTAAGTGCAAAATTGTAAATAAAAAGAGAAGACTATATTCCACTGCGTGTGTGTGTGTATGTATGTGTATATATATATATATATATATATATATATATACACGTCTTTATCCATTTATCTATAAATGGACACAGACTACTGTAAATAATGTTGCTATAAATATTGGGGTGCCTGTATCTTTTTGAACTAGTGTTTCAGTTTTCTTCAGTTATATACCCAGGAGTGACATTGTTGGATGATATGGTAGTTCTATTTTTAATTTTGGGGGGAAACTCCATACTGTTTTCCATAGTGACTGTACCAATTTACAATCCCACCAACAGTGTACTAGTGTTCCCTTTTCTCCACATCCTCATAAACACTTATTATTTCCTGTCTTTTAAAAAAAATTATTTTTGTATTGAAGTATAGTTGATTTACAATGTTGTGTTAGTTTCAGGTGTACAGCATAGTGATTCAGTTATACATATACATATATTCATTCCTTTCAGATTCTTTTTCCCATATAGGTTATTACAGAATATTGAGTAGCATTCCCTGTGCTATACAGTAGGTCCTTGTTAGTTATCTATTATATATATATAGTACTGTGTGTAAGTTAATCCCAAAGTTCTAATTTATCCCTCCCCTGCAACATTTCCCTTTTGGTCACCATATATATATTATTTTTCGGATTCTTTTCCCTTATAGGTTATAACAAAATATTGAGTATAGTTCCCTGTGCTGTACAGTAGGTCCTTGTTGGGTATCTATTTTATATATAGTCGTGTGTATCTGCTAATCCCAAACTCCTAATTTACCCCTCCCTCCCCTTTTCCCTTTGGAAACCATAAGGTTTTGTTTTCTATGTCTGTGGGTCTATTTCTATTTTGTATATAAGTTCATTTGTATCTTTCTTTTTTTAGATTCCTGATACAAGTGATATCACATGATGTTTGCCTTTCTCTGTCTGGCTTAATTCACTTGGCATGATCATCTCTAGGTCCATCCACGTTGCTGCAAATGGCATTACTTCATTCTTTTTTATGGCTGAGTAATATTCCATTGAATATATATATCACATCTTCTTTTTATCCATTCATCTGTTGAGGACATTTAGGTTGGTTTCAAGTCTTGGCTGTTGTAAATAGTGCTGCTATGAACATTGGGGTGCATGTATCTTTTTGAATTACAGTTTTCTCCAGATATATACCCAGGAGTGGGATTGCAGGATCATATGGTAGTTCTATTTTTAGTTTTTTAAGGAACCTCCATACTGTTCTCCATAGTGGCTGTACCGATATCTTGTCTTTTAAAATAACCATTCTGACATGTATGAGGGGATATTTCACTGTGGTTTTAATTTGAATTTCCCTGATGACTAGTGATGTTGAGCATTTTCTCATTTGCCTATTGGCCACCTGTATGTATTACTCAGCCACAAAAAATAAAGACATTTTGCTATTTGTGACAGCATGGATGGACCTAGAGGGTATTATGCTTAGTGAAAGAGTCAGACAGAGAAAGACAAATGCTATATATTTTAACTTATATATGGAATCTAAAAAATAAAACAAATGAATGAATATAACAGAAACAGACTCACAGATACAGAGAACAAACTAGTGGTTACCAGTGGGAAGAGGGGTGGGAGGAAGGACAAGACAGGGGAAGGAGATTAAGAGGTACAAACTACTAGGCATAAAATAAATCAGATACAAGGATGCAATATACAGCACAGTGAATATACCCAATATTTTATAATAACTTTACATGGAGTATAATCTATAAAATATTACAGGGCTTCCCTGGTGGCGCAGTGGTTGAGAATCTGCCTGCCAATGCAGGGGACACGGGTTCGAGCCCTGGTCTGGGAAGATCCCACATGCCGCGGAGCAACTAGGCCCATGAGCCACAACTACTGAGTCTGTGCGTCTGGAGCCTGTGCTCCGCAGCAAGAGAGGCCGCGATAGTTAGAGGCCCGTGCACCGTGATGAAAAGTGGCCCCCGCTTGCCGCAACTAGAGAAAGCCCTCGCACAGAAACGAAGACCCAACACAGCCAAAAATAAATAAATAAACTTGAAAAAAGGCCACAAGCAAAACTAAAAAAAAAATACAATGTTACACACCTGAAACTAATATAATATTGTAAGTCAACTATACTTCAATAAAAAATAAAATAAATCATAAAAAAATAAAAGGGAAGATTTAGGTGAAATGGGCTAGTTATTTTATCCCTATATTTGTAATAAGAAAAGTATATATTCTTCATGATGAAAATAACTTTGAAAAGTCTGTATCAAAATGCATAAGAAGATATTTTCACTAATATTTAGATATATTTCATACTGGCTCCCTGAAAGTGTGTTCTCTACTCTTCCTAATTTCTGAATAGAAAGCTCCCACAATATCTAGGGCCAAAGGGAAGAGAAAATAAATCTGTTCCAGTCTAATCCTGCTAACTTATTGCTATTTTATTATTTCAAATTTATTTTTATTTGATTGGTTATAAACATTCTATATGGTATCAACTTAAATAATGCATTTCAACAATTGGGATGTATTTTCTTGTAACACACACAATTCTGAAATTTGCAAAGCAAGATGAACATAGCATTTTTGGTCAATTTAGAAAATTTATTTTATAGTAATGTCTACCATTTGCCTACATATGGCTTTTCAAATGGCTTTTGCATATATTATCACATTTTACCTACAAAATAGTTTTATGAGGACAAATAATATGTTGATCATCTGCATATATATGTGTGTATATACATATATACATTCTCTTTATGTTTCAGTTCATATATAAAATCAAAATGTACATTATATTTTGTGCAAAATTAGGCAACCACAAATAAAATCTGTCTTCTAACTTGCAATCTAAATTCTTCTTAACTATGAAATATTTAAATTCAAGAATTAGAAATGTTTATTAGTTTAAATTTACATTATATGAGTCCAGTCAAAAAAAAAGAAACCTCATTAATTATTTTAGCAGAAATAATTTAGAGCAGGAATTTGGTTACAAAGGTGAGAACACAGAGATAATACACAACAAATAGCACGGAGCAGCTACGCATCCCAATGAGGAAATGAAAGGAAAATGAGCACTTGAAGGAAGGTCTTTAGCAGACCACCAAGGAGAGGGTACTGCCCAACTGCTACTGGTTCCTTTGAGGGGTTGTGGAAAGATTGGTTCTGGAGTGAAGAAAATAATAGAATTGACAGCTGGAAGCAACTGCTTCTGCAGGAATTAAGAACTACTGACTAAGTGACTCTACAGGCACCATAGTCAAAGAGGACCAGAAGAGCCCTTCCAGTCTCCTCAAAGGTCTCCTTTGGGCAGAACCTAACAGGGAGTCAGCCTGAAAAAGGGGAAATGTAATATTCACAGTCAATTCTCAGCCCAGGCATTACACTACTATAGATGGGTGAGTTTGGAGCTGAAAGATTCTAGCCTAGTAATTACCTGCACAATGTGGAAAATGAAAATCCATTCAGCGTATATATATTGTGATGACCTTAAATGATAACTAATACGTTTAGGGAACAGTAAGCTATTTTACACTCATGAAGAGAAAACATATAGTAGATATATGTAGAATGAGCACTTCCCCCCCACCACCCCTTCTCTCTTTTCTCTTTGGGACTAGAGTAATTTTTGATAAACTATGCCACTGGCACATAATTCAGGAGTGCTCTTTACTGAGTGCTAGACTCTCAGTACTCTATATGCCATTTGTGAAGCCTCCCTTCAGATACTTCTAAATTGGGAATTGTGCAATATTTATTAATTCAACAAGTATATGTGGAACATTTACAATGTTATGTGTTATAGATGGGTAAAATAAAGGATTTAGAGATCCTAAGAATAGGATAGGTTTTCAAAAGGCCCTTTCTCCTGATATATATAAAAATATGAAATCATAATATCTGAAGTTTATAGGTATGCTAAAGTCAAAGTGGATTTTATTATCATATTATAGTCAAGCCTAAAATCTGAACTAACCATCTTTCTTTCTCTCTTTTTGTGCTTGCCTCTACTGGCCCCGCTTCATCAGGGATGTAATTGGTCATATCATTACATGGATTATACAGACTTGGTGCTAGTGGTCCAGAGGTCAGCAAGACTTAGGGTCTTTGTACTTGTGGAGCTTATACAGGTTGCCAGCTTCCAGAAGGCAATTCTCTGTTCCTGCTAGGTCTAAACAAGCAAAGAAATCTTGCTTTCATTTTATGGCCTTGAGAATGTAAGGGGGATATGTGCAGACTATACAGAAATGAGCTCTGACTATAAATTAAAGCATAAGCCATCAATTTTAGAGATGGTATATTTCAATATCCTCCTTACTATTTTAAAATATGTAGTTTTACATAACAGATGTGAAATATTAATTTATAAAAACCACCTCTATATAGTAGTATGAATTTTGTCTAGAAAAACTGCCTGTGTTAACAGTTCAATCTTTTATGAAGTCTTTAAACGATTGTCTACCAGTAGAAACAGGAAGTTCTAGTACTGCCCTTCCATGTAATGGAATCAATGCCTCTCTATTTCTACCACCTATTATGTGGTAGATGTTAATCCATGGTAAATTTGTCCTAATAGAGGTGGTTCTGTCCCTCTCCAACTAAAAAGGTGTGACAGGCTGTGAGGATAAAATCAATGTTAATTTTCAGTGAATTGTGTTCATATGAAAATAACCAAGTTTTCCACATATAAGGAGACAGCAAACCAGAAAACAAAGGAAGAGATAAGGCCTCTGCTCAGCTTTTGTATTTGTGTATTTTGTTTCTATTACAAATAACTCCATCTTAATGATCTGTTCTTTAATCTTTCTTTGACTTGCCTCATTATATATCAATCAATTAATTGAGTAGTGAAAAATTACATCCAATTGACATTTAGAGTATTTGTTTTTACCTATGAAATATACTATATATACATATATATTTAAAATTTCCTCCTGACCTTCTACCTACTCCTGCTCTTACCCTTTTACTTATCTCTTCTTTATCCTAATATTTGCAAATGCAGTGAAACTTTTGTAGGGATAGTACCCAGGTATCAAAGACTAGTAATGTCTGTAGTCCCTTCTGAATCAGTGTTTTTTTATAGGCATGTGCAATAAGCACAGCACTCAGGGTTAATTGTACACAGTCCTCACTTCAGTTTATAATTAGGAACTCAGAAAACTTTTCCTTCCACAGAAACTATTTTAGGAAAGATCAACAGGTTCCTAAAACCTCTAAGAATACCTTTTTAAACTGATAACATATATAAGTAATTAAGGAAATAATAGTAGAAACATCTATAGAAACAGTGGAGAAAGTCATTCAGAGTTTAACTTGTGGGCAAAATAATATGCCATCCATAAAAGGAGAGGCACTAGGTGAAGTCACTCTTTGACCTTAGACAACCTACTTGAGACAATTACTCATCTATAAAATATGGGCAGTATCATCCATTTTATATTATGAGTGAGAACTAAGTGGGACAATATGTAGATGAATAAAGTGCTTAGCACCAGATTTGGCATTAAGTGACCATGAGTTGTTACCATGATGGTGAGGTCAGCAGTTTGCCCTTTCCTCATGTCTTAGGAAATTGGAGAGCAAACTCAGTGAAGAAGCTTCCTTTAGGTTCAGGCCTACAGAGATATGGGTGCTGGTGTGGTAATAAAATTTGGCTGAAGACATGGGATTTGGGAATTTATGGTAAAAAAGAAAGAGCATTGAACTTGGAGCTAGGAAAATTAGACCTAAATCCTGATGTATGAATTATGCTCTATAAGCTTTAATTCAGTTATTTAATTTGAAAATAAGTGTGATGTTACCCAGAGAAATAGCCTGGTAGAGGGACTTCCCTGGAAGTCCAGTGTTTAAGACTGTGCTTCCACTACAGGGGGCATGGGTTTGATCCCTGGTCAGGGAACTAAGGTCCTGCATGCCGCGCGGCCAAAAAAGAAGAAGAAAAAAAAAAGGCTGGTAGATGTGATGTTCAAATTATGCTTGATAAAATTATGTGAGCTATAAAGCATTGTAGAGTTGCCATACTCTATTCTTATTATTATTACTACAAATAATAATAGGAACTTGTTTGTTTTCCCTAGAACTGTCATGACCCAGATGATCAAATAATGATCTCTTTTAAATGATAAGATCAAAGTCATGATATTTACCCAAATTTTTAGTTTCTAAAACAAGCACAGACTATTCCTCAACTTCTTTGCTCAATCTTATTTTCTTTCTTTTCCTTCCTTCCTTCCTTCCTTCTTCCTTTCTTTATTTCATTTAGGTTTTATAGGTTATTTTCTACTGTAAATAATAAGGTAATAACTGAAATGTGGATTAAAGTAGTAGATATAAATAAGTAAATTTACAGGAAAGCACACATAATGTTTAACTCAGATCATGTAGGGGAAGACTATAGATAATAACTTGTTTTCAGAGAAGAAAGGACATAAGAAAGATTCATCCACATTCATAAAAGAAGGACTGAGTCTTTTTAAAACAAGACATATCAAAGCAGTCATTGTTCATAAAGAGAAGTCACTTTGGGAGGAAAGTTTAAGGCCACTAGGCTGGAGCTAGGATGCTGCCTTTGAAAGTGGGCTTCTGGGACTGACAATGAGAGATCAGGATGTGGGAAAGGGTGTAGGACTTCCCTAGATAATCCTTTTCTTTTCCTCATCTACCCTGATATTCTAGCAATTTAGAAATTTCCAAAGTAAATGCCCTCTTACTAATTCAGGGGATCTTTCCTATCAACCAATACGTAGAATTTTATTTTATTTATTTTTAATAGATCTTTATTGGAGTATAATTGCTTCACAATACTGTGTTAGTTTCTGTTGTACACCAAAGTGAATCAGCCATATGCATACATATGTCCTCATGTCCACTCCCTCTTGAGCCTCCCTCCCATCCTCCCTATCCCACCCCTCTAGGTCATCACAAAGCACTGAGCTGATCTCCCTCTGCTATGCTGCTGCTTTCCACTAGCTAACTATTCTACATTCAGTAGTGTATTAGATTCAAGTTAGGAAAAGCCATAGGGCTCAACAAATGCTGTTTTTCCAAATTCGTCTGAGCATAAGAGATACTTGGGCACCTCTTCCATGGAGATTCTAATTCAAGATGTCTGTGGTATGCCCTAGGAATTTATATTTTCAACAAATGTCTAGGTGATTCTGTTGATCACGCAGTTGTAAAAATACTCCCGTGTTACTGCCTTGGAGCTAAAATCTTTGAGACTCAGTGTGGCAAACAAATGAATTGTAAGATCCCATAAAATGGAAGGAAACTGAAACCAGTTAAGAATCCAGATCTCCTAACTTTTAAACCAGTGATCTTTTCTCTTTTAATTTAGGGTCTGACCCATGTAAAACAACATCACATGTACTTGTATTATTTGATATTCACCAGTCTACAACTCAAAAGAAAGATGCATGCCAAAATAGGAATTGTTTTTGTTTCATGTACTCATGAAAAGTAGAACAAGCTACTCAAAATCTTTTCAACAAATTTTTATTTGTGAGGTAAGCTATGATTTGAAACCAGAACATGGCAGGTTTATAAGAATGGTTATAAACTAAAATAAGCTATTAAGTGTAGTTTTAGAATCCTTTTCCAAAGGGATATGTTTTTTTGGTTTTTGGTATTTTGGGGTTTTGTTTTGTTTTGTTTTTTCCATGTAGTGGAACCAATAGGCAGTGGAAAAAATGGAAAAGTGGGAATGTACTTTAGCACTGTAATTTTATAATTTACCAACTCTTCCCCTTTTGATTCCAATTTTCCTTCATTCACAAGAAATTATTAATAAATACCTGCATTTGTGTGGGACCTATTGATGAATACAAGGAAATAACATAGATGAAATATCTTAGAAGATTTTAGACTAGACATGTTATTTACAACCAAAAATTGTTAAGAAAATGAATGGAAACCTCTTTAAATTTACCCATATTATATCTCATGCTTCTCTCCTTCCCATCAGTAAGCACAATTCAACTAAAAAAAAGACAAGGACACTAATAGTACAATGAGAATCAGATATAAACAGATAATAAGAGAAAAACATGGTTATAGAAGGAAAAATCCTATTCAAGATTATGTAGTAGTCAGAGATATAAAAATAAATCTTTTTATGGAACAGATTTTTTCAGGTTTTTTTTAATTAATGATAATTTCAGAATAGTCATTGGGATATACAAAAGGAACCCTCAGACTTTGCTAGGTGGGCAGTAAATATTTACAGGAAGGCAATTTGGCAATTTGTAAAAAGCCTTTAAAAAGTTAATAGTCTATAACATAGAATTCTACTTTTAGAATATTTTTCTAAGGAAATAATTGGACAAGTTTTCAAGGGTGTAATCATTTACTAATTTACTCATTCAACAGATATTGAGTATCTGCTATGTATAAGGCAATGTTCTGGTCACTTGACATATATCTTAAAGAAAAATCAAGTGTAGCTCATGTTTTCAGGACACTTACAGTCTAATAGGGGAGTTAACAGTCACAAATAGGTACATGACTACAAATAGAGGAAAGTTCTGTGAAGTTAAAGAACACGGTGTTATCAGACACTTCTCTACTTCCCTTCAGGATTATTCCTCTAGAGAAAGAAATATTTAAGCTAGGATTTAAAGAACAAAATGTGAGTGAACTAAGCAAAGAGAGTTTGGGAGAAGGAACAGCACACGCAAGGCCCAGGACTGAGGAGAACATGTTTTGCTTGAGAAAACAAAATGTGGTCTGTCTGGAGAAGTAGACGGTGATGACAAAAGATGCAGCTGTATGGTAAGCAGAGTAAAATGTTGGCAAGCTGTCTTAGATATTGTTTTCTTATCCAAAAGCAATAATAATCCATTGAGCAGACTTGATAGCAAGTAATAGAAACCAATTTTTCTATTGAAAGTATCCCTCTAGCTACAGTGTAAAGAAAAGATTAGAGAGAGTCAAGGAGAGATTGTAAACAAACAGTTATTGGGCGAATGCTGTGCTGTGAATTAGAGGTGACTGGCTTATATCAAGGTAGTGCAGATCAGATAGAGAGAAACAGATGAACTCAACCTCTATATAAGATGTAAGATCTTAAGGATATATTGTGGGTTGGATTTGGGGAGAAAGGAGAGGGATTCTTTAAAAGTGACTCCAAGCCTTGCTGAATTAACTGTTAAGACAAAGGGCCCAATTAGAAAAATTAGAGAATCATGGCCGAAGACAGAGTTTTGGTAGATTGCTGGGAAGGGAATGTCAAGAGTTCAATTCTGTAGCTGTTTTGAAGGAGTTGGCTCTGAGAATTCTAAGTGGCCATGTCAGTAATTGACTTGGGTATTCAGGGCTAGAGTTCTAAGGAGAGGTCTTCAATGGAGATATAAATATATATATATATATATATATATATATATATATATTTCCTGAGTATTTGATAATTATTGAAGTTATAAACATGAGATTTTCCTGAAAAAAAATGTAGAATGATGAAAAATAAGAAGAAATGGAGACTTTGTACTTGAGTTTTTTGCAGACTCTGACATAAACAGTAGTGCATGTTTCCGTAGCAGAAACTGAGAATGGCAGTCACACATCTAGAAAGAAAACCAGAAAACACTGGAGATGGAGAAGCTAATGGCCAATGGAGGGAGTCTCACTGAGCAAAAAGTAACCAATACTTATAACTAAGTACACAAAAGATGAAGTCAAGGACTGACTGGATTTAGTGAGCTAGAGCAATGACACTAGTTTTCATAGTGTAAAGGAGAGGAGAGCCATGCAGGAATGAATTGAGGAATGAGTAGATGTGTGAAAATGGTGATTGAAACACTACTAAAATAGAAAAGAGCTTAGTTTGCAGTTGAAACTTGCAGTTATGGAAGGGGTTTTGGGTTATTGTGGCTGTTATTTTTTTTTCATTTGTTTTCTTTTAAGATGAGAAAGGTATGAGATAATTAAATGGAAATAGAGGGAGAAGGAAGCAATGATAATGAGACTTTCTAGGAAAATAAGAGGTATAGGCTACGCCATGTCAAATAAATGAGCATCCTTTATGCTAACAGGATACTTCTAGTATAATGTTTATTAAATTTAGGGGTTTTTTTTTTGTTTTTTAATTCTAGAGGAAAGTTAGAAGTTGCCTAAATGTTAAACCAATATGTAGTTCATTAAATAAAATATTGAATAAACATGAAATAAATTATAATTTGGACTTCAAAATTATCTAAATTTTTATTTATTAAACTGGAAATATTTTACCAGTAGTAGAATTGTCCACGAATTTATCTTTTTGCCTTATGTTTAGCAAAGTGTCTTATACATAATGAATTTTTAATAAACATTTACTAAATAACTAAGTAGAGAGATACACTATTTTGAGTAAAAATCCTACTACATAACAGATATACAAAGAATATTGGCATACTGAGAGCATTTCTTCATCTTCTGTAAATCAGCTTAATTTTGATTCCAAATTCTCATTTCATAGGGACTTGTGAAAAACCCCCTCTCAGTGTCTGGACAAGAATTTCAGGGGGGGTAACTCTCATCATGGACAATGTTTATCAATGGGCAACTATGTTCTGACTTCCATGGTCCTTTCCAGTCTGTTATTTTGTCTCATTTGTGCAATGAGAATATTAGACTGTGGTGCATAGTGTAGGATCTGACCTTCTAGTGCATCGAGCAGCCTTGCCCACAGAGAATACCTTGACTTCCTGCCAGTGTACTGACAGAGAGCTAACCCAGGCACCATTGACTTACATCACTCATACCTGTTTCTCCCATCTCCAGAAATGCTGAGTTAGTAAAGCAACTTCTCTTCTTCATTGTCATTCTCCCCCATGAGCTTGGACTTTTGATTATAGAAGACAGCTCTACAGCAAAACTGCCCTTAATCATAAAGCACAGAAAATGCCTTATGGAAATAGGAAAATGTTAGGGCCAAAAAAAGAAATATCTCAAAAATTATCTGGTCATATATATCAATTCCATGAAAAAGCCATTAGAATGTGAGATAGATAGATAGATAATAGATAGATAGAAAGATAGATAGAGAGATGGAAGGATTGACAGAGTCTTTGTGTAGGGAGGTAGTATGTTTTATTTTTTAATTTGTTTTTCTTGACTCATTTTACTTTTTAAAATTATTTTAATAATTTTATACTATATAATTTAATAAATGCAGTAGAGAAATACTGGAAAAAGAAAAAATAACCTTAATATTGTGGAAACATAAATGATTTTCCTTTGAAAATAGAGCAAAGCCTAGAGCTGATACATGGCAGAGTCCACTAACAATGCCAGCTTCTAAATGGCCAGAAATATAGGTGTAAGAAATCCCTGTTCCATGTTGGCTCTTACAAGCTTTATGCAACTCTTGCCTTGGGGATACACTATATTAATTATGTGCTCCACTTTTGAGTATTTTTCTTTCTTAAATAGTCATATTGTATGCATTACATACAGAATAATATCATATTTTTTCTTCAGTGGACTCCATCCTGCTTTGCATTTATGTAGTTTTTGGATGTATTATGAAAAGGTCTCCAATTACAGCTGGAGGACAGGGTCTAATAAATCAAAGAGGAGGGAAATTTTATATGGGAAAAGGCATTTTCCATACCTTTGCCATTTCTAAAATATATCATCCATCCATATAAGCATTTGGTTACAGAAAGGGCTCGTACATATTGATATCCCTTTTGAGCATATTCCTTAATTGACTTAACTTTAGAACATTTGGGCTCTATTCAGACTGCAATACTGTCTATGTTACTTGGTCTTCTAACATTTTCTTTCTTTCACTTCAATTCTCTTAGCACTTTGAGATTAGGAATGAGAATTCTGCTTTCTTCTTTTCCCCTCAAGTAATCATTTGCTATGACTAAATTCCTCTTGGTAATGCTGACAGGCATGTTGCCAATAACAGAGTGTACACTGCTTATTGCTCTTGACCCTGCTCTGCTGGACTTGGGGCTACACACCAAAAGAGCATATTCTGATCTTCTCCATAGAGAAAGTCAAAGTGAAGCATGAACTGATAGCTACCTACTGTTTTTCTGGTTTGATTCTAAGAATTATACATGGCCCTTCTTTCGTCTTCACTTTGTATAAATTCCCTCTGCTCCTAAGGCCAATGGACTAGGAAGATAGAAGCAAAAAGTAAAGCTGCAAATATTCAAGGCTAAGGACTCTCTCAAAACAAAATCTCACCTTAATGAGAGCTGTGCATGCATTTGAGAAGCCTATCTTTTGCTATCTTGTGCCTTTTGGGAATTCAGTTCCAGAAAATATTTTACTTGTCAGATATCTGTCCAAACCTTCAGATTAAGGACTTTGGGCAGCAGCTACTGGGCACAGAAGCAGAAAAGAGAAGCTAGGACTAGAAGAGATAGGGATTCAATGAAGCTGAGCAAAAAAAGGCTCAGCAGTGGATCCACAATACACAGAAAACCAGGTATCCAGAGGCAAATAAAAACTGAAGATCACCATGAAATAGTAGCTTAGAAGTCATACTGGTAAGCAAAAGTTCCAGGCACCTGGATCCTGGGAGTTATTTTAGAGAATATCTCCTACAAAATGTGGAACCCACAACAGTGAAGGGGCAAGAGAAGATTTTAGGCTTTGCTCAGAGCCACTATTCAATAAAAGTGAATCAGAATGTGATCACTCTATTTCATATTTAACTACCTTTCATGCCTTTTCAAGGAAAAAGTCTCAATTTAAAGCTTTATTTTTCATAACTCTCCACTAATTTCTTTTTTGTAAAAAGGAAACCTAGCCTCTGATTCAAAGACTTTAAATAATGTTGTGCTTTTCATCACATTTATTTTGTTTCACTTCCTATTTATGACAAGTTATATTTTCATTTTTTTAATAACATAAATTTTCCTTTTAAACATATTTAAAGTTAATTTACTTAAATATAAATGTTAGGTAAATAATAATTTTAATGTAGTAGAGCTGGTACTTAGATATGGCAAAATCCTGAAGATGGCACTCAGAGGACAGACATTTGGGAAATACTGTTTGGAGCAGTATGTTGATACACATACTCTTGCATATACACCAGTTTCCTCCATCAGTTAGAAGCTATGTCTATTTTCATGCAAGACTGAGGATACTGAACACACACTCATACACATACAAATAGATGTTACTGTGAACGGCATGGGGAGGGGAATCTGCTTCCAACTTTTATTATCCTCTTATCCAAAACAAGAATTTGAAATGAAAGAATAACTTGGATTTTGGATTTATGACCCAGGAAGAACAACAAAAAAATGTGTGTCTACCTTATGTTTGTAACTTCTCTGAATTAACTTTCACACATAAGTGATCCAGTTTCAGATTGTCAGTGGCTTTCCCCATGGTTGATGACAATAGCACTGGGTAATCCCAATATTCTGATATCAGTAAGGGATATAAGACTTAAATGCTTCAATTTCACACATTCACACAAAAAGCTTTCTAGTCTGAAAACTCCATGAATATAGCCCATAAGGCATTACTCTTCTATGATAATTGTGAAGCAGAAACAGGTTAGGATACTAGTCAACTGTCACAAATCAGCCTATATTTGAATAATAAGAAAAGACTTGTCTTTTCTTTTCTTTCATATTTGATAACATATTAAACTCTGTATCTAGTAGCCTTGTCAATCTAAGCCCACTGTTTTTAACAATATAAATATGCATACAGAAAAGTGCACATATCATAATTCTACAGCTCAAGAAACTTTCACAATCCAAACATGCTCATGAAACAAGCACCTAGATTAAGAAACATGAGGTTACCAGTATCTCAGGGACTATCAGCATTATCCTTTGTGGTCACTACAAGTCTGACAAGGATAACCGCTATCCTGATTTATAATAGTGTAGATTAATTTTGACACATTTTGTTATTCATATGAATGAGATAATGCAGAATATACTATTTTACGCCTAGTTTCTTACATTCAAAAGTATATTTTTGAGATTCAACATTATGTTTATGAGTGCAATTGTAGATCGCTCATTTTTATGCTTTACATTATTTATGAAAAGATGTTCAACCTCACTCAGAACAGAGAATTACAAATTAAAACTACACTGAGATACAGTTTTTATCTATCAGATTGACAGAATTAAAAAAGTTAAACAACATGGTCTATTGCTGAAGCTGTGCGATAGGACAATCTCATACCATTTGGGTTAGAATTCAAATCAATATACTGCTTATGAAAAACACACTCAGTTACCTTTTGATCCAGCCATCTGACTTCTAGGAATTTACCCTACAGATACACCAATCACAATTTTTTTAAAAATAAAAATATCATGTGATTTAATGTAGCATTATTTGTAACTATGAAATATTGAAAATAATGTTCATACATAAGAGAGTGCTTGAATAAATTATAGCACATTCTCACAAAGGAGAGCTTAATAACTCAAAAAATGAGCATTTCTCCCTTCTTCTAGGAGTTTTACAATTTCAGATCTTAACACACACACACACACACACACACACAAAGAGAGAGGAACAGGGAAACTTTTGGAGGTGATGATTATATTTGTTACAGTAAAGACAAAAGTGTATATATATGTCCAAATTCAACAAATTCTGTACATTAATTATATACAGTTTTTTGTATAACAATTATGTACCTTCATAAAGCTGAGAAAAAAATAGAAGTGAGGGGAAGTGACTCTCCTCTGAGTATATTGTTTAATGATGTTTCATATATTTAAAAAAAAGGTATGAGGGAAAATTGAAATGGAATTTCAACAAAAACATTAATCAAATCATATTTCAAATAAATACTATAACCCACTCTAAAGGTTAAAGAAAAAAACCAAACAAAATATAAATCAATATATCAAAAATAGTAAATGATTAATAAATAAACCAAACAAGCAAATGAATAAACAAACAAATAGGAAAAATAGGAAAGATCTTCCTTGTAGTATACGGCTGTAGTAAATGTGGAGATAATGACTAGTTATGATGGCAACAATCATCATACCTGATTCAAGCAGGAATTATAAATAGATGATAAAATAAATAAAGGAGTTTGAGAGTTGGGAGTTACTTATATAGTCTAAATCTATTTCCATACATGATATTTATTAATCATAAAGGAAAAAATAATAAGTGTATAGTGAAGAAACTTTGCAGAAAATGACCCTAACTAGGGGATCCAAATTAATATTACAATAATGGGGAAAAACAAGCCTCACACTCTACCTGATGCTATGCACTAGGAAGACAGCAATACCATTCCTGTGATATCCAAAACAACAGTGAAGCTGAAAGTGAGGAACATTTTACAAAATAATTGTCCTGTACTTTTAAAAAATATCAATATGCTAAAACCCAAGGACTGCAAATCTATTTCAGAATCAAGGAGTCTAAAAACATGTGACAACTGGATGCAATACACAACCTGGGATTTTATTTTTTATAAAGGACATCATTGGGAAATGAATGAAATCTGAATTTTGGCTACCAATTAGAGAATTATATCAAATAATTACCTAAGCTTTTATAATTTTACTGTAGTTGTGTAAGAGAATGTCCTTTACCCTTACAGATGCAAATTGAAGTATTTAGGATAAATGAATATCATGTTTGGAAAATTATTGTCCAAAGATTGTGGGGAAGATATACATATATATTAATATAGAGAGAATATAAATTGTAAAATATCAACTACCAATATACACATATATATGCATATGTATACATATAGGCATGTGTGTATATATACATACATGCATGTATTACATATGGGTACATATAATACATATATTACATATAATACATTATATTAAAATTTGGGGTATCTCGGTGGTGAAGGGTATACAGGATTTTTTATAAAGATTATTTGTATTTTTCTTGCAACTTTTTTGTAAGTCTGAAATTATGTCAAAACAAAAAGATAAAAATGAAATTTAAAAAGTACAGGGCCAGCACACTAATTTTAAAAAGTGTCATAGGATCAGGTGCCACACTTTAGTGAAAAAATGAAATTATAGAACCCGAGGCTAGGGATGTTGTAAAGGTAAAGAAACGTAAGTTCTCAGGGATCAGTTGCTACGTCAATCAGGCTAATTTTGCCAGGTGACATCTCTTTCACCCAGACCTTTTAAAATCAATCACGTGGATCCTTGCCAAAATGTGGACTCCTGTGCTTTAAAATCGTGGCCTGGAATGGAAGAACAACAAAAACCCCACACTTCTTTGAAAATGCTAATGAATTTGACAGCTTATGTCTCTCCCTCAGCTTTATCAATGAAAGTGAACTGAGGAAGGTGTGTACATTTCTAGTTTCAAATATAAATTTCCCTTCAGTAAAATAATCATGGTGCCTTTTATAAAGTTTTTCGTGGCTCTTATATAGTAATGATGTGTTTAAACTTGCAGGGTATGCCTGACTTTCAAAAGTGTTTTAAAATAGGCATAGAAATCTTTTCAATGTGTTTACATATGTAGTATTTATTCAAGGCTGATATAACCTACAAGCTTAATTATTTAAAATACAAACAGGATTCAATTACCAAATATGCTAATTGTGCTAATTTAGAAATTAGGCTCAATTCAGTTCTTTGGAAAACTTTGAGAAAGAGTGGATTGTGGTCAAATATAAAAGATGAAAATTCACTGGACTTTCTTTGAAATACTTTTCTTGATTCCAGTATTTCATTGTTAGCATTTGGAATTTGTGTATTTTTTGTAAAATATCAGTGTATTTTGCAAGGTTTAAAAATGCCATTTGATATTATCTTCAGCTTATTTTTTTCAGTGGGGAATATGCGGTAAGATACGGCTTAAATAGCCAAGCTGACCTTTAACTTAAAAAAAAAAAATTAAGAAAAGCAAATAGTGTTAGTGTTTTTGATTTGATAGACCACAAAGACAAGTTAAACTTCCAGCTAGCAGCTAGAGGGAAAAACCAAGAAAGGTATTGGCTTATAATTATAACGTTTTCTCAAGAAAATGTTGACTCTGAAAGCCAGCACCACAAAGCTTCCACTTATTCATAGCTATTATTTCTTATATCAGTAAATCAATGGTGACAACAAATGATAAACGTTACAAACAAAATATCAAAATTCCTTATTTGGGGGCTACAAATAACCTAGAAAAAAAGACTTCATTGACAGGAAATTTCTGATATAGAATGAATGCATTTTTGTTTAATTAATCTAATTGGCCATGGCTTAATATAAGACTTCTGGTGAATGTAATCTGAGTGGAGACAATTATATTCAAAAGATTCTTATTAAGTACCTAGTACATGCCAGGCTAATCTGAAAATATTTTACCTAAGACAAATTTTTGAATATTATGTCAGTATCTGAGTGATCTGCTGTGCTAATATTTATAAAGGAGAAGAGTATGTACAGAACACAAAACAAATGATAAAGTTAAAAAAATGACAGGAAGAGGGTATCAGTTGTCAGAAAATACAGATTATTGCACCTCATTCTCTTACTTCTCCTGAATTCTCATAGAAACTAAAATAATCTTAAATAATTTATTGATTTAAATAAAAATTTGGTAGTCAACAGTGAGTCAATTTCTGAAAGCCTCTTTCTTTACTTTATAAAAATAGGTTTCTTGCAGTTTATACAACTCATAAACGGGTGGCCTTTCTTATCCAATTGAGAATATAAGTTTTTTTGTCATACTTAAGAGTCTAATGTCATAATTTTAATGTTCTGAGGATTAACCTTGTATTATGTTATTTCTACAATATATATGCATGTATGCATATTTTCAGTCTTTTTTGTCCCACTTAATTTTAATTAAAATATAGTTCATTAAGACTACACAGAAGCTGAAGACAAAGGAGTCCAGGACAGTGTCTTCTACAAAATGAACACCTGAAAATCACATGCCAAACTTCATAAATTTCGTTTGGCTCTTATTTGCATTAAATAAATATTACATTGAAATTTCATTTTATAATGCTTTCCTACTCTGTTTTAAAATGATACTTTAATTGTTTAGAAAACTAATAGATAAGATTTCATAAAATTATTTGTTATTTAAAATTTTTAAACATAAAGGGAAGAGAGAAAAAAACAGAAGAGAGAAAAAAACAGAAGAGAGAAAAAAACAGGGTTTTTAGTATAGAAAACTAATAATGTTTAAAATTTTTTGATGAGTAAATATGAGAGTAAACTAAGAGAACCTTTGTTTTAAAAGCTAAGTCTTAAGATGGCTAAATGAAGCATCATTTCTGTTGAATCTTGTGAAGAGCAGATAAAGCAGAAGAAAATAAGACTCTTCTGCAGGAAAGATGAAGGTAACTCCAGCCACACTGAGTCAGTTAAAACAAACTTTATATTGGTTTTTGTTCACAGATGTCATGTCCACTGCATTTTGCCTTTGGTTTCCTTTCATTTGAAATACTGGGAAACCTGAAACTCAAAATCTCTACCCTTTGCTCAGCTCTGTGGGTTTGGAAACTTCTCTAGGGTTTAGTTCATTTTTTCATTCTTACCAACTGGCATAAGAATTAGATACTAAACCCAAATGAAACCACAAAAATTGGTCTCAAAACAGCCCTGGCTATGAAGAGAGAGCAAAATGTTGTTTGTAGTTTCACTGAATGGTTCAGGGTTTTGGAAAGTATTCACCTTATACTTGGCCATTTATTTTCTCTATTTTCAGCCCCCAACTAAAGAATTTCTCAGGATTTAATGTTTCAGTTTTAGGACAGAAACTTGGATCTTAACTATAGAAACTTTCTTGAATAGATACTCAAAAAAGAGGGTTGTATATATTTGAATCTTATGAAAAATAAATTTAAAATTTACATCATAAAGTTGCAATGAAAACTTGTAAAGTGCAAACTAATCTCCTTATTATGGACCCAGAATGATGGGATATCACTAACTTACTCACTAGATTATCCAAACGTGATGAGCAGTGTACAATATAGGTATTTAGGTAGTTAAATAATTTGAGAAGATTAAAATACACTTAGTGTTTTTGGAGTATTTAGTTAAAATTGTAAATATAAAAAAAATAAAGATTATTATTGACTTTACATAGGAACTAAATTTACAATTATATTGTCAGTAATTGTGAGAAAGAACAAAAGTGGACAAAAACAAGTTATGTTTATCTTCTCTACTTTGAAAATATTCTTTTTTCTTTTCTACCGTGTCTTACTTATGGAATGATTGTCATCTCTTGTTCTTATATTTGGGTTCCACTAATTGCTTCTCATTTAAAACTGTATAATTTACTTCCTTTAAAAATCAAAAACACCACCAAAACCAAAACCAAAATCAAAACCAAAATACCTTTCTATTGACTAGATGCCTTGTTAGGATAAAACTTGGATTGAATTTGGCTCCTTAATAAACTGACGTGCGTGTGTGCACGCACGCACACACACACACACACATTTGGTAGCTTTACAAAATAGGCATTTATTTATATATTTATTTATTTTCACACACAGGCAATCTGGAGGTAAAAAAGAAAGACAGTTGTTTAGGTAATTAATCAAGGACATAAGTTTCCTCTTGTTTCCTATTCCTTCTCTTGTTACTACACAGCTTTTCCTTTACCTCCTAGCATTACAATTTTTTTTCTAGGGAGGAAGAGCAGATAACAGTCAACAAAAAAGAAAAATGCTTTCCATTTATCTATCCCCTTTTTATCTTATTGTGGTAAAAAAACAACTGAGACCTACCTTCTTAACAAATTTTTAATTATACAGTGTAGTATTATTAACTACAGGTCTCTATCCCTTTTAGAAGCTTTCTTAGAACCTCCAGCCAGCAATATCCACTTACTTCATCTTGGTTAGAACTGCATCAAATGACAACTGCCTACAGGAAGGCAGTCTGTGAAGCCAGTCATTTAAAACTAGACACAATATCACCATTTAAAAAATAGGAATTTTTTTTATTAAGGCAGAATGAGAATACAAATATTGTATGTTGAACCACAACCAGCATTGTCTATTGAATACAGCTGATTAAAAACAAATCAACAAGTGGGGTTTATCCCAGGAATGCAAGGATTCTTCAATATACGCAAATCAATCAATGTAATACACCATATTAACAAGTTGAAGGAGAAAAACCATATGATCATCTCAATAGATGCAGAGAAAGCTTTCGACAAAATTCAACACCCATTTATGATAAAAACCCTGCAGAAAGTAGGTATAGAGGGATCTTTCCTCAACATAATAAAGGCCATATATGACAAACCCACAGCCAACATTGTCCTCAATGGTGAAAAACTGAAACCATTTCCACTAAGATCAGGAACAAGACAAGGCTGCCCACTCTCACCACTCTTATTCAACATAGTTTTGGAAGTTTTAGCCACAGCAATCAGAGAAGAAAAGGAAATAAAAGGAATCCAAATTGGAAAAGAAGAAGTAAAGCTGTCACTGTTTGCAGATGACATGATACTATACATAGAGAATCCTAAAGATGCTACCGAAAAACTACTAGAGCTAATCAATGAATTTGGTAAAGTAGCAGGATATAAAATTAATGTACAGAAATCTCTGGCATTCCTGTACACTAATGATGAAAAATCTGAAAATGAAATCAAGAAAACACTCCCATTTACCATCGCAACAAAAAGAATAAAATATCTAGGAATAAACCTACCTAAGGAGACAAAAGACCTGTATGCAGAAAACTATAAGACACTGATGAAAGAAATTAAAGATGATACAAATAGATGGAGAGATATACCATGCTCCTGGATTGGAAGAATCAATATTGTGAAAATGACTCTACTACCGAAAGCAATCTACAGATTCAATGCAATCCCTATCAAACTACCACTGGCATTTTTCACAGAATTAGAACAAAAAATTTCAAAATTTGTTTGGAAAAACAAAAGGCCCCGAATAGCTAAAGCAATCTTGAGAACGAAAAATGGAGCTGGAGGAATCAGGCTCCCTGACTTCAGACTATACTACAAAGCTACAGTAATTAAGACAGTCTGGTACTGGCATAAACAGAAAGATAGATCAGTGGATCAGGATAGAAAGCCCAGAGATAAACCCACGCACATATGGCCAACTTATCTTTGATAAAGGAGGCAGGAATGTACAGTGGAGAAAGGACAGCCTCTTCAATAAGTGGTGCTGGCAAAACTGGACAGGGACATGTAAAAGTTTGAGATTAGATCATTCCCTAGCACCATACACAAAAATAAGCTCAAAATGGATTAAAGACCTAAATGTAAGGCCAGAAACTATCAAACTCTTAGAGGAAAACATAGGTAGAACACTCTATGACATAAATCACAGCAAGATCCTTTTGGACCCACCTCCTAGAGAAATGGAAATAAAAACAAAGATAAACAAATGGGACCTAATGAAACTTCAAAGCTTTTGCACAGCAAAGGAAACCATAAAGAAGACCAAAAGACAACCCTCAGAATGGGAGAAAATATTTGCAAATGAAGCAACTGACAAAGGATTAATCTCCAAAATTTATAAACAGCTCATGCAGCTCAATAGCAAAAAAACAGACAACCCAATCCAAAAATGGGCAGAAGACTTAAATAGGCATTTCTCCAAAGAAGATATACAGACTGCCAACAAACACATGAAAGAATGCTCAACATCATTAATCATTAGAGAAATGCAAATCAAAACTACAATGAGATATCATCTCACACCAGTCAGAATGGCCATCATCAAGAAATCTAGAAACAATAAATGCTGGAGAGGGTGTGGAGAAAAGGGAACACTCTTGCACTGCTGGTGGGAATGTGAATTGGTACAGCCACTATGGAGAACGGTATGGAGGTTCCTTAAAAAACTACAAATAGAACTACCATATGACCCAGCAATCCCACTACTGGGCATATACCCTGAGAAAACCATAATTCAAAAAGAGACATGTACCAAAATGTTCATTGCAGCTCTATTCACAATAGCCCGGAGCTGGAAACAACCTAAGTGTCCATCATCGGATGAATGCATAAAGAAGATGTGGCACATATATACAATGGAATATTACTCAGCCATAAAAAGCAACGAAACTGAGCTATTTGTAATGAGGTGGATAGACCTAGAGTCTGTCATACAGAGTGAAGTTAGTCAGAAAGAGAAAGACAAATACCGTATGCTAACACATATATACGGAATTAAAAAAAAAAATGTCATGAAGAACCTAGGGGCAAAACGGGAATGAAGACGCAGACCTACTTGAGAATGGACTTGAGGATATGGGGAGGGGGAAGGGTGGGCTGTGACAAGGCGAAAGAGAGGCATGGACGTGTATACACTACCAAACGTAAGGTAGATAGATAGTGGGAAGCAGCCGCAGAGCACAGGGAGATCAGCTCGGTGCTTTGTGACCGCCTGGAGGGGTGGGATGGGGAGGGTGGGAGGGAGGGAGATGCATGAGGGAAGGGATGTGGGAACAGATGTATATGTATGACTGATTCACTTTGTTATAAAGCAGAAACTAATTAAAAAAATAAATAAATAAACTTTAAAAAAACAAAACAGTAATGCTTGCCCTATATCTATCTATCATAGATAGATAGATAAGAAGATTAAGGATTATGTAAAATGATAGCTGTTGAGAGTTCTCCACAGGTACAGAAAGATAGTTTTCAGATCTAAAAAACACATTGTAACCAAATAGGGTAACAAAACCTATAAACTGGAACTCCTGGAAAAAAAAGAAAGGAAAAAGATATCCTAAAGGCAATGACAGAAGGAAGAGAAAAAATACCTACAAATGAACAATAACTTGATAAGGGCAGACTCCTCTTGTAAGACTAGTGCTCTGAAGGGAATGAAATACTCTTTTATTTTTGCTCAGGGAAAACGTCTGTCAACGTGGAACACTATTATTCATGAATAAAGGTAAAATAAAAACATCTTTAAGGCAAAGAATTTTATTGTAATGGATACATGCCTGCCACACCAATATCCATTTTACACAATTAGTTCAACAAAGCATAATTCTTTCATTCTCCTTTCCATTATATAGGTGGATTTCAAACATGCCAACATACTGTAATCACCTAAATTCTTGTGCATTGGATCCATTGACACAGATAAAAATTTAATTCTCTGGGGTTGGGGTCCAGATGTTGGTTTATTCTAAAGCCTCCCCAAATTGATAACAATATGGAATCAATGTGAAAACTACTACAGTAAATGCTTTGACAACCTCAGCTCTAACCAATTTCCAGCTGAGGATTGTTGTTGTCTGGATACTGGATTTTTTTTGTTTTATGAATTAGCTCAGTGAGGTTAAAAAGAACTTAAAATGCATGATTGAGGAGGAAGTCCTTCATTTCTTCTACTTAGTATAAACAAAGAAGAAAGATGTCTCAATTGACAATGGCAGTTACACCAGCAGAGCTGCATGATGAAAAAAAATAAAATTCAAGACCTTGTTAACAAAATAAAGGTACTGACTGCATTATTTTTATACTTGGTTCTATAATATGGTAACTTCCCTTAATAGTTTATTCAGTTTGATTTAGGTCTCAATAGTTGTTATTTATTATTTGTAACTATCCCAACTGATGTGTTCCCAAGTCATAGAACTCTCAGGAAAAAACACACACACGCAAACACACACACACACAAAAAGAAATATTACATTTCAGACAAAAGAAAATTGAACTCAGAAGGATAGATTGGAATATAAGGAAAACTGATGGGAAAATACGAAATAAAAATGTAGGTAAAACCAAATAAGCATAGGTGACTAGTTGGGGGATGACAACTAACAAGATATAACTAAAAGAATAAAACCAGAAGATAAAATGAAAGATAAAAAATACAAAAATAAAGTAATAAAAATAAAGATTTGAATAGCACAGATAATAAGCGTGATTTAATGAACATACAGGACTCTGTTCAACAACTAGAGACTACATATTCTTTTTAAGTACACAGGAAACATTTAGTGAAATGGACCACAAAATAGAACAAAATACAACAAAAATACAAAAATACAAAAAATACTATATGAATACAGAAACATAGTTTTAGACATTAAAAAGAAAACCCATGTATTAGAAAATTTAAGAAATGTGATTTTTAATTAATAGTCAAAGAAGAATTTATAATTGAAATTATAATTATTTACATCTGAACACTAATATATCAAAGCATACAAAATACAAGATATATCAAAAGCAGTACACAGAAAGGTAGTTATAGTCCTAAATGCAAAATTTGAAATTAAAAAAACGAAAATTAATGACCTAAAATTTCAAATCAAGAAATAGGAAAAAAGAAAAAGGAGGAAAAAAAGAGAGAGAAACAAAAGATGAAAAATTGGAGAAAAGAAATCATAGCAATTAGAGTAGAAAATACCTAAATATAAAATAAGAACATATTAAAATGGTTAAACAAAGCCAACAGAAAAATCATGGGGGTAGGCCCTCATGATGGAATTAATGGCCTTATGAGGAAAGAAAGAGAGAGAGATTGCTCTTTTTCTGTTTGCATCCACAAAATAAAGGTCATGTGAGGACAAATTGATAAGATAGCCATCTGCAATCCATGAAGAGAGCCCTCACAAGGAATCTACTCAGCTGGCACCTTGATCTTGGACCTTCAGTTTCCAGAACTGTTAAAAATAAACTTCTGTTATTAAAGCTACCCAGTCTAAGTTATCTTGTACTAACAACCTGAACAGACTAGTACAAGTAGGTATTAAATTATATTAGAATAGTATAAACAACAAACTTCCAATGAAAAGAAAATTTAGATGCAAAACAAATATTCTTAGAAGTATAAAAATTACCAAAATGGAGTCAATTAAAATTTTTACTGACAAAATTAAAACTCATAATACTCAGATTTTTGTGGGAGAATTCTATCAAAATTTCAAGGAAGACAATTCCTTTCATATGCAGACAGTTTCACAAAGCAGGAAACACAAAACAAGAAGAATCAAAGCAAGGCAAGTACAGTAAAAAAAAAATAAATAAAATAAGGCATAGTGGTTAATGAACATAAATGTAAAAAAACAGAATCAAATATTAGCCAAATTAATGAAGCTATATCTGAGAGAAAAAAATCACACCAAGTAATTTTCACTGACAGAAAAACATTGGTATTAGATGATCTTTAAAGTAATTAATCTCATTAACTTATTCAGGGTAAAATGGAAATGATTATTCAACAGATGCAGAAGAACTAAATATTTGCTAAAATTCATATTTTGACAGAAATTTTAGTAAAAGTGAAAGAAACTTACTGAATCTATTAAAATTATCCATGTAAAACCTACAAAACTTCACAATTAATGATAATATCATTCATTTTAAAGGCAGGAAAAAACACAGAAAAGCGAACTATCATTGCTGCAATTCAGAATATTATATTTGACTTCAGTTAGTAAAACAATGATAGAAATTACATAGAAAAGGCACTTAGAAATTGGAACAACCACAAAAATATCATGTTTTTGCATATGTCATGATTACACAGAGAATTCAGAATATCCTAAAGAAAAAAAAAATGATAAAGACAGAGGTCAGCATGATTGTTGGATATATCAAGCAATGGTCAAAACATACCTATAAAAAAAGTAAAAAATGTACTATTTGAGAACCTTATTCATAATATTAAAAAAAACCTTAAAGGTATTTCAGAATAGCAATATGTATTAGAACTTTATGGAGAATATCATAACATTTACTTTGATACTTATACAAATAATAAATAACAAAAAAAAATCTTTAAATGGAGGTACAATCTACTGGCCTATATGGAGAGACTGAATGTATTAACAATGTCAATTCTTCCCCAGATCAATTTGTAAATTCTTTGCAATTCTAATCAAATACCCAGTAGGATTTTTTTCTAGAACTAGGTAATATGATCCTGTAGTTCTTTTGGATGAAGAAAAAGTCAAATAGAGACCAAGAATTTTGAAGAGAAAATTGTATTTGTACGGGAGCACAGTGGAGCACTTAGTCTGCCAGATATTTAGACTTAGTATAAAAATTTAGTAACTGCAATCAAATGGTATTTGTAAAGGGATTCTCCTTCTGATAGCTCAGAAGGAGATCCAAATCATATAGAAAATTGATATATGACCGAGATAGCATTGTGTGTTTATGAGGAATGGATAAGATAGTCTAGTCAATAAACACCATTGGTACCTTTGGCTACACATATGAATAAATTGTTTCTATGTTACACAGTACCTCAAAACAAATTCCAGATGAATTAATAAAATAAATGCAGAAAACAAAATTTTAAAACTTTTAGGACACAATGTAGAAGTAACCAGCCAACTATTAGTGCTTAAAATATAAAAGTGTCTCCCATATTACTTAAAAAGAAGATGGACAATCTAATTAAAATCTGAAAATGAATATGAAGAGTTAAAAATCTGAATGATTAATATATGTATATGAAAATATAATTCTTTATTTATGAAGAATAATGGTATACTTTATTTTTGTTTAAAGTTGTGTTTCTCAGGTTATGCAGTTTCTGCTAGCCTGAAGACCACACTTTGACTAACAAGATATAAAGAATCTCAACTTGTGCAAAAGGGTGCCTGTAATTCTTGTTGGCAATTGATAAATTGGAAGTTTCATAAAAAGTGGATCAGAGAAATGAAGCCTTCTGCAATCATAAATTGAAATACTGTTCCACTTTTAAAATGAATGAACCAAATTTAAATATATCAACCAAAATACATTTGGAAAAAGTAATGTTGATTTTTAAATATCTCAAGAAAATATTTACACTATGATAACATGTTAAAATAAAACAAATCCTACTATTGGTATGTGAAAGTGATTGTTTACATAATATATAAAATATGAAAATGCATTAAATATTCCAACCTAAATATATGAGTTTCCTCTTGGATAGGAGGAAAGGATATGGGATAGGTGGAGTAGGTTTTATCTATAATTCTCCAGGTATTTAATAATGAGAAGTATAAGACAATTATTACGTTTATCAGTTAAAAAATACAGGCATTTAAATAAGTCTAGCTGGGATGTACATGAGTTCATAGCATATTATGTTCTATATGCATGAAGCATTTCATAATAAAAATAGTTTTAAAGTAGAGTCAACTTATCAATATCAATTTCTCAGTAGAAAAAAATAGACATTTCTTTACCAAAATGATTTTTTAAATGTAATGGCATTTCCTTATATATTACCTAATTATCATTCTGTCATCAAATGAAAATCAAATCAAAACCTTTATTTTATTTTCTTCCAGATTTATTGAGGTATAATTGACATACAGCACTGTATAAGTTTAAGGTATACAGCATAATGATATGACTTACATACATCCTGGAATGATTATTGCAATAAGTTTAATGAATAACCATTATATTATATAGATACAATATTAAAGAAATAGAAAAAATGTTTTCCTTTTGTTGAGAACTCTTCGGATTTTCTCTCCTAACAGGTTTCATGTATAACATGCAACAGTGTTAATTATATTTATCATGCTGTGTGTTACATCCCTAGCACTTATTTATCTTACAACTAGAAGTTTATGCCTTTTGACTGCCTTCATCTGTTTCTCCCTTCCTCCACTCCCTGCTCTGGTAACCACAGATATGATCTCTTTTCTTATGAGTTTGTTTGATTGCTTTTGAAGTTTAATTGACCTACAACACTTAGTTCCTGTTATACAACATAGTGATTTGATATTTCTATCATTTTAAAATGATCACCAATGTAAGTCTAGTTGAAATATGTCACCAAAATAGATATTACATAGTTAATGTCTATATTCCCCAACAAAATAATATTTTCATGAATAGGCTCAGATTTATAAGATTTACCCCTCAGCTGTGTCAACTTTGCTAGGTAAATATTAATCTAAGTATTGCTGTGAGGTGTTCTGTAGTGTGATTAACATCTAGATCTCTTGACTTTAAGGAAAGAAGGCTATCCTCAATAATGTGGGTGGTACTTATCCTGTCAGTTAAAAGGACCTTAGAGCAAAACTGAGGTTTCCCTGAGCAAGAAGAAATTCTTCCTCAAGACTGCATGCAGCATTAGCCTCTGCCTCAGAGTTTCTAGCCTCAACTCTGTCCTATGAACTTCTGACTTTCCAGCCCCACAAAAATGTAAAGCAGTTATCTGAAATAAATTTCTTTATGTGTAAATAGTAATGCTATATCAGCTAATTCCAATAGTGATTCATAAATATTGTATAATTTTAAGTTAGGTTAATTTTAAGCAGTTTTATGTGAGAATATGTATGTATACACATTCACATGTGCATATGTCGATTTTCTTGCTGGAGACTGTTTATGCTGTTCTTTGATTTGTATTCCCTCTACAGCTCCTTCTCTGTAGAAAACTATAGGTTACTGACATAATATCCATCCCTTGCTTCTCTGCAAGCAAAATCACAATTTGTTCATATTTACATCCTTTAGTAAAAGTGACTGTATGCCCAGCTGGGGGGTAAATCTTATAAATCTGAGCCTATTCCTGAAAATATTATTTCTCTTTCCAGTGACTGATCAAGGGCTGAGCACATGACTAATTTCTGGGCATTGATACACAATGATAGGTCTACTGGACGTTCTACAAGCAAACTAGAAGAAATAGTCCCTTTTCTCCCTCTGGATATTGTCTTGTCCAGATGAAATACATGGAATTGTTGGAACCATAACTCAACTATGATAGGAGCTAGTCTGAATTAAACCTTTTGAGATATTTCACATTTCCATACTTTTTTAGCTAATCTAGGCTAGATTTTTCTGTTGCTTGTGGCCAAAGTCACCCTAATTTATGTATACTTTTATCTCTTTATTTAGAAATTGTGAAAAAATATGTAACTTGCCAACTACTAAGTCCACTGCATTTCAACTGACAGGGTAGTTTAAGACTTGAACATTAAATGCCACAATATTTTAGTATATTCAGTGAAACCTAATATCTTGGGAGAGCCTCTTCAAAGACCCAGTTTGAGTGAATTCAACTAATGACACTTAATTCCAGATTTTTTTGGCTGGTTTCTGTCAATTGAAAGCATTATTAATGTGGAGTGCAAATGGATATGAATTCAAAAAAGCATTCATTCCAATCCTATTCTCATAATACTGATAGAGTATAGACCAATCTTTGTTAACTACTGAAAATACTTTTCAACCATATCTGATTAATTGTATAGACTGATAGAAATCTCTATTTGTAGAACAGGATATTGCGTTATCAGGTTGCGTGCCTTTGGTTCTTTATCCAAATTAGCAGAATTTATAGGGGAATTACCTGAGAGACTATGCCACTAAATAACCATTTATTTTCTTTTATATACTGCCTAAAATAGGAATGTTAACTATTTTATTTTATTATGGAAAAAGAGTATAATCCAGCCTGTAGTCTCTTTTGCTGTGGAAATGTGCTAATATTAAAATGATAAAAACAAAAACAATAACAAAAACAATTTTAAAAACAATTTAAAAACTTTTTAAATCTCAGTGAGGTGTTTAAAGGTCTAATAACTACATATATATTTCTATTAATTGTACCTGTCTTAATTTACATAGTTGCCACACAATTTTAGTTAACCGTATATTTTCAGTGGCCAGTATGGAATGGGATCTCTCAACTGTTTGTATTTCATTCTGAGTTGGTATAATATTCTGTATCTCACCTATGAATTGCTTTTATTTTTTAGTGTGTTACTTAGATAATAAAAAATAACTTATTTCAATATTCTAATGATCACAGAAAGGAATGAGTTCATGTTCAGGGCTTCCCCACTGTTGGAGCTACATCATACGGTATCTGGCTTCTTCACTGGGGAGCAACCACATGTCCTTTGTTTCTCATATTGTCTCTTAGGTCATGTTACATAGAGAAGAATCCTGCAATCTCCTGCCTGTGTGAGAGTTGGTGTGGGGAAGTATGGGTCAGCTTTAGCTGGTTCTTGGAATTTGTGGGAGTTGAGCGAGAGAAATGGGCTGGGGTTCTCACCACTCACTTTGTCTATTGTCACCAAATCTTTTCAGAATTCTCCCAGTATACACCCTCTGATATGCTTCCCATATCTGATAGAATGAGGAAGACCAGTTTCCTGCCTACATAGTCTGGGAAAGGGGACCTAACTTCCCCTCTACTTCCTCTGACACAAACTTCTAACTAACCTTCCTATGTTAAACCTGTCCCTGTATTCTGGCCTTCAGCAATACCAGGGACCTCAAATTCCTGAGAATGTCTGAGGTTTTTTGACATTAGTTGTCTTCCTTGTTATTAGAATGCCTATATATTTACCCTGTCACAGTCAGACTTAGATGTTCTTCAGTCCGAAATTAGGTTATCAGGTGTCTTTCATTTGTCTAACTTCTAATCACCCGTTGTCTAACCGTTGTTCTTTTCTCACTGTCCTTGTGATTTTATAACTTTTTAATCATTTCTGTGTTGTATCAGAAAGGAGTAAAAGTAAATGTAATGTGTCAGTGTTCCATATTATAAATACAGATATTCTATAAAATGGTATTGTCATATTGGCCAAACACTTACATTTGCATTATATGTTATGCTATACTTAATAATTATTATAGAAAAGAGAGATAAGTAAACTAGATACAATTAAAATTTACATCATTTGGCATTTCACAAGGCTAATTTTAGTCATATACTGTATTTACCAATTTCCCTTGTGAAGTAAATTTATACTTTTTTAAATTTTAAAAATATTCAATGTATATATTAAAAAATAAAACAATATGACTGATGATATTAATATTGAATAAACATAGTCAGAAGTATTATAAGTGCATTTTGCCCCTCTGTAAAAAATTAGTTTAACAACTTCCCTTTACCATGCACAGGAAATTTTTTTTACACCATATCTGCTTTGAAAACATAAATGCACCTATAAAATCTACACTCTTGTTTTCACTGATTTAGTGATACTTGAGTTACATTATAATGTCTGAAAGCTGGAATATTCTGAAGCTAAAGAATATTCACAGGTTCTAATAATAAAGTAAACACCAATTTGACCAGAAGACCAAGAATCTGTGGCATAAAGTGCCCAAGAAAAACTGAGACTTTCTTGTATCTTGCTTTCTACTAATTTTGAACCAAAGGAATCTATAAGAAAAATTCAAAACAATGCTTCCTTATGTCCAAACCAAAATTCTGAATAGCCTTTTATGCCTCCTTCACAGTCTAAGTATGTCATAATAATTGCTGGGCATTTTCAGAGCTTTTTAGCATTGTAGTTTTAGTATTGGCCTATGCAACATGATAGACTTGAGTAACCCTGTGTGTGCTAATAGTGGAATTTCTGGCAGCATAAAAAACGAAAGCTGTGATTCAGAACTCCATAGGTTTTTCATAACACATGCAACTGAGAATCATTTTTCAGTTGTTATTTTTCCATGATAATCAACATTTTTCTTGGATAGTATTTATTTGGATATTCAACTAAAAGTCTCATATTTAGCTCACTATTCACAGTTTGGACATAGGAAAGAATGACCCTAGCACTATTTGTTGTGATTTAATAACATTAAATATATTGACTGGGTTGAGCCATACTGGATATTATAAACTTTTGTTCTTAAGTCAATTAGATTGCTATGTATGTGAAGAAACTGTAGTTTGTTAACATTTATGCAGAGTGGTTTACACTTTAATTCACATATGTGTGATAAACTGACAGGAGAGGTGGAGAGGAATGGTCTGAAACTTGTGTTTTCCATTATAACATGTTTCTATCCTCAAACCTGTAACAAAACTATAGAGAAGTCAGTGTGTTGTTTATACCAAACAGCAATTTCCTGGATGGAGGTAGCCTCGTGGGCTTTGAGAGTCACAGAAAGAGAATTATGAAGAGAAACTCTGCTAAGCTTATATACAAAGAATACCCTAAGAGCTCTGGGTAATTTTTACATCCCTCTCTTTCAGACTACCTGTTTTCTGTTTTCTTCTTAAGAGATCAGGAGCTACACATCCTTGGCCTTAGCTTGCAAAAAATGAGATGTATGTTCAGAGGTGTTGAGAGACAGTTTTCCATGGGCCTCTTGCATTTCTGCATGTCTTGTTAGCAGAAGCACTGACTGTATTCTGGAATATTTTTTAAGAATCTGTATGTAGTGAAGAGCCTTGGAAGACAGAGATATTGTCACCTTTCAAAGCAAAGGGCAGGTTTGCTTACATCCTTGGAAGCTAGACAAAATTTCACTCTCTGGATAGCTTGCTTGATATTCTCTGGAGCATAAAACAAGTCATGCTTGCTGTCCATAGTAACCCATTGCATGTACAGATATCGTTTCGTCTTCTTTACATTTCCCTGGGGAATTTTGGCTTGAGGAAACAGCACAGGAAAATGCTGGTACTCTGACTACTGCTATTACTGTGAGTAATAAAATCATTTTTGTCTCTGACCCAAGTGTCTTACATCTTCCACCAGTGTCTATTAAACTATCCTAGACTAACTGTTGGCTTGCAAGTTGGGTAAAAATTCAGACTCTCCACAGTTCTTGACAGAAGGAAACCTCTTTTTATCTTGCTTCAAATTCCCTAACTCTTATTTCCCCAATTTCTTGCAAGACATGACTACCTATCTTACGTTCACTTGCTACTTCAGTCCTTCGGAAATATTCAAAGAGGTCTTGTTTAACTTATTTTAAGAAATGTATATTGGGGCTTCCCTGGTGGCGCAGTGGTTGAGAGTCCACCTGCTGATGCAGGGGACACGGGTTCGTGCCCCGGTCCAGGAAGATCCCACATGCTGCGGAGCGTCTGGGCCCGTGAGCCATGGCCGCTGAGCCTGCGCGTCTGGAGCCTGTGCTCCGCAACGGAAGAGTCCACAACAGTGAGAGGCCCGCGTACCGGAAAAAAAAAAAAAAGATATGTATAATGTCTGAAGATAAATAATCTCTTAATTTAAGACAGACTAACTTTAGAAAAAATAGATTTAGTCAATGAAGTTAAAAATTATATTCATAAACATTGTTTCACCAAAAAATTTGTGCTTGACTCTTCAAGTATGTGAAAACTCAGAATTCATTTCTATATCTTTTTCTTTGAGCTTAAAACCATTGAGGTCAAAAGTGCGCTACCACCCAGTGTTAGAATTCACACTTTCTCAGTAGGACCATTTGAGTATGAGGAACTACAGGTCAACCCTATTTCAACATGGTTTGTGTCAGCTCTACAGATCTAGTCAAATTCTAGCCTGCCTCAACACAGGAATTCTATTTCAGCTTTATACTTCTAAAGAGACATTCATACCAGGGTGAAATGTTCTTCTTTATGTTTCTAATAGAATTAAAAAGGCACTTAAAAATCTGCTGTGAATGCAAGTGACACTAATTTGATTGCTAATTCTGATATGTGCTTTGGTGCATATTCATATTTATTACTTGCATTTAATGACTATGGGTGGGTGGAAAAGTAACACAAGTCAGTGCTCCTCTCTTGGGAGCTAGTAAACGAATCTGATGTCTAGCCTTGGGTATTAATATCTGTCAAATAACTTTGACTTATATTCTAGTTGGAATTTATTGTTTTGATATAAATTGTGATATGTTTACTTGATATTATAATAAATTTTTAAGGTTTGGGATATTACATTAAATCTGTTTCATAGAGTCCAACACGACTCTTTTAAGAAAGTACAATGTTCCCTTCTGTTATATAGGCAAGTTTCAAGAAGTATATGTCTGTGTTTATATAGAAAAATAGACCTCATGATGCCATCAATATTGTCATATATGCTTGTTGAAATAACAAAATAATCTGGACACTCATTTGTTAGCTTATTGACTTGTGGGCAAATGATATGCTACAAAGTTTTTTTTTAATCTTTCAACCATCTGTTTTTGCGAAGTTTTAGGATAATACATTTCTTTGTAGGATTATAATCAATGCTGTATAGTTTCTATATTTTAGAGTTAAGGAAATTAAGGCATAGGGAATGGTGTTTTTTTGGTTCAAAAGGACATTTAACAGGGGATATATATATATATATATATATATTCACATACACATTCATATTACTTGGCCTGATTCCAGGAAATTCTGTAATAACAGGCATAGAATCAGTGTCAAATGATTCAACCAGATCACAGGAAAAGAAAAATGGTACCTTAGAAAGAAACAAGCAATGCCGTGGGAAAGTTTTTGAATGAGGTGGGCACTTTGTTGACAGTCATCTTTGTGGGCAATCTAAAAATACACTAGAAAGTTTTCTGAGGACCTGGACACATATTGTATCATGTTTATATTGATCTGTTTCATTCAATAATTATATTTGGGAGTATATATTGTCTTCTGGGCAGAGATAAGATGATGGATATATATAGACTCAATATCTAGTAGGGGAGATTTTTAAAAATAATTATACTAATAATTATATTAACTATAAGAGAGCTATTTTGAAGGACAGATGAGAGTATACAGCAAAAGAAGTGGCCTAGTGACAGAGTGTGGCAAAACTTTCTGAGGATATATTGATAATCTAAGGTCTAGAGGGTAAGTGGGAGAGCAAACAAAGTTTTTGAAAAAGTCCCTATGATGAAACTATTCTTGTCACATTCAAGGAACAATAGTAATTCAAGATGGAAAGAGGGTGAATATGTTATGTCTAAAGATGGGAAAGCACCAACTGGATGAATACCCAGAAAAAAGGGATTGAGAGGAATAACAGAAAAGAACAAGATGAATATTGTTTACTTATTTAGAGCATGTGTATTGAACCTTGAGTATGTGCCAGGTACTTTGCTTAATATTCTGGAATATGAAAAAATTTAAACAGTTCACAATCAAATTCAGAAAATATATGTATTTGAAATAAATTTGTGAACATGACTATAAGAAACAATTATTGCATATTTGGATTTGATAGTTTGATAAAATATTAAATGGTTTTCAAAGAATATTAAACAATAGGCAGCATATAAAAGGTACTAAAAGTTCAATATGCAAACTTTTTCTGGGTGTGTAGAGAGTAGCCTTTTGTTCTTAAGCATTCAGTATCTTTATGTATCAATTAGCATACACTAGCAAGAGAATGGCAAATGCTGGTTAAATAATATGGAGACTTGCTTACATGGAGGGTGGCAAAGAGAGCTTTAGTTAAACATAAATTTCCAGACACTTGTATTGCTAACAGTATAGCTACAGTTAACTCTGTTCAAATATCATTGCAAATTGACAGACAGCACTTGCCAGCCTTCTAATCATTCAATACATTCTTTCATGTTCAAGCACAGCTGACAGTTTAGTTGGACAGTTAATGTCAAAAATTTCCTCAATTATCTCCACCCATATGTACAGAACAGTTAGATTACAGAGAGGAAAAAAAAATGTTTGCCATCTCTATTTCCATCTAGTTTATAAATACTTAAAATCAGTGGTAGATTACCTAGGTTGCTGGCTGGAATTTGGAAATATAAATGAAATTTTCTAACTGGACCTGTGTTCTTTCAAGTGCTAAAGTAGGTAGGTTAGGGTGAAATTTTTCACATATTGCTCACATCCGTAGGACTTATTCCCTGGACAGTTTATTAAAGGTCAAGATTATACTTTTGCCAATAAAAACAATAAAGCTACATTTCGTGTACTTTGTGGACTCTTACTCCATACTTCATAGACACGACCTGCATAATTCTCTCTGTAGAAAGAGATTATAAAATGACCGTTGTGCAGTTTTTCTTCTTCTTTACTAATCTTTTTTCTTCCTGCCTTTCTTCATGAGAAACTCATTTATTTATTTTTTACTAAATAAGTCGTTGAAGTTGTTTGATAACCTATTGAATTATCTGACCACCTAGTTTACTAACAGAAGTTAATTCAAACTATTGTTTTCAACTTTCCACTGCAGATTAAAGGAACTTCACGAGAGGAGAAATACATTACATTAATAGATCAAAGTTCAGTAGAAAACAGAGACCCTCAAAAAATTGGATCTGGTGGAAAAAAACTTTGAAATCTTACGTTGAGGGCAGGATTATTGTATATCCCTTCAGTTTACAGAGAGTTTGTACTTTCTTTTCTTGTTGAGGAAATGAAAAGTGGGAGATTCAATAAGGGTTTTAACTTGCACCTTCTATCTGGGGAAGTGTTCTCCAATAGCTCTCTTGCTATGCAATTCGAGCTTTGCATTGAATGGCCACTTGTGGAATGCAGGTTTCTTTGTACAGCCTTAAAAAATGAAGTTTTAATCAGTAACATGACTTTTTAGGTTTGTTTTATCTAAAATACAAACATTACCAAATATGAGTAGAATTTAATTAACTAAAACGTGAAATAATTACATATGAATTATTTTTCTGCAATTTATCATCTTTCTGCTTTGTTTGTGTGAATACATACTACCTAATGGATTAAATACACTTTCTAACATGCTGGTTCATTTTCCAGGGTTAGAGGTGAATGCTCAATGATTTCCACCAGTTAATGTAAACATTGACCTGACCAAATGCATAGATCCTCACGTGCCGTTAAATGGCCACAGACTTATTACTCCTGTCGAGGTTTTGCTCCTGGCATCTGATTAAAAACCATAGGCAAATGTCTACTTATTTTGATTTCCTCTTTGGATCTCTTCTTTGGCACTGTACTTATGACTCCCTGCTGTTTACATGCTTCCTAGCATTTATTATCTTGGTTTTTCTCTCAGTGTGGTACCACAGTCCAACTGCATGATATGTTTCCCTGTACAAGGATAATCCACGTCTTCACCATCACTCAACCATCCTGAACATGGTTTCTATAATGTTATGGTATAATAGAGAGGAAAGCAATCACCAGCGACTCTAGGATATTTCAAGTTGGTATAGAATGCTAATAAAGGCTAATAAAATGCACCATATGCTTCTGTGAGCCAGAGTTTATTCCTGAAATCTATGCAAGGCACTAAAGTTTTAATTCAAATGATGATGTCATCTAGCAGAATAGTTTTCTGGAGAAATTAATGGGACCCTTATTACTGGGTCATTCAAATCCACATGGGCACTCCTCTCACTAGAGCGTTTATTAAAACAAATGACTTTTGCTTCTTAAAGATCAGGCTGAATTCAGTCCTCCCTTAAATAAAGAGAATAAGATTGATATGCTAAGAAGACAGGATATTTGGGTATAAATGATAGCCTATTAGTCTAATTTATTAATATTATAATTTTTATTAAAGAGAGAGAAAAATAGTTGAGAGTGATTGCAAAATAATGGGTAGACATTGTTTCCTTCTATATCCACCAAAAATATTTATTAAATATTTTCTATGTAATGTAACTAGGTGCCATTGATGTAGTTTCTCTTTTTGTGATTGCTAGTGTTTAATCTCTCTATGTTTTTTTATTAAGATATAATTGATTTACAATATTGTATTAGTTTCAGTTATACATCAAGGTGATTCAGTTTTATATGCATATATATATTTTTCAGGTTATTTCCCATTACAGTGTAGATTTTTACTAGATATTGAATATAGTTCCCTGTGTTGTACAGTTAATCCTTGTTGTTTATCTATTTTATGTGTAGTAGTTTGTATCTCTTAATCCCATACTCCTAATTATTCCTTCTCCACCTCCCTTTCCCCTTTGGTAACCATGAGTTTGTTTTCTATGTCTGTGACTTTGTTTCTGTTTTGTATAAAGATTCACTTGTGTTATTTTTTAGATTCCACATGTAAGTGATATCATATAACATGTCCAACTTACTTCACTTAGAATGGTATTCTCTAGGACCATTCATGTTGCTGCAAATGGCAGTATTTCATTCTTTTTTATGGCTGAGTAGTATTCCATTGCATATATATCACGTCTTCATAAACCAATCATTTATTCATGGGCACTTGGGTTGGTTCCATGTCTTGGCTATTTTCAGTAGTGCTGCTGTGAACTTTGTGGATCATGTATCTTTTTGAATTAGAGGTTTTATCTTTTCTGGATATATGCCCAGGAGTGGGATTGCTGGAACATATGGTAGCTCTATTTTCAGTTTTCTTTAAAGAACCTCCATACTGTTCCATAGTGGCTGACCAATTTACGTTCCTGCCAACAGTGTAGGAGGGTTGCCTTTTCCCCACACCCTCTCCAGCATTTATTATTTGTAGACTTTCGGATGATAGCCATTCTGACCATTATGAGGTGATATTTCATTGTGGTTTTGATTTACATTTCTCTAACAATTAGTATTTAATCAATATATTTTATGATTAGTATCCATATGATATTTCAGAAGTCTCAACAATTAAAATAAAATACCATAAAGATAAAATAATTATTTAATATTTACTTACTTTGCATCCATTACAAGAAAATGTGTTATGTACCCATGATATGAGAAAAATGGAGATATATACATTTTAGGTCTGTAACAAATTGGCAATACTTTGGGATCTTCTGTTTGAACAATATTTTGAAATATTTATTCATAGTCTCTTTCAATGAAAATTTGAATTTGCAGTTGCTGGGTGAAAAAGTAGTGTTAAAAGTAGTTAGAAAAGAGCATGGTGAAATAAGAAATATATGACATCATATGGAGTATATTCTATGTATAATGACAATATTATGCTATTATTATGCTATTATTTAACATTATGTGTTAATGTGTATGTTTATATAATGTATAATTAATAACGTATCCATTTATATAATATAGTCTGAAAAATGGTCCCCTTTCCTTTAGTTATATTCAGTTTTACCTAGTTTTTTCAAAGTATACAAGGCCTAGATAGAAACAATATACTATTTAAAGTCAATAAAAGAAAATGGAGTGGTTTTATGGGGCCATTTTGAGAGATTTTCATTTTATTGAAAATTGAAATGACCTGAGTACCAATTCTCATAGTGTTAAAAAAATCTCAAATAATAAAACATACTGAGAATAGATGAAATTTTATCTGTCTGAATATATGTATATATATTATATAAATACATATAATCTAGTTATTTTAAAGTCTCATAGCCTATGAGTTTCAATGGTATTATTACTCTAAAAAATTTGCCAGTTGTTTTCCTAGATTTATTTGGGGATCTATCCCATAAGCCTTCCACATTATATATCATTAAACATTAAGAATTTATAATTAAGTACCAAGAATATATGCAAGGCAAAAGATTAGTAAGACTGAAAAGCAATAGTGGCATATGATATGCACATAAATGGGAGTATAATTTTATGAGTTTTCATAATACAGCCTTTTATTTTAGTAGAAATATTTCTTGTTTCAAACATTGAGATTCTTGAAATTAGTGTACAAAGTCAAAGACTTGTTTATGTTGCCTTGAGTTTAAGAGGTTAATATTTTAAAGCAGCATTCCAGTAGATAAGATTTCCCAGTCACATTTTAATTAATTCCCATTCTTCATGGGGTATCCACTTTTCACATCACATACTAATTTCATACTTGAGACAGTCCACTGTAATATCATATGTAAATATGACTGTTATGTCTTAGAGTTCCTGGATAAAAAAGGAGTTGACTTTATTTCTGCCACAACATAACCTTTGATAATTAATTAAATCCTATATTCTACTCTATTATTGTTATTATTATATTTGGTTTGTTAATTTATTACTTACTTTTCATATACTTTACCTATAATTGAATACTAGGGCTAAAAGACATAAGATTAACAGTAGCTAAATAGATAGATAGATAATCAGAAAAACAGACAGAAAGACAGATTGATAAATAAGAATGGTAGAAATAATCATTACCTCTGTCTTTGTGAATACCAGGTGACTGCACTCTTTTTTACAAACATAAATAAAATTCTCAGTCACTAGTCCCTGGGCAAAACCTTGAAAAATCTATTAATCAAAATGTACATGTTTTAGACTAAGAAACTAAATATTATGTTATTGTAAATTATGAGTATTACTTCAGAGATGAATATTGCATCTCTACTAATATTTTTCCTTTCTAATTGCTTAACATGCAGTGTGGCCAGACAATGAGAAAAGATTTCCTTCTTCTATATTTATTATCTATAAACTCATTTTTTTGGTAGAGATGTTTTCTTATTTTTCCTAATAAGCCAGTTACAAGACAGGCACAAACTTCACCTCATTTCAGAAGAACAACTTTAAAAAGGGTGAAATTCAGTGCAGAATGTGATATATGATCCTGAATAACCATTACACTGATGTTAGATTATGCCCTTAAGTATGACCTGAGTAGATACAGTGGTAAGGCCACATCTCTGTTGGTAGGAGGTAAAGTTCCAACTCTAAGATGTGGACATATGCACTATGGGAAATAGTACAATCTGGGAAATATCAGATCTTGCATAATTTGGACAGCAAAGAGTCATATGTAACATAGGCTTCAAATCTAGTATCATCAACCTAATAATGCTCACAAATGCTAGTTGTGTTCTCATTTTAACAATAAAGTGTATTAATTTAGAACCATTGTCATTATCATCAATGACATTATTTTATCATCATTATCATCATTCTATTCATTCTGTGGCAAGAAATCTCTGGAGTAATTTTGGGAACTACATTTTTAATGGTTACCCTGAGCTACTCATGTTCCTTAAAGTAATTTAAGCACTTCTTAACTTAATGCCCATCTTCTAAGTTCCTGCTTCTGTAGCTACCCAGTGTGGACTGGCAAATCAACAGCTAGAAGGATTCTGATGCAGACTGTGAATGATCACTCTTAAAAAATATTGGAATAAGTTGAGAGGCAAGTGTTTTTCTTCCTTTGTGCTCCTAAATTCTGGATAGTAAAATCAAAAACTGCTTCAGTGGGAAGGTGAGGATAATTGGCCTCAGGCCTATAGAGGAGGCTGGAAATGTGTCAGAGATGCTTCAGGCACAGTTGTGTGCCCATGGCATAACACAGAAGGCACATGCAGTTGCCGTTTCTTGTTAATATCTTCACTGTACCTTCTTCTTTTGAACATTTAAAGAAACTCTTGAAGAAAGATCAATATTAGCTTGGCTCTGTGAAACATAGCTTGGGATTGGGACAGAGTAGTAAGTGGAAAGTCAAAGTTTGAAACCCATCCACAAATAAAATCTCACAAGTAGGGCTTCCCTGGTGGCGCAGTGGTTGAGAGTCCGCCTGCCGATGCAGGGGACGAGGGTTCGTGCCCCGGTCCAGGAGGATCCCACATGCCGTGGAATGGCTGGGCCCGTGAGCCATGGCCAAAAAAATCTCACAAGTGGACAAAAGGATTAACGAGAGACTAAGCAGTAGTACTACTCTAAGGATAGGATAAATGAGTACTTTGCTGGGATTTTTCTTTGGTTCAGGAGAAAGATAAGAAAAGAAAATTGTAATGAGAATGAATAAAAAAGAGAAGGATGGAGGAAAGCAAACAAAGATGACATCATTTCTGCAAACCATAACCCTAAAGGTAATAACAATTCTTAACAATTTTGAAGTTTATGTGCATGCTAGTATTTTATTTATGTACAGTTTGTACTCTATTTTCATATGCTTCATATCATTTTATCTTCACAGAACCTTCATTGAGATAGGTTTGGCAGGAATTGCCAACTTAATTTTTTAATGAAAAAATAGAAGCCTAAATTATTTCCCCTGATTTCCTTCCCAGTTTTAAAACAGCTTACTTTTACTGACTAGCTAGAAAATAATAAAGAAAAAGTACTAGGAGTTATACCCCTATATTAAGGATAACACAGCTAAAGCATTGTGAAATCATTGTTTTCACATTTATTTGATCAAAAGACTGAGATATAACATCTATAAAGTAAATATCACAGAAAGAAAGATTATTTAGTTTAGCCTAGTCAGCTAAATTGAATAATAATAAAATTTTCATCTTTAAGTTTGTGGATAACAGCTATAGTATCTTGAAAAAGAAAATGGTGATAATATATGCAGTATTTTCTCTAATAATGCTAAATGGGATCTGGGTTTGCAGCATCAAAGTACCTATATCCAAGTTTAGTAATGAACTTCTTCTAGCCCTCAAAACTGTCCTTTTGCTTGCTTGCTACATCCATTCTTTTTCATTTAGCCTTCTTATCACTGGGTAATAAATGATATGAATGTGAACATAAAATTGTCTTAGGCTGTAAAGTCACACCAGATATTATGTGAACCTAGAAGAAAATTCATATACTACTAAGAGTATACTGTTCCTTTTCTTTCTATAATGCCACAAATGATTTCAATGAAAATGAGTCATAGTACCCAAGAAGAACTAGATATTGAACTTTATAAAAGTACAAGCAGACCTCACTGACAGGCAGTTTATCATGCTTCTACATTTAGGTATTAATTTCAATTTCAATCTTCCTGTAAAACAAAAAGGAAGAATTTTTTATTATGGAGTAATGGCCTTGCTGAAGTGACATAAATTATAGTTGAAGACATTAAAGTTACACACTAAAGGCTATTTCCCCCTCCTTTCCACAGTGTATTTCTTTCCAGTAGAGTCTGGTTTGTTTCTAAAAATAACCTAGACTTTTACCAAACCAGGATGTCTACTTTCCATATAGGATTGCTGCAACATTCTTGGACAAAGAATGTCAGAGGTCATTGGTGTGTTATTTTGTGTCACTTGATGAGATACCTCTTTGGGCATATCCTTGAAGACACTCTCTTACTGATATTACTAACATATATGAATATGAAAACTAGTAAAGCCCTAATATGGCAATCAATGACAAAGTCAAGTCATAGCCAGAATTATGAATTTGACAAATGTAATTTTTGGGTTCTTCTTTTTTTTCCTATCCCAATTATATTTTCTAGATTTTATCTCCATTTATTCACAATTCTTTTAACACCACTACATACTTTATTGAGTATAAATAATATCCTAAATCTATTGTAGTTGCAGGAGTTATAATTCTGAATATTGCAATGTAGCTTTCTTCAATGAGCTTTTGTTAATATTGAGGGAAAGCAAAAAATAGACAATTACAAAATAATGTGATACTACCATAAAGTCCACAAGTATAGAGTGCTTTATTATAGGGGACAACTAAGTAAGGGTTAGGGGCTGTGGAAGCCTTCCTAGAGTAAGTAAGATGGAAGTTGAGGCTTTAAAGATGAGTTAGGAAATAAGAGTTGCCTGCAAGTAAGAATAGCAGAATTGGAGAATGCAGCATTGGCAAGGTTTCAAATTTAAGGGATAGCATGGAAGTTTTAGACATTGCAAACAATTCAATTTTAGTAAAAGCATAATTTTTAAAATTTCAGCTTTAAAAATATTAAAATAATATATAAACGTTAAAAAAATTAAATAGTGCAAAATAATTTAGAATGAAAAGTCTTCCTTAGAATACAAGCTATCACTCCTATGCCCCCAAATAGAAATCATTGACTTCTTCTTTTTTATCAGTGTAGTCCATTTTGAAGCCTCTCCAGGCAAATGGTTATGTGTACATATATGGTACAAAGGTTTCTGCATCATTTTATATGAATATTTTTGCAGATTTTATATATCAGTATATAAAAATTTATCTCATTCTTTTAAACAAGGTAAGATTTCTATTACAGATATTTATTAGATTATTCAAAAAATTGTTTTTTCTTGCTATAAATAACAATGCTGTAATTGATGTTAGTGGTTACATAAATTTCAATTTTGATATATATTACCAGAGTTTTTTTCAAACTATTCCAATTTAGTTAAAAAGTGTGAGAGTATGTGTTTTTATGCTGTTCCAAAACTAATGCTGTTTAGGTTGAACCCTATAAAATTGCAGATTTATAGGTTTAAAATGGTTGAATATTGGCTATTTAATAAGATTCTACTTAATATTATAACATTTATCTTTGCCAAAATTCTAAGTGAATTACTTTTTGTATTTCCATAGTAAAAATAAATTAAAAAATTTCAGACATTTTTCTACATCTTTTATATCCTTTGAATATTTTCTCCATCCATTGTTTCCCTTTGTATTATTAGTTTGCTCATTTTATGATACGTAAATAATTTATGAAAATCATTACTAGCACAAATGTTGCAATGATTTTCCTGAGCTTTTTATTATTTTATTTTGTTCAGAGTGAATTTTATTATAGAAATCATAAAAAAATATAAACAAAATGATTAATCTTGAGCTTTATTTAAGGTTTAGAAAAGTCTTTCCCTCTCTAAGATCAAGTGTGTGTGTGTGAAGCTATTATATTCCTCTAGTACTTTTAGGTTTTCATTTCTTTAAATTTAGAATATTGATCCATTTGAACTTTTAAAAAAAATAGTTAAGAAAATGATGCATTCTCATTTATTTAATAAGTTAGAAAGTCATCACAGCACTATTTAGTAAACAATACATTTTTTTCTGCACTGTTTGAATTGCAAGTTGAAAATATGCATATCTACTAGCTTTTTTACTCCCCCTCCTTTTCTATTATGATCTGCTGATCTTTCTGTCTATCCCTTTGACTACACTGAATCATTTTAGTTAGTGTATGTTTAATATTGATTTTGGAAAGCTATCCAATAAAACTTTCCTACATGATTTCTTCTGGCAAATTTTATACATCTATTTTTCCTCATAGAGCTAAGTTTTTTATAATTTACACATTCACATTAACAAACAAAATACTTTTTTATTTTGTGGGGGAACACTACACACACGTGTTTGCGAAGAGGGAGAATTGACATCTCCATAACATCGATGCTTAAGTCCAAAAAAATAATGTTTTTCCATTTATGCAAATCTCTATTTGGGTACTTCAGTAGAATATTAAATATTTTATGTAATTCCCTTAGACTTCTAAAAAATCATCAAAACTTTACACATATTAAAAAAAAAACTTCACACGTATTAGCTTAAAAAAGTAAGTAACAACAATCACAACAATGACAACAACAAACTGTTAACTTTAGAAATGCAGTAGTCTCTTGCCACACAGTCTCATCACAAGTTTCAGGCTCCAAAGGCAAACACTTACAAGTATTTATAAGCATTTTTTCTGTCAGTGTTCTGGTTGTTATCTTCCTAATATGTCTGCATTTCTCAACTAATCAAACTTTTAATATTTTATCTTCCAGATACCAAAGTTGGTGGATTATATTAGTAAAATACATTATCTAATTTCCTCTTACCATTTACATCATTATCTTTATATCAGTTCTTAGCAACTCTATAACTCTTAATAATAGACTTCAAACTTTATTTCTTGTGTTTCAATGAAGAAGTCAGTGCTCCTGTGTTTCTCTTCTTGTCTGCTGCCTCCGAATTTCTCTTAATTATAAAATCACATATTTTATCATAAAATTTATAACATGTTGGTTCTGTTTTGCAGTCATTATTAAAACTAGGGCACTTTGTTTAAATATTGATTCAAAACTTCTTTAAAAAAACTAATAAGGAGATTTATATAAAAGCTAAAACTCATCTAGAATTGAAAGAGAGAAAATCAGCTCCACTGGAAAGAGAAAAAGCTTTCCTTCCCATAATTAAGATGGAGAGACAGACAGAGGTAAAGCCAGTTGCAGAGTAAACATAAAACGTTGTTTCTCCCCAGTTCATGTAGCAGTTATAAAATGCCTTAGCAACATCTTATCAAGTGACTACTGCTTTCTTACCAGTAATGCCCCAGGCATATTTTCATTTATTACTGTAGATACTCAATTGCTAAATTGCCCTTAATTCATGATAGCACCCAATTACTAGTTAATTCTCACTTCTCCTAATCCCACTTTAGGAATAAATTCTCCTTTTAGACCCTCTTCAAACTTTCAGCAGAAACACAACTTTGAAAAAATTGTTTCCCTCCTCTTCTAGTTGAGTAGCATTCCCAGGTTCCCTCCTTCCTTTTGTTGAGTGACTTTCTTGAGATTTAATAAATCTGATCTTGTCTGACTACTGGCTAGTTCTTGGTAGTTTTTGGCTGAGTAGACTTTAAAGTTTTGGAGATTACACCAAGATTTGTCCGAGACTTATTGCTGAGGACCAGGACTCTTGACTAGATAACAGTGCATATATATAAGACTGTACCCTCTGGTATGATTAAGTTTGGCACTGAACTTGGGCTTTGATGTGTTCTTTGAGCCTTTCAGTGTCACATTTGTTTCTCAGGATATGTATTTTTATCATACTTTGGTGTTCTCTTGTGAATTTTGGCTTCTAAGCCTCTGATTGCCTGCCTGTTAGACAGTCTATAGGAAAGTTCTGGTGCATCATAATTAGCTTACATTTAACTGGCCTTGGGAGCTGAGGAGTTCAGACAGTCTCTTCAGCCAGACACTCTGGAAAATTTGCTTTGGGTCACCTTTTAAAAACCATTTAAGGACTTTCCTCTGTGCTGCTTTTGTGTCCCTGAAACCTCCCTGTTTAGCTCGGAGTTTTATCAGAACCTTGCTATGGGCATTTTTTAAACTAGATTCTATAGATAGGAAGTTATACAAGAATCATTCTTAACAACTGTGTATTTATCATGGGTCATCTTATTCTCAGCCAGCCCCTTTACTGAGTTGGAAGTCAATCTTTCTCATGGATACATATTACTATGCTAATTTATTTGCTTATGTCTCTAAATGACACAGTCTAACCAAGGACATTTTGCAATTATTGTGACCACAAGAATTTGGGAAATTTTTAGTACAAGAGTGTCTTATAATAGAAAAGAGAACAAAAATAAAATGGAAAATTGTCTGCTTTCTGTAATCAGTATGATAAAGCGTCTAAAGTCAATTAAAACTCTAAAACTTCTTCCATAAAAGGTTCCTAGCAAAGGTGTGATGGGTTAAATTGCTTTCCCCAAAAAGATATGTTCAAATCCTAACCCCAATACCTGTGAATGTGATCTCGTTTGGAAATAGGGTATTTGCAGGTGTAATCAAGTTAAAGTGAGGTAATACTGTGCCCTAAATCCAATGACCACTGTGTTTATAATGGAAGAAGATGGAGATTTGGATACAGAAACACAGAGGGAAGAGACCACGTGAAGACAGTGGTAATAGCTGGAATAATGCAGCAACAAAGACAAGGAATCACAAGGATTGTTGGCAACCCCTAGAAATTGAAAGAGGCAAAAAAAAAAAAAAAAAAGATTCTTTCCTACAGCCTTTAGACAGAGCATGTCCCTTTTGAAAGCTTGATATTGGAATTCTAGCCTCCAGAACTTTGAGAGAAATTTATGATCTTTTTAGCCACGTGGTTTGTGGTAATTTATTATGGAAGCCCTAGGAAACAAATACAAAAGACAAATGAAAAATGTGAAAAACTTGAGACTGCTTCTTTTGTGAATCTTTCTAAATCGTACTCCTCTTGTCTTTATCCAACTCTTACCTTTCCTGACTCTTCAGCTCCCAAACTGCCAGGGCCATGCCAGTCCTCACTGACCCTCTCCCTTTTTCCCCTTCAACTACACCTGTAAAGCCCAGGCAACCACAATTTATTTTATATTTGTCTAAAGCCAAAACATCTCTCACCTTTAAAAATTTTTTTTCTGTTTTTCTATTTTTTCCCCCTCACTCGAGAAATTTAAAAGGTAAATTGATCAGAAAAAAGCAATCATTTTGTCATTATGTGAACACTCTAGGAATATCTATTTCAGATAAACAGTTAAAATGTGTAAGAAAAAGTTAATTAACTGTTATTCTTTTGCTTTAAGAAACGTGAATAAGTAAATTTAAATAATAGCTTTTGTTGCTATAGTTACAAGATGAGAACAAAAGGCTTTGGTTCAAGATAAAAGAGGAGCTTTCAAAAATGATTTAAAGATTTTAAAAAATTTAGTTCATGAATATCAGATCTGTATTTTGCATGTTTTGAAGTTTATATAATATTTCTCATAGGTAGGTAAAATTGTGGCCTGAAATGAGTTAGTAATCTTATTGTAAAGATAAGTCTGTATCTATTCTATTTATTATATGAAATAACAATTTTCCTAAATTTAAACTTCTCATGATTCAAAGTTTCTAAGTACATTATCAACCTTGCTAAAAACTGTTTTAAATTACAAGCTAGAAAATAATACTTAGCTAAGTGATATTACAGTGATGGATGTCTTTTTAAAGTTTTTTTTTTGTAAAAGCTTTATTGAGGTATAATGATAAACAATAAACTGCACGCAGTTTGGTATGTTTGGTATGCAGTTTGGTATGTTTGCACATATGTATACAGCCATGAGCCATCATACCGTCAAGATAAAGAACATATCCATCATCTTCAAAAGTCCTCTTATTCCCTATTGTAATCTATCTCTCCCTCCTTCCTCTCCTTGTCCCAACGCTGTCTCCAGGAAAGACTGATCTACTTACTTATAGATGTTCGTATTTTCTAGAATTTTATAAAAATGGAATTATACAATATGTATTTTGTTTTGTTTGGATTTTTTTTTTTTTTTTTTTTTTTTTTTTTTTTTTTTTTTGCGGTACGCGGGCCTCTCACTGTTGTGGCCTCTCCCATTGTGGAGCACAGGCTCCGGACGTGCAGGCTCAGCGGCCATGGCTCACGGGCCCAGCCGCTCCGCAGCATGTGGGATCTTCCCGGACCAGGGCACGAACCCGTGTCCTCTGCATCGGCAGGCGGACTCTCAACTACTGTGCAACCAGGGAAGCCCCTTGTTTGTATTTTATTACTCAGAATAATTATGTTGAGATTTTATCCATGTTATAATGTGTATCTATAGTATTCCTTTCAATTGCCAAATAATATATATCATTACATGGCAATTCCATGGTTTTTTATGCATTGGCTGTAATGGCAATGAAGTCAGCTGTCTCTGGTGTTCATGGTGGCTTTTCCTATGAACTGATAACTATATGTTAGATGTGCCTAGGAAAATCTCCCCTAATCCTAGACTCTGCCTTATTGCAAACTGACATTGTTAAATATCCCAAAGGACTCAAACAATACACAGTCTAATCATCAGCATCTATGAACAGCCTTTTCTCAACATTCTGTTCAATAATTCTTGCCTAACCTAAAACCTGAAGACATAATTTTGTAAGCAACACCAGAAAAAGACTGTTCATGAATCTTGATGTAAAAGGACTTCTTCAGGTACTGTTAACGACCAGCATGTCAGTGAATGTTCTAGGGATTCATCCTTGGATTTGTGTCTTTCAATTAAAGCAACATAGAACATACTGAAATCACTGTCCCCTAAAAATTTCCTTATTAGACAGAGATCAAAAGCTGTGGGTTCTTAAATATTCCTCCCCCCAGTCCCCCACACCTCCCCGTATGCAGACAAACTTTGGGAGGAGCTAACCCCATCCAAGAAGGTTGGATCATGATTGCATGAGATGTTGGGAGCTTCCACCCAAGTTATACAGAACATCATCACAGATTGTCATGTTTTAATATTTATTATTTTGTTCTTTAGTTTCATAGCTATAGTTTATTTCTTTTGCTGGTTTAAGGCTACTTTTCAGTATGTTACTTATAGGACCTTAATTCTTAATATTGCTTTTTACATCATTAGTCACTTCTTGGTATGAGGCAAACATCTGCTTACAATTTGGTCATGATTTGGCTAAAATATAACAATTAAACTGACTATTGCTTTTCCTTTGGATGCCACACAATTTCCTTTGGTACCAATTACTTATAATAGATCAGTTGGCATCCTAAGTGTTTGCACTCAACCATTAGGATCCCTTTTAGAAGGTAAACATCACAACAATCCAGACAAACAGAAATCTAACCACCCTATCATATCATTCTTTCTCTTCAGTATGACACTCAGGGGCCTGTAGTGGCATTTAGCTTTTATAACAGAACTTTCACAGACACGGAATTTGAGGAAGTCTTGGGGAATGGATGGCATATATTTGAAGGCTGTCTTACTTTTACAGACTTTACAATAAATAGGTAGTATATAGACACAGGCCTAAATTTATTTGGTTTAGATCTACCTAGTGGTCTGTATACAAAAAACCATCATCACTTGATGCCAAACCACACTTGATAAATGGCATCAAAACATTTTAACTCTATTTGGCAAGCCCATAGGTTATTTTGGTCAAAGGTAGTTCGTTAGGTGGTCCTTAATGACTAGTCCTGGATTCCTGGCACAAAAGACTTTGTTATTACTGACATATTGGAAAAGATCTGTTATCTTGGGAAACTAATGCCTGCCTTCAGGAGGGTCCCTGACATAACCTAGCTCTGTTTTGTCTTTCCCCTGCGCCTTTTCTATTTATGCCTTCCTCTCACCTTCCCCCCCTCATAACCACTGATCTATTTCTTCTCCCTATGTGGCTACTTTTTCCAGAATTGTGTGTAATCAAATCATGTAATACGTTGTTTTTTGAGACTGGCTCCTTTCACCTAACATAGTGCATCTGAGATTCATCTATATTGTTGTTTATATTTGTGTTCTGTTCCTTTTTATTGCTGAGTATTCCATTTTACAGATGTAACTTGATAGGTCCTTTACTTTGAAAACTCTAGTCTGACTACCTCTGTGACATTTTCTTCCAATTTTACTTTCATGTTTTCTGTTCTCTTTCTAGTACTTTTTCTCTTTTATGCTTGTTTTTTCCTCAAATATTTGGAAAATCTTTTTTTTTCCTACCATATTTAAGAATGAAAGCTTAGTTTAATTAGTATCAATAGTAGATGTAAGATTTCTTTATCTTTCTTTACAGTGTATGTGGATGCAGCATTTTTTGGATGTCCCTCTAAGATAGATATTTCTTACATATGAGGTGCAAGAGTACAAAAGAGGACCCAATATAGAATGTCATTACCACATCAGAACTCATAGGTTCTCTCAGCAAGTTTAAGCTCTTTAGAGAAGAGTTTTCAGCTGTATGCCTGAGTATAGATACTTGACTTCCAAGTATTATGCATGAATCCAAAGATAGAAAAAGTAGTAGTTGGGGTAGCTTTTCCATGGATAGTCCTTTAAGTTACATTCTTCTTCTTTCATTACCAGCTGCTCTTACTCTTTATATATACAAGCCTAGCAATTTCTCTGCAGGTCTTTACTGGGAAAGCTATTCTATCTCTGCTGAAGCATTTCCTCTTTGTCCTCCATAAAATAGCTTCTTTGGTTTTCCTTTATCTCTCTAACTGTTACCATTTACTTCCTGTCTTTGAGAAATTTTCAAAAATGCCTGTTCTATAGGGTCTGTGATCTCCTATTTTCAACAATGCAGGTGTTTTTCTCTTTTCAACCCCTTTACTGTCACTCTTTAAAGGCCCAAACATTTGTAAAATCAGATTACTGACAACAAAAAGAGTGCATACTGCCATACTGAAATATTTATTTTTGTATTCAACTTCAGCATTGTAATAAAAATTTGTAGCTTACTTACTCTAAGTATAAACCATATGATTACCACAGTTACTTACTAACTGTATATAAACTATTTTCACTATATAGATCTACTTATAAACTATATATGTTAAACAATACATATATATATACACATATATATGAACTATTTCACATTTTATTTTAATTGGTTTCATTATTTGGTTTAAATTGTAAATTATGTAGCAGAGACAGTTACTTCCTAGGATAGTCTCTCTCATAGCCTTCTTAAAAATTAATTTTATTCATTATAGTACTTTTATACAGCAAACTTTATATTGCATCATCATTGAAGAAAAACCAAATAATTTTATCTTCTATGTATAACTTTTTACTAAATTTAGATCAGCATTTACAATGGTATCAAATGTTTTACCTTAGATAAAATGAACTTCTAAAAATTTTACTTAGAGTCCATGAGTTGGATGAAAAAAATCAAACTACCTTGAAATGAACTGTTTTTCTATTTTCAGAATCTGACAGTGATGAAAAATGGGTATCATTTAATTGTTTGTGAAATTCTTCTGACACTAATGGAATCAATGTATTAACACCTAATGCTCCACTTTTCATTCCTGAATGAGACAATGTGGAATCAAAACTAAATGAAATTGTTGGAGGAATAATCTAACTGAACAATCATGCCTTACAAAAGGACATTTATAAACACTCTACAGATTTACATAGTAAAATATCCACTTCAAACATATTCTTCACAAAATAATTATAACTTTTTGAAGTAAATGCTAATGTGTCTCCAGCAGGTTTGTGTCCTCCAATTCTGATACTCAGTGATGTTGCTGTGACCTCCATAGTGGATAGTAAATATTGACAAATATTTTAGGCAACTTGCAATTCATTTTCAACTTTCTTAAGTGGAAATTCATTAAATTTTAATTAAGTGTGTACTTTGTTACCCCCCTTTTGTAGCTCATTGCTGCTGAAAAAAATCATTACAAAATAAAATACAGGTGTGAGGTAGTAAAATAAACAAATAATTGTACAATTATCACATACAATAAATGACAAAACCATTCTGGCAAGAATATTTAGACTATTTTTAACTGTTTTATTGAGGAATACTTAATATACCACAAATGTACTAATTTTTAAATGTTTCAATAAGTTTTTGTAAATTTACAGAGTTGTATAATTATTACCACGATCTAACTTTGGAAAATTTCCATCATTCCAAAACCAAACCTCATGCCCAGTTGAGGCGACTGCCTATTCTCACCCTCGGCCCAGGGAAACTGCTAATCTACTCTTTCTGTCTATAAAAGATGCCTCCTCTGAACACTGCATTTAGTAAATGGAATCATACAATATGTGGTCTGTAACGTCTGGCTTCTTTTGCTGACACTGTTTTAAGGTTCATCCATGTTGCAGCATGTTTCAATACTTTGTTCTTTCTTCTTAAAATTTCCTTGTCAGGAATTTTGAGACTGTGTTCCCACACATATTTTCACAAATACCTACCATAGAGACTCTCACAACTGGCCTTGAATTTCCTAACTAGCGACAGACTAGCTGCTTCACGTATCTTTCACCATGCCACAGCACAACTGGCACATATACCAGTGACTGGAAGGCAGCAGTGTCAAATTCTTCTCCCAGCTCCACCTGGGACTGGAAGGTGTTAGCTGTGAGGAAAGTGAGATGGATTACCCCAGGTCTTCTTTCAGATTTCACTACATGTTGAAGTGGGAACTCGGTTCACTGTACATGTGGTGCACATATTTCTAGATCATGGCAAATGTTAGAAGTTTAAGACAAGGACTTCCAAACCTATTCCATCCTATTTTAATGCTGACTATTATTAATACACATTGTTTTAAATGTAAAAATCAGGATTCTGTGACAAGAGGCATAATCAGAGGCTCTCCTGCACCAAGCATTACATATGATCACCCAAAGCCCAGTGTACTATCTCAAAATGTAAGCTGATCCTTGCACTTTTTTATTAAGCTTATTGTAGTCATTATTGTTGCTACTGTGCTTTTTGCATATTCTATACTGGTTTATAGTTTGTTATTAAACATACTAATTCTTGCATATTAATATTACTACATAACAATTACTATATTCTCCCATTTTATCTGAAAAGATTTTTGTTGTCCTCCCTTTTCCATGTACACAATCATATTAGATGCAAGTAATTCATCAATTCAAGGAGGCTATGGAGTGAAAATTGGAGACATAAAGGTCTATATTGCTTTACCTAAGAAGAAAAGATAAAAATGAGGAAGGAGGAGGTAAAGGAGAGATGTGGGTAATCTTGGGCAATGTCCTATAATCATGAGCACCAGCCTGACAGTGCCTGCTGTTTTGTGTCACTATTGTGAGATAATTTTATCCTCGTATTTCAAAACAACTCAGGTCTGGTTTATAAAGCCAGTCTAAAAAAATATATTGTCAAGTGTCAGATAAATAACCAATCAAGTTACTATAATCTATTTCTACCTAATTGTCTAGCAAGAAGAAACAGAAGAATGGGCATCACCTTTGAGCCGTTTGTCAATCAAAAATAAAGGAAATGAGTTGATTGTTGTTAGAAAGCTATCACTGAACATGGGAGCTTCGGGTTAGCATTAAACTTGGGACTGTGCAAATTATTTCTTGCAAGTCACAAAGATATGCTAATGAGTATCATGGTGAGAAACCTCTATTGCTCATCCTGTGGCTTCAAAACTAACATTAATCCAGAGGCTGTGTGAATGCTCTTCACTAAACACAAAAGACTTTCTTTCTTTAATTTTTGTCATTTGGGACACAGAAACACAGTATGCAGCCATACAAACTATTTTGTATGAGGCAGGGGCTGCAAGAGAAATATGCTGAACAAAGAGACAAGTAGAGTTCAAAGATCTTCCAAACCAATTTTGATATAGGTAACAATTAGAAAGGAAATGCATTGCATGACTCAGACATAATGATAAAAAAGAAATGAATGAAATACAAATTAATGATTCTAAGATAATTTTCTTCTACCACAAAAAACACAGTCTTCTGATTTTCACTCCTTTAAATTGTTAGAATTACAATTAACTATCAAAAACAGGATTCTATCCTCATTTGTGTATTTTAGTAAAAAGTGAACTAAGATATGGATAGTTTTCATTTTTGAGTGCCATTTGTTATATTCCTCAGTTCAAATATCACCACCTTTATTTCACACTCAAAATATTTTGTTGGATTCTAATTTAAGGTAATAGTAATTTATGGTAATTCTGATTCAAGAAACAATTTAGCTTAATGGGGAGGACAGGAGAAAATCTTACTTTTAAGAACATGGATCTCTCAAAATCAAAAGAAATTTGAAAGGGAATAAAGCTTGTGTTATATATTAATTGCAGGTATATTTGCAGGAGAATTTGATCGGTCTTTGTTCTCATGCCTCTTATTCATATGACTAAGCATGACCTCACATCTTCCCACGTGAACCGTATTGGCATGATCTATTCTGTGGATACATCCATCTATGTTTAGAGCTTCACCTATTCCAATCACTTGTGTCAGTAAAATACTACAAAATGTTGTAGCTTGCACACTGTGAGTAGGATGGAAAAATTATTTTAAAGCATTAAAATTGGGGAAAAGAGGATGAATTTTTCTGATACATCTTATTTTAAAAATTATATTCTACTTTGCAACCAAGTAGCCATCTCTAATTCCCATTTTAGTATAAGCTATTTAAGGACCATAAGTAATTCTACAGTAGGTTCTAATATCAGTTTCTAGACATTCTTCACTAAGGAACACACAAAAGGTTTTAGCTCAACATATCCAAAAATATTTCTTTAATGTATCACTTAATACTTCAGGACACTTATTACAAAGTTCTTAGCCTTCCTAATTGAGAATTCTCAAAGTTCACTTCATAAAAGAATTATATCTTTAATTCATTATTTTACTTATTTTTAGATATGCAAGGTGTCGATAGTTGCATTCTTATAAACAAACAATATTAATAAAGCCAAAATTTGCAGTTCACATCACAAAATTTACCCACATATTTCATTTGAGTCAATGAACTTACAGATTTTTTTATGCATTTTACATTTATACATGTACATATAGAAGTATGTCTGAGTATACCCATATGATCATTTTATATACATTTATGTTTCTATGATTTTCTTTTATATACAAATTATATGCATTAGAGTTATTCTATATCAGTGCATATTTTCTGCCTCTTTTTAACTCTTGTACAGAGATCTATAGTATGACTACAACATAATCAATCTAGCACTTTCCCTGGGGGTACAAATTGAGATTGCTTTAAGTTTATTAAAAATGTTGCTAAAATGAACATCCTTGTATATGTTTTTGTGATTATTTCTTTGGGAAATATATACATATATATATATATACATATATATATACATATATATATATATACACACACACATATAGAGAGACAGAGACAGAGACAGAGTCAGAGTGAGAGAGACAGAAAGAGAGAGAGAGAGAAAATTGGAGAATTGTTCACATAAAGATTTATTTTTAATTTGTCTGTATAATATACCACTAAATTCCAGCAATTGCATGCCACAATGTTGTTTCTATTTCTAACTCAGTAGTCCAATTCCCAGACAATGATTAATGCTATTATAATGAGGGTTGAGTTTTCATGATGAGAAATTTCAGCTGTGCCTATGTAAAAATCGTGATATCATAGCCTATATTTCCCAGACTTAGTAATAGTTACTAAGTAATAGTAACTACACTTAGTAATAGTTATACTTTTCCAACCATTATAATTTGATTGAAGGAGAATTCAGGTTAAAAGAATCACACATTTTGGAGTCTGACAAGTTCCTAACTACTCCCTGGAACTGGGTGAGGATAGTAGTGCATAAATTCACAGCAATGTTGAAATATGACTAACGCAGGGATTCATTGAATTAAATAAAAAATACTTTTTCTGTATCTTCTTTTAGTTTTATCATTTACTTAACAAAATTACATACCAGAGATTAACATTTAAGATGGGGAATACAAAACCCCTTCAAGACTGACTAATGAAATTGGAAGGTGGTTTAATGGCTTGGAAAGATGAGAAAATATATTAATCTTTTATTATCTGAAATCACAATTTTCTGAGGTAGATAATAAATGTAGTTTTATTTTTAAACTCACATTCTGATAACCTGCTGGTTAACTTTTGTGTGTCTAACAAAGTCTGTCTATCCCACTTCACATTGAAATCACTAAATTATGATGATTTCTCTAGAATAGTAATTTCTATATGAATAGAGACTGAAAATATCCAATGATAACAGCAAAATCAGTTTTAGTCTGACTTCCATCTCCTCTAGGTCAGGGGTTCAACAGAAAATGTCAGAGAGGATTCCTCAGAAGATTTGTAAAAAGAGATATTCTTGAGCTTTAGAGACAATATAATCTGGATTTGATTACCACTTCTTACAAACTATGTGATCTTGGATAATTTACTCAACCTCTCTGCGCTTCAATTTTCCTTTCTGAAAACAGGATGATAATGCTATTATTTTCAAGGAAGACTAAATAAGCTATTTCATCAAGTAGATAGCTTAGCACAGTGCCTGAAATATTGAGCACTAGATATAAATTCACCTTCCTAACATGAGGAATTATACAACAATTCCATTTTTATCTAACTGTAATAATTAAAAGTTTTCCTAACCAATTCTTTGTGTGTGTGTGTGTGTGTAGCTGTTCTTTTTTTTAAAAAATTAGTTTCTGCTTTATAACAAAGTGAATCAGTCATACATATACATCTGTTCCCACATCCCTTCCCTCATGCATCGCCCTCCCTCCCACCCTCCCGATCCCACCCCTCCAGGCGGTGCCACAAAGCACCGAGCTGATCTCCTTGTGCTCTGCAGCTGCTTCCCACTAGCTATCTACCTTACGTTTGGTAGTGTATATATGTCCATGCCTCTCTTTCGCTTTGTCACAGCTTACCCTTCCCCCTCCCCATATCCTCAAGTCCATTCTCAAGTAGGTCTGTGTCCTTCTTTCCGTTTTACCCCTAGGTACTTCATGACATTTTTTTTTAATTGCATATATATGTGTTAGCATACAGTATTTGTCTTTCTCTTTCTGACTTACTTCACTCTGTATGACAGACTCTAGGTCTATCCACCTCATTACAAATAGATCAGTTTCATTTCTTTTTATAGCTGAGTAATATTCCATTGTATATATGTGCCACATCTTCTTTATCCATTCATCTGATGATGGACACTTAGGTTGTTTCCATCTCCGGGCTATTGTGAATAGAGCTGCAATGAACATTTTGGTACATGTCTCTTTTTGAATTATGGTTTTCTCAGGGTATATGCCTAGTAGTGGGATTGCTGGGTCATATAGTAGTTCTATTTTTAGCTTTTTAAGGAACCTCCATACTGTTCTCCATAGTGGCTGTACCAATTCACATTCCCACCAGCAGTGCAAGAGTGTTCCCTTTTCTCCACACCCTCTCCAGCATTTATTGTTTCTAGATTTCTTGATGATGGCCATTCTGACTGGTGTGAGATGATATCTCATTGTAGTTTTGATTTGCATTTCTCTAATGATTAATGATGTTGAGCATTCTTTCATGTGTTTGTTGGCAGTCTGTATATCTTCTTTGGAGAAATGCCTATTTAAGTCTTCTGCCCATTTTTGGATTGGGTTGTTTGTTTTTTTGCTATTGAGCTGCATGAGCTGTTTATAAATTTTGGAGATTAATCCTTTGTCAGTTGCTTCATTTGCAAATATTTTCTGCCATTCTGAGGGTTGTCTTTTGGTCTTGTTTATGGTTTCCTTTGCTGTGCAAAAGCTTTGAAGTTTCATTAGGTCCCATTTCTTTATCTTTGTTTTTATTTCCATTTCTGTAGGAGGTGGGTCCAAAAGGATCTTGCTGTGATTTATGTCATAGAATGTTCTGCCTATGTTTTCCTCTAAGAGTTTGATAGTTTCTGGCCTTCCATTTAGGTCTTTAATCCATTTTGAGCTTATTTTTGTGTATGGTGTTAAGGAGTGATCTAATCTCATACTTTTACATGTCCCTGTCCAGTTTTCCAAGCACCACTTATTGAAGAGGCTGTCCTTTCTCCACTGTACATTCCTGCCTCCTTTATCAAAGATAAGTTGACCATATGTGCGTGGGTTTATCTCTGGGCTTTCTATCCTGTTCCATTGATCTATCTTTCTGTTTTTATGCCAGTACCACTGTCTTGATTACTGTAGATTTGTAGTATAGTCTGAAGTCAGGGAGCCTGATTCCTCCAGCTCCGTTTTTCGTTCTCAAGATTGCTTTGGCTATTTGGGGTCTTTTGTTTCTCCAAACAAATTTTGAAATTTTTTGTTCTAGTTCTGTGAAAAATGCCAGTGGTAGTTTGATAGGGATTGCATTGAATCTGTACATTGCTTTGGGTACTAGAGTCATTTTCACAATATTGATTCTTCGAATCCAAGAGCATGGTATATCTCTCCATCTATTTGTATCATCTTTAATTTCTTTCATCAGTGTCTTATAATTTTCTGCATACAGGTCTTTTGTCTCCTTAGGTAGGTTTATTCCTAGATATTTTATTCTTTTTGTTGCAATGGTAAATGGGAGTGTTTTCTTGATTTCATTTTCAGATTTTTCATCATTAGTGTACAGGAATGCCAGAGATTTCTGTGCATTAATTTTGTATCCTGCTACTTTACCAAATTCATTGATTAGCTCTAGTAGTTTTCTGGTTGCATCTTTAGGATTCTCTATGTATAGTATCATGTCATCTGCAAACAGTGACAGCTTTACGTCTTCTTTTCCAATTTGGATTCCTTTTATTTCCTTTTCTTCTCTGATTGCTGTGGCTAAAACTTCCAAAACTAGGTTGAATAAGAGTAGTAAGAGTGGGCAGCCTTGTCTTGTTCCTGATCTTAGTGGAAATGGTTTCAGTTTTTCACCATTGAGGACAATGTTGGCTGTGGGTTTGTCATATATGGCCTTTATTATGTTGAGGAAAGTTCCCTCTATGCCTACTTTCTGCAGGGTTTTTATCATAAATGGGTGTTGAATTTTGTCGAAAGCTTTCTCTGCATCTATTGAGATGATCATATGGTTTTTCTCCTTCAACTTGTTAATATGGTGTTTCACATTGATTGATTTGCATATATTGAAGAATCCTTTCATTCCTGGAATAAACCCCACTTGATCATGGTGTATGATCCTTTTAATGTGCTGTTGGATTCTGTTTGCTAGTATTTTGTTGAGGATTTTTGCATTTATGTTCATCAGTGATATTGGCCTGTAGTTTTCTTTCTTTGTGACATCCTTGCCTGGTTTTGGTATCAAGGTGATGGTGGCGTCGTAGAATGAGTTTGGGAGTGTTCCTTCCTCTGAAATTGTTTGGAAGAGTTTGAGAAGGATGGATGTTAGCTCTTCTCTAAATGTTTGATAGAATTCGCCCGTGAAGCCATCTGGTCCTGGGCTTTTGTTTGTTGGAGGATTTTTAATCACAGTTTCAATTTCAGTGCTTGTGATTGGTCTATTCATATTTTCTATTTCTTCCTCATTCAGTCTTGGCAGGTTGTGCATTTCTAAGAATTTGTCCATTTCTTCCAGGTTGTCCATTTTCTTGGCATAGAGTTGCTTGTAGTAATCTCTCATGATCTTTTGTACTTCTGCAGTGTCAGTTGTTACTTCTCCTTTTTCATTTCTAATTCTATTGATTTGAGTCTTCTCCCTTTTTTTTCTTGATGAGTCTGGCTAATGGTTTGTCAATTTTGTTTATCTTCTCAAAGAACCAGCTTTTAGTTTTATTGATCTTTGCTATCATTTCCTTCATTTCTTTTTCATTTATTTCTGATCTGATCTTTATGATTTCTTTCCTTCGGCTAAATTTGGGTTTTTTTGTTCTTCTTTCTCTAATTGTTTTAGGTGCAGGGCCAGGTTGTTTACTCGAGATGTTTCCTGTTTCTTAAGGTGGGATTGTATTGCTATAAACTTCCCCCTTAGAACTGCTTTTGCTGCATCCCATAGTTTTTGGGTCGTCGTGTCTCCATTGTCATTTGTTTCTAGGTATTTTTAAATTTCCTCTTTGATTTCTTCAGTGATCACTTCGTTATTGAGTAGTGTATTGTTTAGCTTCCATGTGTTTGTATTTTTTACAGATCTTTTCCTGTAATTGATGTCTAGTCTCATAGCATTGTGGTCGGAAAAGATACTTGATACAATTTCAATTTTCTTAAATTTACCAAGGCTTGATTTGTGACCCAAGATATGATCTATCCTGGAGAATGTTCCATGAGCACTTGAGAAAAATGTGTATTCTGTTGTTTTTGGATGGAATGTCCTATAAATATCAATTAAGTCCATCTTGTTTAATGTATCATTTAAAGCTTGTGTTTCCTTATTTATTTTCATTTTGGATGATCTGTCCATTGGTGAAAGTGGGGTGTTAAAGTCCCCTACTATGAGTGTGTTACTGTCAATTTCCCCTTTTATGGCTGTTAGTATTTGCCTTATGTATTGAGGTGCTCCTATGTTGGGTGCATAAATATTTACAATTGCTATATCTTCTTCTTGGATCAATCCCTTGATGATTATGTAGTGTCCTTCTTTGTCTCTTGTAATAGTCTTTGTTTTAAAGTCTATTTTGTCTGATATAAGAATTGCTACTCCAGCTTTCTTTTGATTTCCATTTGCATGGAATATCTTTTTCCATCCCCTTACTTTCAATCTGTATGTGTCTCTAGGTCTGAAGTGGGTCTCTTGTAGACAGCATATATATGGGTCTTGTTTTTGTATCCATTCAGCCAATCTGTGTCTTTTGGTAGGAGCATTTAGTCCATTTACATTTAAGGTAATTATTGATATGTATGTTCCTATTCCCATTTCCTTAATTGCTTTGGGTTCGTTATTGTAGGTATATTCCTTCTGTTGTGTTTCTTGCCTAGAGAAGTTCCTTTAGCATTTGTTGTAAAGCTGGTTTGGTGGTGCTGAACTCTCTAAGCTTTTGTTTGTCTGTAAACGTTTTAATTTCTCCATCAAATCTGAATGAGATCCTTGCTGGGTAGAGTAATCTTGGTTGTTTCTCTCCTTCATCACTTTAATTATATCCTGCCACTCGCTTCTGGCTTGTAGAGTTTCTGCTGAGAGATCAGCTGTTAACATGATGGGGATTCCCTTGTGTGTTATTTATTTATTTTTCCCTTGCTGCTTTTAATATGATTTCTTTGTTTTTAATTTTTGACAGTTTGATTAATATGTGTCTTGGCATATTTCTCCTTGGATTTATTCTGTATGGGACTCTCTGTGCCTCCTGGACTTGATTAACTATTTCCTTTCCCATATTAGGGAAGTTTTCAACTATAATCTCTTCAAATATTTTCTCAGTCCCTTTCTTTTTCTCTTCTTCTTCTGGAACCCCTATAATTCGAATGTTGGTGCGTTTAATGTTGTCCCAGAGGTCTCTGAGACTGTCCTCTGTTCTTTTCATTCTTTTTTCTTTATTTTGCTCTGCAGCAGTTATTTCCACTATTTTATCTTCCACCTCACTTATCCGTTCTTCTGCCTCAGTTATTCTGCTATTGATCCCATCTAGAGTATTTTTCATTTCACTTATTGTGTTTTTAATTGATGCTTGATTCATCTTTAGTTCTTCTAGGTCCTTGTTAACTGTTTCTTGCATTTTGTCTCTTCTATTTCCAAGATTTTGGATCTTGGAAATAGAGTCTTGGATCATCTTTACTATCATTATTCTGAATTATTTTTCAGGTAGACTGCCTATTACCTCTTCATTTGTTAGGTCTGGTAGGTTTTTATCTTGCTCCTTCACCTGCTGTGTGTTTTTCTGTCTTCTCATTTTGCTTATCTTCCTGTGTTTGGGGTCTCCTTTTTGCAGGCTGCAGATTCGTAGTTCCCGTTGTTTCTGGTGGCTGTCCCCAGTGGCTAAGGTTGTTTCAGTAGGTTGTGTAGGCTTCCTGGTTGGGGGGACTAGTGCCTGTGTTCTGGTGGTTGAGGCTCGATCTTGTCTTTCTGGTGGACAGGTCCACGTCTGGTGGTGTGTTTTGGGGTGCCTGTGTCCTTATGTTTTTAGGCAGCCTCTCTGCTAATGGGTGGTTTTTTGTTCCTGTCTTGCTAGTTGCTTGGCATAGGGTGACCAGCACTGTAGCTTGCTAGTCGTTGACTGAAGCTGGATGCTGGTGTTGAGATGGAGATCTGTGGGATATTTTGCTGCTTGATATTATGTGGTGCTGGGAGGTCTCTTGTGGACCCGTGTCCTGAAGTTGGCTCTCCCACTTCAGAGGCACAGCACTGACTCCTGGCTGCAGCACCAAGAGCCTTTCATCTACCCCACTCAGAATAAAAGGGAGAAAAAGTAGAAAGAAAGAATTAGTAGAAGAAAGAAAGAGAGAGAGAAAGAAAGGATGAAGGAAAGAAAGGAAGGAAGGAAGAAAGGAGGGAGGGAGGGAGGAAGGAAAGAAAGAAAGAAAAAGACAGGAGGGAGGGAGGAAGGAAAGAAAAAGAAATAGTGAAAGGAAGAAGGGTGGGAGGGAGGGAGGAAGGAAAGAAAGACAGACAGGAGGGAGGGATGGAGGGAGGAAGGAAAGAAAAAGAAAGAGTGAAAGGAAGAAGGGAGGGAGGGAGGAAGGAAAGAAAGAGAGAAAGAAGGAAAGGAGGGGCGGAGGGAGGGAGGGAGGAAGGGAAGATAGGAAAAAAAGAAAGAGCAGGTAAAGTAAAATAGAATAAAGTATAAAATATAGTAGCGTTATTAAAATTAAAAAGTAATTATTGAAAAAAAAAAGGACAGATAGAACCCTGGGACATATGGTGCAAGCAAAGCTATACAGAGAAAATCTCACACAGAAGGATACACATACACATTCATAAAAAGAGAGTAGGGGGAAAAATAAAAAATCTTGCTCTCCAAGTCCACCTCCTCAATTTGGGATAATTCGTTGTAAAAAGAGGAAAAGGGCGAAAAGTCTTAAATCTTGTCCTCAAAGTCCACCTCCTCAATTTGGGATGATTCGCTGTCCATTCATGCACTCCACAGACGCAGGGCACATCAAGTGGACCGTGGAGCTTTAATCCGCTGCCTCTGAGGCTGCACAGAGAGATTTCCCTGTCTCTGCTCTCACATCTCCCGGGTCTCAGCCTTGGACCTGGCCCCGCCTCTGCGCGTAGGTCACCGGAGGGCGTCCGTTCTTTGCTCAGACAGGACGGGTTTAAAGGAGCCACTGATTGGGGGCTCTGGCTCACTCAGGCAGAGGGGAGGGAGGGGCGCGCAGTGTGGGGCGGGCCTGCGGCGGCAGAGGCCAGCGTGACGTTGCACCAGCCCGAGGCGCTCCGTGCGCTTTCCCGGGAAAGCTGTCCCCGGGTCCCGGGACCCCGGCAGTGGCGGGGTACACAGGCTCCCTGGAAGGCGGGGTGGACAGTGACCTGCGCTTGCACACAGGCCTTGTGGCGGCGGCAGCAGCAGCCCCAGCGTCCCACGCCCATCTCTGGGGTCCACGCCTTTAGCCGGGCATGCCCGTCTCTGGTGCTTCTTTAAGCAGTGCTCTTATATGCCCTCTCCTCGCGCACCAGGAAACAAAAGGGAAGAAAAAGTCTCTTGCCTCTTCGGCAGCTCCAGACTTTTTCCCCGGACTCCCTCCGGGCTAGCTGTGGTGCACTAACCCCTTCAGGCTTCTCTTCCTGCCGCCAGCCCCAGTCCTCTCCCTGCGCTCCGACTGAAAGCCGATACCCGAGCCTCAGCTCCCAGCCCCGCCCGCCCCGGCGGCCAAGCAGACAAGCCTCTCGGGCTGGTGTGTGCCTGAGGGCACCGATCCTCTGTGCCGGAATCTCTCCGCTTTGCCCTCCGCACCCCTGTTGCTGTGCTCTCCTCCGCTACTCCGAAGCTTTCCCCCTCCGCCACCTGCAGTCTCCACCCGCGAAGGGGCTTGTAGTGTGTGGAAACCTTTCCTCCTTCACGGCTCCCTCCCACTGGTGCAGGTCCCGTCCCTATCCTTTTGTCTCTGTTTTTTGTCTCTCTTTTTTCTTTTGTCCTACCCAGGTATGTGGGGAGTTTCTTGCCTTTTGGGGGGTCTGAGGTCATCTGTCAGCGTTCAGTAGGTGTTCTGTAGGAGTTGTTCCACGTGTAGATGAATTTCTGATGTATCTGTGGGGAGGAAGGTGATCTCCGCGTCTTACTCTTCTGCCATCTTCCTCCCTAACCAATTCTTATCCTTTTTAACTTGTAATTTTCCTTGTGACACAAATCAGCTTTATCTGTGCATAACAGTTAGCAAACTCATGCTTAAACTAATTTGAAAACAACGATCTCAGGATGGTGCTTAGATGATGGTAGGCGTGCAAGGATGAATGAAGCACAAATTACTTACGGAATCATTGTACTTCTTGGATTCTTTTTGTGTTCTCTATGAGTTTATGTGATATCAAACGTTGAAGTATATACAACTTAAGCACACATAGGTGTGTGTTTGTTTTTAACCTACACAGAGGATCCTTTCACCCCTTACACCTTGTATCAGTTGGACAATTGAAGAAGTTAATCTTACACTTAAATATTTGTTCTGTGGCCTACAAAATAACATAACTTTTCAAAATTTTCCTTTTCCATTTTTTTTTTCCCAGATGAGAAGGATGAGAAGGAATTTTTTTTCCTAGATGAGCAGCTTTGTGTTGCTGCTCCCAAATCCTTTTTTTTTTTTTTTTTTTTTTCGGTACGCGGGCCTCTCACTGCTGTGGCCTCTCCCGTTGCAGAGCACAGGCTCTGGACGGGCAGGCTCAGCGGCCATGGCTCACGGGCCTAGCCGCTTCGCGGCATGCGGGATCCTCCAGGACCGGGGCATGAACCCGCGTCCTCTGCATCGGCAGGCAGACTCTCAACCACTGCGCCACCAGGGAAGCCCACAAATCTTACTTTCTATCTTTCCTTAAAAATTTGCCTGGACTTCCCTGGTGGCACAGTGGTTAAGAATCTGCCTGCCAATGTAGGGAACACGGGTTCGAGCCCTGGTCTGGGAAGATCCCACATGAAGTGGAGCAGCTAAGCCCGTGCACCACAGCTACTGAGCCTGCGCTCTAGAGTCCGTGAGCCACAACTATTCAGCCTGCGTGCCACAACTACTGAAGCCCACGTGCCTAGAGCCCGTGCTCCTCAACAAGAGAAGCCACTGCAATGAGAAGCCCATGCACCACAATGAAGAGCAGCCCCTACTTGCTGCAAATAGAGAAAAGCCCACGTGCAGCAATGAAGATCCAACGCAGCCAAAAATAAATTAATTAATTTTTAAAAATTTACCTGAAAAATGATGTTCTTTTATAAATATGGATATATGAAGATGTTGCTAAACACAAAATTATGTTTTCTCATGATATTCCAGACATATAGAGTATCAATATCAAATTATATAAAATGATTATGTTTTCATTACAGAAACTCACCTGGTATATTGTCTTTGAAATATATATGTGTATATTCACACACACACACACACACACACACACATACACATTTGCCAAAAAATAATATAAATCCTTTGTGGGGCTGTTTTGTTGTCGCATGGATGTGTTTGATATCTGCTGAGCTTACCTATTCTCAGATCACTGAGGGAGTCAATACAGATACTGTGAATCAATCTGTGTCTCAGTTGCTGGCAGGTGGAAATGATATCTCTTCTACTTCACTGAACTGTTCACTATGGTTTGAGGACAAATGAAAAAATTAGATTTTCTGTTGGACAATAAATGTTTTCTAAAAACTTGATGTGGTCCTTCTTTCGGTATTTGATCTGTACCATATGTAGGTTTTTTGTGATTTTTTAATTAGATTTTTCCACCAATTCTTTATCTACTAACTTTGGTTCACTTTCTATTCTGAGAGTAATTTATTACTTTTAGAATTATCACTACATTTACTTTTACATTAATTCGCTGTTGCAGATAATTTCTAATTCCTAAACCCTATTCCAGTGTGTTTATGGCTCTAATTTAGTCTATGTAATAGTCAATGTTCATGTCAGTATTAGACACTTGATTATATTTTTATTGATATGTCAGAGGTTAATCAACATGCCTGGAGTCATATCAAAGCAGATGTGAATACTGGTATTTAAATGTAGACCATGTGCATAAATGAGCTTTTTGAGATTCACATGGCAGTTGTGCAGTTAAAATAATCTCAAAGTTATGTTTTCTACACTTGTAAAGGACCTAAGTGAATAACTAACTTTATCTATAGTCTGAACCTTATATGATTTTTTTTAATATTCTCTCAACAAGATATTCTTACACCCATTTTTAGATGAGACCACTGTTAAAGATAGTAAGTACCTTCCTAAAATCATAGTTAAAATTTGTCCACGTCAAGGTTTTTTTTTTTTTTTTTTTTTTAGTATTTCTCTTACTTTAGTGTCCCTTAATTTTAAAAGTTTAGCACATCTGTCTTGAAAAGGATATGATTGTAATACTTAGGCTACTGAAGAGAGGTGGACACATAGGAGGCCTACAATTTAAACTAGTTTCAACATTAATTCTGTGATATTATGTTTTTAGTTTTTCAACTAAAAAATGCCAAGGACATCATTTCCTTATCTATAAAATGTAGAAGTTATATTAGATGACTTCTGAGTTCCCACTGGGCTCTGAAATTCTAACTCAGATCAACACTGTATAATTTACTCTTTTCTCAAATTATGATTGCCAAGCTCCAAACCAATCTTTACTCTTCAGGAGTGCCAAGATATGTCATGTATTAAGACCTTATTTTATAATCACATTCATGCTCTTATAACATTCTGGTAATCTTTTTACTCTCAAGAAGTCTGAAAAACTCTGGATCATTTAGCTAACAGGATTGTCTCTAAACTTTTAGCCACGGTTCCTCAGTGTTGGCACAATCGAAATTTTGTGTTGGGTAACTATTAATTTGTGGAAGGCTGTCCTTGGCATTTTAGTGTGTTTAACACCATGATTGGTGTAACACTAGATAGGAAGAACACTGTTGTTTAATTGTGGCAATCAAATATGACTTCAGATATTCTTAAATATCCCTCTGGTGATAATCACTGATACACTTATAACAATATCAATAAAATAGTGTATTCCAGCTTTCTTACTGCTTCTGTGTTTTAACAAAAAATTTTTTTTTCCTTCTTATGGGTAAATTATAAAACTTGGCCTGAGAACAAATGTAATTCTCCCTAATTTGTAGCCCCATAGGGAATAATTTATGGTGTTTATAGTCATCAGCTTATAAGCTACCAAAGTTGACTTCATGACAATTGGATATACATCTGTTGAAATTCTGAGGATTATTTATCCTTTATTTATCCTAGGTCCTTCCTAGTCTGGAGTATATCTTAAATTTCTGCACCCAATTAGATCGAATGATGTGGCTCTCTTCTAAAAAAAAAAAAACAAAACCAAAACTCCAAACCAAAAACCCCTGCTAGTGTGTCTTTACTTTTAGAGAACGAGAATTCTGAAAAATGTGAACTACAACAGTTTTAAGGTTTGTTTTCTTGATTTTTTCCCTCTTTCCACCTCTTTTTCCTCTCTATATGGGTGTAGTGCCTTAAGTATAGACAATTAGCTGAAATCTTGTCTGTTCCCAAGCTCTGTGGCTTTCCGTAAAAGTTTAATGTTACTTAAGAAAGACTTTTGTAGCTCATTATAAAAACCCACTGCCTTATGTTACAATTGGGGCTCCCAGAGAGAAACATATTTTTTTGCTATTGTTCCCATTTGTATGACGTATCATGTCTAAGAAATTCATAGCACTTTGCTGTCTTTAAATAAACTGAGTTATGGTTTATGGGGAGAGAGAGAAGAAGGAAAGGAAGAGAAACACACCAACAGGGGTGGGGGGCATAAAAAGAAAACAGAAAAGCTTCGAGAAAAAACAATTCTTTTGGAATATGGGTAGACTCAGAAACAGACCATTTGGCTAATGTTCTACATTGGGCAAACAAACTGTGAAGGGAATTTTTTCCTACAATTGTTTCATTTGGTTTCTTACATATACATAGAAACAAGGAATACCTGCAATCAAAAAACAATTCCTGCTTTCCAGACTCCATAGCATCTAAGTTTAATCTTGTCCCTCTTTTCTTAATAGATGGCTAATGCAGTCATTTTCTTTCCTTTTTCCTCCCTTCTTCTTTCCTCCAGTCAGGTTCTAGAGGCAAGTTTCTTCTCACACGTAGGAAGTCTGGTTAGTTTGAGATCAATGCAGATGATGTGGAGAGACTGACCTTACTCTAATACATAAAAACAAGGCTGGGACAAAAGATTGGGGATGTTTTAGAGATGTCCTCTTCATTCTACCATACATAATACTAAGAAAGAGAAAGTCTGACCCAGAAATCACATTTTAGAATTTTGGGTTCCCACTCTCCTTGTGGTCCCAAACTGATTATTTACTGCTCAGGTGACCAGGGGTTTCATAGTTGCTCCCACAGATTATAGGTATTTTTTCTGGGCCTTTGAAATAAACCTTGAACAAATGTACTTTTCATAGTCAGGAGAATAAAAGCAGTGATATCTCCAACAAATGATTGTAAGAAACCTTGTGCCTTTATAATTTAAAATAAGATACTTTGGCATGAGGGTTAGCCCTTAACAGAAAGAGTTGATGCTATAGCAAGATTAATTCTTAGATCTTTTGCTTTTTTACTGACCTAAATTATCAATATACTAGCAAATAGGAGTACTATAGCATATATTGCTTTGGGGTTTTGTATGTTTGTTTGTTTAACATTCAAGTGAAATGTCTCCCTTCTAATGTTACCCTTATTGGCACTGTTCCCAGAGAAGGGAACACTCTGTCATGGCAGATGTGGAATGGAGAAGAAGTCAGGCTTTCCTCTGACAATAATCTGTCATCATAACATGGTGACCTAGCAGGCTACATCAGAAGAAGAAACCAAGCCAACCAACCAAAGAAACAAAAAAATGCAAACAACCCAAAATATAATCATACAGTTGTGCGAGAAGAAACATGGAAAGGACTTTCATTCAGTTCCAGAAGGTCCTGTTAAAAATCTGACCCTTCTCGTAGAAATGTAAGCAGGTCATAAGCTGGTATAGCTTGAATTTCCTTGTCTAAAATGATATTCCAGTCCCTACAACCTTAATTATGTGATCCAGTATAATTATAAAATGTTTAAGTGCTATATAATATAGGATGTAAGATCATATATATGTATGTATACATACAATAGAAATATTTTGTAGAGCTCTTTCAAGATGTTTGTGTTTTTTATCCGCTTTAAAAATTCTATTATTATTTATTTATTTATATATTTATGTATTTTATTGAAGTATAGTTGATTTACAATGTTTCAGGTGTACAGCAAAGTGATTCAGTTATATGCTTGTGTATATATATATATATATATATTCTTTTTTTAACATTTTTTAACATCTTTATTTGAGTATAATTGCTTTACAATGGTGTGTTAGTTTCTGCTTTATAACAACATGAATCAGTTATACATATACGTATATCCCCATATCTCTTCCCTCTTGTGTCTCCCTCCCTCCCACCCTCCCTATCCCACCCCTCTAGGTGGTCACAAAGCACCGAGCTGATCTCCTTGTGCTATGCGGCTGCTTCCCACTAGCTATCTATTTTAGATTTGGTAGTGTATATATGTCCATGCCACTCTCTCACTTCGTCTTGGCTTACCCTTCAGATCCTTTTCCATTATAGGTTATTACAAGATATTGAATATAGTTCCCTGTGCTATAGAGTAGGTCCTTGTTTTATATATAGTAGTGTGTATATTTTAATCCCAAATTATTAATTTATCCCTCTCCCCCCTTTCCTCTTTGGTAACCATAAGTTTGTTTTCTATGTCTGTGGGTCTATTTCTGTGTTTTAAATAAGTTCACTTGTATCATTTTTTTTAGATTTCACATGTAAGTGATATCATGTGATATTTGGCTTTCCCTGCCTGGCTTACTTCATGTATTCACGTAGGATGATAATCTCTAGGCCCATCTAAGTTGCTGCGAATGACATATTTTGTTGTTTTTTATGGCTGAGTAATATTCCAGTGTGTGTGTGTGTGTGTGTGTGTGTGTGTGTGTGTGTGTGCATACCACATCTTTATCCATCCATCTGTTGATAGACATTAAGTTTGCTTCCATGTCTTAACTATTGTAAATAGTGCTGCTGTGAACAGTGGAGTGCATTTATCTTTTTGAGTTAGAGTTTTCTCCAGATATATGCCCAGTAGTGGGATTCCTGGATCATATAGTAAATCTATTTTTAGTTCTTTAAGGGACCTCCATACTGTTCTCCACAGTGGCTGCACCAATTCACATTCCCTAAAAATATTTCTTTTAAGTTCAGCATTCTGAATGGACTCTTATGCTGACCTATTTTAACAGTATCAAATTGTTCTAATTGTTCAACATAATGCCAGGTTAGAGATTGAACTGATTTGGGATTAGAAGAGAGGCATTTCAAAATATGCTCAGTACTGCATAAAATCACTGAAAGTGGTTAAAATCATTTCAAAAAACCAAGGTTAATTTGTCCATATTTAAATGAAAATTAGGGACTGCTTTACTTTTATTTTAATACATTTGTTTGTGTATTTCTAGTATTCATGTCTTAAACCTTTTAACGTATCTTATAAACTAGTTCATCTTACATGCAGTTTGGAAAGGTAGCTTTACTGCTAATGTCTCCAAATGGTTTTCTCTTCACATTTTGTTTGTATGGTTCTATAACACCTTGGGAAATAACTTAAGACTCCTTATGCTATTGACTTTATCTTTTGTGATTTTTAAAAACATTCTTCCAATTTTCCTTTTTTATTTATTCTCTATGAACTTTGAAGTTCAAGTGTCCATTTTTTATTTTTAGAAGTGATTTTCGATTCTCTGATTTACTAATGTCTCTATAAAATTAATAAATTAACAAAAGTTACACCTGTTTACAACTCTTTGAGAATGGCAAATCATAGATGAGCTTTGCTTTTCTTTAGTAAAATAATTTGATTTTTACAATATCTTTCTCTAGTACTTCAAATAAAAAATTCCTATTGGAGGTAAAAGGCATATCGTGCTAACAAACTCATTGCACTAACTTATTTGATCCTTATAAAAAGACAACTATTATCCTCATCTTACAAATGAGAAGACTTAAGCACAGTGAGAAGTTAAGTATCTTCCCCAAGATCACATTGTTTTTAACTTGGCAGGTTCATGATTTCAATGCAGACAGTCTGACTCCAATACCCATGCTGTCTACTACTATGCTTCTATGCCCAGTAGACAGGTAGCCATTCCACTGTTAACATTTTTGTCCTCTTTCTTATGGGAATACCTCTCTGCAACACTCATTATTTGTGTTTGCCACCTTTCCATAGGAGAAAACACTGTATAATGGAAAGAGATCTGTATTATTAGTCTAAAGAACTGTGGTCATTTCAGAAATTTACCTGCTTTATAATATTGGGCAAAAGCAATTAGTCTGCTTCTGTATCAGTAAATAAAGGTAGACCTTACTTGCCCAACTTCTAATAAATTTGTGAGGAAGAAGAAATTACATTATATCTAGGAAAAGTCCATTTTAAATGTTAAATGCTGTTAATATGATACATTATTAAGTCTCTTCTCTCATCACCTACTCTGAATCTATTCTCATCATATCCCTCAACCCTTCTCTTCATTATGGTAGTTCTATAAAACCGTAAAAGCCCACATTGTGTGTATTATGTGTATATATACATATATACCACATTTTTCTGGAAGTTACTGTATCAATTTCTTTACCTCCCTATACTTTAGTGCTTGCCAGTCTAATTTCTTCCCCCCACATTCACCCAAAGCAGCTTGTGCTAAAATCCCAGGTGCTTAAGTCCAATAGGAAATTCTAATTTATCATTTATTTCATTTCTTCAGCAGTTTTGAAGATGTTGATCACTTCTACTTCTGGAATATTCCATTCAGGAGGTTCCTAAAACAAAAACACCTGGATTTCCTCCTTTCTTTCTGACTGCTGCTTTGTCTTTGTTTGGCATTCATTTTCTACTTGTCATTAGATTTCTTCGAGATGAAAGCCTAGACACTCTTATTTTTTCAATCTATTTTAACATTGTAACTGATGTCAAACACATACAAAGCTTCAATTTCACTGTATCTACTAATGGATTACAAAAGTTTTATCAAAAGCCTGACCTTTAGTAAGAGTTTTATACCCATATCAATAAACTCCAGAGGCCTTTTTAATATTTCATCTTTGAAGTTTCAAGCCAACTCATTTCAATATGCATTTATGGGCTTCCCTGGTGGCGCAGTGGTTGAGAGTCTGCCTGCCGATGCAGGGGACACGGGTTCGTGCCCCAGTCGGGGAAGATCCCACATGCCGTGGAGCGGCTGGGCCCGTGAGCCATGGCCACTGAGCCTGTGCGTCCGGAGCCTGTGCTCCGCAACGGGAGAGGCCACAGCAGTGAGAGGCCCGAGTACCACAAAAAAATAAATAAATAAAAAAATACGCATTTACAATCACAAACATAGTCTGATAGACCTTTCCATCTCATGAGTGGTACAATCAAGTCTGTAGCTGTTCAAAAGATAAATGTAGGCTCTTTTTCTTAATAGTTATTTACTCTCACTCCCTGTATCCAATCCAGTCAAGTTCTGTCTACTACTTTTTTTTATTTTTCTACATATCTCTCAAGTCTAGGAGGAAAACTGTGGGCACTCCCCAATACAAGTCATTTAACTGGTGTTTAGCAATCACCTCATAACCTGTGTCCACTGTTTCCTGCTGTGGTAGATTAGAAACATAGCCACAATAAATTTTTTTATTCATACCCCCTGGCCATGTAATTTTTCTGTGCTCTCTCATTCTAACTCTGGATTTTGGCATGTGATTTAATTTGGTTACTTCATGTCAGCTGAAAAAACACACAACCTGAGAGCTGTGAGTCGGTTTGTTTTTTTTTTTTGATATGCCGCCTCTCACTGTTGTGGCCTCTCCCGTTGCGGAGCACAGGCTCAGGGCGCGCAGGCTCAGCGGCCATGGTTCATGGTCCCAGCCGCTCCACGGCATGTGGGATCTTTCCGGACCGGGGCACAAACCCGTGTCCCCTGCAACAGCAAGCGGACTCTCAACCACTGCGCCACCAGGGAAGCCCCTGAGTTCAGTTTTATTGGGGTCTTACTGAGGACTATAGCCTGGAGACAATCTGTCAGATAGCTCTGAGGAACTGCTCTGAAGATTTGGGGGGTGATCAGTATATATATGATTTTGGTGAAGAGGATACGTGCAATCAAGCACACATCTCTGTAGAAGGTTGCTGATAGTCAAGAGGAGCAGATGTCTCCATTAATGATTTTAATGCTTTTCTAGGTAAAGAAGATGCAAGAAATTGGGTTCATAAAATTTTTTCCTGTAAATATCTAACTATCTGAAGGTCTGTTCTTGCCAGTTTTTCCCAGAGCACAGAGTGCCTCATTCCTGATCTCCACCCTGAACTTTCAGGGTGTGTTGAAGGTCAGTGAACTGCAGTGGCTAGTTACTTCATTCTTGTAGAACCAGGTAGTGAGCAACATTCTTTAGTTGCCATACACAAAGAGAGCCTTGAAAAACACTTGTATAGTCAGGCTTGTCTTTTCTTTATTTTCTTGAGATCCCTGCCATTGACATCATGTGACAAAGCCTTAGCTAGCCTATTGGATGGTGAATCGTGCATAATTCAATCACTGAAGTTAAACCAGCCAACAGACAACCAACCTCTAGAAATAGAGCCATCTAGCTGACAGCCAGATGACTGCACATGCATGAGCAAGCCCAGCTGAGTCCAGTGTAAATTACTGACCCACAGAATTTTGAACTAAATAAATAATGACTGTTTAAGCCATTAAGTTTTTGGTGGTTTCTTGTGCAGCAAAAACTAACTGATACTTCTCTTCTTAGTATTTTTTCCATTCTGCATCTACAAATATTTTTTTGTGAAGCAATCAGGTCATGTCATCTCTGTAATCTTTGGATAGCTACCAATGACATTTAGAATACAAACTCAACACCACAACAAGGAATAAAAAGGACCAGCCTATTCTGGCTTCTACCAACATCTATAGTTTAATCTATGATAAAATCATGATCATGTTTTTCTTTGCTCTCTGTACAAACCACGGTAGTCTTTTTCTTCTTTCATGAAAGTTCCATGCCCTCTACTAACACATGACTTTGCACAGTCTGATTTTTTTTGCCTAGACTAAGATCCCCTCAAATACTTTTTTGTCCATTTAGTCATTATGCATTCTTTGTATTTCAGTTTGATCATCACTTTCACAGGGACGATTTTTTTTTTAATTTTATTTATTTTTTATTAGTTTCTGCTTTATAACAAACTGAATCAGTCATACATATACATCTGTTCCCACATCCACAGGGACGATTACATTAACCTCTCTGACAAGGTCAAATCACACTGTTGGTTAAACTTTCTTAAAACATACCTGTCTCTCTATATAAAACTGTCTCCTGTTCACGTTGTGACATTACATTTTTTGATTAATGTCTCTGTTTTTTTTAGTAGAATGTAAGCTCCAGGAATACAGTGACCTTATCTTTCTCACTTTCTTATTTCCAATGCTTAACATTAGTGTGTAACACATAGTAGATATTCAATAATTGTGGAGAAAATGAATGAGTGAGTCAGTTAATGAATTTAGTTGAAATATGTTTAGAATATAATTATTAAATTTGTTGGCTATTAGACTAACAATGATTTAGTCTAGTTTTTAGAAGTAAATGATGTTGATTCTGCATCATGTGAACATATAGATAGCCAAAGTTTAGTATATTTAAGAATCAACTGGGTAATATGTTAAAATGAAAATACTTGATCCATAGTTCCAGAAAAGGTGGTAAGGAAATTCTGGGATATTTCCCACGGGACTACATTTTTAGTAATTCCTCCAATGACTTAAATGTACAAATTTAATGAAATTTGCTTTGAGAAATACCAACTATTGAATTTTGTTCACTCACTTTAAACACCAGGCTTTTTTTATCTATTCCACTAAGAATATTTCTGGTTACCTATTGAAATGTACTCAGAAAATATAAATTGATTTTAATATTGGTCTAAGGAAGCCATAAATGAGAAAATAAATATGAGCTAAAAAACTATAACAACAGAAACAAAAATATCTATTACTCTTCAGCAACAAAGTCTTTTTGATTATTTTCTGTTTGGATTTGTATATTCTATCTCTTCCTTCTTCCTTTATCATTGGTATTTGATAGCTAATTGAATACAAAGAGAAGAAAGCCATCTTGTTCTAAGTCACAAAGAATCTACTATTTCTTAAAGAGTATATGTGGATTCATTCTATCTTAGCATTTGAAAGGGATTTTAGGATTTTTTTCTAGTTCACCAGACATATTGTGAGTAAATGTCCCAATGGAATTATTTCTGATCAAGATGGAGCCCTCAGTTGGGAATGATTTAGTCCCTAGTGTCCCCACATTGCAAACTACTCAACCAAAAATGAGAATATTGTTACTACTTTGCTGTTATTGAATATACAGCCTCAGTTACATTCCCTAGTTTAAAGGTCTCTATAACATTGCTTGGGGGATATGGACATAGGTGTCACTCTTAAATAATAAAGTGGGAAGAGAGAAATCTAATCTACAATTTTTTGGTCTCTGAAGGAAACAACCAGAAAATCACGATGGTAAGAATTACTGGGTAACTTCCTCCATTTGCTCATTTGACCCTCTCGTCTTTTTCATTGTGGTGATTTTAAGCAGTGTAGCTAAGGGTGGGAGATTAAGAATGAAATGGCCAGGATATAGATAATGAATTAGGGAACAGATATTTATAACTTCCACATGTTCTTCAGGAGACATATATATACAGAAGTCAAAGACAAGCAAACATACTATTTTTATTATTATGTTTATATGGAAAAATTTCTTTTGTCCCAGAATAGTTGTGTTATTCAGTCGGTTTGCTAATTGAATAGGCCTAACTCTTAATATTTTACATGCTTCCTGCCCTCCAGCCATCTAGACTCCCTATCCTCTTATAGTTTGGCAAAATGCAACAATAATGATCCCAAACAACTACCACATAAAAAGAGAAATATTTGATATTGATTGCTTTTAACAAAAGAATACTTTTTGTTCAGGAACACACTTGTCAAAGATGGGGCCCAGCATATGGTGGCACTAGTAGTCACTCAGTATATCTTTTCTTGCCTAGGGGCTTCCATTTGATGAGCTGGCATATCTGTGCAATAATGAAGCCAATCAATGGACTGGGTAGCTGGGGGACCCGCTAGTCAAATGAAAAGTCAACTCCTTGGCTTATTTAGAGCCCCTTTTCCAATAAAACTGTCTAAGATCATATAATAATTTCTGTAGAACTAGAAGACTGTATGACAAATAAGTCCAAACACTTGTTAAATTTAAGCAAATCTACTGTTACCACAGTAACCAGCAAGCAAGGATCAAGTAATGTTATCACCTGTTGCCTATACTTTGGGCTATAAAATAGTATTGGTTTACCTGCGTACTGGTTATCATCACAAATGTGAGTGGAAAGTAGAAACATGGAATTAAAAACTTCAAATTAAAAAAATACTCATGAGTTTATGGGAAAGTTTGTTCATACCTTCTGCTTGAGAATTTAGACAATTGCCTTGATTATGAAGGGACATGAAACAGGCTGCCTAGGAATTTATAATGGCTGATTCCACCTTCTTTGTGTGTATGTGTTTGCACATGTGTGCACATGTCCATGTACAGATGTATGTGCATGTTTGTGTGCATTGCCATATATTGAATTTTTGCAAGGGCCTTGTAAAATATTACAAGTAAAAGTGTCTGCCACTTTCTTATCCTTTTTCTTGAGCTCATAACAACATGATGATGATGAAATATCATTAGTTTCTCCAGTAATGTGGATGATATATATTGTAGGGGGAAACAATTAGCCTTTTTAAAAATTTAAACCCTTAACTGAATCAATCCAGGCTTCTCATTAACATTTATAAATATTATATTTTGAAACAGTGGATTCAGATGTTTAGGAACATATCAGGTTCTTGCTCAGGATTATCCACCACTTGGCCCCTACTCTTTATATTCAGTGGAAATCATATCCTATAAGGCAAGTGGTTTCTTGAGGCTTAGACATACGTGCCCACCATCCTTTTATTCAAAATTTCATTTTGACTTGCTGTCAAGAACTATGAAGTGCCTAAACAAGTTAGCTTGCCACAGTTTCATGGATGTTGATAGAGGACTCGAGACTTCTGGGTCAGAGCCTGAGTTCTACAGAACAATGTGAGCCAGGCTACATTAGACCTCCATACCTAGTGGGTTATGTTATTATAGAAGAGCCTGGCTCATAGAGAGACTGAAATTTTTTGTAATTGACAGTAAACATGACTATCATTTGCTTTGGAGGGAGACACTATTTCTATCTTCCAAGACTGTTTGCTATACAAAGATCCTTGAAAAGATAATCTGGAACAAAAGTCCAACTGGCATTTTACTCACAACAAATGAATAAACATGAGAGATCCATGAAAATCATTTTCCAAAATTTATTTTCTTTATTTTCCCCCTCAAAAACATAATTTGAGTTAGTTTCTTATGTGGGAGCTCTTATAATAGAACTTAGGTTAAAAGTTTCTGGATATGAGTGCTAAGAATCCTTTTTACGGATGCCAGCTCCATTTTGTTTGTTTGTTTTTGTTTTTGTAATCACAGCTAACTCTGTTGGATTGATTTTCAGCTTGTTGTAAGGATATGGAATGTGTCAGAATAAGTCATCCTTAGAAGATGATAATATAAACCTCATGAGGCAAAATACCCTTATTAGTTTTTAAAACTAATTGTATCATTTTCTTATTTCTCAATAAAAGACAGTACCAACTTCTTAGAATTCTTGAATAATCTTGTGCTAGAAAGAAATATTTTCCAGAGTTATCTATCAATGTGTTTGCATAAGTCATTAGACTCTAAAACTACTTACTTGGAAATATGAAACCCCCATTGGGAAACAGTATAGCATGCAAAATAGTAATTGTTCTGAATTAAATTTTAGTGCTTAAACACTATCTGTATTATTTGATTGGTGCTTTAGGAAAGAAATAGAGCAATAAGACATTTCTATCATTTGACTTTTATTTAGCAAATATTTACTGACAAACTACAATGGAGTGGGCATTGTACATGAAGCTGATGATAAGAGGCAGATTTATTGGGAAGATAAAGAAGCTTAAGTCTCTAGACCTCTCACCTGATTGGGGTCCCTCACCTCTCTAAGACCTTATCCAAGGCTCTGGGAATTGTTGAGCAATGGATTCATGTCATTTTTGTAAATTTTGGTCATGTCATTTTCGTAAATTTTGCAGAAATATGACTGAAATATTTTTCCATTCTGATTTCCACTCAGGAAAGACTGCTGTCTTTTAACCACTCTGATTTTCTGTCCATTATACTTTTCTTTATGAGTAGCATTGGATTGGCTAGGGATATTTCGGGATCTAACTAAGGAAAAAGTTGAAGTGATACACTGTCATTTCTACACAGTTAAGTTTTTGCTAGGTATCCTTGTACAAGAATAGGTTCCTAGGAAAATTCTCCCAACCTGTATCAATTACCCAGAATTCATGACACAAAGATGTAGTGCCAGAGGCAATATCTTGATATGAATATATTTGATGGGCAGTGGAAGATAAACATGGTTTTAAATATATGGTGTCAGAAGCTGTTCTGGATTTTTTTCTTTTTTGCATTTTGTGATGTTCTATTAAATGTTTGTGTTTATTTTTTTCTATTTTTAAATTTTAAAATGTTTGTGTATATATTTTACTCCTAATTTTATATTTATTATGTATAAAATAGAATCTGACCTTACTAGGGACACAGTGATGAGCCAAAGAGTCATACTTCTTATCAACCTGGAGCTTAGTCTCATAGACAACATAGATATTAATAAAATATTCACAAATTGATTTAAAATTCTAGCAAATATAAATGCCCCAGATGAATGGTCCATTGTGCAATGAGCACATGCTTTTTTTTTTTTTTTTTTTCCCTGTACACAGGCCTCTCACTCTTGTGGCCTCTGCCATTGTGGAGCACAGGCTCCGGACGCGCAGGCTCAGTGGCCATGGCTCATGGGCCCAGCCGCTCCGTGGCATGTGGGATCTTCCCGGACCGGGGCACAAACCCGTGTCTGCTGCATCAGCAGGCGGCCTCTCAACCACTGTGCCACCAGGGAAGCCCAATGAGCACATGCTTTAAGAGAGCCAGCTTTGTCTGGCGGTTGAGATATGTCTTCCTTGTGGAATTACTGCTTGAAAAGAGATCTAATTAGATACCCATCTGAATTCACAGATGACAGTGGTGTGGGCAAAAAGGTAATTACTTGAGATGAACCAGAGAACATGTATGAAGACCCTTTGGAAAAAGGAAACACACTTTTTTTGCTTATCTTAAATCTTTCAGAACAATATCCAGTTTTTAAAATTTTCTTACCGACTGCTAATTGTGTTGTAGCACACAAGAAAACTGCCAAGGTAGTGAGGCCCATCCTGTTTCCTGTGTAAGTAAAAATACTGGCTAGGATAAACTAATTTCCCTTTCTCTCTCTTTCTCTCTTCCTTCCTTTCTTCCTTTCTTGTTTCTTTGTTTCTTTCTTTCTTATTTTCTCCTTCTTTGTCCTTCCTCCCTCTCTCCCTCCCTCCCTTCCTTTCTTCTTTCCTTCCTTCCTCTAGTATAGAAAATTGTATTGATTTCAAGGAGAATATTAGCCTGTTTAAGAGTTATTTTCTTTAAGCCCATTATATAAATAAAGTCATACATTTACAAGTTTGTAAGGTCGTTTTCTGGATCTGTGTGTATAACGCTTTGTTTTGGCCGGAGACTACATTTTAGTTGAGGTTTAGCTATCCTTAAAATTGATTTTTAGTTATTTATTCCCCCTCAATTTCAAAATGTTTTACTGTAATAACTGAATGCTGTCTGTGTTTCCTCCAATGGCTAATTCAACTGTTAAATGTTTTAAACATTTTTGGAAAGACAGTAGTGTAACAGAAAATGGTGGCTGATAGAGATGTATAGTTGATGTAGTTCTTATTGATAATACATTTCTTATTCTATGAGGTTCTCTTTTCTTGTCTTCGTCCACAGTTTCCTCAATATTTTTTTTTCTGTAAAATAAAAAAAAATGTAGGTGACAATATGTAGAAAGTTTAGTGGATGATTTTAGTGCCTCATGCAGATCCCTTTCACCAGACAAGTTAATCTATCGGCTGTAAATTGAGCTGCTACTGGCTCAAAATATCTTTTCTTTTCCTGCAAAATTACGAAAGGAATTGCTCTAGGCCAAAGGTTCTCAACTTTTAGGGGACATCAGAATATTCTGGAAGGAATGTAAAAACACAGATTCCACTTCCAGATCTTGAGTGAAGAATTAGAATTTGCATTTCTAATAAATTCCCTATATTGCTGGTGATGTTGGTCAGAAGTACTAGGCTTAAGGAAATTGCTTTCCTGGGTCTCTGCATTCCTGCAAGGGAATGGCCCAAGGGGTGAAAATTTAGGACAATTCTTGGGTGTGATTTTTGCTCAAAAGGCATCCTGTCCTTTGGAGCAGACCAAGAAAAGGCTTTCTCTGGGTCCACAATCTTGCTCAACTCTTTTCGCTTCACTGTATTGCTTTCCAAAAACACACTCTCCCTATATATCACGTGCTAGAAGCCCAGACTCAGGCTCTGTTTCTAGGAATTGAACCTAAAAAAGACTAAGAGAATTAATTTTCTTCAAAGTAATTAAACAATTTTTATAATCATTAATTGTCTTGATTCCATGTTAGTATACTTACTTTGATTTGTCAGATTTGTTAAATTGAGGCCGGAGTGTAAATCCACCATTGTTTGGGGATCAGTGCTGAGATCTTGGATTAGTAGATGCTGACTTGTTACCAAAAAAAATCAGACTTGAGCCAGAAAAAAACCCTCTGTTCTTGGACTTTATTTCCTCCCTACCTGTCCCCTTCTCTTCCCACCTAGGGCTGAAAAAAAGGTAAGTTCTATTGACTGATCTTTCAAGTAAGACAAACTAAAGCTCATATTTTCAAAGTTAATCATCTTGAATAATGAAGATATGATATATAGAATACATATATGTATACTTGATGTTGAATATACCTTCAAGCAGTACATCTAAGAATATAAAAATATAGACTAATTAATAGAGAAAAGAAAAAGTATCTTATTTAGGTTAGTCTACCTGCATTATAATTACTGTGCAAATTATGTACTCTGGGCCAATTTTTATATTTTCTTTTTTGATTTTCAAATATTTACATATTTTATGTAATTTGTTTTTATTCTGGTAATTTTTTGGCAGAAATAGTATCACACTATTTAACAGATAAGCATTTAGGCTTAATTTAAATAAATTAGCATGGAGTGAGGTCCTCTTGTTCTTGTTTTCAGTCAGCTTCTCAAGGAAAGTGGAAGGAATCATTTTGGGACATCAGTGAGAAATTTCTATTAAATAACTTTAATAAGCATAAGGTTTAGTGAATTATAGGAGAGAAAGAATTGCTTTGATGCAGTTACATTCCTATCCACTACCATACATACTAGTGGCTTTCACAGCTCTAAAGGAACAGGAAATACATACACACACATGCGCACGCACACACACACACACACACGCATACACACACATCCCTGTTTTATGTGGTTATATGGCCATATGAGTTACAGATTAAGAAATGCATGTTGTAAAATAAAATATTTTATGATTACATAAATAGTAAATTATGTTGCTAAACTTAATGCACAGTACCATATAGGGAAAAATATTCAGAGGAAATATGCCTTTAAGTATAATATTGCTATAGAACTGATGAGGAAATATTTAGAGGTGGCAAAAACTGTTAGTTATCAATGACTTATTAATTATAGACATTGATCTATTATTTGCTCATATAGGATTCTAATTTAGCAGGATTTTAATTGAAAGTTAAACATCTCAGTGCAACAAGTGAAAAAACTCAAATGGCTTATAGAAAGGAGAAGCAATCTATGCACCAAATATGCCATCAATAGCAGAGGGGTTGTGCATGGTTATATTGAGTTTAAATTCTGCATTTGCAAAGGAAGCTGAGTTTTATTTTTTACTTAACTGCAAACATTACTCCATACATTTTGAATAAAGAAAGACAGCAGAGACTATTATGATTTGTGTCAGTAAACTAATTTTTTAAGATTTTATTCTTTGAAGGAAATGGGGGATGTTTTCTCTTAGTTTTCTTACTCTCAATCAGCTTTTTAACCTCTGAGATCAGCCTATGAAATTTCAGATACCAGTTCTAACACATATTAACTCTTTATTATTTTTTTATTTTTTATTTTTTTAACATCTTTATTGGAGTATAACTGCTTTACAATGGTGTGTTAGTTTTTGCTTTATAACAAAGTGAATCAGTTACACATATACATATGCTCCCATATCTCTTCCCTTTTGCGTCTCCCTCCCTCCCACCTTCCCTATACCACCCCTCTAGGTGGTCACAAAGCACTGAGCTGATCTCCCTGTGCTATGCGGCTGCTTCCCCCTAGCTATCTATTTTACATTTGGTAGTGTATATATGTCCATGTCACTCTCTCACTTTGTCACAGCTTACCCTTCCCCCTCTCCATATCCTCAAGTCCATTCTCTGGTAGGTCTGTGTCTTTATTCCCAATATTAACTCTTTAAATATGACTCTGTTACTTTTCTTTACAATGTCTTGGTTTTCTAGACTGTGAAATAGGAAAGAGATTACTAACCTCATAATTGCCATGATAATTAACTAAATTTATATCTTCAGAGAGTGTTGAACTGTGAGTGCCTGTCACATAGCTCAGCAGATGTGCACATGTTTATTATTATTACCCCTAAGTACCCATATTCCAAGTCTTTTTATTTTTTTGTCTTTTAACTGTCATCAGAAGCACTTATTTCAGATTTAAATACATTTGCTTTTTGAGAGATAAAACCTCTAACTCTTACAAAAATTGTCAAACAAAACCACATTTCATCTTGTCACTTATAAACAGTTTAAAAAAAGAAATACAAAAATGTATTTAGGAATTAAAATTACTATACTAGTGTTTTAGACTAAATAAGGGATTGGAAGTACTTTTATAAACCATAAATCCAATAAAATTTATGGTGACATTATTCTTGTCTACGCTTCTACCCTTCACTCTAATAGTCATTTTAATAGTGGAAATTTTCATAAATATATATGAAACTTTTGTTAATTTCATAAATTAATTCATTAATATTAGTAGGTTTATTTTCCATCCAATGTGAATAAAATTTTTTGTGTGTCTACTATGTAAACAAAATAGAGCCCTCAGTCTTAGGTCTTAGAGCTAAAATTCTGGTGAGGAGGATACAGACAATAAAAACACTAACAAATAAAATTTTAGTTGTTGCTATGTGCTATAAAATAAAAGAGATGAGCAACGTAATAAAAAATAACATGGGGAAAGAGGTATGTGGAGGAATTGCTTTAGCAATGGTGATTGGATAAGGCCTCTCTGGAGACCTGAAAGATGAGAAGAAGCCAGGGTTGTGAAGATCTATTAGTAAAAGGACAATCCAAAATGAAAAAATCACAGAATAAAATACCTGAGCATGTTTAAGGGATACACTAAAGGCCACTGGGAATGAAATGTAATGACTAAGTGGAAGAAAGGAGAGAAAAGAGACCAGAGATTCAGGCATCAGTCAGAACACGTAGTAGCTTGCAGAACAGAATATAAGTTGATATATTTATTCTGGTTGCAGTGGGAAGCCACTGGAGAGTTCTAAGAAGAGGAGTATGTTCTGAGATTTATGCTATCCAGAGCTACAAACAGCAGAATATCAGAAGTCCTATGAGAGCCCAGCCTGTAATATATTTATCATTTTAATGGGCACTAATCATATTTTTATGGTATTATACATTCGGAAGTTATCTTGTAAATCATTGGGTTTTTATATCACTAACAACATTTGGACTCAGAGGTACAGGTGTAGGGAATAAAACCTTGGTAGAAGAATCACCCTGCACATCTCTAATCAGCCACTGTTCATAAATAGCTAAGCAACTATTCACATAGATATCTTCATGTTGCTTCTCTCTCTAGGCTTGCCAGCCTCAGTGGAAGCTTGTTGCATTTATTGAGTAGTAAATTAACATCACAGTGCTTCAAGCAAGAACATGTTCTTTTAAATTTCTGTTACAATTTCAGCCTGTCTGCCTTCCATGCTGCAATCCTCTGACAATGGAGCCAACTTACAAACTGAATGCTGAGATAGTTTTGTCAGCTTGGCAAATCATTTTATTTTTCTTCCCTTGTTTAGTAGAAATAACAAGATGATTCTCTTTTAGTATAAAATTTTTTTTTAAAAATAGCAGAAATTGTACAGAAACTTAATCCTAGAACATTTTATATAGGCAATACTAGACCATCTCCTTTCACAACAAGAAAAGCCATTACTACTTCAAATGCTCTAATTCCTTTAAAGTTTCATTGAATGTACCTTCTGAGAAACATCAATTACAGTAGAAATCAATCATAAAGGGGCCTATTTGATAAGCTTTAACTGTATAACAACACTCACACACTTACACTGATACTATACAGAGGAAGAAATTGCCATTATAAAAGAAGTGAATGTTCTTAATCCAAGTATCATCCAGAGTCATTTACAGAATAAGGAAAATGACTGGGAAGTTGACTGTTTTGAGCTAATTGAATATAGCAAAATAAAGGGGGGGCATTAAAATATATTAAAAAATAGTGAGGTAAATTAAAAATAGGAACAAAGAAATATTTGAACTTTGAGACCAAACTTGGAGATCTATAATTTTAAAAATGGGTATCTAGTAATATTAAATCATGCAAAGATAATCTGGCAAAAGTAGAAAGTAAGGGAGGAAAGAATATGTCCTCTGTTCCTCTTATATTGGGAGAGGAGTGGAGCAAAATTCCCTAAAGATATTTTTCCCTTTAATAATTATAAATATGATTTTTTTGTTACAAATTCACTTTGTAATCAAAGAAAGAGCAATATTTTTAGATGTCCTCCATCACACACAGAAATAAAAAGTCAGTCATGACATATTACTTCAACAGGTGTATCTCAAGAATAACTAACTTCTGCTTATTTTCTGGTATCAATTCATTTTTGTGTACAGGGACCTAAAACAACAATCCATACTTTATTTTAGATATTTCTAGAATGCAGAAAAGAATGTCTGCCTTTCTGACATATTTAGAATCAAGAAAAGATGATGTTTCTATAAACCATGCTAAACATATAAACTATAAACTGTATCGTTAAATCAAAATAATGATAACTGATTAAATGCAACTAGGTTTCAGCTTACAAGTGCATGTGACTATTGAATTATAAAAAATAATAGGATTCTGGTTTCTTTTGTGTGTTCAGGTATATTTATCTTATTAACTTCACAAAAGAATTGTAGGAAAGTGAGTGACTTTCAGCCCACATTTTGGCTTTCATACTAGATTTCAAAGTTTTAAAACATTGCACCTTTTATTGGCTTCATGATATTTCACTTATGAGACAAGGCTATAGGAAGAACTTTACTTTTCTTAGGTCACATTTTTGTATGGAAATCAAACTCAATATGATGTATTAAGTATCTTTCCTTGGGAATGAAACCTGTGGATTTGTCCTCTATTTGTTCATGTAGGAGGAAAGCCATGGAAACTATGATACCATGAAATCTATGAGAGTAGGAAATGTCCTAACACTGAGACTTTCTCATGTTTCTCATGTTATTCATTCAATACAATCTACTGAACTGAATTTTAGGAAAAATAAAAGTTTATGCTCGGAAGGTTTGTTGCTTAATGCCTACCATTACACAAATATCTGTTCCTACACAGTTGCACATGAGAGAATAATCTTGAAAAACAAAACTAAAGTATAGCGTTGTGCAAAATGCATGTGAGTGAGCTCTTATTGAAATGTATTTTTGGGGTAGAAATTGGTTCTAGGGTTGTATAGGAACTATACTTTGAATAAACTGTTATAAAGAAAGCAAATGAAAGCATGCATATACTTACAGTCAGTGTCATTTGATTAAATATAGCATTGCTTCTTTAACATTTTTCTCTCATCCATGTTTTTATTATTGCTCTTCTACATAGTAACACTGGAGATTTTATATTAATGCATGTTATATGTATATATAACATGATTTGAGATAATCTTGAATTGGTACAATGTTAATAATGTATCCTGAAAATTGGCCATTCTGCCTGTCCTTAAAAAAACAAATTAAAATGATGGTGTCACTTGTATCAACATTTAGTAATTGGCTTTTTATTTACATCTTTAAAAGGTTGAAAACTCTTAAAAAATAAAAATATAATGTGCATTATTTTTTCTAATTACACATAGATTTCTTAAGATTGAGATTTAAGTAGCATTACATCACAGACAAATATAACTTTAGAAATGTCTAGTACTTTCAATTATTTGCTAAGTTTAAGTATTTTAGTTTTACACTTTTCCAGTGTATCTAGGTCATTCCACATTATATATAATTTTCTAAACTGTGAAATATATTAGCATTTTCTATTCGGTGTATCTGAAACATTTTAATGTAATAAGATAAAAAATTTATCTTAAATCTGGTGCCATAAACTTGTGTATGTCAATTTCCACTACTAGCAGTATGGGGGACAAGACTCCCTGATGATTTCTTGAATTTAACACAGCTAAGCTATGAATGAGAACAATATGCTATAAAATGACCAAGACAATTGGAAAATATTAAACAGGACTGCTTAAAATAAATGCAATAAAAATTGGAAATAAATCACAATGAATTAGTGATTTGATCAAACTGTAGAGGGAATTTGGAGACTAAAGTAAATTATAAAATTATATTAAATTATTAAATGTGTAGGTAATACTCAGTAATAATTTACTGTTAAAATAACAGTAGTAGTCATGTGTTATTCTAAGTCACTAGTGGACCCTTGATTTACATATATCTCAGTTAGGAAAAAAATACTATCTTCCATAACTGTTAAGCAAATTTGAAATGCTAGTAAATGATTGAGTTTCATAAAAAATCTACTACATGCTTAGTTATTAGTTTTTCAAAGAATTTATGTGACAGTAAAAATTATATATTGGTTATTTTGTCCTTGTTAACATTCAATTAAAAGATTATTTAAGTTGATGTTATTTACCATTATTCATATTTCTTAAGTTTGTGGGTTGTTAAAAATATGATGTTATAGTTCCAATTCACCAAATGAACAGATCACTTTAAAATTATTCATTAAAGTATAAGATGTGTTAATATTATCCATAATCATAGTTTTAAAATATTACACAGAAAAGTATAGAAGCAAATAATAAACTGAACTCAGGAAATACAGAATGTAAATCTTTATGTCCTGGTATAAGGAAATATGTGAAACAAATATTTCTGCACAAGCAATTCAAAAATTGTAAACAGAGAAAACAATGTATTTTAAAGTTTTATGCATTAGACCAGCTATCTAGTCACAGTTTCTTTCCTATTTACCCATATATTATACAGTGTTGTCAATACTCATTAAGGTTTCACATCATTTTTTTTGTTTGTTTGTTTTTTTTTGTTTTTTTTTGCTGTACGCGGGCCTCTCACTGCTGTGGCCTCTCCCGTTGCAGAGCACAGGCTCCGGACACACAGGCTCCGCGGCCATGGCTCGCGGGCCCAGCCGCTGCGCGGCATGTGGGATCTTCCGGGATAGGGGCACGAACCCGTGTCCCCTGCATCGGCAGGCGGACTCTCAACCACTGCGCCACCAGGGAAGCCCTCACATCATTTTTGTAGAGAACAAAGTTATGGACACCAAGTGGAGGAAAGCAAGGTGGGATGAATTGGGAGACTGGGACTAAGATATATACATTAATATGTATAAAATAGTTAACTAATGAGAACCTGCTGTATAGCACAGGGAACTCTACTTTACTTCGCTGTACAGTAGAAATTAACACAACATTGTAAAACAACTATAACCCAATTTAAAAAAAAAAAAAAAGGTTACACATCATTTTAGAACAAAACACAGAGATCATTGTTATAATTATTGTTTGTTTTTGTGTTTTATTGAATGATCATGAAATGTTTTCCAGCACAAAATTGGTAAATTTTTGTCACTAGTGGCAGGCAAGAGCCCAAAATTAAAGAAGTATCATTCAGCCTACTAACATGGCATAGTTTGCTAGGAGAGAAAAAAAAAATGAACTACTGGAAAAACATTATTTAATAGTACAGTTATATCAAGAGCACCAAGTCAGTACCCTGACTGCCAAGGGAAAAGTACTCACATGCATTTTGGTACTAAGGGAAGATGTACAATATTTACTTATTGCACTGATAATACAAAAAAAAAAAGTCCATTTCAGTTATTTTAGGTGACCTGTTATATTGTGTGGTAAGGGATAATTTTAATATCCTGTATAGAAAGAACCTATAATTTCCCAGATAAAAATAGTTCTTTTTTAACATTGAGGATAAGATATTCAGCTGTTTTAAAGCACAAACTCTGATAGTAATAATTTGAAAAGTAAGCGCTTGAGTCATTCTTTCTTTTTTAAAAACTGTTACTGTGGTTTCTATGCTTAGAAGGTGATGCTTTACATTCTCTGCTCAGCCTCCTTCTACCAAGCCCAAGGGTTATGCCAGGGCTCTAATATACCCTTTTGCCAGGCTCACAGCACTGTCCTAATTGGATTTTAATTTTCTAGTAACCTGCAGCAGTACACTGAGTTCAGTTCATTACAGTCCTGAATAGAGATGCAGACAAAATATTCCCCATGGTTGGCCTTGAAAAGCTGCTTCTCCTTCTTCTTCTTCTCCTTCTTCTTTTCCTTCTCCTCCTCCTCCTTCTTATTCCTCTTTCTTTAATTTTTAAAAGTTGCAGAAGATGCAAAGAAATGTACAGGGAAGACCTGTTCAGCCATCACCCCACCTCTGCCAGTGTTGACATCTTACATGTAGTAAAATACCAAACCCAGGAAGTTGCCATTACTAAAATCCACAGAGAAGATGCTTCATTTTATAAGATGAAACTAGAACATTCTCTAACACCATATTCAAAAATAAACTCAAAATTGATTGAAGACATAAATGAAAGACTGGACACTATATATCTCCTAGAGGAAAAACATAGGCAGAACATTCTTTGACATAAAATGCAGCAATGCTTTTTTGGATCTGTCTCCTAAAGTAAAGGAAATAAAAACAAAAAATAAATGAATGAGACATAATTAAACTTAAAAGCTTTTGTCCAGCAAAGGAAACCATTGATGAAATGAAAATACAATCTACTGAATGAGAGAAAATATTTGCAAATGATATGACCTACAAGCAGTTAATATTCAAAATATATAAACAGCTCATACAACTCAACATCAAAACAAAGAAACAACTGATTAAAAAATTGGCAGAAAAACTAAATAGACATTTTCCAAAGAGGAAATGCAAATGGACAACAGACGTGAAAAAATGCTCAACGTCAGTAATCATCAGGGAAATCCAAGTCAAAACAACAATGAGATATCTGTCATAATGGCTATCATCAAAATGAATACAAATAACAAACGTTGGTGAGGATGTGAAGAAAAGGGAACCCTTGTACACTGTTGGGAACCCCTGTACACTGTGGAAAACAGTATGCAGGTTTCTCAAATCACTAAAAATAGAACTACCATATGACCCAGCTATTCCACTCCTGGATATATATTCAAAACAACAAAACCACTAATTCAAAAAGATACATGCACCCCAATGTTCATAACAGCATTATTTACAATTGCCAAGATATAGAAGCAACCTCAGTGTCCATCAACAGATGAGTAAAGAAGATTGGTATATATATACAATGGAATACTTCTCAGCCATTAAAAAAATAAAACTTTTATCACTTGCAGCGAAGTGGATGGACTTGGAGGGCATTATGCTGAGTGAAATAAGTCAGGCAGAGAAAGACAAATACTGTATGATATCGCTTATATGTAGAATCTAAAAATTACAATGATCTAATAGATATAATGAAAAAGAAGCAGACTCACAGATACAGAGAACAAACTAGTGGTTACCAGGGGGGAGAGGTGGGGGAGGGCAATAGATGGGTGGAGGAGTGGGAGGCACAAACTTTTGGGAGTAAGATCGGCTCAAGGATGTATTGTACCACATGGGAAATAGAGCCAATATTTTGTAATAACTGTAAATGGAAAGTAGCCTTTAAAATACTTTAAAAATAGTCAATAAAAAGGGATGAAAAATAAAAAAAAAATAGGACTGCAAATAAGCTAAGCTTGTTACAGGCATAAACAAAGAGCTGTATCAGTACAGAGGAGAGTACCTAACCCAACTTGAGAGGAATTACAAAGAGGATGTGGTTGGAGAGGAGGTAACACTAAGACTTAATCTTAGAAGATGAGGAAGCCTTGGGCAGGCAAAAAGGCTAGATGTGTGTGTGAGTGTGTGTGTGTTGGGGGTTGGCAGAAGGCAGATCAAAGCAAAAGGAGAGCTCTATAAAGGCAAAGGATCATCATATTTTACCTCTAAAAAGAAGAAATTTATCTCAATTAATAGAAAGTGCAGGACATTTAAAATGAGCTCTTCAGCTCTTGAATATCAAAGTAACACTAAGGTATTAGCAACTCTTAGCTGAGTGAGAAATTTGCTAATAGAACCCCTGCAATAGTGGGAAGGGATAAAAGAGCTTTGATAAGTATAAAAGCACCATGTGAATACAATAGTTTATTATTATTACTACCATATTGCCAAACACCACTGTCCCAGCCCGGAAGCGTCTTCTACAACTCATTCTTTCTTTTTTTAGATAATATATTTGTGATTATTGGGTATATAAAAAAAATTCTAAATATTCCACAGGAATGAGGAGACTCTTTTCACTGTTTAAATATAAATAAAGATTGATTAAAGCTTCATTAGGCTCTGACTTGCAAATTGAAATCCTCAACACTTAATTTGAATCTAACATACACGTTGTGTTAGCATATTACATAAGATTGTTAAAGATTTTCAAGAATAAATATCTCCTTATTTTCTAAGTCCATGTCAAATAATCTGATTCATATGGTAAGGCCACCAAGCACTTGCTACCACTTCCCAACCTCTAGCTGTATGTTGCTTTAAATAATTATAAATAGAGAAAGAAAAAATAAAGATAATTGGATAAAGAATCTGAACTAAAGTTCAATGTCAATCACCAAGACTCAAAGAGATCCCTTAGTGTTCATTGGGTACACCATATAATCCCTCTCAAAGATCTGAAATCATTAGTTTTAATATTATGTTTATTGTCATATTAACAGAAATTATTTTATCCATTTTACTTGAAAACTATTTTTCTATCATTAAAATTCACCTACAGTGAAATTGAACTCCAATTCCATATTGAGAAACACCGTATTGGCCTCAGCTACAAAATTTTGAGAAACCTGATCTAACTGAACTGTTGAAAATAGGAAAATATAAATTTGGTGTATAGCATAGTATATTATTAAAAGTGGAGCATTCTGATTGATATATTTTCCCTCCCATGACCATCTCATTAGACTTTATCATTGAAGTTAATTTTCTGCTCCAAATCTACCTGTTACTTTGTATATAATATGCCTACATACATATATAGAACACTAAAGAGGTAATTGACTTTCCCAGCTGAAATTTAACTCACATAATGGCTAAGATACAGAATTTCCCAGAAATTTTATTCTTTGCCTGTATCTTTAAAACATACAACTTTATTTAAAGTATAAAGGGATTTTAACTGATCTTATTAATGCACAGTGATGTCAGTGTTCTGGTGAAATAAATATATTTAGTGACTCAATATAATACTTTGATGTGGAAAATAAACCTTTGGGAAAGTGGGACAGAGTAGACTTAAACATATTATCATTTACTATAATAGGTTTACTAAATTATGTTGTATGACAATGGCCATGCTTAATTACCTAAATCTAATGTATGAATTTCTAGAAAAAATTACCAAGGGCAATTTTGCTCATATCTATGTTATATTTAGACAAGTCAATTTGTTATTGTTCGTTAAAGTATATCTATCTTAAATTAACTATATCATACCCTAAAGAATTCTTTCTTAGAGTTCCAGGAAATAGTACATTCTACTTAGAAGAAAATAATAATAATAATAATAAATCAAATCAAATCAAGTGTGTTTAAATATTGCCTTTCCAATTTCCTCAGTTTTCTCATTTGTAAAATCAAAATAACAATTGTACATATCTCATATAATTTCACAATGTTTAAATATAATAATAAATGCAAATAAGGTAAAACTATATATGGGGCATTTGTGGATATTCTATATTTAGCCAATAGCATTTCAGTATTCTAAGTATATGTTTTTTTACCATGTATAGATCAATATTTTAAAAGATGTATTGATAAAACATATTGCAGTTTGCAAGAGGATAAGTATATTAATGTCAAAGTAAAGTTCTTTCATTCAATATTTTCCCAACCTGTCTATATACACTTCTTTGTATATATAAAATTTCTGTATATTTTATTCCATCTATTTATTTTGTTAATAGTAATAGTAATGGGCATATTATGGATAAAGTATTTTTAATTAATAAGCTTTGAGAAATGGAGGGTCATATGAGATGGTCATTTCCACACTAAGAATGAAATAACTCAAGCTACAAAATTATGATTTTGCAAAATTTATTATAAAATTAATGTCTCTCTTTCACATATACACACAAACACAAATGAAAACAAATACATTCCAGACAATCTCAGGTTCTATTTGGGAGAGAACAGACTCACAACTTATCTCTAGTAGAGATCCTCAGGAGGAGGAAGCCATTAAAGAAGTGGAAGAGACACTACTTGAATTTTAGCACCCATTTAATAGTGGTATGTGGGCTGGTGTGACAGAATAGAATTCAGAACATCCCACAAAAAGTAAATTGCATCTACATGTTCTCCTTGACTTGTTGCTCTTCATTATACATGGTGGTGGTGAAGGAGACAGGAGTACTAAGAGAAATCCCTCAATAGCTCTCTAAGTCTTCAGTTATAAAAAGACTCTAGTCATTCAGGGTAAGGAGACAAAGAGAAACACCTCAGTCACTCTAGGCTTTCACCTTCAAAATACTGAGGGGTTGGCAAGTGAACTAAGAGACATGCTCCTAGAGAATGTTGTACACCTTAGACTCATACAATATTATGTGTCGTTTATATCTCAATAAAACTGGGAGAGAAAAAGAACCCCACACAGCATAGAGCTGGAGCCCTACAGAAGCTAGGAAGGGGTAACTAGATTGGAAGAGGTCTACTGAGACACAGAAAACAGAGGGCAGAGCTAGAGTTCAAAGACTTCCACAGAAAGCCAAAAACCTGACAGTGAAGCTATAAAGAAGCATGAGATTTTCCACATGTTTGAAAAATAGAAGTTTAATTGTGAAACAAGGAAGATCTTTGGAATCTCCTCTGTGTTCAGATCTCTGGTCCGGGTTCCATCCTCAAAATGTTTAAAAAACAGCTGTGATCTGAACCACATTAAGCCTGCAACAAAACCCAGACCCAGAAAAAGTATAGGTTAGATTGACTCAGCCCCATTGTTTTGGGACAACAAGAAAGAGATCTGCTCTTCTCTTGATATTAACATTATTTACTTAAGTCTCCATCATTATTTTATTTTATTTTATTTTTTTGTGGTACGTGGGCCTCTCACTGTTGTGGCCTCTCCCGTTGTGGAGCACAGGCTTGGGACGCACAGGCTCAGCGGCCATGGCTAACGGGCACAGCCGCTCTGCGGTATGTGGGATCTTCCCGGACCGGGGCACGAACCCGCGTTCTCTGCGTCGGCAGGCGGACTCTCAATCACTGTGCCACCAGGGAAGCCCTCCATCATTATTTTATATAAAACTTTCAGTACAAAATCAAATATTATAAAATACATTTAAAAAATCAAGAAAATATGACCCAAGGTCAAGAGAGAAAATGGTCAATAGAAGCAGTCTCAGAAATGATCCAAATATTAGAATTATCAGACAGGGACTTTCAAATAATTTTGTATGAATAATCAAATTACATATTTGAAAAAGAGCAAAAAAATGTGTGAAGAGATGCAAATTTTCAGCAGAGGTATGGACACTATAAAAATGAACTGAATGTAGTGCTAGAAATTTTTTAATGTAATATCATATAGGAAGAAATCATTTGAAAGGCTTAAATTCAGATTAGACTAACTGAAGAAAAGATGAGAGGCCTTGAAGATAAAATAGAAAAATAGGACAAAATAGTCATGAAAACAATCCAGAGAGTCTGAGATCCTTGGGATAATAACAAACAGTTTAGTATACTACAATTTAAGTCCTAGAAGGAAAAAAGAAAAATATGGGGAAAATGGCTGAGAACTGTCCAAAACTGATGAAGGATGAAAACAGATCTAACAAATTCAATGACTTCCAAGCAGGGTTAATAAAGAGAAAATATGCCTAGTCACATTATACTCTAAGCAGTGAAAACTGAAAAGAAAGGGCAGATGTTAAATGGTGCCAAAGAAAACAAATTGTATCATAGGAACAAAATACGAATATTGCTGATTTTCTATTACAATAAAGTGAAAAAGAAGATAATGAAATGACAATACTAAATGGTTGACTCAAAATAAGTAAATGATTTAAAAAATTGTAAAATTAAAAAAAAATCACAACAGTATCAAATTACTAAATTCTCAAAAACATTACTAGGGTAAGTAAAGAATAACTAAACAAATGGAGAAATATATTATATTCATGGATTGGAAGATTCCACATTTTTCAGATGTAGTTTTCCCTAAGTTGATTTTGGATTCTTTGCCATTCCAGCCAATTTATTGAAAAAATAGATAAGCTGATTCTAAAATTAACATAATAAAGTGTCTAGAAAAACCAAAAGGGTCTTGGAAAACAAAAACAAATTGGAAGACATATACTACCTGATTTCAATAATTACTATAAAGCTACAGCCATCAAAACATCATATTTGCATAAGGATAGACAAATCAATCAATTGAACAGAATAAAGTTTCAAAATAGACCAACATTTTTATGGCCAATTGATTTTCAGTTAAGGTCCCAAGTCAATACAACAGAGAAAAGAAAGCCTTTTTAACAAAAATTACTGGAAAATTAGATATCAATATGGAAGTAAAATAACTTCAACCACTGTCTCATTCCCTATACAAAATTAATTTGAGATAGAGTATAGATGGAACCATAGCACCCAGATCTATAAATATGTAGAAAAACAGATTTTTTTAAATCTATGGGAACTTAGCATAGGAAAAGATTTCTTAAACTAGATGCCAAAAGCATGTACTATACAAGGAAAAAATGACAAATTGGACTTTATCAAAATTAAAAATGTTTGCTCCCTAAAAATCACCATTAAACGTTGAGTTGGCAGACTACAATTTGGAAAAAGAATGTATATGACAAAGAATGTGTCTCTAGAGTATGTATAAAGAACTTGTACAAATAAATAATAAATAAAATACAATCAATCCATTAAACATGGCCAAAACTTTAATGGACACCTCAAATAAAAGGCACCAAAATTATTATTTTTCAGAAATATCCCAGTTAAAACACTAAAAATATACTGCCTTATACCAAACAGAGTGACTAAATTTGCAAATATATATATATTGACAACACCAAATATTGGTATGGATGTGAAGCAACTGGAACTGTCATTTAGTGTTTGTAGGTATGTAAACTGGTGTAACCTCTTTGGAATAGTGTTTGGCAGTTTCTAATGAAGTTAAAAATACATCAATGCTGTGGCTGAGGAATTATATTACTAGATATTCACCGCTACCACCACCAATAAAAATGTATGTCCACAAAAAGACTCATACAAGAATCTTAATAGCCACCTTACTCATAGTAACCAAAACTGGAAACGACTGACATGTCTAACAAGAGAATAGATAAAAATATTGTGGCTTATTCATACAATGTAACACTACTCAGTACTAACAAAATAATAATAATGAACTCCCAATACATGCAATAGCAACATGACTGAACCTCAGAAACTTTATGTTGAGTGAAAGTAGCCAGACACATAAAAGCATGTATTAAGTAATTCTATTTATAAAATATAAGAACAGCCAAAATCCATCCATAGCATTAGATATGAGAGTATAATTTGGGTCAGGGACAGAGAATTTGTAGGAAAAATACATGAAGGAATTTTTGGGGTGATGGAAATTTTGCATCTTGTTTTGGGTGGTGGTTGTATAGCTATGTAAAATTGGCAAAACCCATAAACTGAATTATTGTTTCTGTGTTATTTTATTTTATGACAATGACACATCCATAAAAAAATATATACAGATCATATTTGGAAATTATACTATGTTAAAGAATATAATGTTTTAAATATACTTTATATAATATCATCAATCTTATTTCTTTCTTTCTTATATAAACAGTTTCCTCAAGCAGGAGAGAAATTTTTCTCTAAGTCTCATAGATACACTAATATTTTAAATTTAACTTACTCTTTACTATTTTTAATTGTTGCAAGAAACAGGAGAACATGAGTAACTGAAAACTGATGAATTCTTATCACTGTTAACTTAAAAGAGAATAGTAGCATAAAATGGTAAAGTGGTTTCTTCATATTTAAGCAATTTTTCCCCTTTTGATTGCTTTTGTTTTAATATTTTAATAATAAATGTATCAATATTTTATATTAGTTGTTTTCTACAAGCTAGTTAGCCATATATTTATGATTAAATTATTCTAAACTTTAATGTAAGAAATTTCTAAGGTATACAGATTACCTTAAGGGAAAGCACTTATTTGTTCATTAAACACACAACTATTGATCACTAGTACTTGCTAGGCCCTTGGGAAACTCATATCATGACAGGATGAAAGAAAGGAAATAAATTATTAAGAGATAAAGTGTTTTTAATGTTTGTTTTGCTTTATTTTTCATTTTGTGTGTGCTTTTAATCATGTGGATTAAACTAAGGAAGGAGGAGAATGATTAAATTCTACATACAGAAAGATAAAATGGAATTCAAAGTACATAGAAAAGAGATTTAGAAAAAACAAATCAGAGGCAAAAAGTTAATAATGTAAGCATATTGTATACTAGCAATATGAAACATTCAAAAAGTTTACACCTAAAGTCTTCTCTTTTCTATGGAAAGTAAGAGGAAGTAAAATCACATAGTGTAGGAGAGGCACTGTGATAAGAACACCTCTTGTATTTCTTTTCCCTATATACACAGTCAGTTAAAAAATCAAGGCTTTCTAAAGGAGACAGACATAAAGCTTTTACTCTTCGATGGCTTATTAAATTGTTTAAGAGTAATACTTTCCTTTTTTCTTCCCTTCCTTTCTTCTTTCTTTCTTTCTTTCTTTCTTTCTTTCTTTCTTTCTTTCTTTCTTTCTTTCTTTCTTTCTTTCTTTCTTTCTTTCTTTCTTTCTTTCCTTTCTTTCTTTTTCAACATCTTTATTGGAGTATAATTGCTTTACAATGGTGTGTTCATTTCTGCTTTATAACAAAGTGGATCAGTTATACATATACATATGTCCCCATATCTCTTCCCTCTTGCATCTCCCTCCCTCCCACCCTCCCTATCCCACCCCTCTAGGTGTTCACAAAGCTCCAGCTGATCTCCCTGTGCTATGTGGCTGTTTCCCACTAGCTATCTATTTTACGTTTTGTAGTGTATATATGTCCATGCCACTCTCTCTTTGTCCCAGCTTACCCTTCCCACTCCCCGTATCCTCAAGTCCATTCTCTAGTAGGTCTGCATCTTTATTCTGGTCTTACCCCTAGGTTCTTCACGACCCTTTTTTTTTTTTTTTAGATTCCATATATATGTGTTAGCATATGGTATTTGTTTTTCTCTTTCTGACTTACTTCACTCTGAATGACAGTCTCTAGGTCCATCCACCTCACTACAAATAACTCAGTTTCGTTCCTTTTTATGGCTGAGTAATATTCCATTGTATGTAAGTGCCACATCTTCTTTATCCATTCATTTGTTGATGGACACTTAGGTTGCTTCTATGTCCTAGCTATTGTAAATAGAGCTGCAATGAACATTTTGGTACATGATTCTTTTTGAATTATGATTTTCTCAGGGTATATGTCCAGTAGTGGGATTGCTGGAACATATGGTAGTTCTATTGTTAGTTTTTTAAGGAACCACCATACTGTTCTCTACAGTGGCTGTATCAATTTACATTCCCCACCAACAGTGCCAGAGGGTTCCCTTTTCTCCACACCCTCTCCAGCATTTATTGTTTGTAGATTTTTGAATGATTGCCATTCTGACCACTGTGAGATAATACCTCATTGCACTTTTGATTTGCATTTCTCTAATGATTAATGATGTTGAGCATTCATTTTTGGACTGGGTTGTTTGTTTTTTTGATATTGAGCTGCATGAGCTGCTTGTAAATTTTGGAGATGAATCCTTTGTCAGTTGCTTCATTTGCAAATGTTTTCTCCCATTCTGAGGGTTGTCTTTTGGTCTTGTTTATGGTTTGCTTTGCTGTGCAAAAGCTTTTAAGTTTCATTAGGTCCCATTTGTTTATTTTTGTTCTTATTTCCATTTCTCTAGGAGGTGGATGAAAAAGGATCTTGCTGTGATTTATGTCGTAGAGTGTTCTGCATATGTTTTCCTCTAAGAGTTTGATAGTGTCTGGCCTTACATTTAGGTCTTTAATCCATTTTTAGTGTATGGTGTTAGGGAGTATTCTAATTTCATTCTTTTACATGTAGCTGTCTATTTTTCCCAGCACCACTTATTGAAAAGGTTGTCTTTTCTCCACTGTATATTCTAGCCTCCTTTATCAAAGATAAGGTGACCATATGTGCGTGGGTTTATCTCTGGGCTTGCTATCCTGTTCCATTGATCTATATTTCTGTTTTTGTGCCAGTACCATACTCTTGATTACTGTAACTTTGTAGTAGAGTCTGAAGCCACAGATCCTGATTCCTCCAGCTCCGTTTTTCTTTCTCGAGATTGCTTTGGCTATTTGGGGTCTTTTGTGTTTCTATAAATATTGTGAAAATTTTTGTTCTAGTTCTGTGAAAAATGCCATTGGTAGTTTGATAGGGATTGCATTGAATCTGTAGATTGCTTTGGGTAGTAGAGTCATTTTCACAATGTTGATTCTTCCAATCCAGGAACATGGTATATCTCTTCATCTATTTATATCATCTTTAATTTCTTTCATCAGTGTCTTATAATTTTCTGCATACAGGTCTTTTTTCTCCTTAGGTAGGTTTATTCCTAGATATTTTATTCTTTTTGTTGCAATAGTAAATGGGAGTGGTTTTTAAATTTCACTTTCAGATTTTCATCATTAGTGTATAGGAATGCAAGATATTTCTGTGCATTAATTTTGTATCCTGCTACTTTACCAAATTCATTGATTAGCTCTAGTAGTTTTCTGGTAGCATCTTTAGGATTCTCTACATATACTATCATGTCATCTGCAAACAGTGACAGCTTTACTTCTTTTCCAATTTCGATTCTTCTTATTTCTTTTGCTTCTCTGATTGCTGTGGCTAAAGCTTCCAAAACTCTGTTGAATAATAGTGCTGAGAGTGGGCAACCTTGTCTTGTTTCTGATCTTAGTGGAAATAGTGTCAGATTTTCACCATTGAGGATGATGTTGGCTGTGGGTTTGTCATATGTGGCCTTTATTATGTTGAGGAAATTTCCCTCTATGCCTATTTTCTGCAGGGTTCTTTATCATACATTGGTGTTGTGTTTTGTCAAAAGCTTTCTCTGCATCTATTGAGATGATCATATGGTTTTTCTTCTTTAATTTGTTAATATAGTGTATCACATTGATTGATTTGTGTATATTGAAGAATCCTTGCATTCCTGGGATAAACTCCACTTGATCATGGTGTATGATCCTTTTAATGTGCTGTTGGATTCTGTTTCCTAGTATTTTCTTGAGGATTTTTGCATCTGTGTTCATCAGTGATATTAGCCTGTAGTTTGAGAAGGATAGATGTTATCTCTTCTCTAAATGTTTGATAGAATTCGCCTTTGAAGCCATCTGGTCCTGGGCTTTTCTTTGTTGGAAGAGTTTTAATCACAGTTTCAGTTTCAGTTTCAGTGCTTGTGATTGGTCTGTTCAAATTTTCTATATCTTCCTGGTTCAATCTCGGACGGTTGTGCATTTCTAAGAATTTGTCCATTTCTTCCAGGTTGTCCATTTTCTTGGCATAGAGTTGCTTGTAGTGATCTCTCATGATTCTTTGTATTTCTGCAGTGTCAATTGTTACTTCTCCTTTTTCATTTCGAATTCTATTAATTTGAGTCTTCTCCCTTTTTTTCTTGATGAGTCTGGCTAATGGTTTATCAATTTTGTTTATCTTCTCAAAGAACCAGCTTTTAGCTTTATTGATCTTTGCTATCGCTTCCTTCATTTCTTTTGCATATATTTCTAATCTGATCTTTATGATTTCTTTCCTTCTGCTAACTTTGGGTTTTTTTTGTTCTTCTTTCTCTAATTGCTTTAGATGTAAAGTTAGCTTGTTCATTTGAGATGTTTCTTGTTTCTTAAGGTAGGGTTTTATTGCTATAAACTTCCCTCTTAGAACTGCTTTTGCTGCATTCCATAGGTTTTGGGTCATCTTATTTTCATTGTCATTTTTCTCTAGGTATTTTTTTTTTTCTCTTAGATTTCTTCAGTGATCTCTTGGTTATTAAGTAGTGTGTTGTTTAGCCTACATATGTTTGTATTTCTTACAGTGTTTTCCCTGTAATTGATGTCTAGTCTCATAGCATTGTGTTGGAAAAGATTTTTGATACGATTTCAATTTTCTTAAATTTACCAAGCCTTCATTTGTGACCCAAAATATGATCTATGCTGGAGAATTTTCCATGAGCACTTGAGAAGATTGTGTATTCTGTTGTTTTTGGATGGAGTGTCCTATAAATATCAATTAAGTCCATCTTGTTTAATGTATCATTTAAAGCTTGTGTTTCCTTATTTATTTTCATTTTGGATGATCTGTCCATTGGTGAAAGTGGGATGTTAAAGTCCCCTACTATGATTGTGATACTGTCAATTTCCCATCTTATGGCTGTTAGTATTTGCCTTATGTATTGAGGTGCTCCTATGTTGGGTGCATAAATATTTACAATTGCTATATCTTCTTCTTGGATCGATCCCTTGATGATTATGTAGTGTCCTTCTTTGTCTCTTGTAATAGTCTTTGTTTTAAAGTCTATTTTGTCTGATATGAGAATTGCTACTCCAGCTTTCTTTTGATTTCCATTTGCATGGAGTATCTTTTTCTATCTCCTCACTTTCAGTCTTTATGTGTCCCTGGGTCTGAGTGGGTCCCTTGTAGACAGAACATATATGGGTCTTGTTTTTGTGTTCATTCAGCGAATCTATTTGTTTTGGTTGGAGCATTTAATCCATTTACATTTAAGGTAATTGTTAATATATATGGTCCTATTACCATTTTCTTAATTGTTTTGAGTTTATTATTGTAGGTCTTTTCCTTCTCTTGTGTCTCCTGCCTAGAGTAGTTCCTTTAGCATTTGTTGTAAAGCTGGTTTGGTGCTGCTGAATTCTCTTAGATTTTGCTTGTGTATAATGTTTTTAATTTCTCCATCAAATCTGAATGAGATCCTTGCTGGGTAGAGTAATCTTGGTTGTAGGTTTTTCTCCTTCCTCACTTTAAATATGTCTCGCCACTCCCTTCTGGCTTGTAGAGTTTCTGCTGAATGATCAGCTGTTAACCTTGTAGGGATTCCCTTATGTGTTATTTGTTGTTTTTGCCTTGCTGCTTTTAAGATTTGTTCTTTGTACTTAATTTTTGATAGTTTGATTAATATGTGTCTTGGCGTGTTTCTTCGTGGATTCATCCTGTATGGGACTCTCTGTGCTTCCTGGACTTGATTAACTATTTCCTTTCCATATTAGGGAAGTTTTCAATTATAATCTCTTCAAATATTTTGTCAGTCCCTTTTTCTCTTCTTCTTCTTGGACCCCTATAATTCAAATGTTGGTGCATTTAATGTTGTCCCAGAGGTCTCTGAGACTGTCCTCAATTCTTTTCATTCTTTTTCTTTCTTCTGCTCTGCAGTAGTTATTTCCACTATTTTATCTTCCTAATCATTTATCCATTCTTCTGCCTCAGTTATTCTGCTATTGATCCCTTCTAGAGAATTTTTTATTTCATTTATTGTGTTGTTCATCACTGTTTGTTTGCTCTTTAATTCTTCTAGGTCCTTGTTAAACATTTCTTCTATTTTCTCCATTCTATTTCCAAGATTTTGGATCATCTTTACGATAATTTTTCTGAATTCTTTTTCAGGTAGACTGCCAATTTCCTCTTCATTTGTTTGGTCTGGTGGGTTTTTGCTTTGCTCCTTCGTCCTGTGTGTGTTTCTGTCTTCTAGTTTGCTTAACTTACTGTGTTTAGGGTCTCCTTTTCACAGGCTACAGGTTCGTAGTTTCTATTTTTGCTGTCTGTCCCCAGTGGCTAAGCTTGGTTCAGTGGGTTGTGTAGGGTTCCTGGTGGAGGCGACTAGTGCCTGTGTTCCTGTGGATGAGGCTGGATCTTGTCTTTCTTGTGTGCAGGTCCACATCTGGTGGTGTGTTTTGGAGTGTCTGTGGCCTTTTTATGATTTTAGGCAGCCTCTGTGCTAATGGATGGGGTTTTGTTTCTGTCTTGCTAGTTGTTTGGCATAGGGTATCCAGCACTGTAGCTTGCTGGTCCTTGAGTGGAGCTGGGTCTTGGCATTGAGATGGAGATCTCTGGGAGAATTTTCACTGTTTGATTTTACGTGGAGCTGGGAGGTTTCTTGTGGACCAGTGTCCTGAACTTGGCTCTCCCACCTCTGTGTCACAGCCCTCACACCTGGGTGGAGCACCAAGAGCCTGTCCTCCACATGACTCAGAATAAAAGGGAGAAAAAGGGGCTTCCCTGGTGGTGCAATGTTTGGGAGCCCGCCTGCAGGTGCAGGGACGTGGGTTCATGCCCCGGTCCGGGAGGATCCTGCATGCCGTGGAGCAGCTGGGACCGTGGGCCGTGGCCGCTGGCCGTGTGTGTCTGGAGCCTGTGCTCCACAGCAGGAGAGGCTGCAGCAGTGAGAGGCCTGCGTACCAAAAAAAAAAAAAAAAAAAAGGAGAAAAATAAGGAAAGAAAGAAAAAAGAAGATAAAGTACAATAAAATAAAATATAGTAAAATAAAATAAAGTTATTTAAAAAATATTTATTAAGAGAAAAGAATTTTTTGAGTAATAAAAAAAAATGGAGAGACAGAACCCTAGGACAAATGGTAAAAGCAAAGCTATACAGACAAAATCACACACAGAAGCATACACATACACACTCACAAAAAGAGAAAAAGGGTAAATATATATATATATATATATATATATATATATATATATATATATATCATTGCTCCCAAAGCCCACCTCCTCAATTTTGGGTGATTCGTAGTCTATTCAGGTATTCCATAGATGCAGGGTACATGAAGTTGATTGCGCAGATTTAATCCGCTGCTCCTGAGGCTGGTAAGAGAAATTTCCCTTTCTCTTGTTTGTTTACTCAGCTCCTGGGGTTCAGCTTTGGATTTGGTCCCGACTCTGCCTGTAGGTTGCCTGAGGCGTCTGTTCTTCACTCAGACAGGACTGGGTTAAAGGCGCAGCTGTTTCAGGGTATCTGACTCACTCAGGCCAGGGGGAGGGAGGGGCATGTAGTGCGTGACGAGCCTGCAGCGGCAGAGGCTGGCGTGATGTTGCACCAGTGTGAGATGCGCCGTGTGTTCCCCTGGGGAAGTTGTCCCTGGATCACGGGACCCTGGCAGTGGCGGGCTGCATAGGCTCCCGGGAGGGGAGGTGTGGATAGTGACCTGTGCTTCTTGGTGGCTGCAGTAGCAGCCTTAGCATCTCATGCCCATCTCTGGTGTCTGCACTGATAGCTGCGGCTCGCTCCCGTCTCTGGAGCTCCTTTAAGCGGTGCTCTTAATCCCCTCTCCTCGCACACCAGGAAACAGAGGCAAGAAAAAGTCTCTTGTCTCTTTGGCGGCTCCAGACTTTTCCCGGACTCCTTCCCGGCCAGCCGTGGTGCACTAACCCCTTCTGGCTGTGTTCATGCAGCCAACCCCAGTCCTCTCCCTGCGATCCGACTGAAGCCCGAGCCTCAGCTCCCAGCCCCTGTCTGCCCCGTCGGGTGAGCAGACAAGCCTCTCCGGGGGGTGAGTGCTGGTCGGCAGCGATCATGTGTGTGGGAATCTCTCTGCTTTGCCCTCTGCACCCCTGTTGCTGCACTCTCCTCCATGGCTCCGAAGCTTCCTCCCTCCGCCACCTGCAGTCTCCACCCAAGAAGGGGCTTTCTAGTGTGTGGAAACCTTTCCTCCTTCACAGCTCCCTCCCACCTGTGAAGGTCCCATCCCTATTGTTTTGTGTCTGTTTTTCCTTTTTTCTTTTGCCCTACCCAGGTATGTGGGGAGTTTCTTAACTTTGGGAGGTCTGAGATCTTCTGCTAGAGCTCAGTAGGTGTTCTGTAGGAGTTGTTCCACATGTAGATGTATTTCTGATCTATTTGTGGGGAGGAAGGTGATCTCCGCGTCTTACTCTTCCACCATCTTGAAGCTCCTCCTCTATGTATTGGCTTTTAAATGAAGGTTCTTTTTTTCTCTCCTCATATTTTGTCTAATCAGTGTTCATTTCCTCTTCCTGAATAGATATTCAGGAAATAGTAATATATTTCATTTGATTATGTATATTCAAAAAGTTTTAAAATTTTCCATATGCTTTCTTGTTTTGAAAAATATTGAATTTTATTTACTTTATAAAGGTGTAATTTGATACAATTCATATCTAAATGGAATGTTATCATATTTCAAGAACTTTTCATATCAAACAACTAACTGAAAAATATGTTCCTGTAGCAATCAAACTTTCAAAATCACAAAGCAGAAACAATATTGTTCAATTTTCAAACCCCACTGGTAAATATTGGCAGAGCTTTTTATGGTTTGGAATAATTAAATCATCTTGGAAACTCTTTATGAACCCAGATCCGTAAGATATAAACAAAAATATTGGCAAATATTTTAAACTTTGCATTGTCTTAAAGTGACTGATGACACATAATAATATTGGCAGGCCTCAAAGTTACAAATAAATTGTGTTTCTAGTGTTCAATCTTAAGTTGATTATTTATAACTCAGAGCACATACCTCAATTGAAAAAATATTAAATTTATTCAGTTCTCAGCTTAGCCTTTAAATAGCTACAAAATCTAATGTAGAAAAATGAAATGCTAATACTTCTGGACTGAATTCTGAATACTAGGATGAAAAGGCAATGATATATCAAAAGGAAGAAGCAGAGATTCCTTATTTTTCTGAGAATAGGTTAAATATTAAACAAAGTTGTGGTATTATTTGTTATCATTGTTACTAATATCATTGGTATCTATTCTCCATTCCAGTACCCTTTTCTTACCCAGTTTCCTTCCTCTAAAATGTTTTGAGTTGTATCCATCGTTAAATCACCCACCCTGTAACCTCCAGTCAACCCATTCCACCCAGCTGCTCCAAAGTATTTCATAGTTCTAAGTCACTGCCTTACTATGTGATCAAAACTCCTGTTAATTAAGGACTGCTGATTTAGCTATATTTTAGGAAGAATGTAATATGATTTTACTGTTTCATACTAACGCATGATTACTACCTCTTTAAAGCCTCAAAGTTTAAAAAATGATATAATCTTAAAATTTATAGTGACTGTATTTAAAGGCAGTCCTCTCTTGAAATTGGCTACTGAATTTATCTCTACCAAAATGATTATTTTCTGGGTTAGTTTGAGTATCATTTGTTTTATCATTCCAGTTTCCTCCATTATTCCACCTCTGAATTTATAAGACCACCAAAGATTCCAAGTCTTATTTCTCTCCCACAAAAGCTTCTATGGCCAAAGTAGTGAGTTTTGATGGCTTGGGAAGGATCAGAGGAACAAAGGCCAGGGGAAAAGCTACAGGAGAGGTGGCATTAGTCCATAAGTGAAGGATGTTTGCAATAAAGATCATAGTAAGAGAGTGTGTTAGTCAGGGTTCTCCAGAGAAACAGAGCCAACAGGTTGTTTTTGTGTGTGTGCTTGTGTGTGGGTTGGAGGTGGGGATGTGTATGAGAAAGAGACTTTAAGGTTGGCTTATGCAGTCATAGGGATTGATAAGTCCAAAATCTGAAAGGCAGGCAGGCAGGCTAGGTGACCAAGGAAGAATTGAAGTCATAGCTGCAGTCTGAAGGCAGTCTATAGGCAGAATCCATTTTTCTTTGAGGAACCTCAACCTTTTTCTCTTAAGGCCTTCAACTGGTTGGATGAGGTTGGAGATTATGGAGGTTAACCTGTTTTACTTAAAAATCTACTAATTTAATGTTAATCTCATTTTAAAAGTACTTTCACAATAATATCTAGACTGGTGCTTGACCAAATATGTAGTCAAGTTGGCACATAAAATTAACCATCACAGACTGCCCACCAGAACTGTAAAGATGATGTTTGTGGTTTAAATATATTTAAATGTAAATATAATTACTTCTATTTTAAAGTAAGCAATGGTATCATTGTATAGGAACATCTATATATTTAAATTTTGCAAAGTAACAAAGTAGGAGACAGAAATTTTTAAAATTTAATACTAGTTTTTTAATAATAAATGACCTATATTCTTTATATTTTAATGATTTATGCTATTTAATTATTACAAACTGTCACCTGTGAAATCAGTAGAGATTATGCTCATTGTTCCTTCAATATATGTATATGGAATACATATTTTCATAAAAATTAGAATTGAAAATACTTCTTAGAGTGAATCTTGCTATTACTTCATCTAAAGAGATGAATGCAAGAGTAGGGCATGTTTATATTTTGTAACAAGATAAAATTCAAAGCAGTCATGTACATTCTCCAAAAAAATTAAAAAAAAATTGTCATTCTGAGGTATAAATTCCCACTTTAATTAATTTGGCAGAACATAATTTATACAAGCCATAAACTTTTTTTACCTAGAGTATGCAGGTATTACTGTCATTATTACTTCATTTCTCTTTCAACTATAAAAGGCAATATTTTACAGTTTAAAGGACATATAGATTTAAATAAGTTAAACAAACAAGCAAACAGATACTGAAAGCAGTTGTTCACTATACCATAATAAAAACAAACACACTCATACAATGATAAAAAATAATGACATTTTATGTTTAATGAAGTTCCTTTTTTAACAAATTATAATAAGAGAAGATGCTGATTTTCTAATGAAATACTTTTATCTTTGTATCCATAGCAATATAAATCACTCCTTTATGGTTATTATAATGTTGAGCAATGAGAAAGTCACATACACACATAATGAATACAAATGAAAGGTAATAGTTAGCTAAATAATGTGCGCCACATATATGTATGAAACACTAATTTAGAAATTTCTAGCAACCAAAGGGAATATCAATGAGAAATAACCTAGAGCAAGAAAAAATCAGTTTGATGAATTGGGCTATATTAAAGAAGTTCTGAGATTTTTTCTTTTTTCAACTCCAGCAATAAAATAGACAAAACTTTCATGTGAGAAAGTAATATTTTACTCTTGGAAAATGAAAACTTCGAACCTTTTCCTTAAGGGAAGAACTTTGCATTTAAACCACTGGCTCTTTAGAGACATTTTCAGGATGAAAAAAATCAAAAGATTCATTTTACTTGGAGCATTAAAAAAGATGAAACACATGGGGCTCCTGGTATTCCTCCTATTTAAGTTTAGTGTCACAGTGGTTTGAAAGGGTCTGAACATTTCATTTAAAAAGATATGCCAAGTAATTAAAAATATTGCAGGTACGTTGAACATTTGACCTATTTGCTTATTTTAATCTCTGCCTCGGGATCATTCCTATTCCACAATGTAGACTATTCCACAGAAGTTTTAGGCCATGCATATATTTTAGCATGGTGAATGTTGGTATTAAAAGGCTACAGTATATCCCATCTGAGGAAGCACTTTACATCAATATAGAAACTTATTGTGAGATTGAGAGTTACTGCAGTATCCTAAGGACTCAAGAAAAGTCATACTCTAATGTGATGAATACTCAGAAGGAACAACATATAAATGTACCATGTTTTAATCAACATCTCTACAACAGTATTATAATAAATGTTCTAAAATAATACATTGTCATTTTGATAGCAACATTTGGTCATTTATGCTTTAATTCATTCACTCAGTCATTTGTGTATTGCTTCACTTATTTAACACATTTATTGAGCATCATTTATGTTTCCAGGAATTCTTCTAAATTCTGGGACATAGCTGTGAATAAAACAAACGTGTTTCCCCAATCCCCATTTAGTGAAGGGAGATAGAAAACAAACATATAAATAAATAAAATATATGGTGTCTTAGGTGACTACCAATAAAGCATGATGAGAACAGAGAGTGATGGATGAGAATGGTGAGATATAATTTTGAAAAGCACTGTTACAGAAGGCCTCAGTTAACAACTACCATTTGAGGAAAGATCCAAAAGATGAGAGGAGAGCCACGTGTTGATAATGGGGAGAAAAACCTTCCAGGCAGAGCGAATAGCAAACACAAAGGCCCTAATATGATTGGCAAATTCTATAAACAGCAAGAAGTTCTATTGCTGGGGTGGAGAAAATCAACAGAAAAGGGGCTAGACATTTTAGGACCTAGTAGGCCACAAGAACTTTGGCTTTTCTTCTGAGATTTTCTACTTATCAGAAGCCACCAAAGGACTTGAGCTAAGGATAACATGATGTGACCTAGGTTTTAATAGCAAATTCTGACTGCTATATTGAGAAATGACTGTATTTGGGTGAGGAAGAAAGCAGTTATACTGGTTAAAAGACTTTCCCAATAATTCAGGTGAGAAGTGACAGCAGATTAGCTGCTGAAACATGTCAGATACTACATGAATTTTGACTGTAGAGCAAACAGAATCTAGGCACAAGAGGATTTCTTGCTCTTCCCTCATGGACAGAGGTCTTTTGCTTGTACATAGGGTTGACAGCTAAAATACAAAATTCCCTGTTAAATTTGAATTTCAGAAAAACAGTAAGTCGTTTGTAGTATAAGTATGTCTTATAGAATATACTATTAATGCAAGTATGTTTCATGCGGTAAAAAAATATACTAAAAAGTTATTTGTTTTGTGTTTGAAATTTAACTGGCAGTCTTGTATTTTTATTTGCTGCATCCAGCAACCCTACTTCTAACATTTCACCAGCTACAATGGCTCTTTACTTGCATCCTATTGGTGAGAGTGTTCTTATATTTCCTCAGATGCAGATATGTTTTTCTTCTTCCAAACCCAATCCCCCAGAATCAAAAGATTTTTCCTCATCCCTGGGAGATGGAGAGTTTGCTATCCTTTACCAGCAGCCTAAGACTTTTGCTCCAATGAGAGATGGTTCTGAGGGAAATGGGCACGGCTTTCTGTCTTTCTCAAGCAGGGGATAATAACCTCTGTATCCTGTATCATAGAGAATGGTTCTCTTTGATTTTCTGCCTTGCCCCCAATCCTTCTTATGAGCACCTTTTGGAGGCCTACAAAATCATCTTGGGTTTGGAGCTCCCAGATTTTCCAAACAAGTGTTCCACATTTGGCCTTTAAGAATCAGTTAATATTTTAGCTAATTTCTTCTTACCCTTTTGTAGAGTAACCAATCTTTTCCATGCTTTTCCAAAGGTTAAAAAACTTTCTATGTGTCATCTCTTCCAGGAGGGTCATGTTTTGGAATTCAATTTATTTGGTTGCCTTGTGGCATCCTATGTCTGATAGTTTCAGAAAAGTTACTTGGATTACTTGGCCTTTTCTCATTGTTAGGGTGGAAGAAATACCATTAAGTCCCCTACATACGAATGAATTCCATTCCGTTTGTAAGTTCAGTTTGTTCCTAAGTTCAACAAAGTTAGCCTAGGTACCCAACTAACACAATTGGCTATATAGTACTGTGCTGTAATAGGTTTATAATATTTTTCACATAAATAATACATGAAAAACAAACACAGTACAGTAAAGCACAGCCACTTGTAGAGGATGCACCCACGTGACAATGTATGCCAGACACGTGAAGTAACTTACATGATTGGATGTGTGAACACAAGTTCGCATCTTTGAAAGTTTGCAACTTAAATTTTCGTATGTAGGGGACTTACTGTACTCTCTTGCAGCTCCTACATACTAAGTGGAGTAAGATCATTAAAAGCTTAAAAAAATTCAGACACATTATTACCCTACATTTTCTCCTTCTTTTCCTATCCATCATCAAGGAAGACTAGAGACAGTACTTTTGATTTCATTGTAACCACTGAAAACAAATAGGAGGTAGTGCCAATAAAGAGAGCAGAAATTTAGACAATTAAAATTTAGGCAAGTAAACAAATAAAAAATAGTGCTCCCTAAGCAAATATTCTGCCTGTGTATTTACTTCATTTTTTGCTCCTGTTCAGCCTTATATGGCTGGAAATGCTCATAGAAACATGTGACAAGTATTCACTATAATATGTGATATTTAATCTCCCCTAGCTTTTGATCTCTGCCTAGCCATCTGTTTAGTTAACCCATATTAATTCTCTCCCTGTAGAAATATTTTAAATTTGTCTATCCCATCCTAGACCTCTATTTTAATGTCATTTTCAATATCATTCTTCTCTTTCAACAGAAAGTCATCCCACCTAATTCATTGAGGGTGGAGGTCATTTGGCATGAGCTCCCTCAATTTCACCATTCTTCAAATGTAGTTTACCCTTGTATTCACACATCGTTTCCTTTTCTTCTGCCTCAAAAAGATTCTTCCTTTCCAAAAGCAAAATTATTTCTGTCACCTTGACATGGTCCTAGATTTTACAAATTGATATTCTTATTTGTTTGTGATTGACCTTTCTCCTTATAACTGAATATTCCTAATTCATCCCCCCATCTTTTAAAACATTGCTGTCATTTATTTTACTTATCCATAAGCTATAATCACCTGATATATTGTTGATGTGATTATTTTGAACAAATAGCTCTATTAAATCAATTAAGAATAAGAAAGACAAAAGATTTTATTTTACCATTCTTGCAAGGCAGATCTACTGATGACAAATCCCCTCATTTTTTTATATGAGGACATTTGTATTTGTCTTTTACTTTTGAGAATAATTTGAAAACATACATATTTCTAGGTTATTGTTGTTGTGTGTTTTTTTAACACTTTAAATATTTCATTCCACTTTGTTCTTGCTTGTATTGTTTTTGAAGAGAAGTCTGATGTAATTCTAATCTTTGCTCTTCTGAAAGTAAAACATTTTTTTTCTTTGACTTCTTTCAAGAGTCTTTTATTTCCTGCAGTTCGAATATGATATGCCTGTGTATATAGATTTATAATATTTACCCTGCTTGCCGTTCTCCAGACTTCTTAGTATAAGTCATTAATTTTGAAAAGTTATCAGCAATTATTAGTTCAAATATTTATCTTGCTGTTTTTTCTCTCTCTTTTCTTTCTGATATTCCCCCTATGTGCATGTTTCACTTTTTATTATAGTCCCATAGTTTTTGGCTCTTCTGTTCTTGTTTTTTGTTTTCATTTCTTTTTTTTTTTTTCAGTTTGGGAAATTTCTATTCATATATCTTCAGGGTCACTGATTCTTTCCTCAGCTGTGTCCAATTTAATGATGAATCCATCAAAGGAATTATTTAATTATTTCACTGACTCTAATTTCTTGCACTTCCTTTTGATTCTTTCTTATGGTTTCCATCTCTTCACTTACATTCCTCATCTGTTCTTTCATGTTGCCAATATTTTTCATTAAAGCCCTCAGCATATTAATCAGAGTTATTTTAAATTCCCCATCTGATTATTTCAAAATCTCTCCCTTATCTGATTCTAGATGCTTGTTTTGTCTCTGCAGACGATGACTTTTTCTTGCCTTTTTACCATGTCTTGTAATTTTTTGTTGTAATGTCTTGTAATTTTTTTGTTGAAAGTTGAACATGAAATAAGAACTGAGGCAAATAGGCCTTTTTTGAGAGGTTATATGTTTTTCTGGCTAGGAGTTATGCAGCATTAAATGTTTGCTGTAATTGGAAGGGTCAGAGGCTTCAGTTTCCTATATGCTCTTATTTTTTCCTCCACTGCTGTTTTTGGGTTTTCCTAGAAACTGTCTCTTAAATACAGTCTGTCTTGAAGCTATCTCAGTTATAATTTACTGTTACTATACTGACCCCTGGATGTGGTTGTAAGGTATTGGGGGAGAGAACCATTTTATAATTTTTTTTATTAATTATCCATTTGGGGAGTCTGCCACTGTCCCTGGGCTGTGACCTTTAGAAATATTTCTTAGCCATTTTTTCTTCCCTGTGTGAGACCTAAAGTCTCCTGGAAGATGGAGTTGTCTAATTCCTCTTCCCCTTGGTCAGATAAGGCTCTGATAAAGTATTTTCCCATGAGGGCAATTTGTTATGGAGAACATAATGGTCATGGCATATTTCAAAATTGTTATATTCCCTCACCTCCTCTACCACCAGAAGTAGGAAGTCATTTTTCTCTGACCTTCATCAACAGAAACTAGTAGGGGCCCTAGAGGTAAAACTCACGAAAGTTCAGAGGTGCTTCCTGAGTCTGGGCCTCCAAGAGATTTTAACTCTCAAGCCAGCCCACATTCAGCTTACAGTCATTTGCAAATTACTGGTTAAGTGTTCCTATTTATGACTTGTTCCAGTGATTTCGCTTCCCTGGAAGCTGTGATTCTCTTTATTTGTCTGTGTCTACAGTTTTCAGGACAGTGGTTTGTTATGTGAACTCAATTCTCTGGTGGCCTAACAAGAGTTGTTGGTTATCAATCTGTTTAGTTTGTTTCTTATTATAAGTATATGAGTGATGACTTCCAAGATTTTTACACATCAGAGCAAAAACTGGTAATGTCTCTTAGAGTTTTTAAAACCTACTTTTTATACTTGAAATGCTTATTAACTGATCCTTATCTGAAATTCACTGCAGAGTACAATATATTTTTATATATGTCACAATTTGTGAGACTTGCCACACACTTGAAACAATTGCAATATATATAGGTGTATATTTTCCATCTCCTTATTCCTTAATAAATAAATTCTATAGCTGGGACCACATTTTATTTGCAGAAACATTTTAATCTGTGCAGTGTTTGCAGCAGATATTTGTAGGAGACATGCTCTAATCATGCATGAATATAAATGTTTAACTAAGCACCAATTTGTCATCTTGAGACTCTATTTTTTTCTGTTAAGAGGTAGTTTCAGATATTTAAGTTCTTAAGTCAAAAAAATAATTCAAGCTTTCAGTACTAAATAGATTTTTATTGACATATAGTGTCTGTTGTGTAAATATTTTCTTTAGTTTCTTAACATCAGCATTTAAGGTCAGCAATGTTTGATAGCTATGCTATTTTTCTTACCTTGATCTTTGCCTCTTTTTGAACCAAGCCTACCTTAACAGATAGGATTTTAGAACATTTCCCCTAGAGAATTACTTCAAGCTATTTAAGCTGCCATCGGCTCCTGATTTAGCATTTTTAATAAACTTCCTAGGGCAAAGGATTAATTTCCCTGGACCCTCTTTATCCTTGATGTAAGAGTATAATGTTTAATCGAGGATGGATCATTGTTCTCCTGCTGTCTTCCCTGTGAGTTTATGAATAAGTTGTTACAAGTTCGGGGAATGGAGGAAAGCCAGGGCAAAATAAAAGTATTCCCAATACTTAAAATTTGTTGCTAAATGAAAACAGCAACTAATACATATGAATGCAGATAGAATTACTTTTACCACATTAAAGTGAACGCATTAAAGAAACATATGTCTACTGATGCAGTTTATAGCCAAGTAGTTGCATTAAATTGCCTATGTGCTTATTGATTCTTATCTAAAACTCATCTAAAAACAGAAGTTCCACTGTCTTAGCAAAACTGTGGTTCACATAGTGACCCAGAAATTTGGGGTTTTAGCATTATTAGAGACACTTGGATTAGTAAGTCAACTCTCAACATTTTCTCATCATTATAATGGAAAGTTAATCTAGGAAAAATATGTGTAATTTTTCTTACTCTCATTACATATATACATATTAATATTCAGAACGCAGTTATTTCAGAACATACCAAATTATTATTTGTGAGATTCTCTAGTCTCAAGCTTGGACCCACATAAAACCCTTTCCAAGAAAATGAGAAACTAGGTGAGAAGGTATATATTACCCAGAAAATTGTATAAGAAATGCTGGCAAACAGCGTATTACTTACATATACTCTTTGCTAAAATCGAACTTTCTATCATTGTTTTTTTTTTTTTAGACTAACCTTCTCTGAGCTTCAGTTTTTTTGTTTTTGTTTTTTTAAATTAATTAATTTATTTATTTTTGGCTGTGTTGGGTCTTCGTTTCTGTGCAAGGGCCTTCTCCAGTTGCAGCAAGCAGGGGCCACTCTTCATTGCGGTGCATGGGCCTCTCACAATCGTGGCCTCTCCCGTTGCGGAGCATAGGCTCCAGGCGCGCACACTCAGTAGTTGTGGCTCACGGGCCCAGTTGCTCCGCGGCATGTGGGATCCTCCCAGACCAGACCAGGGCTCGAACCTGTGTCCCCTACATTGGCAGGCAGACTTTCAACTACTGCGTCACCAGGGAAGCCCCATTGTTTCTTTTTTTTTTTTTTTTTTCTTTTGGCTGTGCTCATGTGGCTTGCGGGACCTTAGTTCTCTGACCAGGGGTCAAAGCTGGGTCCTTGGCAGTGAAAGCACAGAGTCCTAACCACTCGACTACCAGGGAATTCCCATTATTGTTTCTAATAAGATCTGATATAACTTACTTATGACAGAACATATACATTCTATGTTAAGGCACGTAATATGCTGCCACACTGCCAGGAGTCAAACACAAGCCAGAGTCACTGACAAGAATTTTCTTAATGATAATTAAAGATGATGTTATCTCTCAAGTGCCATTCTGTTATCCCTTCTTATTGAGGATGACTATATAATTTATTGTCCAAATGGGACACATTTCAATATAAAAGATGGCGCCTAGTAGACAGGATGTTGCAACAACAAGCCTAAATTGTGACTATTCCAGGAAAATCAAGATGCATTTGGTAAAATATTGAACAAATTTCAAACTTATGGTTTGATGACTTATTTTCCTTCTACTGTAAGATAAGTGTTCTAAAATTACCAATGTTTTCTAAGATAGAATATATATGCTAGTAAAATGATAACTATGAAACATTTTAAAAAATAAGTAAAAATGAAATCCAACATTTTAAGGTAAGTTTTTAAAATAATAAAAAGTAATAATTTTCAAAAGAAACGGGTGCTAGATAACAGGCATTTAAAAACAAATATTTGGAAATATATCTAACATTAAGGGGTTTTTTTAGACAAAAACTATATATTTCCCATGTAAAAATTCCATCATCTGCAAACTTTTACACATTAAAAGCTCATATATAGACCCTTAATTTTCCAAAGGAAGAGATTTAATAGGCTATAAGTGTATACACTTACACTTTTCTTTTTCATATGTTTCTAATTTAATTTTTTAAATTACTAAACTATTTGTGTAGTTAGGGTTACAGGAGAATTCAGTAGAAAATGCAGAGAGTTCTCGTATACATCCTTACACCATCCCATTTTCCCCATTAATATCTTGCACTACTAAGTTACATTTGTTACATTTGATGAGCAATAACTGATATTAACTAAAGTCAATAATTTACATTAGGGTTCACTCTTGCTGTTGTACATTCTATTGGTTTTCATAAATGTGTGACATGTATTCATCATTCTACTATCATATGGGATCGTTTGACTGCCTTAAAAATCCCCTGTGGAAAATCCATAGGATGTAATTGAACTCAACAACATCAATCAACTGTATATAATTGACATCTATAAACTACTTCATCAAACAACAGCAGAATTAACATTTCTCACAGGCTCATTTGGAACATTCACTAAGATAGACCACTTTCTGTGTCACAAAACACACATTACCACGTTTAAAAGAATAAAAATTATACAGTGTGTATTCTCAGACCATGATGGAGTTAAACTAGAAATCAGTAACAGAAGGAAAACTGAAAAATTCCAAAATATATGGAGATTGTGTAAAACACTTCTAAATAATACTTGGATTAATGATTAATTATTAATTAATTGATTGATTGATTAATTAATGATTAATTATTTTGATTCAAATGAAAATTTGTGGGACAAAGTGAAAATAATATATACAGGGAAATTTATAGCATTGAATGCATATGTTAGAAAAGGAGAAAGATCTAAAATCACCTAAGTTTCTACCTTAGGAAATTTGAAAAAGAAGAGCAAATTAAATCCAAAGTAAGCAGAAGAAAAAACATAAGAAGAATTAGAATAGAAATCAGTAACAATTGAAAACAGGAAATCAATAGAGAAAATCAACAAAACCAAAAGCTGGTGCTTTGAAAAGATCAATAAAATTGATAAGTCTCTAGCCAGACTAAGAAAAAGAGAAGTCAAAAACTACCAGTATTGGAAATGAAAGAGAGGACATAACCTTTTGAAGAAGAGGTTAAGAGAAATAAGAGGTTAATAAAAAAATACTAGGAAAAACTATTTGCCTACAAATTTGATAATATAAGTGAAATGGACCAATATCTTGAAAAGTACCATCTACCAAAACTCACTCAATAAGAGATAGAAGGCCTATATTTATTAAAGATATTGTGTCAATAATTAATAACCTTCTGAAACTGAAAGCAACAGGCCCAGACAGAGCACAGAGGGCTTTTTTTTTGGGGGGGGGAGGTAGTGAAAATACTCTGTGTGATATTATAATTATGGATGTAATTATATAGTTTTTCAAACCCATAAAAAGTACACCACCAATAGTGAGCTCTAAGGTAAACTTTGGATTTTGAGTGATTATGATATGCCAATGTACGTTCACCCTTGCTTAAAAATGTTCCATTTTGGTAAGTGCTTTGACAATAGGGAAGGCTATGCATGTGTGCCTTGGCAGGTCATATATGAAAAATCTCTTTATCTTACTCTCAATTTTGTTATAAACCTATAACTGCTCTAAAAATTTGTCTTCAAAAAATCCCCTGTGCTGCATTTATTTATCCTTCCCTACCCCCACTAATGGCAACCACTCACCTTTTTACCATCTTCACAGTTTTGCGTTTTCCAGAATGTACTATAATTAAAATCATACTAGAAAACAATTTTATATTGGTTTCTTTCACTTAGCAAATACTTTTAAAGTTCCTCCATATCTTATCATTATTTGATAACTCATTTCTTTTTATCACTAAGTTATATTTCATATTATGAAGGTACCACAGATTGTTTATACATTTCTCTATTGATATCTGTCTTAGTTGCTTCCAGGTTTTAGTGATTAGAAAACTTGTGATAAGCATTTGTGTAGACATAACTTTTCAACTCCTTAGGGTAGTGGTGCCATTGGTGGATCACATGGCAAGAGTATGTTTAGTTTTGTAAAAAACTGCCAAACTGACTTCCAGAGTGGCTGTACTATTTTGTATTCCCACAAGCACAAATGAGAATTACTTTTGCTCCACAACTTTATAAATAGCAAAGTAAGTAATCTCAATAGATGCAGAAAAAGCATTTGATAAAATTCAACATCCACTCATGGGCTTCCCTGGTGGTGCAGTGGTTGAGAGTCTGCCTGCCGATGCAGGAGACACGGGTTCGTGCCCCGGTCCTGGAAGATCCCACATGCCACGGAGCAGCTAGGCCTGTGAGCCATGGCCGCTGAGCCTGCATGTCCAGAGCCTGTGCTCTGCAACAGGAGAGGCCACAGCAATGAGAGGCCCGCATACCACAAAAAACAAACAAACAAAACAAAAAACAACAACAACAAAAAACCTCATACCAAAGTAGGAATAGAGGGAACATATCTTAACATAATAAAAGATATTTATAACAAACCCACAGCCAGCATAATATTCCATGGTGAGAAGCTGAAAGCCTTCCTACTAAAATCTGGAACAAGACAAGGATGCGTACTCTCACCAGTTTTCTTCAACATAATATTGGAAGGCCAAGCCACAGCAATCAGACAAGAAAAAGAAATAAAAGTTATCCAAATTGTAAAGGAAAAGGTAAAAGTGTCAATATATGCAGATGACATGATATTACCTATAGAAAACCCTAAATACCCCACACAAAAACTATTAGAACTGATAAATAAATTCAGTAAGGTAGCTGGATACAAGATCAATATACAGAAATCTGTTGCATTTCTTTACATGAACAACAAAATATCAGAAAGGTAAAGTAAAAAAAAAAAAAAACCCTTTAAAGATTGCATAAAAAATAAAATACTTAGGAATAAACCTCACCAAGGCAGTGAAAAACTTACATGCTAAGAACTATAAAACAGTGATAAAGGAAACTGAAGATGATTTAAAGAAATGGAAAGATATCCCATGCTGTTAGATTAGAAGAATTAATATTATTAAAATGGCCATAATACCAAAAGCAATCTATAGATTTAATGTATCCCTATCAAATTATCCATGGCATTTTTCACAGAACTAGAACAAACAATCCTAAAATTTATATGGAACCATAAAAGACCAGAATCGTCAAAGAAATCCTGAGGAAGAAGAACAAAGGTGGAGGTATAACCTTCTCAGACTTCAGACAATACTACAAAGCTAAAGTAATCAAAACAGTGTGATATTGGCACAAAAACAGACATATGGATCAATGGAACAGAGTAGAGACCCCAGAAGTAAACCCACACAACTACCATCAATTAATTTTTGACAAAGGAGGCAAGAATATACAATGGGAAAAAGACATTCTCTTCGACAAGCGGTGTTGGGAAAGCTGGACAACCACATGTAAATCAATGACGTTAGAACACACCCTCTCACCATACACAGAAATAAACTCAAAATGGCTTAAAAAGTTAAATATAAGACATGACACCATAAAACGCCTAGAACAGAACATAGGCAAAACGTTCTCTGACATAAATGGTAGCAATGTTTTCTTAGGTCAGTCTCCCAATGCAATAGAAACAAAAGCAAAAATAAAGAAGTGGGACCTAATCGAACTTATAAGCTTTTGCACAGCACCAAACCATCAACAAAATGAAAAGACAACCTATGGACTGGGAGAAAATATTTGCAAACAATGTGACTGTCAAGGGCTTAACTTCCAAAATATACAAACAGCTCATACAGCTCAATATCAAAAAAAAAAAAACAACCTAATCAAAAAATGGGCAAATCTAAATAGATGTTTCTCCAAAGAAGATATACAGATGGCCAAGAGACACATGAAAAGATGCTCAGCATCGCTAATTATTAGAGAAATGCAAATCACATTTGCAAACTACAGTGAGGTATCACCACACACCAGTTAGAATGGCCGTCATCAAAATGTCTACAATTAATAAATGCTGGAGAGAGTGTGGAGATAAGGGAACCCTCCTACACTACTGATGGGAATGTAAATTGGTGCATTCACTATGAGAACAGTATGAAAGTTCCTTAAAAAACTAAAAATTGAGTTTCCAGTGTGAGATGGTATCTCACTGTAATTTTGCTTTGCATTTCTCTCGTAATTAGTGATGCTGAGCGTATTTTCATGTGCCTTTTGGCCATCTGTATGTCTTCTTTGGAGAAATGTCTATTTAAGTCTTCTGCCCATTTTGCAATTGGGTTGTTTATTTGTTTGTTGTTGAGTTGTATGAGCTGTTTGTATATTTTGGAAATTAAGCCCTTGTTGGTTTCATCATTTGCAAATATTTTCTTCCATTCAGTAGGTTGTCTTTAATGTCCATCGACAGAAGAATGGAAAAAGATGTGGTACATATATACAACGAAATACTACTCAGGCATAAAAAGAATGAAATAATGCCATTTGCAGCAACATGAATGGACCTGGAGATTATCATACTAAGTGAAGTTAAGTAAGAAAGAGAAAGACAAATGCCATATGATATCACTTATATGTGGAATCTAAAACATGATACAAATGAACTTATTTTAATAAAACAGACATAGAAAACAAACTTAAGGTTATCAAAGGAGAAAAGGGGTGTGGGAGGGATAAACTAGGATTTGGGAATTAGCAGATATACACTACTATATATAAAACAGATAAACAACGAGATCCTACTGTATAGCATAGGGAGCTATATTCAATACCTTGTAATAAACTATAATGGGAAAGAATATGAAAAAGAATATATATATGTATATATATATAACTGAATCACTTTGCTCTATATCAGAAACTAACACAACAAGAAAATAAAGTGCTCTTCTCAAATAAAAGGGGAATGGATGCCTGTCAGCTAACAGAGAATGCCCACTAAACTAGTAAAGTAAACCTTATTATTTTTCTGACTCATATAAACCATTCAATAAACACAGATTGTCTGCAATGTGCAAGACATATGAGGCACTGGTCAGAGGCAGAGAAAGACACTGCTTTATACATGAGAGTGGCATAAATCTTCCTAAGAAATTATAGCTAGACTATTCATATTTTATAGAAATTGTATTCTGACATATTTTAAAGTACATGAGTATAGTGATTTTTTTTTCTAAATACTGTTCTGCAGTCCTGTGATTCATACTGCTTTTCATTCTTAAACCTAGCTTTGAATGGTTATTAGTCTATAATCTTAACTAATTGCTTTCCTAGACTTGAAAATAAATATTTATAAATGCCTAAGAAATCAAAATCCACATGACATCTGTTGCTCATGGCCAGAACATTACTCATTCACTTTTATTGTTCAAAATCATTTACATTTGACATAAGGGCAATTAACTACACACACATGAAAGATAATCACATAATTAAATATTATTCCTAGCACCAGAACACTTTAAAAATATTACTGCAGAAAGTTGGTTCACAGTGGGAGGGCAATTTTAACAAAGTTGTATAAAAGATGATTTTAATTTTTAAAAAATACCTTTTTTTCAGGTGTGAGAATATGTTTAAGGAAGGAAAATAATATTTTCTTAATTCCAACCCCAGCATTTATTTTTAAATCTTATCTCCTATTTTTAAAGAATGTTTCTGAAGGAAAAATAGATTCTTGTTGAACTCCTCAGGTTTGGAGGGATGAGGACAACTCATAAGTTATAGCCATGAATTGTATTTGTTCAACCTCTATACTGTTGGGAATCTTGGTGTTCTGCTGGGAAACTGACATTCCAATCTGGTTTACAATCTGGCTGTCATAAGAGACTATTTGGAAGAAAATTTTGAGCCTCTTACTCAGGGGATTGTGGATAGGAATGGGAGGGAGTGGTAGCAGTGTTTAAGGGGATAGTCCCTGGGGAGGAGACAATTGACTTTGGAAACAGCTGTTCTGGAACAGTCAAGAGCACCTGATTCAGTTTTCTGCTTGCCATCTGAATTATTCTCCATTTTATGTAAAAAATGTTTTTATAAAAAAAATCTTTAGAGAAACTGACCCCATAGTGTATACTGACAGCATCAGCATTGACTCTTAACACCAGCATTGTCAAATATAAAACATATTCACTGTGATTGTCAGAGGGAAAGGGTAGAACCTCAGCCCACATAATTTAAGTACAATTCTGGATCCAGGGGTAGTCATGTGACAAAATCCAGCAGACAAGAACATCACGTTACTCACCCAGAGTATTTTGGCTCAGAGAGAGTAATATGATTCAGGCAGTGTCAAACCCTTGGAGCTTTTGCTTGAGTGATTAGGAGAGGAGCAGACACTCTTCTTGATTGGAATTACTGAAGTGACTAGAAAAGCTTAGAGCTCAGGGAATCACCAAGAGGAATCATTTTGCTTAGGAAAGGAGCAGAGCCAAAACAGGAGGAAACAGAGCTGTGAGGCAGAGAAAGATTAATATTGATGAAGTCATTTGAGCTGCTGGATCCAGCCATGGGTGATATTTTTTTTCACTAATTTGTGAGATTCTCTCCTTGACCAAACTGTAGCCAGGTTCCTCTGAGTCCTTTCTGGACTAGGCCTCAATCTTGGCCTATAAAGACTTGAACAAACATGAACAGTTTTTAATAGCCAAGGCCACATTCCTAGGATGACTCTACTTCCCTTAAAATGTTAGCTGAGAAAACATAAGGTTGCCAACAGAATTTACTGTTTGTACACAAGGTTACCAACAGCTGGAGATAGGGTGCCTGTCTCTCAGTTTCTGTGGGAGGATAGGAGCCTGGTGTAGATAAACACCAGTTAGCAAACCCAGATGTCTTTCACATGTACGAAGGCCTGTCTCTTGTTGATTTTGTAATTTTTTACTTCCCTGACTCCACCAAGCTCTGCTCACCCCACTCCCTATTCCTTCATTCTCCCTTTAAAATCTTCAGTCAACTCTATATAAGTCAACTTTGAATTCAGTTCATACTATACTGTTTTTTCTATTGCAGTAGTATATTACTGATTAAAATCTCTCCTTACTGCTTTAACTTGTGTTTAGCATTGTTTACTTTTGATTCTTTGCTTACAGTAGCCAATAACCTAACATGTAGCAAATTGAGTTTAGTTTCTCCCTCATTTGCAAAAAGAATCATAATTATTTTATTCTGTGCATTACCTATAGTTTGATTTCCCTTCTCCACGTGCCGATGCTTATATTTCGTAAAGATGATCACAAAGATATCATTGTGAGGCAGATCATCCACAAAGATTCCTCTTTATCTCTAGGAGGAAACAAGCATGAAACGTGTTTGATAGTTACTCTAATGTAATCTAATCCTTGTTAAAATAGTAAATTCAGTGCTGTTTTAACTGTGGAGAAGAGAAGAATCAGAGATGGGCAAGAAACACAAGTAGAGGAATGACATATAGGCTAGACAGCACGAATTTAAGATATTTAATGGAGACGAAAGAAGTTGGAAAGGCAACATGATAGGAAGATATAAAGGAAGATGATTAAGCATTTTTTATATAAGTGGAGAATTAAAGGCTTATAATTATTTTTAAATTGAAGTGAAAGTGAGAATGAAGGACTTAATGAGTGTTATAAGAATGGGAATACACAAATTGTGTGGATAAGAGAAGTGTAGATTCTATTTTGACTCAAGAGACCAGAAGAAGAAGAAGGCTAATGGAAAGTTGGATCTAGTTTATTTAGTAGCTATTCTAACACAAGCTAAAGCAGATGCTCTTTCTCAACTCTCATCATGGTTTTAATAGTTTGAAGTTGTAATTTTCTTGCTTGGAGTGAAAGACCACTTAGTTTTAACTATTTCCAAGGTTGAGATTACTGTTGCAAAGCATTTTATTCCTTTGATGTACAGTAGTTAAATGTAGCTTTTGACTGCAGGTACAATAGACAAAAAAAATACTCAGCCAATCTGTTCCTACAAATGTATACTGTCTCGGCACAGCAAGGAGTCTCTGTTCCTATGAAAACTGGATGTTGAAAAAAATAATGATAATCTTCAGAAGATCAATGGTTTCTGAAAGTGAGGAGGGGTTTGTGTAAAACAGGAATGCCTTTTAGAGCCATCACTATCAAACTCGATTGTGCATTGGAATCAACAAGGATGTTTTTTAAAAAAAATCTCTTATGTCTGGTACCCCCTCCAGAGATTCTAATTGTTCTGAAATTAAGGCTATTGGATTTTAAAAGAAAATATCTCCTCAGATGGGTGTAATGTGCATCCAAGGTTGAAAATTACTCTTTTGAGAGATCAGTTCAGGGGCAGGCTTCTAGGCATTGGGAGAATTTCTACAGTGGCCTCCAATGTAGCTGCTAAACCCTCGGGAATTGAGGTTGAATGATGCTAATAAGCATATTCTCTTAAAACTAATAGCTCTCTGATGAGCTAAACTAAACTCTGATGAGTTATTGGAATTTAAGCAATATTTATAATATTTACTTAGCAAAAGTGTGAACAACTTCTTAATGAACTTTGGAAGAAAATATGCAACCATTGCAAGTTATGGGAATACTTGTACATTATTAATTCAATTTAACAAATATTCCTTAATGAAAACTATTTTAAATACATTATACAGCTTAAAGTGTATTTCCAATTCTTAGATGAATTGCTACAATCGGGGAAATTATAATGTATGTTAAGTTGAATCCATTAGTGAATTTTTACAAAAGTACTTGATAGTAATTTTTTTTTGTAGATCGTGAGCTGGGAATTGTGGCTAGTTATGTTTTCCATGATGCAGTTTATAAAATTTTATTTTATTTGTCCTTATAGACAATTCAAATTACCTGTAAGATATATTTAACTGTTCCAAATTATTCTTTTGAGAATATCTCTATTCCCTGAGAAGAAATATATTCATTGTGAAACAAATTGTAATTTTTTAAAGCCTTCCAAGAAACACTACCCTAAAATCATCACCTTCTCAAATAAGATATAAGGAATATTTTAATAAACATATTATTTATTAACAAGTGCTAGGAAAAGAATTATGATTATAAACTAAACTTAATAATACCTGGTCCTTCATTTGGATATTTAAACTTTATCACTTAAAAAAATATATATAGCAGGGCTTCCCTGGTGGCGCAGTGGTTGAGAGTCCACCTGCTGATGTAGGGGACACGAGTTCCTCCCCCGGTCCAGGAGGATCCCACATGCCGCGGAGCGGCTGGGCCCGTGAGCCATGGCTGCTGAGCCTGCGCGTCCAGAGCCTGTGCTCTGCAATGGGAGAGGCCACAACAGTGAGAGGCCCGCGTACTGCACACACACACAAAAAAAACAATTTAAAAAATAGCTATGCACACATAAAAATTCATAACGTAGTGATGAATATCTTTTAGTTCAGAATCCTTAGTTGTGGGTAAGGACTAAATTCATGTAAGTAGCATTGCTCACTAAAAGAGTATATGTTGTTTTAATTTTGAAGGACATTACCAAGTTATACTACATAAACTTTCAACTAAATATTCCAAACCGAATATGTGAGAGAATATATATATATTCACCCCCACCTCTTGTTATCATAAACATTAATCTGACAGATATGAATTATACTTTACAAAACTTTCAATGTACTGAATCATAAGTGTGTTGAGCATGTTTTCACATATTTCTAAGTTATTTTTCTTTTTGGTAAGCTTGCTGATTATGACATTTACCAACTTTTTTTGTAATAGGATATTTTTATTACACTGATTTATATAAAGGCTTTGTATTTTTTAAAAAAGGGTTTATAGTGGTGTGTTTGTGTGTGTGTGTGCATATGTGCTTGCCTGCATGTTGTAAATATGTTTTCCTGATTCATTGTTTGACTTTGGACTCGATATTTTAAGAAATGCAAATTTTAATGTATTATATAATCAAATTTATCATTTATTTTTATTGCAGTTCAACTTTATATCTTGTTTAGGAAAGCTTTCCTCATTCTGAGGTTATGATGATAATAATCCCCATGTTTTCATCTAATATTTTCATGGTGTAAAGTGACATTTTTTCCTCTTTTTCTTTGAAATATAACAGTTGGTGAGGGAGAGAGAGAGACAGAAAGCAAAGTGAAGGTTTATATAACAGCAACTTCAATAAAGACAGAGAATATTTCCAAACCTCATGAATTCTACATTTCTTTTCTAGGTCTGGAGTAACAAATTACCATAAATTTGGGGGCTCATAAAAACAGGGATTTATTCTCTCACAGTTCAAGAGGCCAGAAGTACAAAATCAAGGTGTCAGCTGGGTTTATATTTTTCTTTTTGAAATTTATAGTGATGCTGTCTGGGTTTTTATTTTTCTTTGTGATATACTCAGTTCTATTCAACAGATATAAAATTAATCAAAATTACTATTTCTTCATTTTAAAATTTTGGTAATGTATTTACTTAGGAGTTGTCCATTTTAATTAAATATTCAAATATATAATATATATTTTATCACGATATCATCTTATTACCTAATTTTAATGTGAATGGACTCTGAATCAGTGTCCCTTTTTGCTTTCTCTTCAAATTACCAACTTTGGGCTTTGTGGATGCTCTCTGTGTTATGCTTATCCTTTTTATTATTTTCTCCTATATTCTTTACTTTTTCCTACTTTTAAGATACTCTAGGTTTAATTTGCTATTCTTGGTCTATTTTTATAAACCATAAAGTGTGTACTAAAATAAATTTCCTCATAAACATGGCTTTATTTTCCTTGAATGTATTTTATATGTAATATTTTCATGATTCTTCAATCAAAATTACTTTTTAATTTTTATTGTTTTCTTTGACCATGGGTTATTTAGAGTTTACTTCTTAATTCCCAAACATACAACTTTTTTCATTTTGTTGTTTTTAATTAATTTTTATTAACTGAACTCTAAAATTTTCCTTAAGACTCACTTTTTTTGTTGTACAGTTTTAAGGGTTTTCATAAATTCATGTCATGTATCTACCATTATGGTAGCATACAGAATTATTTCTCTATCCTAAAAATCCACTGTGTTTCATCAGTTTATCCCTCCTCCACTCTTCCCAGCTGCTGACATTCACTGATCTCTTTTATTGTCTTTATAGTTTTGTCTTTTTGTCATGTCAATATTAGTTGGAATCATATAGTATGTAGCCTTTTCAGACTGGATTGGTTTTCTCTTCTGTTATCTTCTAGAAGTTTTATATTTTGTGTTTTAAATTTAGGGCTATGATCCATTTTGAGTTCAGCTTTGTCAAAGGTATAAATTCTATGTCTAGATTTTATTTTATTTTTTGTTGTTGTTGTATGCAGATGCCCAGCTATTCTAGCAATGTTTGCTAAAAAATTTTCTTTTTTTCCATTGAATTCCCTTTGCTCCTTCATCAAAAATCAGGTGTCTGTATATGTGTGGATTCGTCTATTTACCCGTGCATGTCTATCAGTTTTCCTCCAATATTTGACACTTTCTTGTTAGGCACAAACACATTAAGGTTTATTGTATCTACTTGGAGAATTGACTCCTTTATTATTATTTAATGCCCCTCATCATCCCTGATAAATTTTCTTGCTCTGAAGTCTGTTTTGTCTAAAATTAATTTAGCTGCTCCAGCTTTGTTGGATTAGTGTTAGTGTGGTATACCATTCTCCAGCCCTTTAATTGTAATCTACAAGGACCCTGCCCCAAAGCTGCACTATTGTTTCTTGACTGCTTCTCCCTTGTTTCTGCATCCCTTTCCTTCCCTGATTAAAAACTGCTTGAATCTACCCTTTGGAACTCAGGTCATGGAGGCTCAAGCCTGTTTCCTACAAACAGGAAATGGGGGACTCAGAAAGGCTTTTGGGCCCAGGAGCCCCACAGGGTCCTTCTTGGTTTCAAGCCTTTGGCATATTCATCATAGTTATTTTAAATTCCTTGCCTAATATTTTCAAAATCTCTACCATAGTTGATTCTTGATGCTTCCTTTGTCTCTTCAGACTGTGTTTTTCCTACTTTTTAGTATGTCTTGTAATATTTTGCTGAAAGACAGATATGGTGTATTGAGTAATAAAAAATGAGGTAAATACACATTTAGTGTGAGGTTTTTCTGTTTCATGGCTAAGGATTTGTGAGATAAAATTTATATTTTATGGCAAGACAAGAAGTTAAACAAGAAAATTTTTCTCTGTCCTTTGGCCTCCCCTTTCCCCCCACTGTGCATTTTGTGTATCTGCATTATGCATCAATCAAACCTCCCCATTGGTAGAAATACCTGATCAAACATAAAGAGCAACATTCTCCTAAGCATCAATAAGACAGCTCCCTAAAATATAACATTCCTTCTTGATCTTGTAAGGGGCCACAAAGATGCTTAGAACTGAGTTGTGTAAACTGTCAATAATACATCATTTAATGTACAGCCCTCTGTCTCAAAAAACTTACATAGCTGTGCTTTGACTCCTAAGGGACTGTACAGAGTTTTCTGAGGTACTCTTCCTGAGTTATAATTCTCAAATTTGCCTTGAATAAAATTTCTCATTTCTTTTTTAGATTGACTGGTTAATTTTTCATCCACAAGTTAAACTGTGTTTAACGTTTGCTATCACTGTACATGTCAGAGGTTTCAATTTCCTCTAATGTCCTTGTTTTTGTCTCCCCTTTTGTATTTGGGTTTCCCTAGAAACTCCTTTTTAAATGGAGTATGTGTCATGCAGCTCTCTCAGTTTTTTTTTTTTTTTTTTTTTTGCGGTACGCGGGCCTCTCACTGTTGTGGCCTCTCCCACTGCGGAGCACAGGCTCCGGACGCGCAGGCCCAGCGGCCATGGCTCACGGGCCCAGCTGCTCCGCAGCACGTGGGATCTTCCCGGACCGGGGCACGAACCCGCGTCCCCTGCATCGGCAGGCGGACTCTCAACCACTGCGCCACCAGGGAAGCCCGCTCTCTCAGTTTTAATCCAGTATTTTTATTCTCTTATGCTGGAGTCCTGTTGATGTGGTTGTAAGGTATACAATAATCTCTATAATCTATAATTTTAGGATTACCTTTTTTTTTTTCTTAGTGGACTAGAATGCTTGGGATGTGACCTTCAAGAGCACTTCTTAGCTTTTTTTCGCTCCACTTTTGTAACAGAAAGAAGGCTGAAGGAGGATGAAGTTGACTAATTGCCCTTCCCTCAGGTAGGTTAGGGCTCTGGTTAAATAGTTTCCCTTGAGGGTAAGCCTTTGTTATGAAGAATAAGAATGCTCCCGGCATATTTCACAATGGCTGCTCCCCCCCACCCCCACCTCTTTAGCAGCCTCTACTCCTGTTAAGCTGAGATATCTGTATTCACCTGCCTTTCCAAATTCCAGGGCAGTAGTTTGCCCTGCCACTTAACTTCTCTCATGGATCTGAAAAGAGTTATTAGTATTCACTTCTTCAGCCTTTTTCCTGTTGTGAGATTGGGAGTGACAACTTGCAAGCTCTTTATATGCCCAAATGGAAACGATAGCCCAATTTTGTATAAAGTGATTTTGGGGGTTAATTTTTAATTTAATTCCTTTATGTTCATGGAAAGCAGAAATATTTTTTGGCCCAGTATAGTATCAATTTTGGTAAATATTCCCTATGAATTTGAAAAGAATATGCAGGATACATATTTTTAAAATACTACATACTTTTGGTGTAATATTTTACATATGTCAATATGGTCATGTGTATTGTTCAAATCATTTACATGTTTACTAAAATGTATATTCTTTTCAAAACATGAGTGATTGTTTATTACTATCTCTATAGATTTAGCTCAAATTCTCCACAAATTTTGGATTATCCAGGGCATTTCTTTTTCTACACACAAATAACTGTTTTTTTTTTTGGTTTTTTTTTTTGGCTTCATGCATTTTCAGACTATACAGTATTAGACATCACCTTGGACAGTTATCTCAATTTTCCAGCAAATTGTCATCATTTTGAAATATCTCTATCATTGATAGTGTTTCTTACCTTAAAGTCTATTTGTGTAATATGAATATGGTCTTCAAGCTTTCTTTTGCTAAATGTTGGCATGGTCTTTTTTCATTATTTCATATTTAATCTTTCTGCATTTTTATATTTTATCTATGTGTCTCAAAAACATATATACATGAGTTTCATTTTTTGTTTCCAGCACCACAATTTTTTCCTTTTAGTTGAAACATATACTTCATTTACATTGGACCTCATTATTAACATATTTAATTTTAAATGTATTATCTTACTGTTTACTTTCTGTTTACACCCATTTTGTTTTCATTTTTGTTTCTTTTTTTTTGGATTGATGTTAATTTTTTAATGTCTTTTCCCTTTTATTTCTCTAGTTCTCTAGTACAATTCAGAGATTATAACATGCATCATTGACTTACTAAAGTCTAATATAAATTTAAACATATTAATACATATTTATATATTTACTCTACTTGATTTATCTGCAAGATTAGTGTACTTCTATATTTATAAAGTTCACAACACATAAGTTTTAAAGTTTTGTATATATTAATATTTAGTTATATATACCCACATATTTATTGTCTTTATATAAAACTGAGTCTATTTTAATAGCTGAAAGAGTATCCATTTTTATTCTATCAGTGATGAAATTGCATGGTTTTTTTGTCTGAAATTATCTTTTTAAAATATTTTTTAACTGGAAGTTGTTTTCATTTATTTATAGAATATAGAATTTGACACATTCAAGAAACTATTCAATTTTTTTCTGACTCCCATTGTTTTGGTTAAAATGTTTTAAATTGTCTATGTTTAATATTTTTGGTTTAATCTTTGTGGATTTCAAATTTTTTGATGAATATATTTTTCCAGAGATTGGTCAATTATTCCATTTTATTTCACTTTATTTTTTTCTCTGTCACTCTGATACGCCTTCTTTATCATATATTAACTTCTTTATATTATATCATATATCATCTTCTCTGGATACTTGAATATTTTTCTGGATGTTCTTTACTTTTACATTGATTTGCTGTCTATTGATGAATTGGTTTTAATTTGTTTTATGTAATGTATCATTATAATGAATTTAAAGTTTGCATCATTAGTCTTGACACTAGTATTCTTTTAAAACTATTTCCCAGGCTATTCTTATATGGTCTCCTTACCATGTGAGTTTTATCATTTTTGCCCATTTGAAAAATCCTGTTGATATTCTTAAAGAGAAAAAATAAAGTTTGTCGTATTTTCTAACATTTTGAATTTGTTTTATTTCCTATTAAACATATCACATAACTTTTAAAACAAGGTGTCGTATAACTTCCAATAGTTTCCATTTACTGAAAGACATCCAACTGGGGATTGGTATTCTTCACCAATCTTCCCTGGTCATTATTAAAGCTTAATATATAACTTACCTCAATACTCTACTTTTCAAGTCTTCTGGTGAATTTCTTCCTCACCTATATGAATTGGACACCATGTATTCTTCATCTCATGTTTCATTTTGTTGTTTTTTATATTGTTTATCTTGTGGATGCTGTTGTTGTTTGCTTGTTTGATTATGTGGCTACTGTCTCTTGTTTGTGGACAATAGCATCTGATAGTTCTTGAGAAAAAGTGAATGGTATTTTTTTTAATATTCAAAATCTGCAAAAAAAAGTTTTATTGTACTCTTAACCTTGATGGATAATTTTCTAAGTGTATCACTCTGGCTAAACATTATTTTTTTCCTTCAGTATTTTCAAAGCATTGCTCCTTTGTACCATTTTCTTCTAACTGTTCCTATGTAGGTATTTCTTTGGTGCCATTCTTTTCACTACAACCCATTACTCCTTCCTCAGCCATACTGGTGTCACCATGCCATACTCTTTTTGGTTCATCCTGTTCAGAGAGCAGTCCCCCAATTATCTGCTGAACTGAGGAAGGTTTACCTGATTTTGGAGGGGATACAGAACCTTATGGTCTAAGAGTTTCAAAAAATCACTTTCAATCAATTATCTGCTCTCAGTCCCACTCTGTACTTTGACTTCAGCAATTCCTGGTGTTTTCACTGCCTGGCTTTGTTGCATTGATCAGTTTGTTTCTTGCTGGTATTCTCTCTTGGGTATTTATATTGCAGGCACTAGTTTAATGCCTTTTGTATTATTGACTATCATATTAGAAAGGATCCATGAGAAAGAATTCTGATAACCATGTGGATTCAAACTATTTTAAAATCAGAGATATTTTTTAAACAGTATTGTGTATTGTACCTCTGTAGCAAAATACATAATGTCAAAGTTTTAGTTTTTGTGTGATTATTTTCCTTTATTTTATTAATGGATCTTCATCATTTTTCAGGTCTCCATTCAAAGGTCACTTATTCTGTCTTCCCTGCATGTCACCAACCCCATCTCCTGCTATCATAGTGTGCTGTTACACTGATTTCATAGAACTTATCTAAAGTAATTCATTATATTCCACACATTTCATTTCTTTTATCAATTGTGTTCAATGCTATATACCAAACACATTGAAAAGTACCTGTTTAAAGGTATACAGTAAGTGCACCATATATATTTGATGAATGAAAAAATAAATGAATGAGTATGACATTTTGTATATTGAGGATTTTGATTACTGAAAAAATCTAGTAAAAGAACAGCTTATTATCACAAGTCACATTACTTGTATGAACCTTGGCATAGATTAGTCACTTAACAAAATGTTGACTTAATAGAAATGGAAAGAATTTCAATTGTCACTTCAGCTGGAATTTTCTGTATAATACACCCATTTTTCTAATAAGCAAAGCCCATGTGTATCAGAGTTTGTGGTATGCATTTAGAGTATTAACTATATGATACTAACCCTTTATATTATTTTTCAAAACACCCCATCTGAATTTCATTAGTAAATACTTCCTATTTCAATTAGTAAATATAAAATCCTAAAATATGATCTTGTCACAACTTTAGTTTTTAATGTTATGTTAGCTTTTTGTCTTTTTAAGTATTCTAGGACAACATGAGTTTTCTGCTGTATGAACCCAGAAGCACAATTTGTTCTTAGATAACCTTTTTCTTCTCTTTAGAAGAATCACTATCCTGCTGTTTTACTATTCATGAACTTTTGCACATTATTGTATATTTATTGTTAAAAGATACAACAAAAGAAAGATCACTCAAAGGACTAAAAAAGAAAAATTGAAAGCATATTTCAGTGCTTTCAATGCATTGAAATGCATTGAGTAAAATGCATATTTCATGTCATAGTGGTAAGTGCTGCATTATATTAGCAATTTAGCTATAGGTTCAGTGACTTTTCTGTCCTGTATTGAATTTCTAATATCATAAGAAAGTTACTAATGTGATAAAAGTCTTAAAGTATTACCGACTTTCTATCATGCTCTTGAAGTAAATTTTTATAGTATTAGCAAAAACAGAGTTTCAGAATACCATATAAACTGACCAAAATGATAATTTAAAAAAGCTTTAAAAATCAATAATACAGTTTATTCAGCTGGTCTATTTGAAGCTTCTTATATTTCATTTTCAGATCTTTCTCTTTTAGTGGATCCTGCCCATTGGTAAGAGTAGAAGTTGCAAAATCCTAACTTCCTCTGAAACAACATCTAGTTTTCAATAGATTATCTTGCTAAGAGCAGACTCAGAAAATTGCTAGCAGTCTTATTTACAGAAAAGAATGATAAAGTACTTGCAACACAATAAAAGTTACTGCCAGCTTTACAAAATATCCAGCAAAAAATAAAGTCCACTGAGTGGATATGTATGTCTTGTACATATGGAATGTGTCAGTTATGACAGACAGAATGTCATGTATAATTTTATTTTCTATAATATTGAATATGAAAAATTAAAAAATAGGAAAAAATGTTTACTTTTCTCCAGTCCTAGATAGACAAAGTAATTGTTATTCTTTACCACCATTCAGTTTTACTAATGTAAATTCATTACAGTTGTTTGTAATAGAAATGTAACATAAATGGGCCACAAAGACAGATTTAAAAAAAACACACACAATCAAACTAGTTTTCAGTAGGTTAACTTTTCCTTAGCACGAATCCTGTATTATTTGAAAAAAGGAAATTCTTAAAATTTGCTTGCTTATTGAGGATTTTTATACTCTCTTTTAAAATAGCTACTTTGGTTTACTTACTGATCAGTGCTAGTTGTCCAAACACTTTTCTTTTACTCTAGCTGTATAATTAAATACCAAAAATGTAATTTGGAAGATAAAATTTAAAAAGAGTTATGCATTAGTAACTTTGGAAAAAATTACAAAAATTTAGTTTCATAAATGTGGTTCCATAAATTTGGAAAAATATCACAAATATTATTCATGTTCCTGTGTTTTGTTTCTGTATTAGACCACAAAATAGAAATTGATGATGTTAGTGAAATGACTAAAACTACCCACTATTTTCTGAGTCTCTTGTTATTTTATGTTTCTTTCTCACTACATATAAATCATCAGATTGATTTTTAATCTTTTATGAAATTGACTTTAATTATATTTATTTGTTTTGTATATCCTCTCTTTGTACTATGAATCTTTTAATTTGAAATCTGTATTAGAGCTTCATGGTTTCCCACAATTCTTTAGCACTTAGTAGTTTGTATTTGAGAGAAGTCGTATAGTGAAGAGTGCCAAAATGTGTATTATAGCAAATCTTGAATCAGGGACTTAACACATTCATTCCATCCTTACCATCTCCATGTTCCTTTAAACCTTCATAGAGTAAATACTCACAATGTGCCTATAATCATAGTGCTATGCACACATGTTTTCCTCACTAGAGTGTAAACCATATGTGGGAAAATTCTCTGCAGACCACGACACTTGGAGCATAATCCAACATGACCCAGGAAATATAGAACCAATTTAAAACACATCTCAAAAGAAAAATTAATCCAATAATATATTGCCTAAGATCGCTGTTTCTCTCAGAAAACTGTCTTACTGGATTCAGTCTTTCATAATTTTGTTCATAAGTTTGTTTATTTGTTCAAATAAAAGTCGTAGTGCCACATAGGTATCCTGTTAGAAATATGAAGTTCCAAATAATACCATGGCAATGACTTCCAGCCAAATATCACCTGAAACACACCTATAGATTAAAAAGTCAGATTTATTATTCATTGCAGCAAAGAAGAAGATACTTCTTGGGGAGCTGTAGGAAGTCTCAGTAAGAGCACATCAGATGAATTAAGGGAAGATTTAAGGAAGTGGGGATTTGTTCCCGATTGTATGTTATCAAGAATCCTGGTAAATCTATGACTGGGTATTTTTAAATCTTGAGTATCGGGAGGGAAGACTAGACAGGGGCAAAGGTATAATTTATAAACAGGCAGCAGTAAGAGATGTTTATTATTTTGTGCCTTGATAATATTCTTGTTTTATTTGTATTCAGACATGATTACGTAGTGATATTATTTTTGTTTCATCATGGTCAGAGTGACGTCTGATATTGATGTTCTTTCAAATTATTTATGTTCAAGAGGAAAACATTCACACTTAGCTGTGAGTGCCACGACAGTTCATAGTAACACCAAAGCCTAGCTGATATTACCAGAATAGCTCCTGGATGTCAGAGATCAATTTTTTCTTTCTCAATAATTAACATATAATTATAGTATATGTACTAGCAACCAAACTTTCATTAATTCTATTTTGGACTTTGTATCATAAAAAAATTACTGGAGATTGCCTTAAACAGTTTTTTGGAATGATTGTTTTTTCTTCAAAGTTATGTATAATACTCCATTTTTTTCAAAGTAATGTAATGAATTGGTAGATGTAGAGAATCAAATATAAATTATTATTTTGCCTGGGAACTTACCATATATGTAAAACAAATTAATGATGCTCTCTGTTTTACTAGAATTGTGTCATTGTTTCTAGGGAAAAAATGCTAGCATACATAAAAACAGCTTTCCATGTTCCTGAATGAGGCTGATTTACAGTCTTTAATACTATTCTATGACTTAATATCAGAGACTTCGGACAGCTTGAGGCTTATTTTGGCTGTTCTTCTATTGAATATTCCAGAGAATAACCAGTTTTAGCTTCTTAAATGTGTGATCAACTGTAGCCCCTCTCAGAAAAATTGCATTATAGATACAGAAATATCATTGTGAGCTTGTAATTGTCAATTTAAGTGTTATTAGTTGTGTTAATTATAGATGAATGATTGACAAATCAAGTTCATAACAGGGGCTCCAGTATGGAGGCTTGACAGTCTCTGCACGAGTATTCCATCACTGTAGCCCTGTTATGGAAAAATAGATGAAAGTTTCATGAATGTGAAATTTAAAACCATATTCCTAGAGCTTTCACTGAAGGACCATTTAACTAATTTAATAAAAATGCTCCTTCTTATGGGCCTGAGGAATAAAGTCTTGGAAATTGATAAGAGACTGCCTAAAGGTAAAAGAAAAGGCTGAGCCATAGTGAGATTATCATTTCCACAAGTTTAGCTTCAAAACTGCATCAGAGAACCAATAGTAATTTTATTTGCTTTGTAAATCTCGAAAGAAACCTGAGCCATTGTGCAGGGTAGAAGACAACTATTACCATGCAACCCAGGTTCCTTAAAATGTCTGGTTCAATCTCAGCAGCCGTCCCAGTTATTTTTGTCATTTGTTCTGCCCTACCTGCACCACCCCTGCCATTGCCAGGTAGGACTGAAGCAACAGTTTTCAGACAGAAGAGAGAATTTACAATTGACATAGAATGGAAAAGTTAATTGGGTATTTTCTATGTAAGGGCACTGCTGCAATTGCCAACTGTATTCCAGTCACAGAAGAAGCCATGTGTCTAGGAACATGATGATATAGCCCCTGTTACTGGTCAATTAAGAGATAACAGCATTGTGGTAGTAATTTGCCTCTCCATCTGCAGCAATCTGTCAGTGGCTCTAAAAGCCACTTATCCTAGGAAGACAAACCTAAAATAACCTGGAAAATTAAGAATAAAGTATAAACAGCGAAGGAAGATTTCAGGCAAGAGTTGCCCAGCAACAAAATCAATTTGACATTATTACACATTATTTTGTATGTCCTAAATATTATTTTTATATCATTCTATTATATCATCCCAGATAATTTCTAGAGGAAATTATTAAGTGCCATTTTCTCATATTAATTAATTTACAAAATAAATTTCTTACTAGTCTAATGACAAAAGAACCAACTAATTTGAACATATTGATCTACTTAAGCCTTTGGGAAGGTACTGTGTCTATTTCCATTTTACAGATAAGGAAACTCATCTGTAAGAAGGGTCAGATTACTTGCCAAAGATCACATAACTAGTATTTGAACACAATCCATATTTGTAAGCTACTTTACAATTCAGTAAGAATAGTATAAAAAAATGTAGTCGAGTTAATACAAGATAATTATACAGCTAATCCCCCTAACAAATTTATATATAAATAATAACTTACCAGTTGATACAGGATAATGATGTAGTTAATCTCCCTAACAAATGTTCATGTGAATAATATATATTGGAAAGGTAGTCAATCAAAGTGAATTATGGAGGACATTACAAATTTGTCTATGGTGTTCTTTCATTTATTTGTTTAAGGGTTTAAGGGGTGGTGTTAGTAAGTAATAGGTCAACAGGAGGCTAACTAGGAGTAGTGTTTATTAACAGTATGATCATAGCCGTTTCCTATTTTTTAGACTATGATACAGAAATACTAAATGAAAGAAGAATTACATTAGAGACTTAGTTGAATTCAACATAGTTCCTTTTTGTGGATGCAAAAGAATTGAAGGCTTATCTTCCTCTGCTCTTGATCTTCTTAAAAAAATAAACACTTTCTGCTTAAAAAAAAACTGGATTAAAATCAAGACCCTATATTCTATAAAACATGGTCTTATTTTCTTTATCCTCTCCATATAAACATCCAAGTATGCCATAAATATGAAAACAGTTTTCAGAGTAGAAGTAACTAATCATGATCTTCCTTTTTAAAAATGTCTCTGGATTCTAAAAGAGACTTATTTTTTCTTAGGGTTTAGCAAAGTTGTCATACTCATTTTCAACAAAAAATGGAATGCCACTGAAGCTTGAAACCCAAACATTTCTTTGCTAAAAAAATTGTTTGAAAAACTGACAACTATAAAAATATGAGAGAAAGAACATTTAATACCAACATCATATAATCCTATCAAAATCTTCAACAAAATAACGTAGTCTTCTCTTTTGCTATTTTCTACCAGGTTTGTACATTTTACATTGCTTTAATGGGTGACAAATGCTTGGTAACTTTCTCTTCAGGGAATCTGTTTTCACTCTTCAGATTTACTTTTGACATTTAAAACTATCATTATAATTCTCACCATTGATGCATATCATAAGTTACACTATTTTATTTACTGTAGCTTCATGCATATGAGAACACGCTGTTAAATTTAAAATATCAAGTTCACAATTCTTCCATCTCATCAGGTGAGCTATTTGAAGCAAAACTCCCTGTCAACAATATGTGATACGTAACTTTGATGAGAGTATTTTTCAGTTAAGCTACTATTGGATTATAGTTTTCAATTTAACATTTCAAAATATTTGTAATGTTTCCTAAAGTTTCATCAGAGAGAGCATTTTGGTTTTCATTTGAGATGAGAAACCTAGTAATTATTTTTGTTTGGAGGTAATTTTTTTTTGGAACCAAATGATTGGTCTGCTAATGCTAAAATTTGCCTCTGGAAATGGACACATAAAACTACTTGTATAGCAACAGGAAGAATAGAGTGCTTGATATTAATGGCCTGTGATAGTCATTCTAAAGGGAACTTCTTGTATATAGAAAAGGAAAAAATAATAACTATACAATAAATTATCTTACATTTTGATAGGTGTCTTTTTGGTCAATTCATAGTAAATTGTATGTGGTAAATAGTTCATCTGTATTTGCAAAATTAAATTGATACTATTATCTAATCTGCAACCAAAAGTCCCAAACTACTGTGAGTAGAATTTCCAAAATATATAAAGGGCTTCTTTCATTAGATATATCAGACATATTTTGAACAGAAATGTTCAAGATCTTGATATAAGCTTATTGTCTGAGGATACTTGGCTAGTCATTCAGACTCTTGTCTTTCTCATATAAGAGTTTGATCTATACTGAAGATTACTCTTGGAAATACTGCTTGAGAAGTAATCTGTCAGCTCTCCCATGTTAGGAAGTGATTAAATCTTAACCTAAAGAATAATAGGTCTCCTAAAATCTAAAACAGTACTCAACTGTCTTAATAAAATAATGTGGTAGCAGTGATAGATTTTTATCCAACCAAATTCGTTGTTTAAAGTTGTATGTGTATATCATAACAAAACAAAGGGGTACGTGTGTGTGTCTGTGTGTGTGTGTTTGCACCTTATCTGTGACCCAAGTAAACAACTCCTAAGAATGATTTTAAGGAAATAACAATGTGTATTAAGATATGAGCTTAAAGAGAAATATCCCACATAGTTAAATTTATGTTTTCATTTGAAGGGTAGATTACATTCGACTTGCGTAGACCTGAAGGTCAGGTCTGGCACAATCAAATTATTTCATCTTTTAAATTGCATCCAAACTTTTAAATTGACTACCTTTTAAAAAAAATCACTATGGGTAAGTGGAAAAGATATATTCCTTAAAGAATAGTTTGTGAAATAACAGACAACATTGACTGCAGCAAAAATAGAGCATAATGATGTTCTTATGGGGATAAACACCAAGTTCAATTTCACTGGAAAGTCAAAAATCACAACAAGGAAAATCAATGTTTTACTATAAAACTTTGACCAAAGTACCTACACTATAAGATTCACACCAGACACATTTGAACAAATGTAGATAAACAGATTTAGTCAGAAAGTCTTTTTTTCCCCACCAGAAGGAAAGACTTGAGGAAGGTACCAGCAGGATCTTTTGAAATTTAAGTTTAAAGAAAAAGCTCTTTTTCCCTCAGAAATGCGGCTTTGAACACTGGCAAAAACTGTATTTACTTACTGTATCAGTTGAATTATTACTTTATTACATGTACAATATATATGAAAACCTTATTTATACAAAGATCCAGATAATTGTGCAATTTTTCTTCATTTGAATGTAAATATTGCTATTTGTACATGTGCGTATCCAACAATATATGTATATGTAGGTAAATGTGTGTGTATAAGTGTTTTTGTGTGTGAGTGTATATATTCCAGTTTCCATGTAGAATCCAGGGTGAGAAATAAAATGTTTTCTCCCAATAGTGACATACTTGCTACTATTATATAAGAGTTTTCAAATATACTGTTTCTTTTTTTTGCCATGGACCCCTCAATGTTTGCACAAAGAAAAGCTAAAACTTACTATTTCATTCAACTTTCTAACTTCTGTAAAAGTCCTCAAACAGGATTTTAAAAACGTTCCTTTTCTTTCTATTTTACTTCATGTTTTTAATGTGTTTCTTTTGCCTTTTAAATTAATAAATTTCTGTTATTATTTATATTTGCATTGCCTTGATGCTTTTTGGTAGTTTGTTACATTTGGTACAGGTATCAGTCAATAAAAAGGTATTTCTTAATTAAAATAAAATTCATAAAAGTGATTTAAAGAACATGAGAACTAGATTCAGACTTATACTGTTATTAGGAGTTTAGAAGACTTATACTATTATTAGGAGTTTAGAATATTATGTAATTATCTTAGAAATAGAATATTGAAATATAATATTTGAAATAATGGTAATGAAAACAAAATACAAGAACTAAATGCTATTGTTTTAACATTTTGCAAGAACTTTAAATCTACCAAAAGCAAGGATATAAGCAACAAAAATGATGAAAACATTTAAAATGAAAAAGCAAACATCTCAGGAACATACATTAAGTTTTTTGTTGAGATTTCTGTTATTTCTATGCTTTAGCATTACTTTCTTACCTTAAACATTATTTTTTTTAATCGAAGTATACTTGATTTATAGTATCGTGTTAATTTTAGGTGGACAGTACAGTGATTTAGACTCAGATACATACATACATATATATATATATATATATTCTTTTTCAGATTATTTTTCCTTATAGGTTATTATAAAATATTGATTATATTTCCCTGTGCTATACAGTAGGTCATTGTTGGTTATCTATTTTATATATAGTAGTGTACATGTTAATCCCAAACTCCTATATGCCCTCATCCTTTCCCGTTTGGTAACCATAAGATTGTTTTCTATATCCCTGAGTCTCTTTCTGTTTTGTAAGTTCATTTGTATTCTGTTTTGTTTCTTTTTTTAGATTCCGCATGTAAGCGATATCATGATATTTGTCTTACACAGTCTGGCTTACTTCACTTAGTATGATAATATCTAGATCCACCATGTTGCTGCAAATGGCATTATTTTGTTCTTTTTTATGGTTAATGTTCCATTGTGTATATGTACCACATCTTCTTTATCTATTCATTTGTTCTGCCTGTGTTTTCCTCTAGGAGTTTTATAGTATCTGGTCTTACATTTAGGTCTTTAATCTGTTTCAAGTTTATTTTTGCATATGGTGTTAAAGAATATTCTAATTTCATTTTTTTTTACATGTAGCTCTCCTGTTTTCCCAACACAGCTTATTGAAGAGACTATCTTTTCTCCATTATATAGTCTTGCCTCCTTGTCATAGATTAATTGACCATATGTGTGTGGGTTTATTTCTGGGCTTTCTATTCTGTTCCATTGATCTATATGTCTGTTTCTGTGCCAGTACCATACTGTTTTGATTACTGTAGCTTTGTAGTATAGTCTGGAGTCAGGGAGCCTGATTCCTCTATCTGCATTTTTCTTTCTCAAGGTTGCCTTGGCTATTCAGTCTTTTGTGTTTCCATACAAATTTAAAAAATTAATATTTGTTCTAGTTCTATGAAAAATGGCATTAGTAATTTGATAGGGATTGCACTGAATCTATAGATTGCCTTGGGTAATATAGTCATTTTAAAAATATTGATTCCTCCAATCCAAAAATGGTATTCTTTCCATCTGGTTGTGTCTTCTTCAGTTTCTTTCATTAGCATCTTATTGTTTTTGGAATAGTTTTTTGCCACTGTAGGTAGGTTTATTCCTAGGTATTTTATTCTTTTTGATGCAATGGTAAATGGGATTGTTTCCTTAATTTCTCTTTCTGATCTTTCATTGTTAGTGTATAAAATATAACACATATCTGTACATTAATTTTGTATCCTGCAACTTTACTGAATTCATTGATGAGCTCTAGAAGTTTTCTGGTAGCATCTTTAGGATTTTCTATATATAGTATTGTGCCATCTGAAAACAGTGACAGTTTTACTTTTTCTTTTCCAGTTTGGATTCCTTTTATTTCTGTTTCTTCTCTAATTGCTATATCTAGGACTTCCAAAATTACATTGAATAAAAGTGGCAAGAGTGGGCATTCTTATAATTTGCTGATAGTAAAAGAGCAAAGCTGTCATGATGGTTTGCTGGATTTTGAATGACAGTCTCTCCATCATATTAGTAGTAAATATTATTTTTGTTATTCCACTTTAAATATATACATTGCATATCTTGATTCTTAGGATAACTTGTATAGGAATACTAAATAACTTGAAAGAGTTAAAGACCATGTTAAAAGACTAAAACTTGTTAGAAAACATTCAGTAGATACACTTAATTTACCCTTGCAGAATCATGTAAATCATTATTTTTAAAGTCAGGTAGTTTGCTTTTACATCATATATGAATGTTTCTCTAAATCGAATGAAGTCTTTGAATTAGACTATGACATTGGAATTTTTCTAGAGTACTTTCTGAGTTGATTTTAAAGATTTCCTCCTTGATATCATTGACTTAAAATGTTATAACAATGTTAATTAGGATGGTTTTTTACTTTTCATTAAATTCCTTAAACTATAAAAAAAAAAAGTGGACATTCTTGTCTTGTTCCTGACCTTAGAGGAAATGCTTTCAGCTTTTAACCATTGAGTATGATGTTAGCTGTGTATTTGTCATATATGGCCTTTATTATGTTGAGGTAGGTTCCCTCTATGTCCACATTCTGGACAGTTTTTATCATAAATTGGTGTTGAATTTTATCAAAAGGTTTTTCTGCATCTTTTGAGATGATCATATGACTTTTATTCTTCAACTTGTTAATGTGGTGTATTGCACTGATTGATTTGTGGATATTGAAAAATCCTTGCATCCCTGGGGTAAATTCAACTTTATTGATCATGGTGTATGATCCTTTTAATGTATCATTGGATTCAGGTTGCTAGTTGAGGATATTTGTATCTATGTTCATCAGTGATATTGGCCTGTAATTTTCTTTTTTGTGCGTGGAATGTTTGGTTTTGGTACCAGGTTGAGGGTGGCCTGATAGGATGAGTTTGGAAGTGTTCCTTCCTTTACAATTTTTTGCAATAGTTTCAGAAGGATAGATGTTATCTCTTCTGTAAATGTTTGGTAGAATTCACCTGTGAAGCCATCCGGTCCTGGACTTTTGTGTCTTGGGAGTTTTTAAATCACAGATTCAATTTCTGTACTTGTATCTGGTGTGTTTGTATTTTCTATTTCTTCCTTGTTCAGTCTTGGGAGATTATACCTTTCTAAGAATTTGTCCGTTTCTTCTAGGTTGTCTATTTTATTGGCATATAATTTCTCATAGTAGTCTTTTATAGACCTTTGTATTTCTGTGGTGTTGGTTGTAACTTCTACTTTTTCATTTCTGATTTTATTGATTTAGGCCCTTTCCCCATTTTTCTTGATGAGTCTGAGTAAAGGTTTATCAATTTTGTTTATCTTATCAAAGAACCAGTTTTTAGTTGCTCACATATATGTAAACAATTAATGTAGAAACTATCTCTCAGGGGAAGAGCTGTTGTTATATTAACCAAAATTCACCTCATTCCTTGTTTTCAATCTTTATAAGTATCCCAGTGTCTGAAATGACAGAAAATATTGTTATTTAAAATTTTACAAAATTTAAAGTATTGAGGGTAGGATCAACATGCTTTTGTTTTTTAGTAGAAAAATACCTGCTGATTTAAACACATGAAAATGTTACCTTTTGTTAATCATTTTATAAACATTTCTACATGCCAAACGTGACAACTTAGTGAAAACAAATAGTTTTAACTAATTTAAAATTAAATAGAAAATTTTAAGAAATTATGGCAATATGTTGTTTTTCATGTTATATGATATTTAATAGTGAATTTTAATGAGTTGAATAGTTCATCGATGATTCTTAAAATAGACCTAAGGTGAGATATGCTTATTTACCTTTTCTATACTGGATGTGTGCAAACTGAACAACTATTAAAAGCATACTATACCAAAGGAAGAGGTGTATTTTATAAAAACAAAATAAATGTAGACTCTGTAAAGATTTTGTTAAGAGAATGAATGAATATGTGTGCATGTGAGTGTGTGGGGTGTATATGCATGGGGTGTATATGTATGTATATGTGTGTATATAAAAATTTAAATTAAGTAACAGAATGGAATTTTTCTATTTTTGAAAAAAGTATTTCAATAAAATTTCAGATCTAAATATGTAAATTAGAACAGTAAAATGCTTAGAGGAAATCAACTTCAAGGCACTGAAGCAGGCAAATATTTCTTAAATAGGTCCCAAAACTCTAGTTGTAAAAGAAAAAGTATATAGATTGAACTGTAATAAACAAAAGAACTTCTGTTCTTCAAAGTAATCATTATGGGAATGGAAAGGCAACTCAAGAGTGAGGAGAGCTTTCCACAATACATATAACTCACAAAGGATGTAAATCTAGATTATAAAAAGATGTCACACAAATCATTAGAAAAAAAAAAACAATTGAATAGAACCTGGACTAATGTCATGACCAGACAATTTACAAAAGAAAAACCAAAATGGCTAATAGATTTATAAGATGCTTACCTTCATTATTCATTATGGAAGTTCCCATTAAAAATACAATATGGGGGGCTTCCCTGGTGGCGCAGTGGTTGAGAGTCCGCCTGCCGATGCAGGGGACACGGGTTCGTGCCCCTATCCCGGAAGATCCCACATGCCGCGCAGCGGCTGGGCCCGCGAGCCATGGCCGCGGAGCCTGTGTGTCCGGAGCCTGTGCTCCGCAACGGGAGAGGCCACAGCAGTGAGAGGCCCGCGTACAGCAAAAAAAAAAAAAAAAAAAAAAAAATACAATATGGTACCACTGCACACTCAACAGAATAAATAAAGTTAAAAGATAGAAAGCATCGGGCTTCCCTGGTGGCGCTGTCATTGAGAGTCTGCCTGCCGATGCAGGGGACGTGGGTTCGTGCCCCGGTCCTGAAGGATCCCACATGCCACGGAGCGGCTGGGCCCCTGAGCCATGGCCTCTGAGCCTGTGTGTCCAGAGCCTGTTCTCCACAACGGGAGAGGCCACAACAGTGAGAGGCCCGTGCAAAAAAAAAAAAAAAGAAAGATAGAAAGCATCAAGCATTAGTGAGGCTGTGAAACAAGTTACACCATACAAGTGCAACTTGGTAAAGTCACTCAGGAAAACTTTATGGAAGTTTCTTATAAATTTGAATATACATGCACCCTATTATGCAGCAATTCAACTTCTAGTTATATTTCAAGCAGAAGTGTACCCAAATATTCACGAAAGTCATTGATCAGAATATTCACAGCGACTTTAATCACAATAGCAAAAATCTGGAAACCAGCAAAGTAACTTATCTCAAGTAGAATAGAATACTACCCAGCAATGAGAATGAATGATCTAAAACAACAAACCACAATATGAATGAATTTACAAAAGAAGTCAGACACAAGGAGGATTACTCTATTAAAACAAAGTACAAAAGCAAGCAAAACCAATTTATGGCATTAAAAATCAGGCTAGTGGTGCTGGTCCCGGAAGGGAGGTAAGGGAATCTGAGATGGGTTCTTAATCTATGTGCTGGTTACAACTGGTAAGTTTGATTTGCAAAAAATTCATCAGGACTTATGTGTATTTTATTACACATATATTTTACTTCATTAAAAAGTTTAAAATATATGTCGTATACCCTAAATCAATTCCTATTTTCAATAAAGTTTGAGACCTCTTAAAATATAGATGCTCATTTTTTTTCCCTTGCTCCCTCCTGTTATTTTCTCTGTACTCCATATTTTGGCCATGTTTCTACGTACTCAGGTCCTCCAAATATCATAATGTTACAATGTAAAAAGTTCAATCGAGACATGATATTTTTGAATTTGAAGAAGCAAAACTCCTAACGAATGACTCTTCACATAAGATTCCATCCTATATTGAAGTTAAGGGTTGTCTTTTTTACTGGAAGTCAACATATGGTGACAGCCTAGTAAATATAAAGTAAATTAAAATATACCAATTGTGAATGGCAGACTTGAAATTGCTCAAAAGCATTTTCTAGATTAGATCATCAGTTTTAATATGACTCTTTCTGTTTTTGGTGTTTTTTTTTTTTCCTTTCACTTGGGAAATGTGTATTGTTGTGAAACAAATACTGAGCTCAGGAAATCCCTGCAAGAGCATTGCCTACCTTCTAGCAAATGATTTTTGACACTGTTTTCTGGTCCAGCTATTCTGAAAATATCTAAGTATGTTTTGAATTGCTTAGTATTTTAATTTTTAGAAAAGAGTGTAATTATTCAGTTGGGACATAGAGAAAGTCACAAGCATTACTATTATATCAATTTATACTTTTTCCTTATGTTCTGCAAAGTTCCAAATTTTTACATGAGGAAATATTCTCACCTATATTAATGAACAATAGTCAAATACATTAGTTACTGGAGGTGAAAAATTTGCATCCATACTCAATAACTCAGAGTTCAGAAGATTTTCCTGGCCCCCGCTCTTCTTCCTGTCCAGGCCAGTATGGTATTGTCTCCATCCTCCCAGTTTGGGCAGGCTTGAATTCTGGAGTTGCTCTTTTTCCAGATATAACCAAAGAGGTTAGTTGTGCTTTTGGATTTAAACACTCATGCTCTCTTTGACCTTTGATTAATTCCTGATAACAGCCATGTGACCTGAGAGGTTAATGTACTGACACAACTGCCTAAATGACACAGAATGCTAGAATCCTAGTGCCAACATCCATAGCACTTTATTATCACCATCCCCACCCTCACCTGAGTGTTGTCATTCCCACTGGAGATTTACAAGCTGAATAATATGACTTGGTGAAAAATGTCTTCCTACTAGTGAATTAAACTCTGCTTTGAAAGTAATTGGACACTGTGAACATTTAGCTACATTTTGTCTTTTTAAGCATTCATAGAATGTCACTGGAAAATGCACATTATTTTCTTCCTTTTTTTTTTTGTCTGCTTTAAAATTTCACCCTGTTATATTATGTCCCTGGAAAGAAGTTAACATTTACTGACCACTCTGCTAGATGTGTTTTGTGCCCTTGCCCTGCCTCCCTAAAACTCCCACAACAGCCAGGCTAGAGTCTACAGTAGACTTAAAGTGAGGGCACTAATGTGATTTTTTTGCTTACTCTCTTCACCTCGAGACAGTCCTCACCACCCAGGGTAACAAAACAAGTGTGATTCTGGTGCTGGAACATTCAATCCAGCAATTTACAACAGTGTCACCTAAGAAAGCATAACAGCTGGTCTGCGTAAGGCTCTCAGAAGTAGCATTTTCTGAATTTATGTGAGGAGACTCAGATCTAGAAAAAAGAAAATGTTCAGGAATTTCTACCATTCTTTAATCCATTTCTTCTCTTTCAAATATTAGCCTCATTATGTAGCATAGTTTTGCAGTGGTCTTCTTCAAGTCTTTCTTTCCTTGTTAATACCAGATTTTTGGTCAGAAGCATTACAGCTTGTTAGTTTAACTCTCCCTCCATTTACTCTTTTTTCTTTTTTTTTTTTTTTCGGTACGTGGACCTCTCACTGTTGTGGCCTCTCCCGTTGTGGAGCACAGGCTCCAGACGCAAAGGCTCAGCGGCCATGGCTCATGGGCCCAGCCACTCCACAGCATGTGGGATATTCCCGGACTGGGGCACGAACCGGTGTCCCCTGCATCGGCAGACAGACTCTCAACCACTGCGCCACCAGGGAAGCCCTCCATTTACTCTTTACAATATAAAAAATATAGATGAAGATTCATGCAAGGTGAATTAAATTCATTCTTTTAATAGTAAACAGTTCATACTCATTTTTAAAAGAGTTGCTAGGGCCTCCCTGGTGGCGCAGTGGTTGAGAGTCCGCCTGCCGATGCAGGGGATATGGGTTCGTGCCCCGGTCTGGGAGGATCCCACATGCCGCGGAGCGGCTGGGCCCGTGAGCCATGGCCGCTGGGCCTGCGCGTCCGGAGCCTGTGCTCCGCAACGGGAGAGGCCACAGCAGTGAGAGGCCCACATACCTAAAAAAAAAAAAGAAAAAAAAAAAAAAAAAAAAAAGAGTTGCTAATAAGTCTTAATTTGTGGGCAGTGGGCTTTTACATAAACCCCATTTTCATTTTTAATCCCATAAAAATTCTGGGAACTTTTTTCCAGGGTAGCTGTGATTATTTCTAGTTTCAATGAAAGAAACGGAACATGCTTTCTGATCCTCTCTTGATTCCAGTGGGTGTTATTATTTTTAGTATACCATTACATAGTAATGTCTATAGCTAAATGCCCCATCTTGTGATTTTCTTAAGGGCTTTGATTGGGCCTTGTTGAGGGTTAGCATAGGATGTGGCACATAATATATGTTTGTGAATGAGTTCTAAATATAATAAACAGAGTTGGCTAAGGCACCAGCTAATGAATGGCAGAAATATTATATAAATTTGGTAATCCAACTGTAAGTTTTGAACTCTTCACTAAAATATATTTCCACTTAACCCTATAATTAGGCAATAAGTCAATTAAGTAAGCCCTCTGCATTAAATGACATATGCGTTCTACAACCTATAGCCAAGTGACAATAGAGATGAGATAAATATCAGGAGGTTCCATGTAAAAATGTATGCTTTGCTTTAATTTTCACTTCCCAATTGAGCAGATCAACCATCCACTTTACCATTATCATTTTTTAGTGGAAAACACTCCAAACTCTTCCTGTTGTTATTGCCTTTTCAGATTTAAGTTGCATTGTATTTTAACTTTTCAGAAAATATGTCAAGAAAAATTACTCTTTTTATTACCAGAAATGAAAGATGAATACCAGCTGACTTGTAAGAATTTGTGGGTAGAAGTTTGTAAGGATTAAAGGAGAGGCTCAAAATGAATTCAGAAATAAGTGCCTTAATAATGACTATTTGTGAAGATAATTCAGTGGGTAAACTAATTTTCTTCCCCAATAAAGTAAAAAAGAAAGAAAATTAGTTAAAACAATTGTTGACTAGCTTGAGAGAATAAAGTGTTGGTTGAATGAACTTTGAGATTAATGCTGAATTCATAAGAATTACAATTTTTTCTCCATTCAAAGCAAGAGTGGTGTCAAAAAGAGTTTTTCTCCGAAGTTCATACATTTTTAGAATAATGTGTTTTAAAACTGAATGTAGTCTGGAACTGTGTTGTAGCATCACATATATGCATTTTATTCTGTAAATCTTTCAATAATTATTTGAGTCAAGACATCTATCTTCTTATCTTTAAAAACAGTGAAATCCACAAGTTATACCATAGAAAGTGCAAATGTGTGGAACCAAAGGATATTCTATTTCAAATATGAATCTAGTATTTTTCATTAGAAGGAGAAATATTGATAGAAGATAGACAGAGACTGAGTGGGAGAGCATATAACTATCTGATCAAGGCTATTTGATCAAGGCTATTTTCTGTATTTTTCCAATAGTGGGGTTGAAGTGAACCTTACAAAGTCATCTGGTCCAGTCCTCTGCCTTGAGGCAGAAGTATATCATCACAGTATATGAGAATCATTACTGTTTGTTGAGACACCCCCCCCCAGAGAAGATCATGCCTAGCCTCCCAAATAACCTCTGAATCTTTTTCTTGTGGCTATTTAAAATGGTTGAAATCCATATGGTTTTCTGAAGCCTTGAGTTTCCTTTAGGAGAAATGAACAAAAAGCTGATGAAACAAATCAGCCCCCCATTAAGGAGATCTTTGACCACAGGTCTAGAGATTAAAGTAGTCAAATAGGAGAGAACCACATAATTTCAATATTAAAGAAAGCCAAACACTAAATCATTAGCATACTTAAGTTAAACTGCTCAAATAATGTTACTGTTAAAAAAGCATATTCATTTCGTAAGAAAGACCCACTAATGCTTGGTAGAAAAAAAAATGTGATGGTTATAATTGTGTTGGTGTTTTAGGTTGGGGAGGTCTTTTTTTTTTTTTTTTTTTCTTTTCCCTTATGGTTTATCACAGGATATTGAGTATAGTTCCTTGTGCTGTACATTAAGACCTTGTTTATCCAATCTAAATGTAATAATTTGCATCTACCAACCCAAAACTCCCAGTCCATCTTTGAAAGAAAAGAAGTCTACTCCTTCTTTATTTCAGTAAAGCTCTTTTCCATGTGGAGTAGGTCAGAGAAGAAGACCTTTTAACACCAGGTAAAACGTTTAAAAATAACAACAAAAATCACAAATAATACATAATTGCTACTTAAAAAACTTATTGGTAGAGAACATATTTAAGGAGCTCTTATTTACAGAGTCCTAATTAATGAAGTAAGTCTGCTATAACACAACCCATACATTTAATATGTAGGATACTATAATGCATTCAAAGTATACAAATATTTTTATTGCTTGCTTTTGGTATTTTTCATGTTCATTTTATTTAATTTGTGGTATTTTCTATAAACCCCATTTTATTTGGATAATTTTTCCTTTGTTATTTTCATGATGACAGTATTCAAACATATATAAAATAGAGAAAAGAGTATAAAATACTCACCATATCCATCATCCATCATTAACCTCAACAATTATCAACATATATTTATATTTTTTATACTTCCTCTTTCTATACAGTATTATATTACAGCAAATAAGAGGTATTATATTATCTTCCCTGTAATATTTTGACAGAATTTTTAAAATAACAATAAGTTTGATTGCTCAAGTTTCAAAATGATCTTTTCATGAAAATTGATAATGCCCTAAATAACTCAACTTTGTCAAGAAAACATGCTATTCCTTGAACTGACAATGTGATCATAAGCAAGAAATAAAAATTATCAAGACACCTGGACAATTCTGAGAGGCAGATGTGTCTTCATCAGATCCTGTGCAATTAGATTAGAAATGTAGATGGAATCTTGTGGACCATAGATATCTACTAAGCAGGCAGGAATATAATGTAGATGTGTTTCGGGGATTTACTGTGTCCACACCACATCAATGTCATTTAGATAAAAATTAATAAGGCATTTGGTAAATACTAGTCTCCACTTTTATAAATTTGGGAAGAACCTTAGCAATTCATCAACAAGAAATAGAGGAAGAAATTAAAATTTTATGGCACAAGGAAATTAAAGCAAAACATCTTTCAGAAACTATCCCAGAGAGAAAACAAAGAATTTAAAAATTTAGAATAATTTGTTTATATAATTAGCTTATACAAAGAAAACTAAACAGAAAAAACCAAACCTATAAAACATATTTTGAATATTATAGCCAAAATGAAAATATTTTTAAAAATAGTGATTTTAGAAAACCTCTAGAAAAGTATTGAAAACTAAAAATTCTAAATCTTCTTTGAGCATATACTCTAGTGTTCCATTTGTTCCTCTTGTTTTTGCTTTGACACAGCTCAGCCTAGGCAACTGTAACATCTTTCAGCACTCCCAGTGATGCTCAAGTATAGTGAAGAAGTTGGGTCCATAAATCCTGGGCTCAGTATATTGGAATCTCCTCGAGAGGACACAAACCTTAGTATTACAGTATGAAAGTGATGTTTTAATACACATTTTTTTTCTTTTTTTTTTTTCTTTTTTTTTTGTGTTACGCGGGCCTCTCACTGATGTGGCCTCTCCCGTTGTGGAACACAGGCTCCAGACGCGCAGGCTCAGCGGCCATGGCTCACGGGCCCAGCTGCTCCATGGCATGTGGGATCCTCCCGGGCCGGGGCACGAACCCGTGTCCCCTGCATTGGCAGGAGGACTCTCAACCACTGCGCCACCAGGGAAGCCCCCTAATACAAATTTTGAACAAAGTAAAAGCAAAACCCAATTAAGACAAATTTCTTAATGTGTCAGGGAAATAACATTAACAATATCTAATAATTTTAGTATAATTACACAAACGTGTATTATGAATGACTAGAAATCTAGATTTTTAGTGCAGTGATATTGCAAAGAGATGTATTTCTATATGCTGCTGCTGGTATCACAAACTAACATACCAGGTGTTCTCAATTCTAATGCTTCAAGTTTCTAAAAGATATTCTCAAAAAAATTATCCATGAATATATGCTAGTTTTTTTTTGTTTTGTTTTTTTTTTTTGTAAGGAAAATATAACTGGTAAAACCAGAAGCTCCTTTTATTAAAAAGAAGTAATGCATGATTGAAGCAGTTCTGAGGAAAAGAATTCCAAGCTAGATTCACCAATCATGGTATAGGCATGCCTCTGACATGCCCACACGTGTCCTGGGCATACCATACATGGGTACATCATTCATGCTCACTCCACCCATCCCAGGAACCTGTAGAGTCGAGGTATTTTTCTGATACTATTAAGACTTGAATAAGCGTTGGACAACGGGGTGAGGAGGGAGGGGGCACATTATGAAACTGCAAATGCTAAGACACGCTATCTAATTTACTTGCCTCCTTCATTTTTTTTTAAATTTTTTGCTTTATAACAAATTTAATCAGTTATACATATACATATGTTTCCATATCCCCTCCCTTTTGTGTCTCCCTACCACCCTCCCTATCCCACCCCTCCAGGCGGTCACAAAGCACCGAGCTGATCTCCCTGTGCTATGCGGCTGCTTCCCACTAGCTATCTACCTTACATTTGGTAGTGTATATATGTTCATGCCGCTCTTTTACTTTGCCACAACTTACCCTTCCCCCTCCCCATATCCTCAAGTCCATTCTCTAGTAGGTCTGTGTCTTTATTCCTGTCTTACCCTTATGTTCTTCATGACATTTTTTTTTCTTAAATTCCATATATATGTGTTAGCATACAGTATTTGACTTTCTCTTTCTGACTTACTTCACTCTGTATGACAGACTCTAGGTCTATCCACCTCATTACAAATAGCTCAATTTCATTTCTTTTTATGGCTGAGTAATATTCCATTGTATATATGTGCCACAACTTCTTTATCCATTCATCCGATGATGGACACTTAGGTTGCTTCCATCTCCGGGCTATTGTAAATAGGGCTGCTATGAACATTTTGGTACATGTCTCTTTTTGAATTATGGTTTTCTCAGGGTATATGCCTAGTAGTGGGATTGCTGGGTCATATGGTAGTTCTATTTGTAGTTTTTTAAGGAACCTCCATACCGTTCTCCATAGCGGCTGTACCAATTCACATTCCCACCAGCAGTGCAAGAGTGTTCCCTTTTTTCCACACCCTCTCCAGCATTTATTGTTTCTAGATTTCTTAATGATGGCCATTCTGACTGGTGTGAGATGATATCTCATTGTAGTTTTGATTTGCATTTCTCTAATGAGTAAAGATGTTGAGCATCCTTTCATGTGTTTGTTGGCAGTCTGTATATCTTCTGTGGAGAAATGTCTATTTAGGTCTTCTGCCCATTTTTGGATTGGGTTGTTTGTTTTTTTGTTATTGAGCTGCATGAGCTGCTTATAAATTTTGGAGATTAATCCTGTGTCAGTTGCTTCATTTGCAAATATTTTCTCCCATTCTGAGGGTTGTCTTTTGGTCTTGTTTATGGTTTCCTTTGCTGTGCAAAAGCTTTGAAGTTTCATTAGGTCCCATGTGTTTATTTTTGTCTTTATTTCCATTTCTCTAGGAGGTGGGTCAAAAAGGATCTTGCTGTGATTTATGTCATAGAGTGTTCTGCCTATGTTTTCCTCTAAGAGTTTGATAGTGTCTGGCCTTACATTTAGGTCTTTAATCCATTTTGAGCTTATTTTTGTGTATGGTGTTAGGGAGTGACCTAATCTCATACTTTTACATGTCCCTATCCAGTTTTCCCAGCACCACTTATTGAAGAGACTGTCCTTTCTCCACTGTACATTCCTGCCTCCTTTATCAAAGATAAGGTGACCATATGTCCGTGCGTTTAACTCTGGGCTTTCTATCCTGTTCCATTGATCTATCTTTCTGTTTTTGTGCCAGTACCATACTGTCTTGATTACTGTAGCTTTGTAGTATAGTCTGAAGTCAGGGAGCCTGATTCCTCCAGCTCCATTTTTCGTTCTCAAGATTGCTTTGGCTATTCGGGGTCTTTTGTGTGTCCATACAAATTGTGAAATTTTTTGCTCTAGTTCTGTGAAAAATGCCAGTGGTAGTTTGATAGGGATTGCATTGAATCTGTAGATTGCTTTTGGTAGTAGAGTCATTTTCACAATGTTGATTCTTCCAATCCAAGAACATGGTACATCTCTCCATCTATTTGTATCATCTTTAATTTCTTTCATCAGGGTCTTATAATTTTCTGCATACAGGTCTCTTGTCTCCTTAGGTAGGTTTATTCCTAGATATTTTATTCTTTTTGTTGCAATGGTAAATGGGAGTGTTTCCTTGATTTCACTTTCAGATTTTTCATCATTAGTATATAGGAATGCCAGAGATTTCTGTGCATTAATTTTGTATCCTGCAACTTTACCAAATTCATTGATTAACTCTAGTAGTTTTCTGGTAGCATCTTTAGGATTCTCTATGTATAGTATCATGTCATCTGCAAACAGTGACAGCTTTACTTCTTCTTTTCCAATTTGGATTCATTTTATTTCCTTTTCTTCTCTGATTGCTGTGGCTAAAACTTCCAAAACTATGTTGAATAAGAGTGGTGAGAGTGGGCAACCTTGTCTTGTTCCTGATCTTAGTGGAAATGGTTTCAATTTTTCACTATTGAGGACGATGCTGGCTGTGGGTTTGTCATATATGGCCTTTATTATGTTGAGGAAAGTTCCCTCTATGCCTACTTTCTGCAGGGTTTTTATCATAAATGGGTGTTGAATTTTGTCGAAAGCTTTCTCTGCATCTATTGAGATGATCATATGGTTTTTCTCCTTCAACTTGTTAATATGGTGTATCACGTTGATTGATTTGCGTATATTGAAGAATCCTTGCATTCCTGGAATAAACCCCACTTGATCATGGTGTATGATCCTTTTAATGTGCTGTTGGATTCTGTTTGCTAGTATTTTGTTGAGCATTTTTGCATCTATGTTCATCAGTGATATTGGCCTGTAGTTTTCTTTCTTTGTGACATCCTTGTCTGGTTTTGGTATCAAGGTGATAGTGGCCTCGTAGAATGAGTTTGGGAGTGTTCCTCCCTCTGCTATATTTTGGAAGAGTTTCAGAAGGATAGGTGTTAGCTCTTCTCTAAATGCTTGATAGAATTCGCCTGTGAAGCCATCTGGTCCTGGGCTTTTGTTTGCTGGAAGGTTTTTTATCACAGTTTCAATTTCAGTGCTTGTGATTGGTCTGTTCATATTTTCTATTTCTTCCTGATTCAGTCTTGGCAGGTTGTGCATTTCTAAGAATTTGTCCATTTCTTCCAGGTTGTCCATTTTATTGGCATAGAGTTGCTTATAGTAATCTCTCACGATCTTTTGTATTTCTGCAGTGTCAGTTGTTACTTCTCCTTTTTCATTTCTAATTCTATTGATTTGAGTCTTCTCCCTTTTTTTCTTGATGAGTCTGGCTAATGGTTTATCAATTTTGTTTATCTTCTCAAAGAACCAGCTTTTAGTTTTATTGATCTTTGCTATCGTTTCCTTCATTTCTTTTTCATTTATTTCCGATCTGATTTTTATGATTTCTTTCCTTCTGCTAACTTTGGGATGTTTTTGTTCTTCTTTCTCTAATTGCTTTAGGTGCAAGGTTAGGTTGTTTATTCGAGATGTTTCCTGTTTCTTAAGGTGGGATTGTATTGCTATAAACTTCCCCCTTAGAACTGCTTTTGCTGCATCCCATAGGTTTTGGGTCGTCCTGTCTCCATTGTCATTTGTTTCTAGGTATTTTTAAATTTCCTCTTTGATTTCTTCAGTGATCACTTCGTTATTAAGTAGTGTATTGTTTAGCCTCCATGTGTTTGTATTTTTTACATCTCTTTTCCTGTAATTGATATCTAGTCTCATAGCATTGTGGTCGGAAAAGATACTTGATACAATTTCAATTTTCTTAAATTTACCAAGGCTTGATTTGTGACCCAAGATATGATCTATCCTGGAGAATGTTCCATGAGCACTTGAGAAAAATGTGTATTCTGTTGTTTTTGGATGGAATGTCCTATAAATATCAATTAAGTCCATCTTGTTTAATGTATCATTTAAAGCTTGTGTTTCCTTATTTATTTTCATTTTGGATGATCTGTCCATTGGTGAAAGTGGGGTGTTAAAGTCCCCTACTATGATTGTGTTACTGTCGATTTCTCCTTTTATGGCTGTTAGTATTTGCCTTATGTATTGAGGTGCTCCTATGTTGGGTGCATAAATATTTATAATTGTTATATCTTCTTCTTGGATCGATCCCTTGATCATTATGTAGTGTCCTTCTTTGTCTCTTCTAGTAGTCTTTATTTTAAAGTCTATTTTGTCTGATATGAGAATTGCTACTCCAGCTTTCTTTTGATTTCCATTTGCATGCAATATCTTTTTCCATCCCCTTACTTTCAGTCTGTATGTGTCTCTAGGTCTGAAGTGGGTCTCTTGTAGACAGCATATATATGGGTCTTGTTTATGTATCCATTCAGCCAATCTATATCTTTTGGTGGGAGCATTTAGTCCATTTACATTTAAGGTAATTATCGATATGTATGTTCCTGTTCCCATTTTCTTAATTGTTTTGGGTTCGTTATTGTAGGTCTTTTACTTCTGTTGTGTTTCTTGCCTAGGTAAGTTCCTTTAGCATTTGTTGTAAAGCTGTTTTGGTGGTGCTGAACTCTCTCAGCTTTTGTTTGTCTGTAAACGTTTTAATTTCTCCATCAAATCTGAATGAGATCCTTGCTGGGTAGAGTAATCTTGGTTGCAGGTTTTTCTCCTTCATCACTTTAATTATGTCCTGCCACTCCCTTCTGTCTTGTAGAGTTTCTGCTGAGAGATCAGCTGTTAACCTGATGGGGATTCCCTTGTGTGTTATTTGTTGTTTTTGCCTTGCTGCTTTTAATAGGATTTCTTTGTGTTTAATTGTTGACAGTTTGATTAATATGTGTCTTGGCGTATTTCTCCTTGGATTTATTCTGTATGGGACTCTCTGTGCCTCCTGGCCTTGATTAACTATTTCCTTTCCCATATTAGGGAAGTTTTCAACTATAATCTCTTCAAATATTTTCTCAGTCCCTTTCTTTTTCTCTTCTTCTTCTGGAACCCCTATAATTCGAATGTTGGTGCGTTTAATGTTGTCCCAGAGATCCCTGAGACTGTCCTCTGTTCTTTTAATTCTTTTTTCTTTATTTTGCTCTGCAGCAGTTATTTCCACTATTTTATCTTCCACCTCACTTACCCGTTCTTCTGCCTCAGTTATTCTGCTATTGATCCCATCTAGAGTATTTTTTATTTCATGTATTGTGTTTTTAATCGATGCTTGATTCATCTTTAGTTCTTCTAGGTCCTTGTTAACTGTTTCTTGCATTTTGTCTATTCTATTTCCAAGATTTTGGATCTGGGAAATAGAATCTTGGATCATCTTTACCATCATTATTCTGAATTCTTTTTCAGGTAGACTGCCTATTACCTCTTCATTTGTTAGATCTGGTGGGTTTTTATCTTGCTCCTTCTCCTGCTGTGTGTTTTTCTGTCTTCTCATTTTGCTTATGTTACTGTGTTTGGGGTCTCCTTTTTGCAGGCTGCAGGTTCGTAGTTCCTGTTGTTTTTGGTGTCTGTCCCCAGTGGCTAAGGTTGGTTTAGTGGGTTGTGTAAGCTTCCTGGTGGAGGGGACTAGTGCCTGTGTTCCGGTGGATGAGGCTGGATCTTGTCTTTCTGGTGGGCAGGTCCACTTCTGGTGGTGTGTTTTGGGGTGTCTGCAGACTTTTTATGATTTTAGGCCACCTCTCTGCTAATGGGTGGCATTGTGTTCCTGTCTTGCTAGTTGTTTTGCATAGGGTGTCCAGCACTGTAGCTTGCTGGTCGTTGAGTGAAGCTGGGTGCTGGTGTTGAGATGGAGATCTCTGGAAGATTTTTGCCGTTTGATATTATGTGGAGCTGGGAGGTCTCTTGTGGACCAGTGTCCTGAAGTTGGCTCTCCCACCTCAGAGGCACAGCACTGACTCCGGGCTCCTCCATTTGGGATGATGTGTTGTCTATTCATGTATTCCACAGATGCAGGGTACATCAAGTTGATTGTGGAGCTTTAATCTGCTGCTTCTGAGGCTGCTGGGAGAGGTTTCCCTTTCTCTTCTTTGTTCTCACAGCTCCTGGGTCTCAGCTTTGGATTTGGCCCCGCCTCTGCGTGTAGGTCGCCGGAGGGCGTCTGTTCTTCGCTCAGACAGGACAGGATTAAAGGAGCAGCCTCTTCGGGGACTCTGGCTCACTCAGGCCGGGTGGGAGGAAGGGGCACGGAGTGCGGGGCGAGCCTGCAGCGGCAGAGTTCGGCGTGACGTTGCACCAGCCCGAGGCGCGCCGTGCGTTCTCCCAGGGAAGCCGCCCCTGGATCCCGTGACCCCGGCAGTGGCGGGCTGCACAGGCTCCCGGAAGGGCCGTGTGGGCAGTGACCTGCGCTCGCACACAGGCTTCTTGGCGGCGGCAGCAGCAGCCCCAGCGTCCCACGCCCATCACTGGGCTCCGCGCTTTCAGTCGCGACCCGCGCCCGTCTGTGGAGCCCCTTTAAGCAGCGCTCTTAATCCCCTCTCCTCGCGCACCAGGAAACCAAGAGGGAAGAAAAAGTCTCTTGCCTCTTCGGCAGCTCCAGAGTTTTCCCGGACTCCCTCCCGGCTAGCTGTGGCACATTAGCCCCCTTCAGGCTGAGTTCTCGCTGCCAACCCCAGTCCTCTCCCTGCGCTCTGACCGAAGCCCGAGCCTCAGCTTCCAGCGCTGCGCACTTATTTAAACCCTAATTCTAATGAAAAGAAAGTGAGGTTTTATATAAAACTAGTAATAATAATTTATTTGATCAAGTTCTAATCTATATATACATCTAATCTATACATACATTGTATATACTATATATATATAGAATGCAATGTGTGAATACACACACACGTTTATAACACTTCAAAACTATTATTATCCTTATTTTATGGATGCAAACACAAAAGCTTAGGGAATTAAGTAACTTGCTCAACAGCATGTCCAATTTAAGTTGTAGATACATATTAATAACATCCTAATTTGCTTGACTTGTAGCCCAAACTATTCTCCTTCAATATATTCAAGATTGGGCTAATCCTTAGGACAAAGGAATGTACAGTTTTCAGAGTTGTCTGAAATTTTCCTATTTTTTTTCTTTAAAAGAATGAAAATGCCTACAAAACTCAGTCCACCATTTTGCTGTAACAGGGATTTTCTATAATGTTAATATTTTTTAAAAATACCAGTGTGCTTCGACCTAGTGAAAACAAACAAATGCATGAAAAACAACAACAAAACTCACAGGAACTGATAGGAGGCTGGACTGAGTCTTTTTTCCTCCACTAATTAAAACCAAAGGAAAAATGGATTATTTGGTCGAATTATTTGATGTGAGGAATCTCTGCTACAAGGAAAGCAAAATTCCGTTAGATCCTCCTCTCTCAGCCAATGCAGATAATCTGCTAGTGTGCACCAGTAGCGCCAAACAGTAAAAATATCTAAATCCTTTCATGCAAGTGGTTATGTAGACTCTGCTTGGAGACCCCTGCCCTCCTTCCTGTCTCTTTTCCTAACCAGCAACTGAAGGATGGGTGAACACTTGGAAGGAGCAGGGTTCTCCAGGACCTGTTCCAACCCATGTCCATATTTATTCTGACTGATCCCTGCCCAAGCAGACGGGTGGTTACGTGACTTAAAAGCTATTGCCGGTGTCAGCACAGATTACCTTATTTCAGAAATAAATAGATAAATAAAAACAAAATGAAATATTTGACTAATTATTGGATAAAACAAAGCTGTGTAAGCAGAACAGCAAAGGAAGAGAAAGGCCAGTAGTTTTTATAACCTTTCAAACAAGTTCTATATACAAAATTAAATGGTACATTGGAAAATACGTAAAACAAATATGACAGAAAAAGTATTAATATATAAATGTCATAGCTTTAAATATAAAAGTAATTGAATACCAAATTAGATAAAAGAAAATTGCAAAAAATTATTACAGTTTACTGAACAACCCAAATAAATAAGAAATATATTTTTATAGTCTATCTTTTTAAATTATTCAAGAAAATTAAAATTACTACAGCAGTATATTGTCTTCAACTAAGGATTTAGCATAATTGATCTCTTAAGTAGTGAAATTCTGCAATTTGAAGTGTCTCAACCATTTTTCTCACACATACAGTGAGATACTCAACTCACAGATATGTAATATTTCTTGGTAATTACACTGAAAGTTATTTGTTTGTTTAAAGAAATTTTGTATGTTTCTAATTGTTGAGGAGTAGTTGTTATGCTAATTAATGTTATGACACATAAATCACTATTTAAATATTATTATTTATAAAATCATTAGACTACACAAGTGAACGAACTGAAAAATCTCAATTCCTGTACAAGATATGGTTCTTAATATCCTTTTCAAAATTAAGGTACATTCTAATTTGATATTAATTATGATAATTATGATAAATATGGTTAGAGTGTTTTCTTTCCTTAATTCTAATTTTACATTTAAATTATTTTACACCAGTTTTATTATACATGCATATTTTGTTACCCTTTTCTTACATATTTTGGAAAAAAATATGATATAAATATATATATTAAATTATGGTAGGTTTTAAATATTCTGTCTTTAATATTTTAAGATTATTTAGGTGGTCAAAACAGTCTTTGCCTTTAGATTGTTCTCGAATAGATTTTAATGAAAGCTTTTTAAGATGATCTTCTGCCATATCTGCTACTGCTCTCGAACAGAGTGTCACTATACAAATGTGCTGTTTTAAAATTATAATTGCATTTATTTTAGAAATAGAGATGTGAATCATTCATATTTGAACCACAATGCATGAACTTCTTAAACACCTTTTTTAAAAAAATTACACTTTAAAAAAGGTTTTAATGGAAGTATGCATCACTTTATAATTAACCAAATCTACAACAAATTAAAGTGCTGTTGTGAAGGCAAAATAACACTAATCTATAATTATAATCAAGAATAGCAGCTACTGAAAGCCATAGCCAACTCAAGACAAAATTTTTATGGAATGCAAGAGCCTCAAGAGATTTCTTACTTGAATTCGAAGTGAGCCATAAAAATGCACTCGTGTTATATACTTTTTAAATTTTGGTGGGTCTTAATCATTTATTTAATAATTTACTGGATGTTTGTACATAAAAACAAAATTACATGGATTTTATGTCATGTTTTCTACAAAAAAATGAAAAAAAACACTGCAGTGTTAAGCTCAGTAACCCCAATCTCAGAGCACTTGTTAGTCCAGGCTAAGATCATATCATAAAAATCACTACTAAGAGACAAAACAAACTAACAAACCAAGTAACAAAGCAAAACAAAACAATGTACTTCAAAACCTTTTGTCAGCATATCTCTGCAATTATTTATTTATTTATTTTAAATAAATTGTTTACTTATTTAAATATAATTGATTTACAATATTATATTACTTTCAAGTGTACAGTATAATGATTCAATATTTTAGTAGTTTATAATCTATTTAAAGTTATTAGGAAACAATGGCTATATTTCCTGTGTGCCAAGATATATCCTTGCTCTTTGTCTATTTTATACATAGTAGTTTATATCTCTTAATCCCATACTCCTATCTTGCCCCTCCCTCCTTCCCTTTCCCCACTGGTAACCACTAGTTTGTTCTCTATATCAGTGACTCTGTTTCTGTTTTCATATATAAATTCTTTGGTTTATTTTGTGATTCCAAATACAAATGATAACATGGAGTATTTGTCTTTCTCTGTCTGATTTATTTCACTAAGCATAATACTGCCTAGGTCCATCCACATCATTGCAAATGGCAGGATTTCATTCTTTTTTTATAGCTAGGAAATATTTTAGTGTATATATATATACCACATCTTCTTTATTCATTCATCTATTGGTGAACATGTAGGTTGACCCATATAATGGCTATTGCAAATAATTCTGCTATGAACATTGGAGTGCATGTATATTTTCAAATTTGTGCTTTCATTACCTTCATATGTATACCCAGGAGTGGAATTGCTGAATCATATGGTAGTTCTATTTTTAGATTTTAAGAAACATTTATATTGTTTTCCATTGTGTATATTCACTAATATTCATTACCACTAACAGTGTATAAGAATCCCCTTTTCCCAACATCCTTGCCAACAGTTCTTATTAGTAGGCTTTTTGATGATAGCTATTCTGACAGGTGGAAGTTGATGTCTCACTGTGGTTTTGATTTTCGTTTCTCTAATGATTAGCAATGTAGAGCACTTTAAATTTAATTCCTATATATTAATGTTATTGATTGAGCATTTTTCTTCCTAGAGAGAAAAATGTGATTACACAAATACCTGTTCTTACTAGACTGTACTGACTTAAGACTTTAGTGGCAAAGTGTAGAAGTTCAAGGAGCCCAGATGATCCCTTGCTAATAAATATACATTCCAGTAGTTCTGAGTTAATTAGCATAATGGTTAAATTATCTGGAGTTCCTAAGTTCAAATGCCCTTTCCTCAGATTACTAATTGTTACCTTATATCTCTAAATCTTCATTGCCTCATCCTTTGGGGAATAACAGTAGTACGCATCTCATAGAACTGCTGTGAAGATTAAACAGGATAATACATGTGTGCTATTTTACATGATATATGACACATATGACAGAATCAAGTATTTTTCACTTTTTAATGGCTAAGAAATATTCCATTGTATTTATGTACCACGCCTTCTTTATCCATTCCTCTGTCGATGGACATATAGGTTGCTTCCATGACTTGGCTATTGTAAGCAGTGCTGCAATGAACAATGGGGTGCACGTATCCTTTTGAACCATGTTTTGTCTCTGGATAAATGCCCAGGAGTGGGAATGTAGGATCATATGGTAGCTCTACTTTTAGTTTTATAAGGAACCTCCATACTGTTCTCCATAGTGGCTGCACCAATTTACATTCCCAGCAACAGTGTAGGAGGGTTCCCTTTTCTCCACACTCTCTCCAACATTTATTGTTTGTGGATTTTTGATGATAGCCATTCTGACTGGTGTAAGGTGATATCTCATTGTAGTTTTGATTTGCGTTTCTCTAATAATTAACAATGTTGAACATCTTTTCATGTGCCCCTTGGCCATCTGTAGGTCTTCTTTGGAGAAATGTCTATATAGGTATTCTGCCCTTTATTGATTGGATTTCTTGTTTTGATGATATTAAGCTACATGAGCTGTTCACAAACTTTGGAGACTAATCACTTGTTGTTCCCATCATTTGCAAATATTTTCTCCCATTCTGTGGGTTGTCTTTACATTTTGCTTATGGTTTCCTTTGCTGTGCAAAAGCTTTTGAGTTAAATTGGGTCCCATTTGCTTATTTTTGTTTTTATTTCCGTTATTCTGGGAGAAAGATTGAGAAAGATGTTGCTATGATTTATGTAAGAGAGTGTTCTGCCTATGTATTCTTCTAAGAGTTCTATAGTATGTATCCAGTCTCACATTTAGGTCTTTAATCCATTTTGAGTTTATTTTTGTGTATGATGTTAAAGAATGGTCTAATTTCATTTTTTTTACATGTAGCTGTCCAGTTTTCTCAGAACCATTTATTGAAGAGACTGTCTTTCCTCCATTGTATAATCTTGCCTCCTTTGTCTTAGATTATTTAACCATAGGTGTGTGGGTTTATTTCTGGGCTTTCTATCATGTTCCCTTGATCTATATTTCTATTTTTGTGCCAGTACCATACTGTTTTGATGACTATAGCTTTGTAGTATAGTCCCTCTATGCCCACATTCTATAGAGTTTTTGTCATAAATAGGTGTTGAATTTTGTCAAAAGATTTTTCTGAATCTACTGAGATGATCATATGGTTTTTATTCTTTAATTTGTTGATGTGGTGTATCACACTGATTAATTTGTGGATACTGAAAAATCCTTGCATCCTTGGGATAGATCCCACTTGATCATATTGTATGATCCTTTTAATATATTGTTAGATTGGTAGTATTTTGTTGAGGATTTTTGTGTCTATGTTCATAAATGATATTGGCCTTTAATTTTCTTTTTTTGTGGTATCTTTGTCTGGTTTTGGTATCAGGGTGATTATGGCCTCATAGAATGAGTTTGGGAGTTTTTCTTCCACTGCAATTTTTTAGACAGACAGTTTCAGCAGGATAAGTGTTAGCTGTTCTCTACATGTTTGATAGAATTCGCCTGTGGAGCCATCTGGTCCTGGACTTTTGTTTGTTGGGAGTCTTTTAATCACAGTTTCAATTTCACCACTTGTGATTTTTATGTTCATATTTTCTATTTCTTCCTGATTTAGTCTTGGGAGATTGTACCTCTCCTAGAATTTGTCGATTTCTTCTAAGTTGTCCATTTTATTGGTGTATAGTTGCTTGTAGTAGTCTCTTATGATCCATTGTATTTCAGTGGTGTAATTGTAACTTCTCCTTTTTCATTTCTAATTTTATTGATTTGAGTCCTCTCCCTTTTTTTTTGATGAGTCTGGCTAAAAGATTATCAATTTTGTTTATCTTTCCATAGAACCATCTTTTATTTTCATTGATCTTTGCTATTGCTTACTTAGTCTCTATTTCATTTATTTCTGCTCTGATTTTTATGATTACTTTCCTTCTACTAACTTTAGATTTTGTTTGCTCTTCTTTCTCTACTTGTTTAAGATGTAAGGATAAGTTGTTTATTTGAAAATTTCCTTGTTTCCTGAGGTAAAGTTGTATTGCTATAAACTTCCCTCTAAGAACTTCTTTTGCTGCATCCCATTGGTTTATGATCATTGTGTTTTCATTTTCATTTGTCTCTAGGTAATTTTTGATTTCCTCTTTGATTTCTTCAGTGATCCATTGGTTTTTTAGTAGCATATTGTTGAGTCTCCACATGTTTGTGTTTTTTACACTTTTTTTTTTGTAGTTTACCTCTAATCTCATTGCATTGTGGTCGGAAAAGATGCTTCATATGATTTCAGTTTTCTTAAATTGAAAGTGAGGCTTGCTTTGTGGCCTGGAATGTGGTCAATCCTGGACAATATCCATGTGCACATGAGAAGAATGTGTATTCTGTTGCCTTTGGATGGAATGTTGTTTAAATATCAATTAAGTCCATCTGGTCTAATGTGTCATTTAAGGCCTATGTGTTCTTATTGATTTTCTGTCTGGATGATTGTCCATTGACGAAAGTGGAGTGTTAAAGTCCCCCACTATTACTGTGTTACTGTTGATATCTCCCTTTATGGCTACTAGTATTTGCCTTATATATTGAGGTGCTCCTATGTTGAGTGCATATATATTTACAATTGGTATATCTTCTTCTTGGATTGATCCCTTGATCATTAGGTAGTGTCACTCTTTATCTCTTACAACAGTCTTTATTTTAAAGTCCATTTTGTCTGATATGAGTATTGCTACTCCAGCTTAGTTTTCCTTTTCTTTTAAAACATCTTTATTGGAGTATAATTGCTTTACAATGGTGTGTTAGTTTCTGCTTTATAACAAAGTGAATCAGCTATACATATATCCCCATATCTCTTCCCTCTTGCATCTCGCTCCCTCCCACCCTCCCTATCCTACCCCTCTAGGGGGACACAAAGCACTAAGCTGATCTCCCTGTGCTATGCAGCTGCTTCCCACTATCTGTTTTACATTTTGTAGAGTATATATGTCCATGGTACTCTCTCAATTTGTCCCAGCTTACCATTCCCCCTCCCCATGTCCTCAAGTCCATTCTCTAATAGGTCTGTCTCTTTATTCCCATCCTGCCCCTAGGTTCTACCTCACCATTTTTTTTCTTAGATTCCAATATATGTGTTAGCATATGGTATTTGTTTTTCTCTTTCTGACTTACTTCACTGTGTTTTATACACTCTAGGTCCATCCACCTCACTACAAATAATTCAATTTTGTTTCTTTTTATGGCTGAGTAATATACCATTGTATATATGTGCCACATCTTCTTTACCCATTCATCTCTCGATGGACAGTTAGGTTGCTTCCATGTCCTTGCTATTGTAAATAGAGCTGTAATGAACATTGTGGTACATGACTCTTTTTGAATTATGGTTTTCTCAGGGTGTATCTCCAGTAGTGGGATTGCTGGGTCACATGGTAGTTCTATTTTTAGTTTTTAAAGGAACCTCCATACTGTTCTCCATAGTGGCTGTTTCAATTTACATTCCCACTAACAGTGCAAGAAGGTTCCTTTTTATCCACATCCACTCCAGTATTTATGGTTTGTAGATTTTTTGATGATGGCCATTCTGACTAGTGAGAGATGATATCTCATTGTAGTTTCGATTTGCATTTCTCTAAAAATTAGTGACATTGAGCATTCTTTCATGTGTTTGTTTGCAATCTGTATATCTTCTTTGGAGGAAGGTCTATCTAGGTCTTCTACCCATTTTTGGAAAATATTTGAAGAGATTATAGTTGAAAACTTCCCTAATACTGGAAAGGAGACTGTTAATCTAGTCCAGGAAACACAGAGAGTCCCATACAGGATAAATCCAAGGAGAAACACGCCAAGACACATATTAATCAACCTATCAAAAATTAAATACAAACAAAACATATTAAAAGCAGCAACGGAAAAACAACAAATAACACACAAGGGAATCCCCATAAGGTTAACAGCTTATCTTTCAGCAGAAACTCTGCAAGCCAGAAGGGAGTGGCAGGACATATTTTAAGTGACGTAAGAGAAAAACCTACAACCAAGATTATTCTACCCAGCAAGGATTTCCTTCAAGATTCGATGGAGAAATGAAAACCTTTACAGACAAGCAAAAGCTAAGAGAATTCAGCAGCACCAAACCAGCTTTACAACAAATGCTAAAGGAACTTCTCTAGGCAGGAAACACAAGACAAGGAAAAGACCTTCAATAACAAACCAAAAACAATTAAGAAAATGGGAATAGGAACATACATATTGATAATTACCTTAAATGTAAGTGGATTAAATGCTCCAACCAGAAGACATAGACTGGCTGAATGGATACATAAACAAGACCCGTATATATGCTGTCTACAAGAGACCCATTTCAGACCTAGGGACACATACTGACTGAAAGTGAGGGGATAGAAAAAGATATTCCATGCAATTGGAAATCAAAAGAAAGCTGGAGTAGCAATTCTCAAATCAGACAAAATAGACTTTAAAACAAAGACTATTACAGGAGACAAAGAAGGACAGTACATAATGAACAAGGGATCAGTCCAAGAATAAGATATAACAATTGTAAATATTTAAGCACCCAACATAGGAGCACCTCAATGCATAAGGCAAATACTAACAGCCATAAAAGGGGAAATCGACAGTAACACAATCACTGTAGGGGACTTTAACACCCCACTTTCACCAATGGACAGACCATCCAAAATGAAAATAAAGAAGGAAATACAAGCTTTAAATGATACATTAAACAAGATTGACTTAATTGATATTTATAGGACATTCCATACAAAAACAAAAGAATACACATTCTTCTCAAGTGCTCATGGAACATTCTCCAGGATAGATCATGTCTTGGGTCACAAATCAAGCCTTGGTAAATTGAAGAAAATTGAAATTGTATCAAGTATCTTTTCCAAGCACAACGCTATGAGGCTAGATATGAATTACAGGAAAAAATCTATAAAAAATAGAAGCACATGGAGGTTAAACAATACACTACTTAATAACCAAGAGATCACTGAAGAAATCAAAGAGGAAATAAAAAAATAACTAGAAACAATGACAATGAAAACATGACGACCCTAAACCTATCGGATGCAGCAAAAGAAGTTCTAAGAGGGAAGTTTATAACAATAAAATCCTACCTTAAGAAAAAGGAAACATCTTGAATAAACAACCTAACGTTGCACCTAAAGCAATTAGAGAAAGAAGAACAAAAAAACCCCAAAGTTAACAGAAGGAAAGAAATCGTAAAAATCAGATCAGAAATAAATGAAAAAGAAATGAAGGAAATGATAGCAAAGCTCAATAAAAACAAAAAGCTGGTTCTTTCAGAAGATAAACAAAATTGATAAACCATTAGCCAGACTCATCAAGAAAAAAAGGGAGAAGACTCAAATCAATAGAATTAGAAATGAAAAAGGAGAAGTAACAACTGACACTGCAGAAATACAAAGGATCATGAGAGATTACTATAAGCAACTTTATGCCAATAAAATGGACAAACTGGAAGAAATGGACAAATTCTTAGAAAAGCACAACCTTCTGAGACTGAATCAGGAAGAAATAGAAAATATGAACAGACCAATCACAAGCACTGAAATTGAAACTGTGATAAAAAATCTTCCAACAAACAAAAGCCCAGGACCAGATGGCTTCACAGGCGAATCCTATCAAACATTTAGCGTAGAGGTAACACCTATCCTTCTCAAACTATAGGCCAATATCACTGATGAACACAGATTCAAAAATCCTCAACAAAATACTAGGAAACAGAATCCAACAGCACATTAAAAGGATCATACACCATGATCAAGTGGGATTTATCCCATGAATGCAAGGATTCTTCAATATACACAAATCAATCATGTGATATGCCATATTAACAAATTAAAGGACAAAAACTATATGAGCATCTCAGTAGATGCAGAGAAATCTTTCGACAAAATTCAACACCCATTTATGATAAAGAACCCTCCAGAAAGTAGGCATAGAGGGAACTTTCCTCAACATAATAAAGGGAAGATATGACAAACCACCAGCCAACATAGTCCTCAATTGTGAAAAACTGAAATCATTTCCCCTGAGATCAGGAACAAGACAAGGTTGCCCACTCTCACCACTATTTTTCAACATAGTTCTGGAAGTTTTTACCATAGCAATCAGAGAAGAAAAAGAAATAAAAGCTATCCAAATCAGAAAAGAATAAGTAAAGTTGTCACTGTTTGAAGATGACATGATACTATACATAGAGAATCCTAAAGATGCTACCAGAAAACTACAAGAGCTAATCAATGAATTTGGTAAAGTAGCAGGATACAAAATGCACAGAAATCTCTTGCATTCCTCTCCACTTATGATGAAAATTCTGGAAGTGAATTTAAGAAAACACTCCCATTTACCATTGCAACAAAAAGAATAAAATATCTAGGAATAAACCTACCTAAGGAGACAAAAGACCTCTCTGTAGAAAATTGTAAGACACTTTTGAAAAAAATTTAAGATGATACAGATAGATGGAGAGATATACCATGTTCTTGGATTGGAAGAATCAATATTGTGAACATGACTCTACTACCCAAAGCAATCTACAGATTCAGTGCAATCCTTATCAAACTGCCAATGACATTTTTCACAGAACTAGAACAAAGAAATTCACAATTTGTATGGAAACACAAAAGACACTGAATAGCCAAAGCAATCTTGAGAAAGAAAAACTGAGCTGGAAGAATCAGGCTCCCTGACGTCAGAATACTACTAAGCTACAGTAACCAGACAGTATGGTACTGGCACAAAAACAGAAATATAGATCAATGGAACAGGATAGAAAGCCCAGAGATAAACCCACGCACATATGGTCACCTTATCTTTGATAAAGGAGGCAAGAATATACTGTGGAGAAAAGACAGCCTCTTCAATAAGTGGTGCTGGGAAAACTGGACAGATACATGTGAAAGTAGGAAATTAGAACTCTCCCTAACACCATACACAAAAATAGACTCAAAATGTATTAAAGACCTAAATATTTTAAAGACCTAAATGTAAGGCCAGACACTATCAAACTCTTAGAGGAAAACATAGGTAGAACACTCTATGACATAAATCACAGCAAGATTCTTTTTGACCCACCTCCTAGAGAAATGGAAATAAAACCAAAAATAAACAAATGGGACCTAATTAAACTTAAATGCTTTTGCACAGCAAAGGAAACCATAAACAAGATGAAAAGACAACACTCAGAATGGGAGAAAATATTTGCAAATGAAGCAACTGACAAAGGATTAATCTCCAAAATTTATAAGCAGCTCATGCAGCTCAATTTCAAACAAACAAACAAACCAATCCAAGAATGGGCAGAAGACCTAAATAGACATTTCTCCAAAAAAGATATACAGATTGCCATCAAACACATGAAAGAATGCTCAACATCATTAATCATTAGGGAAATACAAATGAAAACTACAATGAGGTATTACCTCACACCAGTCAGAATGATCATCATCAAGAAATCTAGAAACAATAAATGCTGGAGAGGGTGTGGAGAAAAGGGAACCCTCTTGCACTCTTGCTGGGAATGTAAATTGATACAGCCACTATGGAGAACAGTATGGAGGTTCCTTAAAAAACTAAAAATAGAACTACCATATGACCCAGCAATCCCACTACTGTGCATATACCCTGAGAAAACCATAATTCAAAAAGAGTCATGTACCAAAATGTTCATTGCAGCTCTATTTACAATAGCCAGGACATGGAAGCAACCTAAGTGTCCATCAACAGATGAATGGATAAAGAAGATGTGGCACATATATACAATGAAATATTACTCTAGCCATAAAAAGAAATGAAATTGCGTTATTTGTAGTAAGGTGGATGGACCGAGAGTCTGTCATACAGAGTGAAGTAAGTCAGAAAGAGAAAAATAAATACCGTATGCTAACACATATATAGGGAATGTAAGAAAAAAAATGGTCATGAAGAACCTAGCGGCCAGACGGGAATAAAGGCACATACCTACTAGAGAATGGACTTGAGGATATGGGGAGGGGGAAGGGTAAGCTGGGACAAAGTGAGAGAATGGCATGGATATATATACACTACCAAACGTAAAATAGATAGCTAGTGGGAAGCAGCCGCACAGCAGAGGGAGATCAGCTCGGTGCTTTGTGACCACCTAGAGTGGTGGGATAGGAAGGGTGGGAGGGAGGGAGATGCAAGAGGGAAGAGATATGGGAACATATGTATATGTATAACTGATTCACTTTGTTATAAAGCAGAAACTAACACACCCTTGTAAAGCAGTTATACTCCAATAAAGATGTTTAAAAAAATAAAATAAAATATTGAATACATCTTCCTGCTCAGTCCAAAATCTTTTTGTTTAAAGCATCATGCCACATTAGAGAATTGATATATTTTATAAATCGGGTTGGATTCTGCCTTTGTTTTGAATTAGGGTTCATAAAATGGATGTTAACATTTTTTTTCAATGGGAAAGTTATGCTAATCATTCATAGAATTGTTGAATATTCCAAAAGCAGTTCCAGTGGTTTTAGATGATCCATGAATAAGATATAGAGCATACACATGCCAGGCAGGTATAAATGCAGAGTTATCACTTTTTCTATTTCTTATTCACTCACATTCATACACACATACACATGTTCTTAAATATTTTGATAAAAGTCTACATCAAGTCCAAGAAATATAAGTATGTAAATCTAATCCTATGATTATAGTTTCTTCTCCAATTAGATAATTTCTCATAGAATGAATGAATCTATATTTCTATTGTAAATTAATTGCTTGGAAGTCTGTGCTTAGAATACTGCCTTGTTCAGACTGTGTTTTTACTGACACATATTTCCCTGTGGGTCCACAAATAACGTGTTTTCAAATTTATTGGTTAAATTTAGTTTGCGTAAAGCTTTGTATTCATGGAGATTTCCTTCCTAAGGTGGGAGTAATCAGTGATGGTAAAACCATTAACATAATGCTTTACATATAGTACCTTTTGTGTACATCAAGAAAGATTGAATAATTTGGATGGCTAACATAGTAGGTGTAAAATTTTGTAGGAATATCCATGAGTGGAAACCAATTTTCCTTGGAAAGAGGCAACTAAATTTTCTTGATATGGATACTATATATTAAAGTTTGTAATCAAAAGTTAATTGACCAAAATATCCCTTTATTAAAATGAAAAGTAATATTTTAGTTATAGTTTGTTTCCAACCCTTATGGGCCATATGGATTACTCATTAGTAATTAAACTAAAAAATAATCTTTTGAAAGCAGTGTAGAAAATTGGAAGCACAATTATAAAACAAAGGGTGGATTTTATATAATTATATAATCTCTTTCAAATTTCAGGAAGTTGCATTTTTTCTAACTTATGAATAATGGAAGTGACTACTAAGTAAACATGATGTCAGTTGTCACTTACTTCATATGTCCCCAAATGATGGACAATGGAATAGTTGAGTGTTTGTTGTATAGGCACCCCCTAAAAAAAAAATTAGAGAGACTCAATCATGGGGAATACTGAATAGTGTTGCTGATATTCTGCCTCTGTACACTGGTGCCAGATTAAATCTCAGAGACAGATTTTTTTTTTTTTTTTTTTTTTTGCGATACACGGGCCTCTCACTGTTGTGGCCTCTCCCGTTGCGGAGCACAGGCTCCGGACGTGCAGGCTCAGCGGCCATGGCTCACGGGCCCAGCTGCTCCGCGGCATGTGGGATCTTCCCGGGCTGGGGCAATACCCCACGTCCCCTGCATCAGCAGGCGGACTCTCAACCACTGCACCACCAGGGAAGCCCAGAGACAGAGTTTTGGGTGAAGTATAAAGAAAAAGCTCTATCACTTTGCCAGGCAAAGGGAGCCACAGTGAGCTAATGTCCTCAAAAGTGTGTCCCAACCTGGAGGGGGTGGTAAGGAGTCTTATAGTAAAGGTTCAAGGAGCAGGACATGATCAGCTTGTGGTCATTCTTCTGATTAGTTGGTGGTGAGGTAATTGGGAGTCAGCATCATCAACCTTCTGGTTCCAAGCAGTTTAGGGCCTATGTTCTTGCTGTCAGCAGTTTTCATCTGATGGGAGTCTGCTTCCTGTAACACCAACTTAGGAATGTGTGTCAAGCGTTTATCTATACCTTTCAGGGAACTGGGAGTTTGGTGTCTGCTATGTGGCAGCTTTATATTCTAAATTGTTACCAGTTCCCCAGCCCAACAGCTATTCTTTGTTTTTACATCTTCACATTTCCCAGTCATTAATTCCTGAGTCAGCCTTTTACTTCAAAAGACAAAGACACAGGGACTTGTACATGGTTCTGTACCTCTGAAGTGGAATCTAAAAATCTGTATACTTTACTCCTACCAGGTCCTTCTTAAAGAAAAAACAAGGTAAACAGTCCAACAACTATTTTTAACATATAAGAAACCTAGAACCCCAAGACATTAGGTAAATTCTTCAAGTTCATAAAACTACTGAGGAACAGGATCACAACTAGAAACAATTGATCTTCCAATTCATACTCTTGTTCTGCTCCCCAGTAACAACATATTATCACTAAATCTCTTTCAAAGTTAGTATTTATGTTATTTCTAGTGCATGCATTTTTCTGTTTATAAAACAAGTATGTCAAAAAGAAAAAAAGAAGTCCCTGGAAGACAAGGACTTTTCTGCCCAGCCTTATTGAAATATATAGACGTATAACATTGTATAACTTAAGGTGTACAGGTGATGGTTTGAAATGTATGTATTTTGAAATGATTAACACAATAACTCTACATGAAACCTTCATTAACTCATAGTTGCCATTTTGGGTGTGTGGAGGGGGTGGTGAGAACGTTTAAAAGCTACTCTCTTATAAGCTTTCAAGTGAACAACAATAGGGTAATCACCATGCCATACATTATATCCCCAGAACTTATTAATCTTTTAACTAGAAGTTTGTACCTTGTGACCAACACCTCCCCATTTCCCCAGCCCCCAGCTCCTGGCAATCACATATTTACTCTGTTTCTATGAGTCTGGCTTTTCTAGATTCCACATAGAAATAAGATCATGTAATATTTGCTTCTCTCTGTCTGACTTATTTCACTTAGCATAATGCCTTCAAGATTCATCCATCTTATGAGAAGTGACAGGATTTCCATTTTCATCATTGACTAATATTCCATTGTGTATATATACCACTTTTTAAAAAGTTCATCCATCAGTGAACATTTAGGTTTCTCCCATGTCTTGACTATTACGAATAATGCTGCAATGAAAATGAGATGCAGATATCTCTGTGTGATACTGATTTCTTTTCCTTTGGATATATAACCAGAAGTGAGATTTCTGATCATACGCTAGTCCCAATTTTATCTTTTGAGGAACCTCCATACTGTTTTCCACAGTGGCTACACTAATTTACATTTCTACCAGCAATACCTAGGTTTCCCTTTTCTGTATATTCTCACCAGCACTTGTTATCTCATGTCTTTTTATTAATAGCCATTCTAACAAGTGTGTGGTGATATCTCATTGTGGTTTTCATTTTCATTTCTCTGGTGATTAGTAATGCTGAGTACCTTTTTCATGTACCTGTTGGCCACTTATATGGTTTTTTTTGGAAAAATATCTATTCATATATTTTGCCCATTTTTAAAATCAGATATATATATTTTTTCTTCTATTGATTTGTGTGAGTTCAACAAGAGTGTATTTTACTCTTCATATCTCTGGTACTGAGGAAAACAAGTTAAATAAATAAATTCATAGATTTTCAATTAAATTAAATTGCTATTTCAAAGATATTACTACAGAAAGAAAATGAGTCCAATACTACTAGAACATGCATTTGGAGTTGGCCTATCAGAATTGTAATGGTTTGTTGCTGTGCAGGGTGTGTAGTTACTGACTGTGTTCCTCTCAAGTAAAAAGTACTAATACTTTGAATGGTCTTTGTCCAGTGTTTTGTCCCTTTCCCCATTTCACTGTGTATACTCTCCCTTGCAATCTCATCTACTCCCTTAGCAAGTTTAAATTGACAAAATATATAGCTGTAACTCTAGATTAAATATGTCCTAAGCTTTAGACATATACTATAAACCAAATTTTATACAGCTCAGCTTGGATATCCCAGAGGTGATTCTAACTCAACCTGTCCAAAACAAAACTCATCATCTTCCTTCTATGAATGGTTTGCTTCTGAATTTTCTATTCCAGTCACTGGTACCATCATCCATCTTGTTGATCAAAACAGAAATATGGTATTTCCCAGAAATGCTATGTACTACCCCAAATTATTTCCAGCGAATACTCATATATTATATCACACCATCCTTAAAGTTCTCCATTGACCTAATGGCAAATCCAAATTTCAAAACAGGACTAGTAAGATTCCTTATTAATATGATCTTATTAATTTCTTCAATCCTCTCTTCTCGATATATGCACAAGTGTTTTCCTCTACTCAGAAAACTCTGCTTCCTCTTCCTTCCAGAAGAGGAAGGAAGAGGAAGGAATTCATCTCTTCTCCATAATCCCATGTAACCTTTAGCATTCATACCAGGCAGACTCCTTTTGATGCAAATGTCTGGGTTAGGTTCCTATTCAGTACACTGAAAGCATTCTATTGTAATTAGCAGTTTATTGGTCAGGATTCTCATCTGCGCTCAAATAAGTCAGGTTTCATAGAACAGTCTTATTCTAAATGTAATTCATGGCCGATTGCCAGTCTACAACCTCTTACTAATCTGAGATAAAATGGGTAAAGAAATTGAAAGTGTTTAGAAACTCTTTTAGCAATTTGTCAGAGTAATCTTATATTTGGTGGATGTAATAATGAAGAATTTGGCCTTGTATTCTATTTCACTTCTCTGGTAATTCATTTTCACTGCATCATACAAAAATATCAGTCAGTGATAGTTTGGAAATCACTGCAATTGAAGCAAAGCCTTTGTGGCCTATGTCTGTTCATTGCAATATTATATCAGCTGAACCAAATACAGAATTTTACTCATTGTAGTTACAATATGTTTGTTGATTTATTATTGAATGAATGAAAATACTAATGAATATAACTTATTCACAAACCTCACTTAAATTTGATAAACAGTGCTTAAATGAAGCAAACACATCAAATCTTGAAAAGCAAGAAATATGAAACATAATACTCATGAAAAACTATTCACTATATTTGGAGCAGCTAACAACTTTCTCAGTTGCAAATATTACTCTCAAAATATTCATATTAAATAAAGCCAGATTTTGAAACACCTCTTTTCACTGAAATGTTATCATTTGCATTATTTTTGGTTAACCAGTTTTTATCAGAAATTACAAAATCTTAAGAATGTTAAACATTTTAATTGACAAAAGATATACACTCTGTATATAAAGTGTATATACTGTGCCTTTATATATACTATCCAGATATACACTTTCTTATATCCACGGGGCAACTAGCCTGTGCACCAAAACTACTGAGCCCATGCGCCTAGAGTCCACGCTTCACATCAAGAGAAGCCACAACAATGAGATGCCCATACACCACAATGAAGAGTAGCCCCCGCTTGCCACAACTGGAGAAAGCCCAAGTGCAGCAACGAAGACCCAACACAGCCAAAAGAAAAAAAAATCGTGGAGGTTTTTAAATTTTTATTTATTTATTTTTCTGGGTGGTACCAATCTGTGTTTATACAATAACCTATATCCAGGACACAGTGAATGATTCCACATTAAGGAAGCCATAGGTGTATCCCCCTTTTCAGTGAAAAACCACCCCCTCCCACCCCTAAACAGGAATAAGAAAAGGCACAGTATATACACAATATATACTATCATGGATAAAGGAAAACTCTATATATGTTATACAACTTTTATGAGTCTTTCTCTTCTGAAGTCTTTTTTTCTCTAAAATATCCTTTACTCTCTTAACTCTTCCCTTCTCACATCTTTATTTTTTTTTCTTGTCTTAACCAGGAAGGAATTTCTTGAGCAATACTTTCATAAGAAATTAATGAGTGTGTCTATGAAGACAAGCAGTCCACAAATCAACTTTTATCTGCTCATGCTGTAGTGGATTATGTACTTCTCCATCCAGACCCTGCGGTTAGGACTGAGGCACTCATTTTTAGCTACTGCCAGGATTTTTAACTATTGATAGTTCACAGCATATTGACTCACTAGAAGTTGGCCTTTGCTGATAAAGGCTGCCTCACTCAAGGTTATACTCTTTTTCCTGGGAGTTTCTCAAATACAATAACTAGTGATGTGGAGGTACAAACGACCAGTCTCACTGCTTCAGTTGGAAACAACTGCAAGTTCCTTCTAGGTCCTTTGCATCTCATGGGATGGACTGAGGTCCTTGTTTTAACTTTATTGCATTTCAATTTCTCCCTCTACTCAAAACTGTTTTCTCCTTTCCATACAGGAATAGTTCGTGAGAGCACTCCCTAATAAACCACATAAATGTATATATACATCTCAGTTTCTATTTTCTAGGGGAAACTGACTTAAGAGAATGAATAAAACATGTTAGACTGGGATCATATCTTACATAGGAAGTCAAAAGACATATAAACTGAAATAAGTTTAAAAACATTGTAGAAGTCACAAAGGAGAAGCATATAAACCAGTGGTTCACATCTATACCCAGCCTACTCACAAAGTATTAAAATGCAAATAGGATCTCTGGGGTAAAAACACAACAGTGACTATCTGGAACAGTGGTTCTGGAACTTCATTCAATATAAGAATCGTGTTAAAAACTTATAATAAATTCAGTTGGTTTGAGGCAGGGCCCAGGAATCTGTGTTTACCAAGGAACACAGGGAGATTCTGGGCAGAGAACATACATTAATAGCCTTCTGAGAAGAATTGCTCAGATCAGCTTTAGGTGAAATCTATTTATGTGTCTTATTTTTTGAAATTTATTTTTGGCTGTGTTGGGTCTTTACTGCTATGTGCGGGTATTCTCTAATTGCAGCGAGCGGTGCATGGGCTTCTCATTGTGGTGGCTTCTCTTGTTGCGGAGCATGGGCTCTAGGTGCGGGAACCACTTGTTGTGGCACATGGCTTCAGTAGTTGTGGCTCGCGGGCTCTGGGGCACAGGCTCAGTACTGGCGGCACACGGGCTTAGTTGCTCCGCGGAAGGTGGGATCTTCCCGAACCAGCGCTCGAACCCATATCCTCTGCATTGGAAGGCGGATTCTTAACCACTGCGCCACCAGGGAAGTCGCTATTTATGTGTCTTTAGTGCTGAGGTAAAAAAGGAAATAGGTTTAAAAAAAAGAAAGCAAGAAAAGTGCATGAGAGAAAAAAAATTTTGTTAATTTTTTTTAAAGAGATGATATACAACTTTGCATAGCAAAATTTATATTGGCCCAGTTTAAAACAGAAAGCCTTTTTTTTTTCTTTAATAAGAAGTGAATTAGATTGACTTGTAAAAGTTCACCTCATACTGTAAACTTTTTTAGTATATGTCCTTTGGACTATGTGGAAATCAGTTCTGGCATTTTAGAGTAAGAACAATTATTGTTTTTCTTTGTAAAGAGCATAGATACTATTAATGTTTGGAGTTTTGACCTCAGTGCTTTTCTTAATCTACAAATTTCCCCTTGGTAATCTTAATCACTTCCATGCCTACAACTGTACTTAATCCTAATGACTTCTAATTGCTTGCTTCCAAATCCAGATCTCGTCTTGGAATATCAGATATAAATATGTATTTGCCTGCTTTATTTTTCTGATTATCCATAGTCTTTTCAAGTTCAACATATTCATAAGCTTACTTTATTTAGCCACCCAAACTGGACCACATCTTACATTTTACATTTCAGGTAATATTATCTCCACTTACCCAGTTGATCAAGCTTGTCACCAAACCCCCTTCTTCTTCATCAACTATACACAAGTTGGTGTTAAATCATTCCTGAAGGCTTTATAAGTATCCCTTTAGTATAATACTTCTTTCTTCCTTGCTGATACTGACTTTGTCCAGGCCTCAGTCATCGCTCACCTAGATTCTCGCAGCTATTTACTTGTTTCCCTGCTGCCAGTTTCTCCCTTTTAATGTCTCAAGTGGCCAAGAGAGTTACATTCCTGAAACTTCTGAATATGTCACTTTTTAAGACTTAAGCCAAATTTCTTAACATCATCTTTGTAACAGCATCTTTGTAAACTTTATTCTACCAACTTATGTTGATTTCTTACAACTGCTGTGCTCTGGCTATGCAATTCTGTCCTACGTGGTTAGGTATAAGATTTAATTTAAAATAAAAAATAAAACAGAAAAATTTTGACATTGTATTTGATTTCTTTAAATATAATAAATGATTGTATATTAACATAAACATGTTAAATATTTTATGAAAATTAACCATATTTTCAAAAAAGTAATTTATAAGAAAAGGTAGCATGGATTTTTACAAATTTCTTCCATGTCTTGTTTTATAGAGAACTAGATTATTCTATTTACTTCTACATTCAACCTATTGGGATGTTTTGGTTATTTTTGAGGTATATGGTAAAGTTGTACTCATATAGATAAATTACTAGAGAAGGAAGAGTGTTTAATAACCTTTCCAGATAATCATAGAAATTCTTCTTTGATAGTGTACCCAATTGTCCAAGTAGTAGTTTCTTAAAGGCTAGTTACAATATGGAATCTGAAAATATATGAAAGAAATTTCCATACCCTGTTACACTAAGATTCATTGGCCTATCTTACACTTTGAATATATGTTTAATCCAAAATTATGCATTTGTCCTTCAGAAAATATTGCCTCATTGAGTTACACAACTTTTTCAAATTCTGATGTAATTTATTACAAAACAGTGGCACATAAACATTTTCCAAATATTTTAATATTTTTATGGAGGCTTAAAGTGTATCATTGAGAACAAATTATATCATTTTGGCCCCCTTCACATGGCTGGCTCACTTCATTCAATCTTCAAGAAATATTTTGCTAAATGCTTAATTCTGAATCATTCTAGTTTATTGATTGGCCACCCTTTTGAGCAAAAAATAGTATTTAACAAGAAAAGCAGCTCATTCGGCTTGCAACTCAAACAATCACACCAAATTTATTTCTTTCCCCCTTGGATACAACATCATAATTCAGTATGCAATGCTTTAACCATACCTCCCAGTTTGTCATGCAGAATACTAAAAACATGTGTATTCAAGAATTAAGATTTAATCTGCCTCATTGAAGGTAACTCATTTTTAGATACAGTTTTTCTTTTTCTACAAGTACCTGATGGTGAAGATTATGACTGCTAATACAGTCATAATAATTTTGTGCCACTACCTCAATTCAGGTAAAGACACTCAGCAAGTTTAGTCACTAGTGCCTGAACAAGCCATATTGAAGCCTGAGGCAAGGTGAAAATATTTGTGTGTTTATGAATTTTATGTATGTTTTTGTATATTTTAAAGTATTTATATATATTTATATATGTCTTATGCATTCTTTTTGTTTGTTTGTTTGTTTTTGCGGTACGCGGGCCTCTCACTGTTGTGGCCTCTCCCGTTGCGGAGCACAGGCTCCGGACGCACGGGCTCAGCGGCCATGGCTCTCGGGCCTAGCCGCTCTGAAGCATGTGGGATCTTCCCAGACCGGGGCACGAACTCATGTCCCCTGCATCGGCAGGCGGATTCTCAACCACTGCGCCACCAGGGAAGCCCTATGCATTCTTTTTTTTTTTTTTTTTTTTTGTGGTATGCGGGCCTCTCACTGTTGTGGCCTCTCCCATTGTGGAGCACAGGCTCCGGATGCGCAGGCTCAGCGGCCATGGCTCACGGGCCCAGCCGCTCCGTGGCATGTGGGATCTTCCCAGACCAGGGCACGAACCCGTGTCATCTGCATCAGCAGGCGGACTCTCAACCACTGCGCCACCAGGGAAGCCCCTATGCATTCTTAATAATTATTTTTTTCCAGAACCTTAATGTAGTTTAAAAATAATGAAACGTTGAAACTCTTTTCCTAAGACCCCTGTGTAACTCATCATGGCATTGGTGTTTATTTAAATTTTTATTTTTTTGTCACAGATTTTTGTATAAATTTTTATTTTTTAAATATTGCACTAAAATATTATTTGTATGGATCCCTGAATGTTTTGGTGTTCCCTTAAATTTTGAACCCAAGGAGAGTGCCTCACTTGCCTCACCCTAACCTTTACCCTATTAAATCTCTGTTGTTTTTGTTAACATCAGTGCAAAGCCAACACAATGAAAAAGGTAAATGACATCTTAGTAGTGTATAAACATAGTTTTGACCTTCTAGACCTACTGAAAATGTCTCAGTAGCTGTCTTTGTGTCACATTTTAAAACTACTACTTCGGACTTCCCTGGTGGTGCAGTGTTTAAGAATCCACCTGCCAATGCAGGGGACGTGGTTTCAATCCCTGGTCCAGGAAGATCCCACATGCCACAGAGTAACTAAGCCCGTGCCCCACAACTACTGAGCCTGTACTCTAGAGCCCGCGAGCCACAACTACTGAGACTGCACAACACAACTACTGAAGCCCGCGTGCCCTAGAGCCTGCATGCCTCAACTACTGAGCCCACATGCCACAACTACTGAAGCCCACATGCTATAGGGCCTGCATGCTGCAACTACTGAGCCCGTGAGCTACAGCTACTGAAGCCTGTGTGCCTAGATCCCATGCTCCACAATAAGAGAAGCCACTGCAATGAGAAGCCCATGCACTGCAACGAAGAGTAACCCCTGCTCGCTGTAACTAGAGAAAGCCCATGGCACAGCAGTGAAGACCCAGTGCAGCCAAAAATAAATTAAAAAAATAAATAAAACCATTGCTTCAAGCTAAAATAATTAAAAAGTTAATTTAAAATAATGTTGCTTCTAATAATTCATTCCCCCTCCATCCTCACACACAAAAGTAAAGCATGTTGACTTTCAAGACTGTCACTATGCAGTATAAGAAAGTATATTAATTCCTAAAAAGATCCACATGTTTAAGAGAACTGTTACAAGGGACATTAAACAGGGATATTAAACAAGATAGAAGAAACACTCAACATGGAAGGAAAAAAATCTTTCTGTGTTCATGACTTATAATAAATTAAGTAAAATCTCTACGCCTCTGCTATTCACATGTAACGCAAGTGAAGGCCTTTCCTACAATGACTTTCTGAATATTGGCCGTGACATAGATAATTATGTGTCAGGTGATTGTGAGGTTGTTCAAGCTAACCATCTCTAACTGTTGCTGTTGTTCATTATCATTGTCATTACAGTGAGACAGTTCTAATTATTTCCAAGATTATAAACTCCTTGAAATTAGGGTCATACTTTTTACACATTGAGATTCCCTACATCATTAAGTGTCATGATCTAAACATAAATGTTTATTAAATTAAATTTCCTGAATAAACTGAAAGCCACTATTATGGATGGTGTGATTTTATTTTCAAACCCTCCAAAAATAAAATTTATTAAACTCAAAAAACAATCTATTTATCATGTTATAATGGACTCACATGAAATTCTAGAAGGTTGCAAAATTATTTTCAAAAATGATTATGACTAGAAAAAAAGCTTTTAGCAAAAAACCACAAATTTATATAGACACTAAACAATCATCCTTAACCTTCACTTTAGTTTATCATCTTTGTATATGGATAAACTGTATATATTGCCACATTTTCAAAAGAAAAAACTTGTATGAATCAAATTTTAGAAAAGGTAATTATAGATAGCCCTTAAAATTCTGAATTTTCTTAATTACAGATATTTGGTTACTAACCCTTTATTCCTACTAGTAGAGCAAGGAAAGAGTCAATATGTAATGATAATTCTCTTGCTACACAGTAGCTTTGTGTATTATATCAAATTAAGAAGTTGACTTAAGCCACACTGCCAAGTATTTAGAAAAATGATTTTGTCTAATTAAAGTTAAAATACAATGTTATTAAGGTGCATTTTAGGCTGTTTGTTAAGTAAGAAATAGCAGTGAGCAGTAAAGTCAGTGCCAGAGTCTAGGAATCATATGACTATAGCATGTAATATAAACTAGTATGTGCATTCATTAGGTATCATGAAGTAACACTAATAAAGAGTAGGGATGAACAGTTTTAATTACTCTGTGATTAATGACAATGAAAACAAAATCAAGGCTTTATTATAGGAAATGTTTTCTAGTAATTTATTCTATTCAACCTACTTCAGGAGGTAACAATCTTATTGCTGGATGGCAGCAGAAAGACTAAGAGCTTCACATAAACTAGAAAGCCTGAGGAATTATAAACTGACATTTTATTCCACAGAGGTTTTTTATACAGACTCACTGCATTGCTTAGTAAGGAAAATTCTTTTTAGCTCACTAAAGGATTTAGAATCAAAAGTTCAAAAACTGAGCATTTTTATAATGCTTCTACTTTCTTAAGTACTAAATTTTATGAAACTAAATCAAGGTTAGGGTAGAATGAAAGTTTCTCTTTAACAAGATAAATGCAATCAGTTTAATGAACTCTTCTTGGAGACAAGGATGAGATGGAAGAAATTATTTGTTCATTATGCTAATTAAAATAGGGGATCTAAAGTCTATGAAAACAAAATTGATTAAAGCATATCCAGTTTGTCTACTTAGAATTGTGAAGCACAAAATCCATACTTAGTGTGCAAGCCATGGATATAGATTGTAGACTGCACATAATTATTATTTTTTTGCATGTGGTGAATATGGTTTTTGGTTTTTACCTATGACTGTTTGAAATATTAAACACATATGGGAAATATAAATTCAAAAAGAGGGAAATCACTGAGCAAGGCAGAAGGAAACTCTTAATGTTACATTGCAATTAAACAGCGCATAGACTAAGGCACAGAGGAAAAATTCCTAATGGCCTTCTTTTATGAAACTGCTAAGAAGTCTAGTTGAAATAGTGTTCACAATATATAATGTTGGCTTGACAACAGAGAAAAATGTTTTTCACCAGCTTTTTTCCATTAGCCAGTCAGAGGGAGCTTGCAGGGGTATAAGAGTTTAATCATCATTTAACAGCTCTTTTTGATCCACCCCCTATCTTTGGCAAGGACTGGAATGTGTTCCTCTTGCACTCATAGTTTCAATTGTTAACAAAAGTCCTAGTATATGAGTGAATATACATGACATTGAACTCTAAGCTACTGAAAAGAAAATAGAAAGTTTACTTCTGAATGAGGTTAAATGTAGATCAACCTCTTTCCTAAGAGTCAAGAGATCAAATGGACTAAAATTTAGAATTAATTTCAGGTGAAACTTAATATGCTATATTAGAATAAAATGACTGTATTGTCCAAACATTTAATATGATGAAATATATTTCAAATTATAAATAGACAACTGATGAAAACTCTGGAAATTTTCGCACAATTAAAAAAAAATAGTTTGATGAAAGTGATATGTATTTATTAAGTAAATTCAGTACTCTCCACTGGCATTTTACCAGATCTATTTCATATAACTTACAGAAAGTTTTCTAAGCAGAGCAGATAGAAAACAATTCACATTTCATGCCATTTAATTAAGTTCTTCTTTTAGTCTTAAGACTTTGCTTAACCATGTGTTTCCCTGTGAGGTTTTTTGTTTTTTTTGTTTTTTTGCAGTATGCGGGCCTCTCGTTGTGTGGCCTCTCCCGTTGCGGAGCACAGGCTCCCGACGCGCAGGCTCAGCAGCCATGGCTCACGGGCCCAGGCGCTCCGCGGCATGTGGGATCTTCCTGGACCGGGGCACGAACCCGTGTCCCCTGCATCGGCAGGTGGACTCTCCACTACTGCGCCACCAGGGAAGCCTCCCTGTGAGGTTTTATTCAGCATATATAGACAAAATCAGTTACACTCCATATGAACTTCGAATTCTCTCTTTTGATTATAAGCTCTTTGGGAAGACTTTCAATATGTTGGATTCCAAAACAGTAAATGATATTGACAAATGTACCAACAAATAAAAACACTGTATAAATATCAGTTGATTTATTTATACCCTTGGACATTATGAATACTATTCTCACTATAGTTTTAACATGATGTGATATGGTGAATAGAGACATGGAACTCCAAGTTAAAAGACTTCAGTTTGAGTTCTGAAACTAACAATTACAACCTTGGGATATTGGACAGTGCATTATTATTCTGCCCATATTTCCTTATCGATAAAATAGAAGAATAACCTTACTTTTTCTATGTAACTCATAGTGTTATTTGGGGATGATATAAACCAGAATATAGTGTGCTAGCTCCATACACAAGAATCACTTGGCTGCCTACTAAGCAAATAGATTCCGGGGCCCAGAGGTGACTAATATAATTACATCTAGGGGTATGCACCAAGAACCTCATTTTTAACGAATTCCCCTGCTAAAGTTTGATTGAGATTTGTCATATAATTTCTAAGGAATAATATGCAAATTAGTAGTTCTATGTATCATTTATATTTTTGTATTAGTAGAGATCTCTTAGAGTCCTTATTTTTCTTCAGAAAAGTTTAATCTACTAAAATAATAGGGCATTACCACTCAGTGCAAAAGGAACCAACTTAAATCTTGATCCCTGCTTAAATAAAGAGTATTCTTCCTCCATTATCATTATTACTGTTGTTCTTATAATTGTCATTCAGCTTTGTCACATGAGGGAAGTATCACACACTATGAATCTTAAAATTTTAATTTTAATATTTGAACTCAGTAGCAACTTGGCTTTAGGACAGTTGTTCTGAAAGTGTGGACTCAGAACCAGAAGCAACATTATTACCTGGGAAATTATTAAAATCAGAAAATCTGGTGTGGCACCCAGCAAGCTCAGTTTTTATAAGGCTTTAAAGTTCTTGGGATGCATGCCAAATTATGGGAGCCACTAATGTAGGATAATTGGGCTAAGGGCAAGTGTTGTAGGATAATTTGACTTATCCCTTAGGATATATCCTACATCAAGCCTTGTTGATCTTCAGTGGGAAAATGAAGCACATACTATTTAACACATTTTATTTAGTTTTTCGTAATTCAGGATAATTGTGCTAAGACCAGTGCTGTTTTTCGCAACTTATCCTATTGTCAGATCACTCCATTTATGTCTCCTCAAATGCAACCCAGAGAGTCCTCTAATTCTTATATTTCGGGATTGACTTTAAGACAACTCCTGATAACACTTAAAGATAAATTTTCTGGCAGGAGGTATCCGGTTCTTTTAGAAAAAGGCTTGATCTTTTCTCTATACCTAATTGTACTGAAGATTAGCTATCTTTTCCCTTCTGTTGAGAACAGAGATAAGGGAACTGACTGGAGTTTATTTTCAGCGGGAAGCCTCCAGGGGAATGAAAGTTATGCTAATGGTATGCTGTGAATTCTGTTCTGACACCATTTGAGATCTACATCTAAAATATATAAAACAAATTCTATGTAGCCAATTTTTATCCAGTCTCTTTGTAGTCACAATTTGGGAAAGGTAATATATGAGAAATTAATTTTCTTCCACCTATTTTTACTAATCTCATGATGGGAAAACTCCTATGCTATTATGAAAATGTGTGAAAGCAAATCATTTGATTTTTTAATATAAGGATGACATATTCTGGGTCAGTGTTTACCAAAGTGTGGTGCTATAACACTGGTTTTATTTAGTTCAATGAAAAGACTTCAGCTGAAATGCACAAGTGCGGGGCTGACATTCTGTAATCCTTCCTTTCCTCTTCATTTCCTTTTCCGTCTCTTCTCTTCTCTTCTCCTTCTGCTGTGGTTGTTCTGTCATGAATTCTTTTCTAGATTGGGCTACTGCCACCAAATACCTGGCTATTCTCATCCCTTTTGCCCACCAAGGTTCTTTAAGGTTGCATTGACTAGGTATTCAGGAGATTTCCCAGTTCTAATCCCTCCCACAAACACCACCAGCAGTCTGTATAGTCCAAGCACATCCGGAGTTAAATCCAGAGACACCAGATCCATAAAATATGACACTGCTCTCATGGATATGACTGACTAGGCCAGGCATCATCCAAGGCCAATCCAATTCCCTGTCCTGGGAATTAGAACAAAGATATTCAAACCATAGGCTAGTGTATCTATGGAATGGAAGAGATGTAAACTTGGAAGCTGGGCCAGTTGTGTCTTGTTGTGTAAACTGGGAATCATAAGACTTTGCTCCTCAGAGACAGAAAAGTAAAAAAGTACCCAGAGAGTTGCAGAGGATAGAGATGGGGAGAGAGAAACTTGATGCTATTTTAGTCCTGGTTCTAATTTACTGCTGATGTTAGGATTTACTCCTGCACTAGGGTGTGGGAAGTAACACTTAAACAAAGCCTCCTTTTGTGATAAGTCAATTCAATGGGATCCTATTTCTTTCAATCAAAAAAACTGAATCAATATAATATTATCTTTGTGCTTCTTATCACAAATGGACAGTTAAACTGGTTTTATAAACTAAGGTGAGAAACCTAAGGAACATGTTGCACACCTCTCTGGTCAAATGAGTTCTGAGCTCAAAACATTAATAAATAATAAAATTTTAGAACCACAGTCCTTCTTTTGTGAAGGACTGTATTTGTGTTCTTTACTGATATTTTAAAATACTATGGTTCCTGCAATATTTCTTGTTCATTGTGATTTTAAACTATGTTCCTTTGAAAAATAGTTTAAATAGTTTATAAGTTAATTATGCTTTTGTCAAATATTATATCTACGAGTAAATATACAAGAGGTGCATGAAACAGTATAATGCTCTCATATATATATATATATATATATATATATATATATATACACGCATACATATTATTGGATGGTTTTATTTATTCTGACCCACAAAATATGAGAACCAATTCATTTTATAAATAATGTTAGCATCTTCAAATCTTAACATACTTCTAGGTGATCATCTGAAAAAGAATATTATCAGATTCAAGAAGAGAAAAAAAGAACATGTTTTACTTTAGTGTAAACTGAATGGCTCATAAATTTAACATTCAAAATTAAAAATAATAACGTTAAAAAATAAAGAGCAGGCAAAGAGATATTATGAATCTTACTACAATTTCCAGAATAAAATAAATTTGTTGTAAGCCCTATAATATAAATGTGAGTGATTTATTAAGGAAATGTACATATAATTTTTGTTCTTAACATAGTTATAGAGCTGAGATTAAATACATAAATATATAACAAAAGAAATTATAATGAAAAAAAGATGGAAAGTTTTGTTACATGCTTATTCCAAGGCACTTTCCTAAGTGCACATTTTCCTTCTGAAGTAACACTTTTTATGGTTCTTCTTTCAAATTGCAGTCACTTGATGTATTAAACTAGGCACGCAAATAATGCTATTTATCTGCAACTCATTTCTCAGAATTTTTTGCCGTTATATTTAATCTTGAATTTCTAGATTTTCCATGTGTTTCTGGATAATGGTATTGTTTTAGATAGATTTCTTATAATTTCTACTTAGAAATTTCTAATTGGGAAAGAAGGAGGGAAACTGACATTTATTGATTCCCTACTGAGTGTCAATCAGTTTCTATGGATTATTCAGTTATGCTAACCACACAACACATACTCAGAAATTTACGTTTTGAGGTTAAGATTTTCCCCAAGTATCTGAGACTCAGAGCAATTGAGAAACTTGCTGAAGAATTCAGAACTTTGAGAATTGAAGCCAGAATTTCAATCACACGCCTACGCTCTTTCTAATACATCTGTCACCTGTTGCAAGTAAACACTAATGTGCTGAATACATGGAACTAAATTTCACATCACTGAATGAACAGTTTGATACAAACATTTGTTTGATAGTATAAGACTGACTTTTATAGTTTGAAACGCTTGTATTTTGGCCAAGTCAAAGTTTATGCATTTGTTGAAATCAAATGGAGATGTGTAAAAGAAAAGATGGTTCTGCCTTATTAATTCTATGAAAGTAAGTTATAGAACTTTTGATTCCATGAAAAATTGTTGTGTAGATTTTTTTAGATGCCTAAGGACATATATTTACTTTTCTTTTACAAAGCATGAGGAATAGGTCTAAAGCATAAAATGACCATCTTAACTCATTTATTGTGCCATTCAGCAGGCATTATATTCTCCTACAGGAGAGTTAAAGTGTTCAACATACATAATCTGCACCTAGAAAAGACAGATGTTGGTATTAACATACATTCCACATTTCACTGATTCAATTATATGAGAGAAAAAATAATCACAATTATAAGAAGATCACTAAAATTTGGTTAGATTTACAGTTGAAGGATGTGAAGTACATGTGTGTTTTGTATATTAATAAATAGAAAGTAATGAATTCTACACTCTGGAACAAACATACTTTTACTCAGCACAGGTAACCACAATAGCCAGAGTTTGCTGACATGTAGTTTCTCAACAAAGTCACAACAAACAAAGATATCCAAAAAGAGCAATTTTAAGTTAGGAATTTCCTAAGACAAAGTAATAGCTCTCTTCCAAGACTATATTTGAGTGCTCCCAGAAGATCTATTTTTGTATTGGGTGCATACCAGCTTTACCTGCAGTTTCTTCCTGTATGCTGAACTGTAACAATGGCATGGAGTCCAGGTACTCATCATGCCAAGAAAGTTCTGTAGTCCACTGAAGATTTAGGGTCAGTTAGAGATGAATACATATTGGCAAATGTTTTAGAAAAAATTTCTTTAAATTATTCTTTAAACTTTCTGATCTAAACAACATCTGGGGAACTGGGCTACATGATATGGAAGAAAGTGGCTCCCTCCTTGTTAAACTCCAGATAACTGGCACATGAACCATCATATGAAAATTTTCTGTTCAAAAACAAACAAGTAAAGAAGAGGAAAGGAAAGGGAAAGGGAAGGAAAGTAGGAAATAAAGGAGAGAGAAAGAAAGTAAAGAAAGAAGCATATAGGTCATTTGATCAATCCAGAATAACTAGAAAAAATTGTGCCTTGACATATATTGCTAATTTTGATTTCTAGAAGTAGTCCAACAAATCTTTTCTGCTTTGACTTTCAAACAATTTTTCATCTATTATTATACCTTTGATCCCCTTTCACTTTGATTCTCAGTCTATGCTGACTTTTTTGTTATAGGCATATATGATTTTGATACAACTTTGTTTCAGGTTCTTATTCTCTAAATTTTGGTGCATTCAAAATCTTGCACCAAACAACTAGAAGTTTTAAGGGACAAAAATGCCAACATTTCTTTTCTATACAGTGTCAAAGAGTTATATTCCTGCTCTTACACAGATCACCTGTCTAGGTGTCAGTGAATTTTAGCAAAAGTTACACACCATATTGAACAGTTGAAACTTATTCTATGGAAAGTATAGTAATTCACATGAACTTTCCATTTATAACATATAAAAAATTAGTATACTTAAATCATGCAGTCTTCTAGGGCACTTCTTCCTGCTTTAATACAAACGAATGATACTTATACATCTACACAGAATAGAAAGTGTTATCATTGATTGGCTCAAGTTACTATAAGAGCAAAAGCAATTTCTTTTGATATATGTGTTATACCTATTTTTTTCCTGATGAGATACAGATTTTTTTTCTAATTACAATAATTTTAATGACATTGCACATTCATATGTAGTCAAAGCTTTTTTAAAATGTGTATTTTCTACAATGGCTTTTATCAAATGCAACACAAGCATGTCTTTCACTCATGTATTTTCTCTTTGCAGTGGTACTGAAAAGTTAAGAAGGAGTAAACAAGATGTTTTTTGGCTTCAGGATCAATACTCTGTATTGGAAAAATCCAGAACCCAAAGTGAGTTATTTAAGCATCAGTTTCTCTTTGAAAAATGTTCAACAGTAACAGAAGTCATGAAAGCAATCAGGTTCTATCTCAAGAGGGAGCAGAAGGGCCTTTTGGCATACACAGACAGTCTATGAATGTCGATGCTCAGATTGGAAGCTAGATCTATCTGAGTATAAAACTTATACATACTATAAGTAACTGTATTTTGCTGCCTCATAGTAACACATGTTATCTCTATGGGCCATATTTCCTTGCTTTGAATTCTGCATGATTAATCCTTTTTGTGCACTGCCATTCTCTGGCTTTTGAAAACTGATGCTAACTCAAGAAGTGATGGATCATTTATTTGAGGGGGAGGAAGCAATGTTGTAGAAATATACTGTCAAAATAGTACTACCTAAAAATACCACCTCAAAATTCAGTGGCTAAAACAGTAAGCATTTGCAATTTTGCTCACAAACTTACAGGCTTGCTGGGCCATATTTCTAGTTTGTTCTCATTCATGCTTCTGCAAGTTAGTAATGAAGCTTTGCTGATCTTCCCTAGACTCTTTCCTGTTTCTGAGGTTTCAGCTGAGACAAATAGATTGACTTGGATCTGCTCCATATATTCTTTCCAGCAGTGTAGGCAGGAGTCCAAGAGAAGTAAAAAGCAATGATGTCATTAGACCAAAATTTGATACTGGAAAATCATCACTTCTGCCATACTCTATTAGCCAAAGCAAGTCAAAGGTTTATCTCAGAGTCATTGTGTAGAGACATAGATTCTTGTTGTGGAATCAACTCAATTATGGATAGTACATGGAGAATTGGATGATTTTTTTTCAATCAATCTACCACAAGGAATCCTGCATATACTTTAACAGATATAAAATGTCTACTATAAATGTTCAGTCCTTGTTTATAATCTTTAGTATTCAATTTTCAGTAGACTAGGAAATTATTTAAAATTAATTCCAGTTATCTCAATCAAAAATTCAACTGAACTTTTTTATTATCATTCTTAAAAATAGAAAGTTTGGATGCTAATATCACAAGGTGAGCAACAATAAAGTTACATCTCTGTGTTTCAAATCTAACACTGAACCGTATAACCACTGATATCCTAAAACAGTAAATTCAGCAACTTGGTGTTATGCTCTAGGAATCCCTCTTCTGAACAAACATCAATGTAGAAAAACATTTTTTTTTTTTTAGTTAACAAAATGTCATGTCCATATGTTACCCACTTCCTCATTGGAACTCCTGTTGACATCAACAAGAACAACTTATGTAGCATATGGTCTTAAGAGGTAACTACTTTTATTTGGAATTTTAACTCCCCCAAAATAAAGGACTTTTAATTATAATATTGCCTTTTCCTTCAGTTATCACTCTTTTAAGGGATCTGAGGTTTATTAGCAAGAATATCGTAAGAAATTTTAAAAGCCCACTAATTTAGACAGAAGATAGTTTTTCAGTGCTGATATAATAAAATGATATTAAGCAAAAGTAATATTTGATAAAACGTTTGTATTATCAAAGTAAAAACAACTTTCTGTAATTTGTTATTCACTTTTAACTCTTTCTTATTTTATTTTTATACATGTTTGATATCTGGGGAAGAAAATCAGCTGAATAAATGTTGTTCTCAAGTTTATCTGGAAGTGAAATGGACAAGTATTAACATCATAAATAATCTATGATTTATTTTACCAAAATAAATTTTAGTGGGTTAACACAATCCAAGAATGTACAAAAAAAATACAGTTAAAGAGCACAAACATTAGAGTCTGACAAAAATAGGTATTAATTCAAATTCGGCACTTAGATCAGCTGAGTAGCTGTAAGTTTTCTCACCAAAGCCAGAGTTTTCTTATCTTAATACAGGAATAACAATGGTTCCATATATAGATGACATGAGGATTCAATGGCTTCATGTCTAAAGAGGATTTTGCATAGTACTTGATAAAATTATCATCCAATGATAAGAAAATATACACTAGTTAAACTGAAGCTTTTGTGTTTCATACTTATTTTTGTGCTTATTGGTGCTAACCTTCTCATTCACTTTTACTTCCTCCTTCATCTTTTCCTTCTACTTTTCCTCCTTCTCCTCTACCTAGTAGTTCCACTTCTCCTTCTCCTCCTCCTTCTTCTTCTTCTTCTCAGTATTCACATTAATATTAGAAATGTAATTAATACAGATGTAATAAAACTAAGTTGATTCGCTGCTTATTATTTTATAATATTTTCCCTTCAACTAGATAAGTATTAGAGTACTGTATAAGATCACAGATCTAGTTAGCATTGCATTTGGTAACTCAAAGTGTTTTATTCTTCCTTTCCTTCATTTTCTGAATCCTGCACATAAAGCTTTTCATAAACCATAGGAATCAACTCACTCCAGAAAAATGACATTAATGACCTAGGAAGAAATTCACTATCAGTTTTGCGAATTATAAGAGCCCTTTAGTGAGGTGACAAATTAAGATGACATGTACGGTTGACTTCCTATTAGGTTTTCTTCAGTAAAATATAAGACTGCTAGAAACTAAGTCATATGTGGTTCATGATAATAGAGAGGGCAGCAAGTGAGTTAATTAAATGTGTAGAGTAACTTTTCTTTCTTCAGAATGAAATCTATATAAAGAAATATAAGAAATAATTTCATTAAATATTTGTTACATTGCTCTTAAAATGATAAATTTATTTAAAACGTATTTTTTAAACCATCACAGGTGAAATGCCTCATAATAATTTAGGAAAAAGAAAAAATTTTCATTATTAGTAGTTGACAGTTTTCTTTCTCAACATATGTAATAGAAAAGGAAACAAAGATAAATGCTACATCACATGTTTTGTGGAAACAAATATTCATAAATATAAAATATTTTTATGGACTGAATCCAAATAAATAGATAAATACTAGTCATCTAGTACATAGAAAAAAGTTCAACTCATAAAAATAGGTCTCTAATTCTGTTATAATATGATTATTAGAGTATTTAGAGTTTGGCTGAAATTTGAGTTTAGTTAATTGACTTTTTTTTTTTAACATCTTTATTGGAGTATAATTGTTTTACAATAATGTGTTAGTTTCTGCTTTATAACAAAGTGAACCAGCTATACATATACATATATCCCCATATCTCCTCCCTCTTGTGTCTTAGTTAATTGACTTTTTAAGTCTACTTATGGAAATAGATTTAATAGCAGTTTATCATTCTTCTTTTATGAATATATGCCAATTGGCAATTTATTTCTTAACAATTGGCGAGTTTTGATGTTCACACTGATATTTGGAAGCAGTCACGGTGTGGTATGTATTTGTGGGCATTTGTATAAGAGAGCAGAGAGTGATGGAGGGGACAAGTGTATTATGTGCCAGTTTTGGATTTAGTTAAACAGATATGAAGTACAGAAATTTAAGATACACATCCTATCAGTACTCTCTCTGCATGCCTAATGAATTGAGATATACATTTGCATTAGCCTCATAGCACAAAAATACCTTGGGAAACAAAGGCTCCATATAACTTTCCAAAAATCGCCAATATTTTAAGACAGTAAATATTAATTTTATATCATATTGTGAATTTTTCTTCTGGAAGAGTGTGATCAAGAATTCTATTGGTTCTTTTAAACATACTATTGTTTTTCTCTTTTAAGTTATGACTAAAAGAATTTTGTTGTGTTTATCATGAAGGTTTAAAGTATATAGATGTATATTTATACACCACATAATTACAGATACCCTCCTACAGCTAATCATGCATGCATATCCATTACACTCAAAGCTTCCATTCCTTAATCAAGCATTCTGTGATTACACGAATTTGGAAGATAATGAGGTGCACCCTATAACAGACAGCAAATCAGCCTTGTTAAATAAGTCCTGAAAAATGAGAAAATTGACTCTTGGTCTTGAAAATCTTAGGGAACTTTCATAATTAGTGAATTAGTCACATAGAGGAAAGTATCACTTTTTCATATATAGTATTAGTTTTCTCTTTGCATTTATTTGGTTGTTTCCTTTCCTCATTTTCAGTGATTAAGTATTCCCCAAATTTCTGGTCACCTCCAACAATCAGAAAAATGATGAAATAGATAAAAGAGGGCTTAAATCAAAAAACACACTTGTCATGACTATTGCCTATTGCTAGTTCAGAATTTGTTTTAAAGATTTATTTTGCATGGGTCATTTGCCTAATGAAAGTTGTGATACTTTTAAGAATCAATGTAGAATTTTAGGTTTTGGTACTTTCTCAGACAGGATATACTTGGCAGCAGAATAAGTAACTGCATTTTTCATACTTTGCTCTTTCTTATGCTGTGTTGATCCCTTCCATGTAACTTTGCTTTAATCATTGCAATGGACCACACAATGGTCTTATGCAAGTCGAAGCACATTTTTATTGAAAGTTTTCATTTTTTTTCCTTTTTTGGAAAGGAACTTATGACTTAGGAGGAGTTGGAACAAAATGCTAATGTGTTGTATTATCCAGCTATTTCTGTTAATAGGTCTTTGTTAAGCATGGGTTAGTTAAATACTTCATCTTAAAAAACCAGGAATACATCATAAACATTATTTTCTGTAAAATATAAGAAGAATGATTACAGATTATTTAAGGAGCCCAGTAGGTGTTCAACAATTCAGTGCGATTTAGAATTAGTAAGAGACCTCCCCATCCTAGGATATTTTGTCTAGCTGTATGTAATGGAAATTGAAATGTTAGTCACTCTTTCAATTAGCATATGAGTAGATCGACCCAATGATCAAACTATGCTTACAATTCCTAATAGTTGTGAATAAAATTGTAAGACATTTGACTTCATTACAAGTATATTTAAAACAAACAAAAACAGCATTCCCATTCTTCTTCAAAATAATATTAAATGAGATAGTGATCTTGCCCTTAAAAGGGGTAGGGGGGCAGCTCTGCAGCGGTCCATGAGATCAGTGTTTCAGAAGATAAAATCAGATTGTCTCAAAAGTCTGTTTCAGTGGCTTAAAGATGATTATTGCAAAAAGCTAATATTAGAAGAAACTGTGTGTGTGTGTGTGTGTGTTTTAATGTGAGAGGCATATTCATTTTAGGTGGAATAGAAAGTCAAAAGTATAAGATCAATATTCAAGTGCTAATAGTTGTGGGTTTTATTTGTTAAGTTGCATTCTTTCAAATATATTACATCTTGTTGATTGTTTGCATCAGATACATGTATCTGAAGAACCTCATAGTGTTTTACTTTTCTAAAGTTCTCACTTTCTTTCTTTTCAACAGTCTCTGTATCTCTTTGTCATTTGAAGGTTTATGTCTTATAGTCTTTTTGATAACTACTACAATGTTCCATTACATATTATCATGTGATTATATTTGAAAACATTTAATCAATATATTTTTATTTTTCCAAATGTTTCTTGCCATTGAACAAATGATATTTCCCTCCCCTTGGGGAGGTAGTGGATAGAACCTAGAGTAAAAAAGTCAATTAATGAAGTGATGTGTTAGCTTATAGTAGGTACTTTGATTTGAAATCAAACAGTTTTGAGATGGACACTTCATATAGACATAGATATATTACATTTCCAAAGGCTCAATGGGAATACTCAGCCAGGCTCTACAATGCTAGAGCATAGATCATTGGGAAATAGATCTAATGAAAGTAAACTGTAGAGTAGGGAATGGTACAAGTTAAGCCTGGGACATGAGGGTCATGGCAACATAAATTCTAGATATGTTGAGAGGAAATTCAATGTCTGATGGCTTGTTCTCTGCCTGCCATTTAGAGACCCAACAAGAGACCATCTTTCATGAAAATGGAGAAGCCACAGGTTAAATCTGGCTTTTTAATAAATATATACTCAAAACAGTCTAAGTTTGTAAGCATAAATGAGTCCATATCTACTAGTAAAGATTAGTATAAAATGGCAAAATTTAATAGTTTATTATACAGATATTTATTGAGCCTCTACCATGTTATTAGAAACAAAACAATGTCCCTGCTCTCACAGAACTTACTTCTAGAGATAAAGAAGGGCTAAGATTAAGAATTTTCAGATATCAGCAGAATTAGGTGCTTCTCAGCTAAAATGAATTTGTTATAGAAAATAATGTTACATTTCTGTACATCTGAGTAGTGAATATACATTTAGAATGTAAATTTAGAACTTAGAATTCTTAGACAGAGTTCAGCTCTTTTAATCCTTTATGAAACTTTTAAACTTTACAGACAAACTAAGGGGCAAAAGCAGAAACAATTATATTTTTTAAAGAATCACTACTACATGTTACTTGTCAGAATCAACATTTTTTTTCATTAACAACAGTGATTTTCACATGATCCCAGGTTGTTTCTGCATTCATTGTCTGAAGGTATCAAGAGAAACCATATTCTGTTGAAACTTAAGAAAACATTCCTATGTATTACATAGAAAAAGATAAGACACTATATAGATAGATGATAGATACAAAGATGGATGGGCAAACAGACACACTTTTTTCTTAACAGCATCCCATCAACAATAAATTCAACATTTATCTATTTAATTGGTAATAACTCTTACAGTTCCTGGCACTTTGTAGATGCTCATTTTATGTTTTAAATGTATAAAGCTATTCATCAGCAATTATTAGATGTATGTTAGTATGGCTAGGTTTATAATACTTATTCAGTGATTATTGTATATATATGTTTTCATTTTAGCTGCATATTCCCTGAGGAAATTTAACTAAAGTTGGGCAAATTACCGTTGCTCTACAGAAAAGGAGAAAGGCCTGTTGGTCAGTAGCACTATACACATGGGGTCCTAGAGTTGGGTCCCTGTTCTATTAAAAAAAAAAAAAAACTGAGCTAGTTAGACTACACAGAAACCCAGAAATGGAAGAGAGACAGTCTGAGAAAGTGGGGGGAAAACCAAAGACACACTTGCCTTTATTTTGCAGTTTTGCCCTGGGTTTGCTTTGTTTTCCAGTTATGATTTATTACTATGGGAGATCCCTGAGCACTTACATGATTTCACATTATCATCTTTCTGCTTTCTGGAAAGATTTAAGTACATTTGAACAGCTGACATTGACACAAAGCTTTATTTAGCATGGAAGTGCTCCAGGAATTTCAGTTCATACTTGGGAGACTACTTGTCACCTAATGATATTGTACATGGCAGTTCTGTGAAGAAATTTACAATATTTAACCATTTGTAAATATGTATAAAACATCAGAGGGAGTGAAGACACACAACAATGCTTTATTTGCCCTTTTTTTCCTTAGACTAAGTGTAAGAAGTTTGTCTTCCTTATCTCTACCACACAGGAGACCACTGCTGCTAAAGGCCAACACAGTCACCTACACAGTGTTCATCAATGATTTAGCATTTGTCAACTGAAGCCAAGGCAGGAAATGCTCGTTCCAAATAGCAGTAATTTCTGTCTTACCCACCTCCAAGAAGAATATTTGGAATAAATGCAGGCTTTTATTTTTATCAGAAAAAAGACCTCACCATAAAAAACAGTGACTTGAGCAACTTAGTCCTAAATTGTAGGAAGGGTTGGGAGAGAAATTTCCAAGGAAAGATTTTTTTTTGTTTTTTGTTTTTCTTATTAATAAGTGATTGTATATGAAGAGAAAATAGGAAACAGGGCTGATAACTAGTAAAAGAGCTAGGTAAGCCATTACTCACTTAACTTCCAGTTAGTATAATATGTAGAACTATAAAATAAAACCTATTTTATGACTTTAAAATACCACTAAAGAAAATCAGGAAAAGCATGCCATCAGATTTATTTATAATTTTGTGAATAGCTTTGCATGGTCCATCTTCAGGTTTGTGAAAACATCACTTGCATTATTATTATTTATAATGCAAATTTTTTAAGGAGACTAACTCTGAAAAGGCCTTGACTACACTGTGGTGAAATAAAACAATTCAAAGAGGTACTATTCTTTACAATATGCACAGGTTATAACATGTTTACAGAGATATTGAAGGCAATATACAACAATTTCATAAATATACCCAAGTAAAGGAGGAAATATACTTGGATAAAAAAAAATCATACAAGGTCATAATAAGAATAAACATTTGTTTTGCCCTATCAGCTTCGATAAGAAATCAAAGTGATTTTGAGACAAGCTGGTTGGGAAACAAATTATTTTTAATGAATTGAAAACTTAAATATTTGATTTTTGACATTTATAATGGCATTTAATATTGGCAGGCTAAAGAAGAAAAATCATATGATTATATTAATTGACAGAAAAAAACATTTGACAAAACATCCATTCTAATCCATTACAACACCAGCTAACATCATATGTAGTGGTGAATATCATTCCCCTAGGATTGGGAGCAAGGCTTTTTCAAAATAACACTGGAAATTCTACCCACTGCAATAAGTGAAGAAAAATAAATAAAAGCATGTATAATGGAAAAGAAAAAATAAAACTGTCTCTATTTGCAGGTGACATGATTGTATAAGTAGAATAGCCCAAGGAATCTAAAGAAAGACTTGGAGAATTAAAAAGTGAGCATATTAATATTGCATGATATATGACTGTAATGAAGGGTCTGACTTTATTTTTGATATTTGACTGCAGCATCTTTTAAGTCTCATCCCTCCTTTTTCTCTTTGTGAGCCACATCTGTATAAGCTGATGAGAAAGCCAAGGTGGATTTTCCTTTGGTGCCTGTGGGGAATTCTAACCATGCAAGTCCCTTCCAGTGTTCAGCAATGCTTACCCTGACCCCACCCCCTAATCACAATATAAACACAGCCCAGTCTTCTTTCCTTGCTCTCTCAAGCCATTTTGGACCTACTGGGGATGCCAGGCCTGATCCCCCAGAGTCTTCAATGATATTAAACCTTTTCATACCCTCTTGGTGTATGTTTGATATTGTCAGTCTCGGTAACTGAACCAGACTTTATGTGGGGTTCATCAACTTCTGCAGATGATCATAAAAAGACCAAACATTAAAAAAAAATAAATTGCATTTATTATACTAACAGTGAACATTCCAAAACTAAAATTAAAAGCACAAAACCATTCACAACTATGTCAAAGAAAATGAAATACTTAAATATACGTTTAACAAATCATGTATAGGAAATGTATGTTGACAATTACGATAGACCTAAATACATGGAGAGGTATACCACGTTCATGGAGTAGAAGACTCGAGATAGCAAATATGTCATTCAGATCTATAGATTTAATGCAATTGGTATCAAAAATCCTACAAAGTGTTTTATAAATCCAGACAAAATTATTTTCAAATATATATGAAAATGTAAAGAAACTAGAATAGCTAAGACACTCTTGACAAAGAATGAAGTGGAATAATCATTCTACTGAATATTAAGTTTTACTATGTAGCTACAGTAATTAAGAGAGTTGTTATTAGTAAATTAGTAAACACATAGAACAATGGAATCAGATATATAACCATACAAATGTGCACAACTGTTTCTTAACAAGGTACAAAAGAATTCAGTAGAGGAAAGATAACTTATTCAATAGATAGTGCTGGAGAAATTGGTTATCCATAGATAATCAATTTCTCCAGCACTATCTATTGAATAAGTTATCTTTTTTATTAAAAAATATAGGTAAAAAAACTTAAACCTAAACTTCATACATTATTAAATAATAAACTTCATACATTATTAAAATAATTAACTCAAAATGGGATACAGACATAAATGTAAAACATAAAGCTATACAACTTAAAAACAAAAAAGGGAGAACATATCAGAGGACCATGACTAGGGACAGTTCATGGTCTTGGCATGAAAGCACAATCTATAAAAGACAAATATATATTAGTTGCATCTCAATAAATAAAATTAAAAACATTTCCTCTGGAAAGGCCCATGTGAACATTCTACAGCTTAAGAGCAAAATCAAACAAACAAACAAAAAGCAACAAAAAAAGATGAATAGCTTGATTAAAAATGAACAAAAGACTTGAACAGACAATTCTCCAAAGAAGACATACAAATGGCCAACAGGTCATTGTGAAAGAAATAAAAAGCTGCTCAACATCATTAATTATCATGAAATGCAAATCAAAGCTACATTGAGATATCACCTCACACCTGTTAGGATGGCTGTTATCAAAAAACCAAAGCAAACAGGTGTTGGCAAGGATATGGAGAAAGGGGAACCTTTGAACTTTGTATATGGGAACGTAAAATGGCTTAGCAGCTATGGAAAACAGTATGGAACTTCTTCAAAAATTAAAATAGAACCTCTATATGATCCAGCAATCCCATGTCTGGGCATATACACTCAAAGAAATTGAAATGAGGATCTCAAAAAAATATCTTGATTGCATCATTATTCACAATAGCCAAGATATGGCAACTACCTAAGTGTCCATTGACAGATGAATGGATGAAGAAAATGGTATATACATATGATGCAGTATTATTCAGCTTTAAAAAGGAAGGAAATTCTGCCATTTTCAACAACATAGGTGAATCTAAAGAGATTATACTAAGTAAAAGAAGTTAGTCACAGAAGGGCAAATAGTACATTATCCCAATAATTAAACTCATAGAAGCAAAGAATACAATAATGGTTGTGAGGTGTTGGGAGTAGGGAAAATGGAGAGTTGTTGTTCCATGGATATAACATTTTATTTATGCAAAATGACTAAGTTTTAGAGATCTGCTACACAATGTAATGCCTGTAGTTAACAATACAGTATTGCACACTTCAAAATTTGTTAGGAGGGTGGAGCTCATGTTAAATGTTCTTTCCATACACACAAAACAACCAAAACCAAAATAAAAGGACCTAAGGAAACTTTGAGAGGTGTTGGCTGTGTGTATTACATTGATTTTGGTGATAGCATCATGAGTGTTTGTACTTGTCCAAACTCATTAAATTTTACACATTAAATATATTTAGTTTATTTAATTCTTTGTAAACAACTATACCTCAGTAGAACTGCTTTAAAAAACCAATGTGAGGGCTTCCCTGGTGGCGCAGTGGTTGAGAGTCTGCCTGCTAATGCAGGGGACACGGGTTCGAGCCCTGGTCTGGGAGGATCCCACATGCCACGGAGCAACTAGGCCCGTGAGCCACAGCTACTGAGCCTGCGCGTCTGGAGCCTGTGCTCCGCAACAAGAGAGGCCGCGATAGTGAAAGGCCCGCGCACTGCGATGAAGAGTGGCCCCCGCTTGCCACAACTAGAGAAAGCCTCGCACAGAAACGAAGACCCAACACAGCAAAAATAAATAAATAAATTACTAAAAAAAAAAAAAAAAAAAAAAAAAAACAATGTGAGGAAGAAGAAAAGATAAAGTACATTCTGGGGGAAAATATTTATGAACTACATATCTGTCATAGGATTAGTATTTATAATACACAAAGAACTCTAAAAATTCAACAGTGAAAAATAAACAAAAACAATTTAGAAATAGAGAAAACACACGAACAGACATTTCACTGAAGAAGATATTTAGCATCAGTAGCCACCTGGAAAAGGAAAATTAAAACTATAATGAGATATCACTACATACTTCCAAGAATACTTTAAAAAAATAGTGATAAAAACAAATACTCGTGAGAACATGGAAAAATTGTATCATTCATACATTGCTTGTGGGAATGCAAATGGTATAGCCAATCTACAAAATAGTTTGTCACTTTCTTCTGAAACTAGATATGCAACTGCTATACTACACAACAATTGCCCTCTTGGGTAGTCATCCTAGAGAAATAAATTTTTTGTTCACACCAAATCCCATACACAAGTGTTCGTAGCAATTTCATTTGTAACAACCAAGAAACTGTAATATTCCTAGATGTTCTTCAATAGGTGAATGGTTAAACAAACTGTGTATTTGTATGTATATGTACATAAACCACTTAATACAAGTCAGCAATAAAAAGGAATAAACTAGATGTATGTAACAACTTGAATGAATCTCTAGGGAATTATGCTGAGTGAAAAGTAGAGAACTCAAAAGATATATATAATGTGTGATTCCACTTATATAACATTTTTGAAAGGAAAACTTTTAGAAGTGGAGGACAACTTAGTGGTCTCCAGTGGGTAGGAACAGGCAGGAGGAACATGGGGGTGATTAAAGAAGGGCAGTAGAAGGGATCCTTCTGATATTGAAACTGTTTAATGTCTTGCCTGTATAATTTTAGTGCAGAAATAAATACACATACACAAATGAGAAGAAGTAAAACTGGGGAAATCAGAATAAGACTGGTGGACTGTACCAAAGTAAATATCCTGGTTTTAATACTATACTACAGTTTTGCAAAATATTACTATTGGGGGGAACTGGATAAAGTATACATGGGTTCTCTGTTTCTTATAACTGCACATGAATTTCAAATTATGTCAGTATGAATTTTAACTTAAAAAAAACAAAAGTACATCTGAAAACCAAAAAAATAAAAATGCGTTTAGTTGTCTTAAAAATCTGTTGATTCAGTATATATAACAAATGTCTCACCGTCTCTCATATACGCTTCAGAATATTATTTTTTAAACCATATGTTCTTCAACTATAATTCAATTTTTCCATAAGAAGTACAAATCATAATGTCTTCAGTAGAAGTAATGTTTTTCATTACACTTGCTCTTGCATACGTTGGGTTTAGTGAAAAATATATGCAATTAAGAACTATGAAATCTGGAAATATAAAAACTAACAATTTCTAAGGGAAAAATAAAATAACTCCCTTTGGTCACTTTTCAGGTTTTCCAAAAATTATACATATTTTTTGTAACTCCATTTATGAAGAATATAAGCCAATTAATTTGTAAAATGTTACTAATTTGTTTTTTTAATGATGGTTTCTTATGATCTGATTCAGATTATACGGTTTTTGAAGAATATCACAGTCATGATTTTGCCTTCTCAGTGTATTTTATTCCGGAGGCCTATGGTGTTGTTTTGACTCAACGCTGATAACGTTGTCTTTGATCACGAGATTCTCCAAGATATAATTTAATATATCCTCTTATACATAATAAGTGATTTGTGTAAAGATAGTTTTATACAATATAGATATCTATATTTCACCCTATCCACACTCCATCAGTGATAATTTAATGTCATCCTTAGAAGAGATTTTCCTTCTTTTACTGATCTATATCAGAAAAGAAAATTGTTCCTATCATTATAGAACTTAAATATACATTTTTGTGTGTGTATATATGTATATATAATATTTAAAGTTCCAAGTAGAAACTTTTTTTTGTCTGTGTAAATAATTCCGATTTTTATTGCACAGTGATCCGATATTTTTTGTGTGAAATTTCTTCTTTATAGAATTTATTGATTTTTCTGTCAGTTAATAAAGGATCAATTGTGAATGTTTTAGTGTATTGGAAAGAGGATTTATTTTCTTTTATTAGGATGTAAAGTTTAATCTGTATTCATATGATCCACCTAATTTTTTAAACAACCAAAAGTAATATGTTGTGTTTGAAGTCAGGTTAGTTGTTCCCTTTGGACAAGAGGAAGTAGGTTGTATTGGAGGGTAGTACATGGTGAATGCTGGGTTGCTGCTAATGCACTGTTTCTTGTCTTAGGACATTCTCCAGTAAATTTCCATTTGTGCTAACCTATTTGCTTTTTACAATTCTGACTTGTGTAATTTCTAAATTTTCTAAAACTTAAAAAATAATAAGGAATTGTTTATAAAGTTTTTTGATGTGGGCTCTGGGGAAAAAAAAAAGCAACTTTCCTTTAGAATGCGCATGACTGATGTCTGAAGCATAATAGGGCCATGCAAGTTTTTTAGCGTTTGTGTAAAATGTCTGGAAATATATGTAAATATTAGTGTTAAAATTAATTGGAAATTAATGAAATATTCATCAGGCAACTATATTTTTACTAAGTTTTAAGGCAGCTGGGGTAATTTGCAAAGGGATATGAGAATGAATATGACATTACTTCAAAATATACACAGTTTAGTGGGCGAAACAGGAAAGAGAAAAAATTCACTACATCGCTGTGCAGTAAATTTTACTTTGTAAGAGCACACTGTTCAAGTTGTTATGACAACCAGCAAAGGAGGCTGACAGGAAATGCTCAGAAAAAGTTGAAGGAGAGAGCTCGGGGATGAGAATCACAGGAAAAGTGATGAACTAAAATAATATGGAAGGTCATTGGGTATTTTTAGGAAGAACATTTGCAGTGTATGTTGGGGAAGAAAAAAATACTAAGTTAAGATGGCACATATGCTTTTGGTGAGTTTGAATAGAAGAAAGAAATAAGCTATATTTATAAATTTGTTAAGTATGATAGATAGGAAAGTGAGCTAGTCTGTGGCTTGAGGTGGAGATCCCAGCAGAAAAGAATAAGTTGAAGGAAATTCTTTAAAAGTTTGAATACTTGGACTACACTATTTCTGGAAAGATTGGATCAAGATTACAGGAAGAATATCTTTTCTTCCAGCATACCAAATGCAGTGAAAAATAGATGCAATTAAATTTAAGAGACTTGAATTAAAATGTGTTCTCTGGTATTCTTAATTCCACTTTTACCTCTGAATCTCTGACCACAATTACTTGTCGTTTTCATTCCTCCCACATGCTTACTCTTTCCTCCTCCGTTCACTTCCTCACTATCTCCAATTTCTGACTCCTCACTTTTTTGTTCTCTATTCTCATCTGACTCTTCTACCCAGCAAGCATCTGGTTAATTACTGTCACTCCCTTTTCAAATTCCACATGTTCACATGGACCTACCTTAAAAATCCTTTCTTTTCTTTTCTTTTCTTTTTTTTTACCATTGACTTCTCTATTTCTGCATCAGAAAACTTTTAACTACCATGCATGCCTCCTGGACTGTGAAAGATCCAAGTTAAAATCATGAAAGAAGATGGCTGAAGTAGACTGGAGAAGAGACCATTACTATAAAATCAGGCTCACGTAACAATCAAGACATTATCTCAAATGGTGCCACAAGTTGGAATCAGAAGGAAAATTGTAAACCAGGTGTTAATAAATATGAATGTATCACCTAAAGGTTATAATCAAAAGTCGGGGTTTGAATAATGTTAATGAGTTATATGAAATTCAGTGGAGGAAGATTTGTTTGTTTGTTTGCTAGGAGAGTGTGGAAGTTTAATAATCTGGATGGGCAGTGGGAACATGGACCTACAGTCTGACTGATGGGGTTGCATGAGAGAAAGAAAAACCTCTTTTTCAGAGAGCTGTAAGAGATACTGTGTTTGTTTGGGGTGGGGGTAGCTTTCTGTTAGTGCAAAGAGGGCATGAAAAATAGGGGTGCCCTCACAGTTCTCAATGTTTTCCCCATAAAACCATTTTTCCAAAACTGGCAGAGATTTGAACAGGCAGGCCAATACTTGTCTTCAACCTCCAGAGCAGATGGAAACTATCAAAGGTTTCAGAAAGAATCAGGATGTGGAATCTATGGGAAAAGATTTTCTCTTTGTTTTTCCTATCCCAACATTCATCTACAAGGGCATTCTTCTGTATCACTCTACAATCCTGGCCTGTAAACTCTGTGACTGGAGGAAAAATGTATTCTTATGAAGGATAAGGGTATGGTAGAAAGGGAAGAGACAAGAATTCAGACCTTCTTTCCTAGACTATTCTAAGCAGACAGAGTTACAGAAACTTAACAACAGAATAGAAGATCGTAATGAAAAGTTTTAAAATAGGAACTGCTGGAGAAGCAAAGAGAACCTGGCTTATTAAATCCCTGGCTTCCTTTATACTTAGTCCCTTCTCAGAGGCCCCAGTCAAAGCCAGTTGCCTTCGCAGGAGACAATTAGACTCCCGCTCAAATATGTGTTTTAACACATGGCAGTTTAGATGCAGTTGCTTGTCTCCTTAAATGTCTAAGACTATTTACTGTATTTATGGCCAGTTTTAATATGCTGCCATGTTTTCAGTATTGGCTGCCAGATATTATTTTAATACTGAGGTATCTCTTGCAAGGAAGCAACCTGATTCATTATTATTAAGTTATCTTTTTTGACAGTAAATTCTGCCTGGCTCTAAGATTACGTAGAAGAAGAATGTCCTTTCACAATCATGGTTGCCTCCTTGACGTTTCTCCTGTTTTCTTTGTAGAGATTTTCTTCCAAGGTTTTATTACAGCCAGGGTGACAAGTGTTTTGTTGTTGTTGAAGTAAGTTGGCATGTGCTAAATTGCCTCTGACAGAAGAAGAACTCAATCAAAACTGACATTTTCTGTCTAGTGTTTCACTAAAAGCACGCTAGGTTGTGATATGTTTTAATGTTTAGACTTCAGTTCTGCAGTGAACGTTAAATCGACAACTCTGCCTCGCATACCAATTCAGGGAATTAGCACAGAGCTTGGAAACTCTTGAAAATAAGGTGTGACCCTGCTGAAGATAATTCTGGCTTCCAGGCTTTCATGGAGGCTATATTAATTCATTAAAATATTCAAGCATGCTGCATACAAATTCTGACAGACATTCAACGGTTTGTTGTCTCCTATTAATCACTTTATCATTTATATCATTCTTTCACTAGAGGCATTAGAATACATTTGATTAATATCTTATTTCTATTGTTCTTATGAGCAATGTTCATTAGGTCTGCTCTAGAGAACTTTGTCTCCTTTTAAGTAAATGGGAATAAAACAATAGATAATTACCAAATCTTGGTGTTGTTTTCTGTGATTGCACAGTGTCTCCTGACAACCATGGCTATCACACTTACTTCAGCCTGTGGCTTAGATGGATAATGATGATACGTGTGTGGTCTCTTATCTTAACCTGACAAGAGATGAAGACTTGCTGAAGATCACTTGACTGAAGGGAAATCTTAGCACCTCTGAGTATTCCCTGGCTACTTCATTGTTCTTTCATTTGGTATCCTTTTGCAGGGATCCTGTCCATTTGGTCTGAATGTCAGATCAAGAGGAACTGTTTCCTTCATCCATTCTACTAAACATAAAGAGAGATGAGGGAAATTTTAGAAGTCTCTTAAAGCTCCAAATATTGAGCTCACTATTGCATATATTCCTTTCTCTAATCTAAACCATTAGGCAATTCTTGATGATTCATACGCCAAATACTTTGCTTCAGTTTTTGAAGCATAAATTGTTCTAGAATATGTTTTGAATTGATTTAGGAAAAACTCAAATTTGGATGTGTTTCATGTACAAATCTTATAAAACCAGGTTTTTGAACATTATTGTTAGTGAATGTTTTAAAGGGAAAAATAATATTTACTATTAAAAAGAAGGTAAGCAAACTAAGCCTGAAGGATAATAGAAACAGTAAACACAGAAGCATGCTTCTTGTTCAAAAATATCTATTTTCAGTTGCTGACTTTTTTGTAGTCCCTAGATTCAGCACCTATTTTTTTAATATAGGTAGTTGCCCCTGACATTTGGGGTCCTGCCTTCTCTCAACTGCCTTGCCCTGCATTCCCTGGGCTGAGCAACTCACCACAGGAAGCTCCACAGAACATGCTGCTTAGAGCTAACTCCTCAGCATCCATATGGCTTGATCAAGGTTCTTTACAAGCTTGATTGCATGCACCTTGTACCTAGTATTTATTGACCGTGCTGCTTTCCTTCTGTTCACTGCATCGCCCTTATTCATTGTTCATTTTCTGCCTTCCTAAAATTAATAAATAATCAACCAATTGGGCAGAAAATTGCCCCACAGAAGTCAGTGCAATCTCACTTATCCAGATTTCAGTTTTCTGGCCATCTTATTTCTATAAAATTTAGATATGAACAACCCCATATGTGTGAAGAAAAAAAGCCATTGAATGAGAGCTTATATTTACAAGTGAGGGCAAGTCAGCAAAGTATTATAAGAGAAAGATGTAAAGATAATCTCCCAGAAGTATTTCTGCTTTGTGCAAATTGCCTCATTTTTAGCACCCCTCTTCACACTCCTTTGTGTGTATTAGGAGGGAGATGGGGAGAAACAGGAAGGAAAATGGCTTTTGGAGAGAGAACATAGCAAAATGGAAAGTTCAGAGGTTTTAAGTGCAGAAAGACAAAGTTTCAAATCTTGGCTTTGACACTTACGATATTGGGCAAGTTATTTAAACTTGAGTTTCATTCCCTTCATCTGTTAAATAGAGAAATATCACTTGCTTTGTTTGTTTAAACTTTTTGTGATTTCATCTGAAGCTTCTGACCCTAAATATAACCTAGATGATGGCAATTTTTATTTCCTTTTCTTTAGTTTTATTAGTCCAGGTTCTCCTGTCTTGAGGAGAACATTTCTCTTTGTTTGTTCTGCACCTAGAAGGTGGGAAGAATCCAATAAATATGTGTCATGTGAATCTATGAGTGAATAAGTAGTCCATGGTATTCCTTCAGAGAAATACTGAACTTGTGTTAAGATACCTTCATAAGTCTTAATTTTTTCTAATAAGGCTAGTAATGTAGTTTCCCAAAATTCAGCAAAAATTGGAAAATTAAATTAGAATCAGGCTTGAAGATGGCTAGTTAGGTACATAAACAATAGTAAAACTTACAGCCCACAGGTTGAAGATAGAGAAAAGCTGAAAAACATTTGAGTGTGACCTGTTCTACAGCTCTCCAAGCCATACTGATTCCATTCGCTATTATATTACAGAATAGATTGGCATTCATGTAGATAGATACTTTGAGCTTTAATAGAAAAGTAAAATTATACTAAACTCATGTGTTTTAGAAGGCATAAATGTGTGTAATATGTTTCAGAAATATTTATTAAAATTACTTTCAGTGCTTGAAAGCTTCAGTTATCTATAAAATTAACATACATATCCAGATATTCCGCTTCAATGTCAGATTAGCAGAGTGTTCTGCCTATTATTACCTATCATCCTCCACCTCCATTTGGCATTTTTCCCCTACCAAAGCATGCTACAGTGATGAATAGACTTTCTAAGGAAGGATACTTTCTGGAAAGGTAAGAAAACCTACTTTAAAATTAGCAAAGGCCATCCTAGACCTGTTTCAGGTGATCATTCAAACATTTATACTTCACTGTGATGTCAAGGAAATTCCCAGGCTCAGCCTGGCATCAGTACCATTGTATACATTTCTAATCTGAGCCAGACATCTGTGAGTGAACTCAACAAGCCCCAGGGCAGGAAGACTGGCATTTTTCCACCTGAATGACTGTTTAAGTAAAAGCAGCACAGGGGGAGAAAGACAGAGTAATGTTTTCTTTGTAATTGGTGTTGGCTTGAATCTATGCAATTTATAAACTGGCTCAAAGGCTGTTCATTTTCAAAAAGACAATGCTTTCATATAATGTATCAATCATCAAAGAGCTGGAAGATGCAGTAAAGTTTTAACTATATGAGTAGTCTAAACTTTTCCTTATAGCTTTCCATGCATACTGCAGCTCTATCCTTCCCAAATAGACTACCACATCCTTCACCACACACATACACACACATACCTAAAGTATGTGGCAATTTCCTTGCTCCCTTGGCTTATTTGATAAATGCTTTAAAGTATATTCACATAAAAGTAAGTCCCAAGTTCCTTTTAGTGGCTCACTGAGTGAAAAAGATTTACAGATAGACTGACGAATATTAAATATTAAAGAAAAACCAATTATAAAAATCATACATGTATTTTAATATTCTTATGTAAATCAAAATTTAGAAATTTGTAAGAAAGTAGAAGGGATTAATACTGTCTACAATAGAAAGTAAATAGGAAGCTAGGTTCAGTAATAATTTCTGAGAGCAACTTTAATAAATTGCTGTGAATACTGGTACAGGTTAGTTAGTGTAGGTGCCAGGAAGAAAAGTCAAGTGGTGGCAAATTGTGGAGATGCAGAGATAGACATACTATACGGGACTTTACTTGGGACTGTATTCTAGCAATGGGACTCTCCTTTACTACTCTCCCTTTTTTTATGGAACAAGAATAAAAGCAGCCTTGTATTCAGAGAATACATATTTTGGGCTCAAGCATTAGTTAGGCTGAGCTTAGCTGCCAGTTTTGAGGAGACTTCAAGGAATTGCCATCTGCCTGATACTTGAAGACATTAGGAGTCTTCAGCTCCTGTATGCAAATTGAAGATGGGCAAATCCCTAGCCCTGAGAGGAAGGACAAGTTCTCAGCTCCAATAGGTCATTGCCAGACAACCTGTAATGAATCTCTAAAGTTTCTCATCTGATTTTCATAGCTGCTTGTCTACACAAATCTTTATATAACTATTGAATATCAAATTTAAATCAGAGATTTCATTATTACAGAAAATATGAATTTGATGGAATTCATTTAGAAAACATAGAATTAAGAGGTTACAATTATTTTTTTCAAGCCCTTCATCTTGCATGTGAAAGAAGAGGGTTTAAGGATTTAACTATATTTGTTGGGATTTCTGACCTTTCTTGGTTTGTGCTTTTGGTCCAAACTTATCTTCTCAATAGCTAATCAATTTTCCTGAAATAAAGTATGTTGCACATGTCTCAGGTTTACCAGCTGTAGGTCACCATTTTTCTTCTAATTTTTACACTTCACTTTTTGTACAAATTCTATAGTGAACCAAGCCCCTACCAGTTTCACTGACACAAATTAACTTCTGTTAACATATCTTCAGTACAAGGAGGTTCAGGAAAGGTTTGTAATTCATGCACACAAATAAGCCTGTCAGCTGAAGTTACCATGTGGCAAGTGCCTTCTTTTTCTCTACTACTTTGACACTTTCTTGTTAATGTCTGATCTTGTGAAACTTCACCCTTGGCTTCACTGAGGATTTGATCCACAGAACAATCCAAAGGCAGTTAAGTTTCCAGTTAATCCAAATATTCCAATCATAAGGGCAAAATGCATTTCTGTGTTTTATGAAAAGACTAAGAGAATGACCTCCAACATACCCCAAGAGCCTTATAATACAATGTTTATTTTGGCTCTAAAACAAACAAATAGAAACCAAACCAATCTAAAAAGCCATCAAAGGAGATGACTAAATAAATCATAGTAATATATGTCTATACTGAGGCAAAGCTACTCAAAGAAGGAAGTGGGTCTATGGGAAAAAAAATTCCCAAGATATTATATTAGATATTAATACATAGGTGGCTGCAGAATGGTATTTTAACATTAAAATTAATAATGAAATTCTCCCATAAAATACAGTATTTATAATTTGGGTACTTAATGAACCAAATGCATATAACAAAAGGCCAGAAAAAATACACAGCAAATTCAGAAAAGCAGTTCCCTTCCAGGAGTAAGGAAGGGATTAGGGCTGGGGATGCTGATCTATAGAACTTTTATGTAATGACTCTTTACACAGGAATTTATTAAAGTATTTTTTTATGTAAATCAATTAACTTTGCTACCTACCTTGCTGAGTCCATAAGAATATAAGAGGATTTATGGGTGGCCAAATGAAAGGGCCAATGCTGTTCAGGAGACTAATGTGGTTTTTTTTTTTTTTTTTTTTTTTTTCGATACGCGGGCCTCTCACTGTTGTGGCCTCTCCCATTGCAGAGCACAGGCTCCAGACGCGCAGGCTCAGCGGCCATGGCTCACGGGCCCAGCCGCTCCGCGGCATGTGGGATCTTCCCGGACCGGGGCACGAACCTGCGTCTCCCGCATCGGCAGGCAGACTCTCAACCACTGCGCCACCAGGGAAGCCCGACTAATGTGTTTTTATTAACAATACCTGTCCTTTATTAACCTCCTACTAAGGTCCAGGCACTGTGCCAGGGGCTTTACATGCATTAATGCTAATCTATTTTTTAATTGAATTGTAATTGACATACACTATTATATTGGTTTCAGGTATACAACATAGTGACTCAATATTTTTATACACTATGAAATGATCACCACAATAAGTCTAGTTACCATCGGTCACCATACAAAGTTGTTACAATATTACTGGCTAAATTCCCTATACTGTACATTATATCCCTATGATGTATTTATTTTATAGTTATAAGTTTGTGCCTTTTAATCCTCTTCACAGATTACATCTATCCCCCCATCTCCCTACCCTCTGGCAACCACCATATTGTTCTCTGTATCTGTGAGTCTGTTTTTATTTTGTTATGTTTGTTCATTAGTTTTGCTTTTTAGATTCCAAGTATAAGTGAAATCATATGTTGTTTTTCTCTGACTTATTTCACTTAGCGTATCTCTAGCTGCATCCACGTTTTCACAAATGGCAAGATTTCATTCTTCATCATCACTGAGTAATATTTCATCATACCTATATCTATATCTATCTATATCTATATATCTCCCATACCTTCATTATCCATTCATCTATCAATAGACACTTAGGTTGCTTCCATATCTTGGCTATTGTAAATAATGATGCAATGAACAATGGGGTGCATGTATGTTTTCAAATTAATATTTTTGTTTTCTTCAGATACATACACAGAAGTAGGATTGCTGCGTCATACAATAGTTCTAATTTTAGTTTTTGTTGAGAAAACTTCATACTGTTTTTTACAGGGGCTGCACCAATTTACATTCCCACCAACAGTGTACGAGTGTTTCCTTTTCTCCACTTCCTCATCAACACTTGTTTCTTGCCATTTTGATAAAAATCATTCTGACAGATGTGACGTGGTATGGTTTTGATTTGCATTCCCCTGATGATTAGTGATATTGAGCATCTTTTCATGTGCCTGTTGGCCATCTCTATACATTGTTTGGAAAAATGGCTATTCAGATCTTCTGCCCATTTTTCAAAAGGGTTGTTTTTATTGTTATTGAGTTGTATGAGTTATTTATATATTTTGGATACCAACCCCTTATCAGATATATCATTTGCAAGCATCTTTTCCCATTTAGTAGTTTGCCTTCTTGCTTTGTTGGTTGTTTCCTTTGCTGTGCAAAAGCTTTTGAGTATGATGTACTCCCACTTATTTATGCTTTTGTTGCCCTTGCCTGATAAGACATATACAAAAAAATATGAAGATCAAAGTCAAAGAAATTACTGCCTATGTTTTCTTTTTGGAGTTTTATGATTTCAGGTCTTATATATAAGTCCTTAATCCATTGAGTTTATTTTTGTATATGGTGTAAGAAAGTGGTCCAGTTTTATTCTTTTGCATGTGGCTGTCCAGTTTTCCTAAAACAATTTATTGAAGAGACTGTCTTTTCCCTGTTGTATGTTCTTGCCTCCTTTGTTGTAAGTTAATTCACTATATGAGCATGGGTTTATTTCTGAGCTGTCTATCCTGTTCCATTGATCTATATGTCTGTTTTTGTGCCAGTACCATACTGGTTTTTTTTTGTTTGTTTGGTTTTGTTTTTGTTTTTGCAGTATGCAGGCCTCTCACTCTTGTGGCCTCTCCCGTTGCGGAGCACAGGCTCTGGACGCACAGGCTCAGTGGCCATGGCTCACAGGCCCAGCCACTCCGCGGCATGTGGGATCTTCCTGGACTGGGGCACGAACCCGTGTTCCCTGCATCGGCAGGTGGACTCTCAACCACTGCGCCACCAGGGAAGCCCCAGTACCATACTGTTTTGATTACTGTAGCTATGAGGTATAGTTTTAAGTCTGGGAGCAGAATACCTCCAGCTTTGTTCTTCTTTCTCATGATTGTTTTGGCTCTCCAGGGTCTTTTGTGGCTCTGTAGACATTTCAGAATGATTTGTTCTAGTTCTGTGAAAAATACCATGAGTATTTTGATATGGATTGCATTTAACCTATAGATTGCTTTGGGTAGTATGAACATTTTAACAATATTGATTCTTTCACTCCATGAACACAGTATACCTTTCCATTTATTTGTATCATCTTCAATTTTATTCCTCAGTGTCTTATAGTTTTCAGAGTATAGGTCTTTCAATTCCTTGGTTAAATTTATTTCTAGGTACTTTATTCTTTTTGATATGATTTTCAAATGGAATTTTTTTCTGATAGTTTACTATTAGTATATAAAAAAGCAACAGATTTCTGTATATTAATTTTGTGTCCTGCAACTTTACTGAATTCATTTATTAGTTGTAATAGTTTTTTGGTGGACTTTTGGGGGGGTTATCTAAATACAGTATATTGCCATCTGCAAATAGTGACAGTTTCACCTCTTCCTTTTCAGTTGGGATGACTTTTTTTTTTTTTCTTGTCTGATTGCTGTGTCTAGGACTTCCAAAACTATATTGAATAAAAAGTGATGAGAGTGGGCATTCTTGTCTCACTCCTGATATTAACAGAAAAGCTTTCATCACTGAGTACAGTGTTAATTGTGGGTTTGTCATATGTGACCTTTATTATATTCAGGTAAGTTTCCTCTTTACCCACTTTGTTGAGAGTTTTTATCATAAATAGATGTTGACTCTTTTCAAATGCTTTTTTTTGGCATCTGTTGAGATGATCAGATGATTTTTATTCTTCATGTTTTTAATGTGAGGTATCATGTTGATTGATTTGCAGATTTTAAACCATATTTGCATCCCTGGAATTAATGCCACTTCATTCTGTTGTATAATCCTTTTAATGCATTGTTAAATTTGGTTAGCTAATATTTTGTTGAGGATTTTTGCACCTATGTTTATCCATGATATCAGCCTGTTATTTTCTCTTTTTGTGTTGTCTTAGTCTGGTTCTGGTATGAAGGTACTGTTGGCCTTGTAAAATGAGTTCATAAACATTCATTCCTCTTCAAATTTTTTGGAATAATTTGGGAGGATAGGTATTAGCTCTTCTTGAAATGTTTTGTCAAACTCACCTGTGAAGCTATCTGGACCTGGACTTTTTTTCTGGTCGGGGAGGTAGTTTTTTGATTACTGAATCAGTTTTGTTACTAGTGATCAGTTTATTCTTATTTTCTATTTCAGTCTTGGAAGATTGTATAGTTCTAGGACTTTATCTAATTCTTCCAGGTTGTCTAATTTGTTGGCATATAATTTTTCATAGTATTCTGTTATCATCCTTTGTATTTCTGTGCTGTTGTTTGTAATTTCTCTTCTTTCATTCCTGATTTTTTTTAATTTGCATTTTCTCTTTTTTTCTTGATGAGTCTGACTAAAGTTTGTCGATGTCTCTTTTCAAATGAAACCAACTCTTAGTTTCATTGGTCTTTTCTATTATATTTTAGTCTCTATTTCATTTACTTCCAGTTTAATCTTTATTATTTCCTTCCTTGTACTAACTTTGGGCTTTACTTTCTCTTCTTCTAGTCCCTTTAAACATAAATTTAAATTATTTCATATTTTTCTTCTTTCTTGATGGAGGCCTGTATCTCTATGAACTTCCATCTTAGAACTGCTTTTGCTACATCCCATGGATTTTGGAGAGTTGTGTTTTCACTTTCTTCATCTCCAGGTGCTTCTTGATTTCCTCTTTGATTTCTTCACTGACTCATTCATTCTTTGGTAGTATGTTTTTAGTCTCAATGTGTTTGTGGTTTTTGTAGGGGTTTTTTTTCTATTTTTTTCTTGTAGTTGGTTTCTAGTCTCATACCATTGTGATTGGAAAAGATGCTTGGTATGATTTCAGTCTTCTTACATTTATTGACACTTTTTTCACCAAACATGTAAGGTAGTCTGGAGAATGTTCCATATGCACTTGAAAAATGTGTATTTTGCTGCTTTGGGATATTTATATACCTACTAATTTCATCTGGTTTAATGTGTGTTTAAGACCCGTTTTTCCTTATTGATTTTCTGTCTGGATGATCTATACATTGATGTTAGTGGGTTAATATAGTCCCCTACTATTATTATATTGTTATTTTTAAATTTCTCTTACTATTTGCTTTATATACATAAATGTTTACAAATGTCATATTCTCTGGTTGGATTGACCCCTTTATCATCAGGAATGCCCTTCTTTGTCTTTTGTTACAGTCTATTTTAAAGTCTATTTCATCTTATATGAGTATTGCTACCCCAGCTCTCTTTTTTTCCATTTGCATGGAATATCTTTTTCCATCCCTTCATGTGCAGTCTATGTGTATCTTTAGATTTAATGCGAGTCTTTTGTAGACAGCATATTGATGGGTCTTGTGTTTCTATCCATTCAGCCACCCTATATCTTTTAATTGGAACATTGAGGATTGGAGCAATTAAATTACATTTAAAGTAATTATGGATAGATATGTCCTTATTGCCATTCTATTAATTGTTCTGGTTGTTTTTGTAGTTCTCTATCTTTTGTAGAACCAGTCTTCCCTTGATTCCTTCCCTTGTAATTTGTTATGTTTGGATTCCTTTGTCTTTATTTTTGTGTGTATTCATTGTAAGTTTTTGGTTTGTGGTTACCATGAGGTTCATATATATCAACCTGTATGTTTAGCAGACTATTCTAAGCTGATAGTCACTTAAGGTTGAACACCTTCTAAAAGCACTGCATTTTAGTTCCCCCTCCACCATATGACCACCTCCTAAAAGCAGTGCATTTTAGTTCCCCCTCCACCATGTTTATGTTTTTGATGTTATATTTTACATCTTGTTATTCTGTGTATCCTTTGCTTACTGTAATTATACAGGTGGCTTAAGTGTGCCCATCCACCACATAGTCAAAAATGTGTGTGTAATTTTACAATTGGCCCTCCAAATCTACAGTTCCCTACCCACAGATTCAACCAACCATGGATTGTGTAGTACTGTAGTATAGCTACTGAAAAAAATCCATGTTTAAGTGGACCTGTGCAGTTCAAACCTGTGTTGTTCAATGTTCAACTGTAGTTGGCTGTACTAATTTTATCATGAGCCTTCATACTAGCTTTTTAAGTGGCTGATCCACTGCCTCTACTATACACTTGCCTTTACCAGTGAGATTGTTTTCTTTCACATATTTTCTTATTTCTAGTCATAGCCTTTTTATTCCACTTAAAGAAGTCCTTTTAACATTTCTTGAAAGGCTAGTTTAGTGATGATGAGCTCCTTTAGTTTTTGCTTGTCTGAGAAACTCTTCATCTCTTGTTCAGCTCTGAGTGAAAACCTTGTTGGATAGTTTGAGTCTAGATTGTAAGTTTTTCCCTTTCAGCACTTTAAATATATCCTGCCACTTTCTTCTGGCCCATGAAGTTTCTGTTGAAAAATAACCTGATAAACTTTATGGGGTTTCCCTTTTATGTCATTGTTTTTCTCTTGTTCACGTTAAGATTTTCTCTCTTTATCTTTAACTTCTGCCATTTTAACTATAATGTGTCTTACTGTGGATCTCTTTGGATTCATGTTGTTTGGGACTCTGTGATTCTTAGATCTGGATGTCTGTTTCTTTTACCAGGCTAGGGAAGTTTTCAAGCATTACTTCTTCAAATATTTTTTTCTGTCTCTTTCTCTCTTTCCTTCCAGGACTCCTATAACACAAACTTTAATATGCTTGATATTGTCCCAGAGGTCTCTTAAACTATCCTCAATTTTTTAAAAATCTTTTTTCTTTTTGCTGTTCTGATTGGGTGATTTCCATTCTTCTATCTTCAAGATTGCTTATTCATTCTTCTGTATCATTGCTCTATCGTATTTTTCATTTCACTTATTGTATTTTTAGCTATGAATATTTTCTTCTTATGTTTTCTAACCCTTTGTTAATGTTCATTCATTCTTCATTCACTGAGTTCACTCATTCTTCTCCTGAGTTCAGTGAGCATTTTATGACCATTGCTTTAAACTCTTTATCAGGTAAATTACTCATACCCATTTCATTAGTCCCCCCCACACCCTGGGTTTTATCTTGTTCTATCATTTGGATGGAACATATTCCTCTGTCTCCTCATTTTCTTTGGCTTGCTGTATTTGTTTCTATGAATTAGTCAGAACAGTGACCTCTTCTTTTCTTGAAGTAGTGGCCTGGTGTGGGAGAATCCCCTTCATAGACTAAATGCACAAGTATGGGCGTGATGTATGGCTGGAGTGAGCATGGGCTGGGAGGAGTATGGAGGAACACAAACAATGGTGCTCATTGGTGCCTCTGACCCCTAATAGGGTTCCAACCTTTCCCTGCCCATTTGGTAGATGTTTTATGGTTAGTAATTGGATTATTTTACTGCACAGCTTAGGTGCCCTTCAAACTGCTGTGATTTTGCTTTGTCCCATGGTGGGTGAGTCTGGGCTCACGTCCCTCATTGATATCCCTCCCTACTGCAGGTTGCTATGTTGGGAGTGGGGTTCCATGGATGCCATATCTCCATTTTTCTTACCCATTTCTGCGTGGCTCTTCTATATGCAGAAGCTCTTCAATCAACCCTCACATCTTCTTTGGGAGGAATTGCTTTATATGTAGGTGTAGATTCAGTGTATCTGTGGGAGGAAGTGGGTTCAGGGTCTTCCTATGATGCAGTCTTGGACCTGCCTCTGCGACTAATTTTTGTTCTGTGTAACATTAAATTTACTTATTAATTTGCAATTACAAATTATATTCTAAAGCCATTCAAACAAGTAGGCCTTACTGCTTAATATATCTCTTTTCTCCTTAAACTTCCCTTGGGAAGCGTAAGTTGCAATAGCAACTGCAAGGAGTTTCTAATGTGAATACCAGTGTCACCAAGCTCTCTGATCTTTCCCTGTCACCAAGAGGCACTGCTTCATTTGGATAAGCCCTCTGTTTCAAAATGTGATAGAAAACGTTTTTACTTCATACCTTTAGGTGTCATCTGGAGTAAAATGGGAGTAAAACAATTTCTTGTCTGACCACTTGTTTAAGAACTACAAGTGTTGATGGTCTGAGTAAAAACTAGATTTATTCAGGCATGCTCAGTGAATTAGTAACTCCAAAGCTCTTGGTGATGCACCAAGGTAATATTTCCTGTTAAGTTCCATCCTTCTCTCCCTACTTCCAGTAAATTTTTCCTTGTTCTTCTTTCTGGTTCTGGGTCTCCCTCACTCTCCAGTTAAAGTCTATTAAGGCAAGAGCCCTGCTGAAGAGGATACTAATTTAAAGATCAATTTCTACTTGATGAAAACATTAGTTCACTGTTGTTTGTTTAGTTGGTTTTGCTCTTTTAATGACCCCAAATGAATATAAAAGTTATCTGACGTTATAGAGTTTAATTTATTTTCAAAGCCCTAAGCAAATAATTCAAACAAAAAGGTTCAAAAATTTCATTACAAGATGTCAAATAAGACTCTGCAGATAAAACCACTTAAGTTCATGATGTGTCTTCTCTTATCTTCTCTGGGATTTTTATTCATTAGATTATTTTTTCTCTGTACTTCTCCCTTTTGCATTCTACAGTGAGTTCTCTCCCTCAACTTTTAAACATTCTCAGTCTCTCTGTCATTTAAAACTAATGACCTAACTAACAAACAAAATGTGTCTCAGCTATTGTTTATTCTTCATGCTTTGCTCTTCGGGTCCTAATTTCCTTATCTGTCATTCATTTCACCTCTCAGTCAGTCTAATTTGTTTATGGCTCCAACTTCTCTCACTGAGGGAGAGGATTTTTTGGTATTAAGGTAACAAATTTTTCTGAGAGTCTAATCAAAGCTTAAGGTTTAACCACTGGGGAAAAAATGCAAATACAATATACTCCTCCCAAAATTTGACAGAAGCCTATCTATGTGTCTGTCCTGAATTAGATACGTTGAAAGTAAAATCCATGAATTCAGGACTCACAACTCTCTTTTTCTTTATTATATCCTTAAGACAAACAGTTTTCAGATGCTTGTGAGCATTTAATAAATGTGTTACATGACTAAATCAATGCATTAAGTGCCATGGAATATGATAAGTATTTTTCACTCTACTAAATTATTGAGTACTAACAATAGACCATGCAACACACCAGCCTTTTTATATAAGTTTTATATGTGTAACCCACATGAATTCTGGAATTGATATCAGTCCATTATTACCCAGACAGCATTCAAACCATCCAATTCAAATAGCTACAAGAAAAAAGTCATTCCTGTCCTTACTTGAAACACATTAAAAAGAATGCAATTCATAACCCCTAGTAATATTTCTTAGTACCTGAATTTTCATAGGTCAAACTTCTCTGAAACTTTTTATTCACCAATCATATCCTAATTTCTCTCCACCAAAACTGCCTTCACTTTCCTTTCATCTTTTTTCCCCCTAAAAACTTAATAATTTAGATTGGCTTTGTCTCCTTATCTAATTAATTTTATTTCCCTTCAAGTGTTAATGATTCTTCCTTTTTGTGCCTGTCATATTATACTGCATAAAAGTTCAGGATTTGTCTGAAGAAGATCATTTTTCTACAGAAGTTAGAAGAGAGAGGAGGGGATAAGTGAGAGAAGACAGCATTCTGTTTCTGAACCCTAAATAACTGTAGGTTTTCTTACTATCTTTCTGTAAGTTACCAGAAACAAAATCTCAAAGATATAAAGCTATTTTCCCACAGGCTCACTAAAGGCTAAAACAAAACTCATCCAGATCCATTTGATTCCAAAAAGCATGTTCTTTAGCACCATACTTTACTACTTACTTGAAACTGTATTCATTCATTCCATAAATATTTAGGCTTATCTATTATGTACCAGGGGTACAGACATTAACAGAAAACTATGTAAAAATTCTTGACCTAATGGATCTGATTTTCAAGTGGAAGGATACAAAATAAAGAGTAAAATAAACAAAAATTAAACTGTATAACATTTATAAGGTGCTACAAACTATAGAACAAAATAAAGGGATATCTACACAGTGAGAGGTGGTGAAGGGGTTGAAGTTTTAATTAGATCAGTTGTGGTCATCCATATGAGAAGGGGACATTTGAGCAGTGACTTGAAGGAACTGAGAGAGTGAATCAGGAAGATAAATCCATGAGGATCCTTCCAGGCAGATGGAATAGTCAGTGCAAAGGCTTTAAGTGGTTCTGGATATTCAGAAAACAACGAAGAGGCTGTCATGGCTAGAGAGGAGTAAGCCAAGAGAAGAATAAGTGAGAGAGATACATGAAATATTTTATGTTTGTGTATTTTTCTCAGTTAATGACACATTATTTTACTAAGTTCCCCAAAGAGTCAGTGATCCAAAGGGTTAAATTTCACTACCTTTGGAAAAAGAGAGTTGGTAGATGGTTGGTTGTGGTACTCATTCACATTAGCTATTAATATGACTGTATATTACTTACTCCTTGAAATTCTGTACTCTTATCTCCCATAAGCATGCATGCTCCTGGATTGTCTCATAGCTCTTGGGATTTGCAACTTATGTACATCATGAGATCATATTTCTTAACCTAGGTGGTTGGTAAATGTCCACTGAGAAAATAAACACATATAAAAATATCTGGAATCCATGCATTTAGCAACAAAATAGAACACTGTGTTATGTGAACCACCCATCAGAGAATTGATCCATACATTGACTTTGAGCACTTGTCAGAAGTTTTCTTGAGACTGATATTTAAGAGAGTCAGGCTTTCTATATTCTCAAAGTTCTATCCTTGTCAAGAGTTAACTCACCCAAATGACATTCCTGAGTTAAATTTTCAGTTCCTTGATTTTTATAATGATATATTTGTAAGAAGTATCTACCAGAAAAGTGTATTTTATCTCAGAAAATTATAATCATATATTATTCATTAAGTTATTTATTCCCACTCACATGAGGGTCCATTTGACATAGTTTTTCTAGAACTCAGTGCAAGAAAAACATTTGTTTTACAAATTAACTTTCATGTTTTTGTTGTTGTCATTTTCTTAATGAGAACAACCTAAGCCCAACCCCTTTCTCACCTGCCTGTCTCCTATGACACTCAAAACTATATTGAAAAAAAAAAAAAAAAGAAAAGAAAAGAAAAACTATATTGAATACTTATTGAAAATATGTGATATACAGGACACTATTACAATCAATCTGTGAAGTGTACAGTGATTGAATAGCTAGTGATACTGTTTTCACAAATCTTGCAGGGAGTGTAAAACTTATGTGTAAACAACAGTGACATAAGAAGTAAGATAATAAGAACATTAATGAGGTTAAGGAGATAGATTACTTTCAACAGTGGAGAATTATAGCAATCAGCTCTTGAAAGTATGTAACTATCATCTTTTAAAAATGTTTTCCCCTTTAATTATTTTATTCTGTATGTCAAAACTAAGTCATATCCTTTTCACAGATAGTCAAGGAATATATCATCCCTTATAACAATTCCAAATCTTTATGAAACATGACATCACACATCCTGATAATCCTCTGTGTATTTTAGAATTGTTCTAGATTGTATGCAAACAAAGACAAAGTTCTCTGAGAATGATGAAACAAGAAAAAAAAAAGATTAAAGGAAGCCGTGAAGATTTCCTGGAAAAAAACAAAATAACAATTTGTCCTGGATTATATAATTGCCTACTTTTCTGATGTTAGAGAAATAAACCGGATAAATCATGGGGTAATTGTTTTCATAGGTCTCTTTGTTTTGCTATTGATTTTCCATATTATAAATGAGAGAAAGCACTACGTATGCCTAAATCTGTATGCATTTGACAAGGGAAGAATATGGTGTGGGTGTGTCTTCATGTGTCTCTGTGTGTTTCTATGAGTCTACTATGTCTACATTGGAATGATATTTACCTTGATTGAAATCTGGAATTTTATCCAAGATTTGATTGGCACATAGGTAAATCTGACTTACTGCAAAAGAAATAAAATCAGCAACAAGACAGAGATAATAAAAGCATGATTTAAAAATAAGAGACTGAGTCATAATTAAATATTTTAGAGGAGACAGAACTAATTATGAGGTTTCAGACCAAATAGCTGTCTTTAGATCCTGTATGCACAAGATGGAATTTTGGTGATTTCCACATTTAAAATTTAGTTCTTCATCTCTTAAGAGGAAATATGCATTTTCACATGAGTATTATTTGTTCAATATCATTTAATTTTAAAAAGTATAGTTAGCTGAGCACCACATCAGTTACACAAAACCCCTGTGGAAGTACATTCTCTCACTCTCTATTACAGATAACAAGTAGGTGTTGATGAAATTGTAATTATTGGTCAAAGCCTGACTTAGCTGACCTTCAACGTTATGGCATCATCTCTATTTCATAACAAAGCAATTCAAACATCATGGACTAAACTGTTATCATTAGATTTATACATAAAAAGGAAAACATAGTTGCTAACTATTTCTTAATATATCTAAAGACTTTTCTTGGCCCACATTTTCCATTTACCAACACTATGATCAAGGCCCAACTTCCTTTTACAATGTGGAAAGACTGTTAGAATGTCAGGATTTCATAAATATGATAAGCACTGCTGAAGGAGCCTTAGCTAGCTAATTCATCTCATTTCACAGTTTGGGGAAGGGGCAGGGTGGCTATGTTTAGAAGTCCTTTAAAATACGGGATCCATAGCAGTCCTTTTGTTCACATAATAAGCTCTCCAAGATGAAAGAGGATCTTACATAAAATACCTTTATGATCTGAGCAGTACATCCTCATTACATTTTTAGATCTCCATTTCAAAGACTTCAGGCCTACTTTCCTCTCATGAAGTAAGACCTCTCTAAAGAGCATCACAAATGGGCTGCCATGTACTGCACTTACTGGGTCATAAACTGCATATTGGTTGATTAGAGAAAACTAAAAGGCAACACTGGGATTTGCTCCCCTGGAAGTTGGTATTCTTACCACTGACTTTTACCCTTACCTGTCTGCGGCACCTCTCTCAGCTTCCTATCTCATTTCTTTTAGATCAAACTGGTATAAAACATCCCTGTAGGTGACTTTATTCTCATGGTAAGGCTTGTGAATTTGAGTTCTTTGTTTCACAAAAGCCTGACAAATTCAGCTTTCACTCAAGCCTCTGAACACAGTTGTTAACTAACTAAACAAGAATAGTAAAAAGCTGACAGCTGACAGGCTTTGCATAGACTTTGTCTGCAAGTGGATCATTTCAAAGAATTTGAGCCTGGTGATTTTAACGAACACTCAATTAATTTATGTCATAGATTGTAATCATATCACCTGCAGCTTAACCTTCAAAGGTTAAGGAGATTTAGGGCTAGGTCAAATGAACCTGAACAACAAAATTTCTTTATATTAAAAGAGAGCACTTTGAAAATGTCATAATGTAGTCATTTGTTCACTTCCTCTAGAATTTAATAACATCTCAGACACTCCCCTCTACAAACAGCAGCAGCCCCTGTCTCCTCAGATTCTAGCCATTCTTAAAGAAAAGGACAGAGCAAAGTAAAAGTGAGTTGCTGGGTGAGGACAGAGTACAGAAATGTGAGACTTGTGAATGTGGTTTAAATAAAGAATACAGAGAGTGAACATCTAGAAGATACATATGAGAAACCAGGAAGAGGTTAGAAAAAATATTTTACCAACACCAAAAATATAGATTAAAAGGCAAGGCATAAATTTAAATTTCTCTTCCATGAAATCATACTTTTAATAAATGAAGACATATTTTAGGTGTGTGGGTTTGTGTACATATTTTTCCAGATTACTTATAAATAATGGGGAAGGGAATGGTATGGGAGCAGGTGGTTGGCAATATTTGGGAAAGGAGTTAAATTTGAAGCAGCTGCTGATAATTTTCCTACAGTATTATTCATCATTTAAAAAAATTAAAATGATTATAATTACCCTGATATGTCACATCATATGTGACTGAAAAGAGGAAACGATGGAGATGGAGAAAATGTCCATATCCCTGGAGTAGGTGTTCATTACTCTGTAAACTCCCAAGAAGCTGTTCTCCATGGGATGTTACCCCAATGGATGCAGCTCAGGTAAGCAATAAAATCTAACAGAAGGCCTGTGAGTGCCAGTGGCCACCTGATCAGAGCTCATTTAGTGATTGTCATCACTTTGTAGCAACCATGCAGTTAATACCCAGTGTATTTGACACCTGCTATGTTAAATTAGTACTTACAGAATTAACACCTACTGTCAGCCACCCAGCATGAATGTTGCTTTCTTCAGAATAAAGGGGAAATGAATTATTTCCCTAGAAATTTGTGGAAATTATTTTTGTGGATGGAGAATTCCTTGGAAAGATCTTGGGACTGGCAGTCAAGATTCTTCATTTTTTTATAGAGTTAGCACTGCTAGTAATTCAGAGTCTCTTTCTGGCTGTCAGAATACAGATCTAAAAGAAGAGCTTATTATCATCCCTAGAAATAAACAAGACACTAGAGGTAAACATGTTTTCTAAAGTATGAAAACCTATATAGGTGTGAAGTGGTATGTTAATTGTCCATTAATAATCATAATGAATTTGTCATTTTCAATTCTCATTGATTATTTGTAAATGGGAAAATATCTCTTGCAGTACATTTTCTTTTTTTTTTTTTTTTTTTTTTGCTGTACGCGGGCCTCTCACTGCTGTGGCCTCTCCCGTTGCGGAGCACAGGCTCCGGACACACAGGCTCCGCGGCCATGGCTCGCGGGCCCAGCCGCTCCGCGGCATGTGGGATCTTCCGGGATCGGGGCACGAACCCGTGTCCCCTGCATCGGCAGGCGGACTCTTAACCACTGCGCCACCAGGGAAACCCAGTACATTTTCTTAGAGTAGGGCACAGTATTTATTTATAGAGAACTCTATACCTATTTATATTTATAGTTAATATAATATTACATAGTATCTTTTTAAAAACGTTTTATCTATTATGATTTTTATTAATATTATGTAATTACATATATTATAAAATATAACATATACACATGTGCATATACTGTGGGCAAATTACTTAACTTCTCTAACATGTCTCCTTATACATAAAACAATAAAAATAATAGTATTATTATGGTATAATAAATAGGAGGCACCTTAGCACAATGCCTGATATTGAAGGATAACCCTGAACAAACCAACAAGCAAAATAAATAATGTAAAGCAAAACAAAACAAACCCAGAACACCATTATACTGCAAAAACTTCTACTGTGGACCACAGTAATAATAAATGTATAGGACTTGAAACTTACCTTTGATTTGCTTATTCATTTGATTCAGCAAAAATATATTAGATACTGTGGGAAGTAATATTAAGTATAACATACAGTTTCTGACTTCATGGTGTTTAAAATATCATGGGGATAGAAGTTTTATCATTTCTTATAATTTAAGGAAAATTAAGTAAGTACTCTCAAGGAACAAAATAATAAAATAGTAGACATTAGGGAAGTTTCATTTTGAGGAACAATATAGGATATTTATTAAGAACTTGGGATTGAAGCAAGAAAGTTGCATGACCTCTACCAAGTAACTTTCTGTGCCTCAGTCTCTATTTATAAATTGGGGGTGTGACCGTATCTATGGCATAAAGTTAGTATAAAGATTGAGTGTTTGGAACAATGATTAGCACATAGTAAACATTCTAGCGGTGTTCATTATATCATTTAAAAATGGGGAATTTGAGAAAGGGTTTATCAAAAATATTAATATGGGCTGGGCCTTTGTGAAATTATAGACAGAATCAATGGTGAAAGCTATTCCATATGGCGAAACAATGTGCACATAAGTAGAAGACTTGGAAATTGCTGATCATCTGTATATTTGTGATAAATCATAATGGGAGATAAAGTTGGGTGGCAGAATGGGAGTATGCCCATAGAGCACCTGAAACCCATAATCAGAAGGATGCTTTATAATTCATAGGTGATGACAGCCATTGAAGGTTTTAGAAAAAAAAATGCCTCATTTTCAGAGGAACCAAAAATCAAGGAAAATTTAGTGTGTGGAAACTGAGTGAGTTTAGGAAAAGAAAGTGTTATCATAAAGATTGTTGGAGAGATAGCCCAGTGATGATATTAGTTCCTGGCCTCATATCAGGATCTAAGTTTCCTTAGTAATTACTCTTGAGACAATTACATATAAACCAGCCAGCTATTATAACCCAAAACCTGCACTTATTTGTTTTTTCTTATCTGAGACTCAGGCCGTGGTCATGGCACTGGATACTTCTTGACTGTTGGCTATGTGGAGATCTGTCAGGAACTCACTGTTACTGTACTTTGAGAGCTGCAAAGATTATATAAAGCTTGAAGAAACAACAATTTTAGAGATTAAATTGTGCAAAACCCATCAGTGTAAGTAGTTCTTAGAAATCTTCTTGATGGGATCTCCAAAGACCAAGTTTAAGAACATTCTGTTCTTAAACTATCTGCAAGGATGGAGAAAGCACACTTTTGGAATTCAATCAAATCTAATGACTTTGGGCCTTCCCTGGTGGCACAGTGGTTGAAGAGTCCGCCTGCTGATGCAGGGGACGCGGGTTCGTGCCCCGGTCGGGGAGGATCCCACATGCCGTGGAGCGGCTGGGCCTGTGAGCCATGGCCGCTGAGCCTGCGCGTCCAGGGCCTGTGCTCCACAGCGGGAGAGGCCACAACAGTGAGAGGCCTGCATACCGCAAAAAAAAAAAAAAAAAAAAATCTAATGACTTTAAGGCTGGGATCAATAACAGTTTTTATGCCAGGCATCAGAAATCTAGAATTCAAGACCAGACTGAGCAACTGTTCTTTGATAAAGACTGACTGAAAAAAAAATAAAGGATAATAGTTAATGGAGCTAATGTGAATAGAAATGTTCATTCCTTCAGAAAATGACAAAAATTCAGGTCCAAGTTTACTTCAAGAGCCTCTTGAGAGGAACACATTTATAAGATGATCTTAACTCAATGAAGGAGTGATATTATGAGCACAATACAATAGTGATTATTCACATCTCTCCTGTCTTCTGCCTCTTGGATGCAGGTTTTAGTCCCATAGAGAGATAAAACATACATTTTTTTAAAAAATGCAAAGTAATTTTATTAAATTCTTAATGTACACTAGGGCATAGACATTATTGTATTGGGAATCCTCATTTACAGACTACTACACAGCTTGAGCTTCCTGAAATGGTGTTTAAAAATTGCTGTACCAGAGAAAAATTAGAACCCGTGTCCCATGCATTGGCAGGTGGACTCCCAACCACTGCGCCACCAGGGAAGCCCAATGGCCCTCTTAAAAACAAAAATGATTAAAGAACCCTATCATGTCTTTCCTTCCTCATGTTAATATTCATGTAAACACTCCTGTTTTAGCTAACTACTTATGCTGAAAATAATGACCAAGAAGGATAGGAAAGAAAGGGTAACCCATAGTTCCTTTCCTTTTCAGTCTATCTTTACTCACCAGTAAGCTGAAGGTAGTGAGGATTGGGAGAACATGCATCAGGAGGTGAAATAAAATCAGTTGAGTTTGTTTCTTGTGCTGTTTTCACTATTCTGATATTAAGAATATATATGTATATGCATGTATGAGCTACAAAATGCAAATTGTATAATTTCAGGGATTCCACATATGAGTTAAATGCTATTATATTTGCATTTAAAACTGCTATTGTGCAATATAAAGTTAATCAGTAAAATTAATGCTAATAATTTAGAAGTTTCCTTTTTCTTGTCTCAGAACTATATTACAAAGTAAATTTAAAAACACCTTAAGAAGTTGAAAGAGAGACTGTGGAAGAAAGGAAAAAAGGTTTATCTTGCAAGATCCTTAACAGTGCTTTTCTCCTGTTTTTTCAAACAAGGGGCCCCCACATTTTCATTTTGCATGGGACACCACAAATTATGTAGACAGCCCTACCTATTCCTTTCTAGCTACCTTACTGTTATGCAAACCATACTTGCCCTATTGCTTTTACTTGAGCGTGTCAGCATTTCTCTCATTGCAAGGCCTTTATACTTTCTGTCTACCTGGCAAACCCTCCTCCCAAATAACCACAGCAAGCTTCTCATTTTCTTCACATTATTTCTTCCAATAAAATTTTCCCATTCAATCTCTCCTTGTCCAGGCTGTTTAAAGTGTAATCTCTCTCAGCAAGTGAAGTCTCAATTCTTTTTTTTCAGAAATATATGGTATAGTACATAATTAATTTGCTTGTTGTCTGTCTGTCCCATTTGTTGTGAGAAGGAATAAATTGCTATCTAGAAACAAAGATCTAGAGAGACACGGGGTAAATTACTCATGATTTTTCCCTGTAGAAAACATCATTTTAACCAAATGGTAAATTTTTGGCCTCTTTCCTTTGAGTTAATATTCAAAATGTGCTCAAACTTGGTTGTCAGATGGGATCTTAGTCTCAATGTAGAATTTTAATTCTTTGGCAAGAGAATAGATTTATATGTTACTTATGTCATAAAATTTAATTAAGACATAAAAGTTAAGATTATAGTTTATTTAATTTTAAATCTTTAAACAGTTTAAAGCCTCCAGTCTAACTTTTTATTTTTAACTTGAAATTAGTGAGCAGTAAGCATTCTGAATGGCGAATGGCAGGTGTTCACTGTAATGTGACAAAGCAGGTGTCAAATATTGTTTACTGGGTCTAACTGCTACTCCTTCTGGAAAGCTCTTTACTTTAGGGTTTCTCATAATTAAAAATATCTAGCCATCACCTGTCAACTTTGTTTCAATGGGACAGTGAAACCTTTAGGGAACATGACATGAGCAATCTTTCAGATAAAGAAAGAAAGGGGGGATATGTTGCCATTAATTATTTAGAGATACTTTTTTCTTCTGCTGTCAAAATTATAGCTGCATAAGTAACTCCTTCTGGAAAAATTATTGTACAGAGTCTGAGATTGGTACAATCTGATAAGTAAATTCAATCCCAAAGATGATGCGTAAAGGAGAGCCAAAACTGCAATGTTAGATTATAAATTCACGTGTCTTGCATTATTCTGTTTCCTATAAGACATCAAATACACACACTAACGTATTTTGAGAATACTCCAAAGAGACACATAAGATCAAGTGGGTAACTTAATAATAAATTGTATGTTTTAATGACAGAGGTTTTCCTAGTGTTCTAACTATAAGATAATACTAACTGCCATGGAACTGACTTGTATGGATCATAGTTCACACTTTCTGCATGATGATTATGGTATTTTAAAGACTTTATACATACCTGATTTATATTGCAAGGATAAAATATGAAACTTCATCTTCATAAAATAAAACTTGGTTAATGGTACCACTTTCATAAAGAATGGTGTCACCATGTTAAGGAGGTTTCCTGTTTGTTTTAAGTATCTGAAAGGTATGTTTATATAAAAAGTTTACATATACTTATTAGCCATAAAGTTGTTTTTATTTTTATCTCATCATATTTGTTTAAACTTTACCCAAACGTGTGGCTGTATTGTGCTACACTTGCTTAAATATATAAACTTCAATTGTTGATTTCTATCAATATTAAGAAATGCATATTAGGTTGGATCATAAAAAGTTGAGGTAAACACTGGCTGTTTAATGTTTAACCAACCTAATATATCCCTGCTAAGTTTATCTGAATATTGATTTTCAAGTGAGCTTGTTTTTTTTCTATACTTTTTCTTGAGGAGCTAGGTACCTGTAGTAATATGCATAGGGAAATGATCTGAATGAATTTTCTAAAGCAAATTGGGTAAAGTTAATAAAAATTATTTTCTTTCAGATCAATTAAGTTTGAACCATGAAAATGTATTTAGTCAACCTATATTATATTTTTCGATGGCCTTATAGATTTGAGATTTAAGTTTTCTTGTTGTGAGCAGTAGAAGCAGAGCTCAAACACACACACAACACACACATTCAAAACTTGCCAATACAAGGGTTTAAAGACCTAAATATAAGACATGGCACCATAGAACTCTTAGTAGAGAACATAATCAGGTAAATAAACATCCCAACCTTTTGGATGGGTGAAGCAACAACTATACAATCATATATAATTGGTTCCAGAAAACTGTGAATCACAAAATCTGTAATGAATAAAACACAGATTATCTAGAATATTTGATATTATTATTGTTATTTGTATTATTTGTAAGGATTAACTAACAGTGAACTTTCTAGACTTTATAAATTTGTATGTTTTAGAGAATAAATAAGAGTACAAGTGAATTGTACATCAAATCCAAATGCAGTTATGATAGATTATTAAAGTGAATCATTATTGCTAAAACTCCAATCTAAAAAAAATCAAAATAGTAACTTAAGGCTGCATTTACCTTCCATAAATTTATTTCATTTTAACAAATTCAAAATTAGTTTAATAAATCATATAGGAAATTCTGCATTAAAAATCGCTTTAAGATCCAAAAATCTGTTGAACAGATCAATCAGTAACCGTATACTATTCTTTCTAGTAAAATCAGAAAGCACTTCAACACAGTGAAAGTAGTTCAGTACTGAAGTTTATAAGGATGTAATTTCATCTGATTTTATCTTCTTACTGCCCACAATAATGGTCTGGTTATTTTATCCACTTAAATATTAGAACTACTCACTTGAATCAGCTGATTATAATAGGATTGAGTACTTGATATTTGACATTAAATAGCTAATCCATTTTATTATAAAGATCCTGCCTTAGGTTCCCCTTATAGCTATTAAATTTTAACTTGTCTTATAATTTAGGCAATGAGGGATCTGTTTAATCAGTTGTAATAATTTTAAGTGACTGTGTTTGACATGCAGTACTTTTCTGCTTTCAATTAGTCCCTAATGTAGACAGCCAGATCTGATTATTCAAAAGTGTTTTTTTTTTTTTTTTTTCACCTGAGTTATCTGCTTTGGTTTACTACATTGCCTGAGTTCATTGAAAAGTTGCCAAATATCTACTTCATGGTGGGCTGGGCAGACAGAGCAATAACATATTTGATATACCATATGATTTCATGGATAAATATGGTGAAAACAAGACACTTTATTGCCATATTTATCTTCATTCCTCAAACAAAACCTGGCCTCACAAATCTGCTCTCCCATTTTGGTTACCACTGTGATCACTGCCGTTTGCCAAGACCTAACTGATGAGTTGACAATGTACTATAATCATCCAGGTCAATAATTCATAAATTTTTAAAAGGTAACTTAGAGAAACTACCATCTTAGAAATCTATACCTAGACATTTAGAATAAATTTATTTGTTTAGCTCACATATTTCCTACTTTGGAGACTCAAATATGGTCATTAGATGATCCTTCCAGATTACTTATATGTTTCTATAGATATTTTCTTTATAATGTCACTTTTATTACACTTTTATTATTAATGTTACTTTTATTACATATGCTTCAACTGCTACTACAAATATACTACTTAGTGCTCAGAAATATTTTTTAAATGCATGTTACATAATAATTTGGCTTTTTTCCCCCTTCCAGATAAATTAGAATTGCCTTTGCTTCCCTTACTGACTTTTTAATGAAGCTCCTTCATATCTAATATAACTTTATTGGCATTTAGATGCTATACATTTACTTTTTTTTTTTTTTTGGTTAAATGGTGTATGTCATAATAACAAATTGCTGAAAAATACAGGATCAAACTTGTTGGGAGGATGTTAGCTTTCATGACTTTATACTCATTCTCATTTTTATAGAATGAACATTCAGATAAACTAACTACAGCTAAATTTTGTCATTTCTTTATTTTCTTAAAATAAAACACAATTTGGCACTCCTATGAAGGAGGCTGGAAAGTTGAATCTTACAAATGTTGCCAAGGCTCTTTTCCCATTTGATGAGAGTATATTGGAATCCTGGGAGGTATGGAATCCAGAAAAACACAGAGTGAAATAATTGTCTTGAGCAGTCAGTCCACATTGTTGGTCCTTGACCTTGACCTGTACAATCCTGGCTGATTCCCAAGTCAACAATTCCATTCTCTTTTGCTTTACCATAAAAGTGATCCACTCTCAGACTTCAGATTTTCTATCCAGGAGTCAGACCACAGTCTGATTTTCTAGCATGCTATAGGGGATACACATCAAGTTCTGAGAAGGGTTCTCCTAAAGAGAACTTTCCATTAGATTTCAAGTGAGAAGTGTGTTCCCTCATTCAGATAGGGGAATGATGAGAGAGTGGAGCTCACCACATGTTGGCAGCTTTTTTCAATATAATTCTCTACAAATAAACATCTTTGAATCACATTCTTACTACATGTTTTAATGGGAATCTAACACCTAACTGTGTCTTGGCCTTATTTTGAAATTTTTCAAGCGTGAGTTGTCTTACATCTCACTTGGTATTTGCTAAATATCTCAACTAAAACTCCCACTTTAATATTCTGTGCTTCAGTTTCTTCATCTGTAAAAAAGAACTTATTTTTTAAACATCCTATGTGGAAAATGACTTCTTAGGGTTATTGTGACAAATAAGTTATCTCATGCTTAAATAGAATTAAAAAAAATTAGATACATTTCTCTAAAGCTATGAAGTCTGCCTGCACAGATAGTTAAATGGCTGGAAAGAGAGATTGGACATAGGCAGTTACACTGGCTTATAAGTTTGAAACTCTTCCTATATTTTCTTTCCATCTTTTCAATTATTTTAACTACAGATACTGACCTATATATGTCTTGACACAGATATTTTAAAGATTTTTATTGGAGTATAGTTGCTTTACAATGTTGTGTTAATTTCTACTGTACAGCAAAGTGAATCAGCTATATGTATATGTATATCTCATCTTTTTTGGATTTCCTTCCCATTTAGGTCACTTCAGAGCATTGAATAGAGTTCCCTGTGCTATACAGTACGTTCTCATTTTTGACACAAATTTTTAACCTGAAGTTAATTTGTAACTATGCCTTAGCACAAAAAAGCTAATTTTTGTCTCTAATTTCTTCAGTTTTAATGTTGCAGAACAGAGAATCTGAACACTTGAGCTTTTTATCTGGCAAAATTTTAATTAATTGGGATTCACCTATCTTATCATTTCAGACAAAGAATTTTATGTGATGTATCAGGCATTGTTAGTTGCCTACATGCTCTGTTTTATTATTGTTCAAAATAACTGTTGCTTGCTTCTTAGGGAATTACAATTCCCTGTACCAATGATACTAGACTAGCCTTAGACAAAAAATGTGAGAAAAAGTGGTATGTCTCACTTAAATGTAATGACAGTAAATTACTGATTTTATTGTATATTCTGGTTAACATTTTACATAAACACACATACATACACATAAAATCACATGGATTACATAATAAATTTGTTTTCTAAAACAAACTAACAATTTCTAGATTGAAAAAGAGAAATGAAGTCAGTGTATAAAAGTCCTCCTTCATACAAAATCTAATGAAATTAAAATATAAACATGAAAAATAAAAATAGGCCAAAGAAAATACCAGGAATTCTCAAGCTGAGGAAAAACAATATTACCATAAAATAAACATGTTCTTTATTGAAAAAAGAGAGACAACTTCAGAAATCAAGATAAGTCTTAAAGCAGGGCTGGGAAAGGAAAGAATTGATGTGGAAAAACTCTCAAAGATATCATTCATACCTTTCATCTGTCTTATGAGTAAAGTAGGAAGCCCTCAAAACTGCGATAGAATTATCTCTGAAAACTGCTGATTTACAAGAAAAAAGAAAAAGAAAAACGGCCATGGATTATTTTTTCTATTTTAGTGGGACAGAGGGGAAGAACCAGAAAATAATGATGATTACAATAACCTATTTATTTAACAAAAGAAGGAGGTAGGTAATTTGTTAACTTTTGAATAGGGTGTAGAAAGTTACAATAGATCCTTGTCCTCAACCTAACACAAAGAACAAGGCAGATATGCTACAAAATCATAGCTTTTATGAATTTATTAGAAAGCTGAAGGGGAAAAATAAAACAACAACCTGAAAAACTAAAATGCAGAGAGTAACTTGCAAGGATAGAGATGACGTACCACTCTTTTCAACACTGTTGGAATATTGAGCCAGAGTGAAATTCACAATGGATAGGTCTTTGGAAAATATGGATCTCATTAGATTGTTATGTAACCTTCATTCAGGCTCTGTAATCAACTGTGGTATTTCAATGTACTGTTCAACAATCACATCCTAAAGAAAACCAAATAGAGATACAAGTTTAAGAGAAAAGTAAGATAACAGGGAACTATGCAAATAAGAGTAGGTAGCCATAAGGAGAAGCAAGGCAAGTCATTGATGTTTATCATGACTTGATAAAAAGAACCCTAAATTACCTCAGTCACTGAGAAAATCTGCATCTACTTGTCGGTGTTTTCTATGGACCATACCTGAGTGAGTGGCGATGTCATGTGGTGTGCCAAAATAAAGGGCAGGGCAGGAAAGCAGAAAACACAACCTCTGAGATATGTGAGATCTTCTCTACCTACAAAACAATGGAACACTGAAGTTCCAAGACAACTCAGGAGAGCTAGTTCAGATCAGGCAATGCAGATTTTTGCTGAGAGGCAATCCATGGGTCTTCTGTATTTTTACATATCTTGCGATCAGAGGCATTGACAGGCTTCTGCCCTGGATTATCTTTTCAAGAATGTTTTATAACAAAAAGCCTTGGAAAGTAGGGTTAGCTGTCTGCCTCTAACTAAGAGGGCCAATATTTTGCTGTCCAGTATAATAAAGGTAAAATCTCCCTTTGTGGCAAAGATTCTGAATATTTGGTTGCAACTGATTATTTTTGGGTTTGGGTTTTTAAGTTCACAGTTGCCATGTGTACCCATTCCGTATGTAGCATCCAGCTGGGCCCATTATCACCTTATTGCCAAAGACTTAGTTGGGAAAAGGATCCAATGTGAACATAAAACTCATACTATCTGATATCATGTGAGTAATAAAATCTATTGTCTCTGACCCAGGAATCTCCTGTGTTCTGTGAGCACCCATGAAATTATGACAGGCTAATGTGTTAGCTTGCAAACATAGACATTTTTTATACTCTTCACAGTTCTTGGTAATTTTCACCAAGTGTAAGGCATAAGCTTTTAAAGGCTAGAGACAAGAAAACAGGGAGGAGAGGGATTTCACATTGTGCAGAAAGACCAAAATGGTATTGGAGATGAAAGAGAACTTCCCCAAGAGAAGTTCTTGGCAGACAATCTAATATCCCCAAGAGATCTCTGTCACTGCTGAGACTCCAAGCCCTTTTGAAAGGAAAGTTCTGACTTCACACACAAAATGTTTAAAAGCAAAGTGAAGTTAATCAAGCTAAGACTGCAACAAAGTCCAAATACAGCTGAATTAAACAAAAGAGAAAGTCAATCCCACAAACTACCAGTTCTCCATAATAAGTAGCATGCTCTATTATGGAAATAAATGTTATGAATTTAATTAAGTCACATGGCTAAGAGAAGAAGAATCAGTAATGAAAAATCGGAGATGGCTTGAAGGTTGGAACTATAAGGAAGATACTTTAACACTGATATTAATGCATAAAGGGCAAATATGGATAATACTCATCTGCAGAAAGAGGATGCACCAAACAGAGGCAAGTAGAAAATATGTACCCAATGAAAAAGAAAGAAATAGAAAATAGAAAATATTAAAAGAGAATTGTTTTGATGGGCTTAATAGTATTTTGATACATTAGATAAACAAATCTGTAGGTATGAACATAGGGTCAACAGAAATTATAAAAATGAACTACCAATAGAAAAGTGTCAAAAACATAAAAATTTCTATTTGAAATATATGGTCAGTAAAAATTGATATAATACATGTACAATTGAGTACTCAAACAACAGGAGATACAGAATAAGGAGAAGATATATATATTTTTTTTATTAATTTATTTATTTTTGCTGTGTTGGGTCTTCGTTTCTGTCGCGAGGGCTTTCTCTAGTTGTGGCAAGCGGGGGCTACTCTTCATCGCGGTGCGCGGGCCTCTCACTGTCGCGGCCTCTCTTTTTGCGGAGCACAGGCTCCAGACACGCAGGCTCAGTACTTGTGGCTCACGGGCCTAGTTGCTCCGCGGCATGTGGGATCCTCCCAGACCAGGGCTCGAACCCGTGTCCCCTGCATTAGCAGGCAGACTCTCAACCACTGCGCCACCAGGGAAGCCCCGGAGAAGATATTTTGAAAAAGATCATGGAAAGTATTTTCCAAAACTGTGGAAACATTTCAAGCAGAGAAAAAGACAGACAAGCAACAAACAAGCAAACCTCAAGTAACATACACAGAATAAATACAAAGAAAGATATACCTAGGCACACCACATCACATTGCCAAGATGAAGAAAACAATTTTTTTAATATCCACCAGAGACATGAAATTGACCCTGTTTGTAGATGACAAGATCTTATATATTGAAAACCCAATAGACTTCACCAAAACAAACAAACAAACCACAACAAAAATATGTGTTGAGCTAATCAAAGAATTCAGGAAATTTGCAGGATACAATATTAACATACAAAAATCATTTGTTTTTTTATACTGTGATAAGCTGTCTGAAAGAGAAATTAAGAAATCCATTAAGATTTATGAAATTAAGAAAATCCCATTTATAATAGCATCTAAAACAATAAAACACTTATGAATAAATTTAACCAGGAGGTGAAAGACCTACATGCTGAAAACTATAAGAAACTGTTGAAAGAAATTGAAGAAGACATAAACGGGAAGATATCCTGTATTCTTGGATTGAAAGGATTAATATTGTTAAAATGTTCATTTTACCCAAAGTGATCTATAGATTCAATGCAATACCTATGAAAATTCCAATGGGATTTTTCATAGAAATAGAAAAACCATCCTGAAATCTATAAGGAGATACAAAAGACTCCAAATAGCTAAAGCAATCTTGAGCAAGAACAAAGATGGAGACATCATATTTTCCTGATTTCAAATTATATTACAAACTAATAATTATCAAAACAGCATGGTGCTGGCATAAAAACAGACATTGATCAATGGAATAGAATAAAGAGCACAGAAATAAACCACACATACATAGGCATAGCTTGGAAATATGCTAGTTAGGTTCCAGACCACCTCAAAAAAATGAATATTGCAACAAAGAAAGTGACATGACTTTTTCTGGTTTCCCAGTGTGTATAAAAATTATGTCTACACTACACTGTAGTTTACTGTGTGTGATAGCATTATGTCTAGAAAAACAACGTGCATACTTCAATTTAAAAATACTTTATTGTTAAAAAATGTTAGCTATCATCTGAACCTTCAACAAGTCATAATCTTTTTGCCGGTGGAGGGTCTTGCCTTGATATTGACGGCTGCTGACTGATCAGGGTGGTGGTTGCTGAAGGTTGGGTGGCTGTGACAGTTTCCTAAAATAAGACGACAATGAAGTTCAACATATCGATTGACTCTTTCACTAACAATTTCTCTGTAGCAAGTGATGCTGTTTGATAACATTTTACCCACCATAGAACTTCTTTCAAAAGTGAAATCAATCCCCTCAAACCCTGCTATTAGTTTATCAATTAAGTTTATGTAATATCTGAAATCCTTTATTGTCATTTCAACAATCTTCACAGCATCTTCACCAGAAACCACTTTCTTACTCATCCATATGAAGCAACTCTTCACCTTTTAAAGTTTTATCATGAGATTGCAGCAATTCAGTCACACCTTTCAAGCTGCACTTCTCAATTTTAGTTCTCTCACTATTTCCACATCTGTCGTTAAAGTAGTAACATCAAAGATCACAGACCACAGATCACCATAAAAATATAATAATAATGGAAAAGTTTGAAATACTGCTAGAATTACCAAAATGTGACACCAGACACAAAGTCAGCAAATGCTATTGGAAAAACGGAGCTGATAGAGTTGCTCAAGGCAGGGTTGCCACAAACCTTCAATTTGCAAAAAAACCCAGTATCTGTCAAGTGCAATAAAGTGAAGTGCAACAAAGTGAAGTGTAATAAAATAAAGTATGCCTGTACATTTAACTAATCTTTGGCAAGGATGACAAGAAGACACAATGGTAAAAGACTAGTCTCTTCCATAAATGGTGTTGGGAAAAATGTATACCAACATGCAAAAGAATGAAACCAGATCCCTATCTTACACTGCACACAAAAATTTACTTGAAATGAATTAAAGATCTAAATGTAAGGCTTGGATCATAAAACCATAAGACACCTAGAAGAAAACCTAGGACTAAAACCTCCTAGACATTGATCTTAGCAACTTTTATGTTTTTTGGATATTACACAAAAAGCATAGGGAACAAAAGCAAAAACAAACAAGTGGGACTACATTAAGCTTAAAAGCTTCTGCACAGCAAAGAAAACCATCAGCAAAATGAAAAGGCAACCTACAGAACAGGAGAAAATACTTGCAAACCACATATCAGGTAAGGGGTTAACATCCAAAATATATAAGGAATTCATACAACTGTATAAGAAAACAACAATAACATACACAGAGAAAAAACAAATTCCCAATTAAAAAATAAGCAAAGGGCCTGAATAGACATTTTTTCAAAGACATAACACAAATGGCCAACAGGTACATGCAAAGGTGCTCAATATCACTAATCATCAGGTAAATTCAAATTAAAGCCATAAAGAGATATCATCTCATACCAGTCAGGATGGATATTATAAAAAAAGACAAGAGATTAAGGAGGATGTGGAGAAAAGGGAACTTTGTACATAGTTGGTAGGAATGTAAATTGGTATAGTCACTGTGGAAATCAGTATGGAGGTTTGTCAAAAAAATTAAAAATAGAACTACCATATGATCCAGTAATCCCTCTTATGGATATATACTCAAAAGAAATTAAATCAGTATCTCGAAGAGATATCTTCACTCCCATTATCATTGCAACCTTATTGACAATAGCCAAGATATGGAAACAGCCTATGTTCTCATCAACAGATGAATGGATAAAGAAAGTGTGATATAGATATAACATCATTTAGAATATAGCTTATCTGAAGTGACCCGATTAAAATGTTGCACTCTCAGATTACCTTTGATTAGATCACTTTGCTGTGGAAATCCAGCTACTCTCTGTTATCATTTCTATTATTCTGAATTCCTAGCCAGACATTTACAATATAAACACCCAAAGAGGATAGATCTGATTGGTTCAGTTGTCAACACCCAATACATAGTGACCCTATTGATTAAAATGTCAGCATCTCATTATCCTATTGACGGGATTGTTCATCTTTTTTCTCCTCAAATATATTTACACAGGTAATTGGAACATGTGATACAAAGCATAGTAAACTCTGTGGGGAAAAAAAAAAACTTTCAAAAGAGGGATTGAGTGCCAGGTAGTCTAAATTTTCCTAGGCAAAGTTACATTAATTTGTAGATACCTTGTATGGCTTTTACAGATAAGTCTTTCATAAGTTTGCCTGGAATGAAGTGAGCCCTTTCAGACTTCGTAAATATCTTACAATTATGAATTTATTGTTCCTTCTCTTTCCAATCACTTTTTATCATCCATAGTGAACTGATCAATTTGCACTATCATTAGCAATGTATATATAAATTCCATTTTCACTACAAACTTATCTGCAGTTGAAATTTCCACCTCTTGCTGAATTTGTCATTCTTAATGCACTGATTTGGGATGCTAACATCATTATATAGCAATTCCTCATATTCGCATGTCTCAGTTTCTGGGATTTCTATTCTGTTTATTAATCTATTTTTCTAATACTGCTATAGTTGCTGCATAATTGCATGTTGTTTTAACACTACGACTTCATAATATAACTTGATACTTTTTAGACTTTGCTCCTTTGTGAAGGGATTCTTAGAATCTCCTGAAATATATTTTCTTCCTCTTCCCAAATAAGTAATTTTGTTCACTAGAAATTATTTGTTTTCATGGACATTCACATGCATTGGCTAAGCTTTCCAAAACACTGTTGAATAGCATTGACAATGGACACCTTGCATTGTTACTGATTTTAGTTTTATGTTTTGTAAAGTTTCCATATTCAGTATGATTCTTAGTCTAAAATTTTGGTAAATATCTTTTGCCAGCTTAAGGAAATACTCCTTTTTTTATGAAAAAGCTGCTTGTTTTTATTTCTTTGCTTACTTGTTCATTTTATCATATGTGGATGTGGACTTTTGTCAAAATGCTTTTTAAATTGTTTGATGGTATCTAAGCAAATGAGAGGGAAAATGATAAAAAGTTGACTTATATTGTCAACTTTTCTAGTGTTGAACCATTTTCATTTATCTGGGATACACTCCCTGGTCATTTGGCATAGTTTCAATTGTCCTTTCTTTTTTTTTTTTTCTTTTGTGTTATTTAAGTTAATAGTTTTAATGAGACCCAATTTTATTTTCCAATATCCCTTTTTCCTGTTATGTAATTAAGGTTTTCTTCACTTGATAAAATACATTAGCTAAATTTTTCTTTTATATATTCCCTGAACCAGTTTATATATTGTAGACAGAGTCCATTTCATGAATGTTTGGCATATTGTGCATGTAAAACATACTAAGCATGGTGCATTTTTGGGGTGCAGGACGTTTTTATATTTCTTTCATTTCTTTGATCTTTATTGGTTGTGCCATAATTTTAAATATGTATAAATACATTCTACCATATGTACTGTATTTAATTATAATCATTGCTAAAAAATTTTTAGTTTAAAATTTTAAAGATTTGTAAAAATGTTATTCTGAATATTCAGTTAAAATAACTGTTCTATTCAAGATAGTTAATTTAGGATAAATTCGAGGAATTATAACATGGTTCAAAAACTTTACTATATTTTAGGATTTTCAATTTGTATTACCAAGTTGTCCTCCATAATTTTGAAGTTATGGACACAAAATGCTTTTTGGGTGCCCAGCTTCTGAAGCAACTGAGCTGAAAAAAATCTTGGTTGTTTCCCTTCTTATTCTGTACTGGGATTTAAAAGAGGTCAGCATATTTGAGCAAGTTAGCAACAGCACACATTTTGATACTAAATACAGAAAGTTAGGATTGTTCAGTGGAGAAATGATCTAATTGAACAAGCAGAAACCAAAGTCATTCTATAGAACTGAAAGCAATGCCTCCTGATCTCTAGTCTGTAGTACACTGTGACTTTATCTAAAACCCTACAAAAGAGAAAGCATGGGGATATTTAAAGGACATTACCTGACACATTTAAATAATGGGGATTCTGAGAAGTATTCATGTAGAGCAACTTCCAGGAAGACAAGACTGCCATCTAGTCAAGTAGATAGTATTTTAAGACATGATTTTTAAGGTATTGCTATAAAAGAGGTCTCTATACCATACATTAAATATCAGTTTCATAACATATATTTAGTGTGCTTTCAAAATTAATTGTTTTATATTTAATACTTCTTTTTATTAACCTAAGGAATTTAATCAATATTATGTGTAATTGAATCATTTTTTTTTTTTTTTTTAAGTTTATTTATTTATTTTTTTAATTAGTTTCTGCTTTATAACAAAGTGAATCAGTCATACATATACATCTGTTCCCACATCCCTTCCCTCATGCATCTCCCTCCCTCCCACCCTCCCCATCCCACCCCTCCAGGCGGTCACAAAGCACCGAGCTGATCTCCCTGTGCTCTGCGGCTGCTTCCCACTATCTATCTACCTGACGTTTGGTAGTGTATACACGTCCATGCCTCTCTTTCGCCTTGTCACAGCCCACCCTTCCCCCTCCCCATATCCTCAAGTCCATTCTCAAGTAGGTCTGCGTCTTCATTCCCGTTTTGCCCCTAGGTTCTTCATGACATTTTTTTTTTAAATTCCGTATATATGTGTTAGCATACGGTATTTGTCTTTCTCTTTCTGACTAACTTCACTCTGTATGACAGACTCTAGGTCTATCCACCTCATTACAAATAGCTCAGTTTCGTTTCTTTTTATGGCTGAGTAATATTCCATTGTATATATGTGCCACATCTTCTTTATCCATTCATCCGATGATGGACACTTAGGTTGTTTCCAGCTCCGGGCTATTGTGAATAGAGCTGCAATGAACATTTTGGTACATGTCTCTTTTTGAATTATGGTTTTCTCAGGGTATATGCCCAGTAGTGGGATTGCTGGGTCATATGGTAGTTCTATTTGTAGTTTTTTAAGGAACCTCCATACCGTTCTCCATAGTGGCTGTACCAATTCACATTCCCACCAGCAGTGCAAGAGTGTTCCCTTTTCTCCACACCCTCTCCAGCATTTATTGTTTCTAGATTTCTCTTTTTTTTTTTTTAATTAGTTTCTGCTTTATAACAAAGTGAATCAGTCATACATATACATCTGTTCCCACATCCCTTCCCTCATGCATCTCCCTCCCTCCCACCCTTCCCATCCCACCCCTCCAGGCGGTCACAAAGCACCGAGCTGATCTCCCTGTGCTCTGCGGCTGCTTCCCACTATCTATCTACCTTACGTTTGGTAGTGTATATATGTCCATGCCTCTCTTTCGCTTTGTCACAGCTTACCCTTCCCCCTCCCCATATCCTCAAGTCCATTCTCAAGTAGGTCTGTGTCTTTATTCTCGTTTTGAATCAATTTGTTTATCAAAATCAAGAGTTGGCAAATTATTATCTTTTTCTTCTTTTTTAAAATATTGTATTGGGGCATAGTTGATTTACAGTGTTGTGTTAGTTTCAGGTGTACAGCAAAGTGAATCTGTTATACATATGCATATGCACTCTTTTTTAGATTCTTTTCCCATATAGGCCATTGCAAAGTACTGAGTAGAGTTCCCTGTTCTATTCAGTGGGTCCTTATTAGTTATCTATTTTATATATAGGAGTGTGTATATGTCAGTCTCAATCTTCCAAGTTATCCCTCCCAACCCTTACCCCCTGGTAACCATAAGTTTATTTTCTACATCTGTAACTCTGTTTCTGTTTTGTAGATAGGTTCATTTGTACCCTTGTGCCTCTTGACCATCTGTATGTCTTCTTTGGAGAAATGTCTATTTAGATCTTCTGCTCATTTTTTGATTGGGTTGTTTGTTTTTTTTTGATATTGAATTGCATGAGCTGTTTGTATATTTTGAAGATTAATCCTTTTTTGGTTGCTTCATTTTCAAATATTTTCTCCCATTCTGAGGGTTGTCTTTTGGTTTTGTTTATGGTTTCCTGGTTGTACAAAAGCTTTTAAGTTTCATTAGGTCCCATTTGCTTATTTTTGGTTTTATTTTTATTACTCTAGGAGGTGGATCGAAAAGATCTTGCTGCGATTTATGTCAAAGAGTGTTCTGCCTATGCTTTCCTTTAAGAGTTTTATAGTATCTGGACTTACATTTAGGTCTTTAATCCATTTTGAGTTTATTTTTGTGTATGGTGTTAGGGTGTATTCTAATTTCATTCTTTTGCATTTAGCTCTCCAATTTTCCCAGCACCACTTATTTAAGAGACTGTCTTTTCTCCAATGTATATTCTTGCCTCCTTTGTCATAGATTAGGTGACCGTAGGTGCATGGGTTTTTCTCTGGACTTTCTATCCTGTTCCATTGATCTGTATTTCTGGTTTTGTGCCTGTACCATACTGTTTTAATAACTGTAGCTTTGTAGTATAGTCTGAAGTCAAAGAGCCTGATTCCGCCAGCTCCGTTTTTTTCTCAAGATTGTTTTCACAATTCAAGGTCTTTTGTGTTTCCATACAAATTGTAAAATTTCTTGTAATTCCATGAAAAATGCCATTGGTAATTTGATAGGGATTACACTGACTCTGTAGATTGTTTTGGGTAGTGTAGTCATTTTCACAATATTGATTCTTCCAATCCAAGAACATGGTATATCTCTCTATCTGTTTGTGTGATCTTTTATTTTTGCATCAGTATCTTAGTTTTCTGAGTATAGGTCTTTTGCCTCCTTAGGTAGGTTTATTCCTAGGTATTTTATTCTTTTTGATATGGTAAATGGGATTGTTTCCTTAATTTCTCTTTCTGATCTTTCATTGTTAGTGTATGAGAATGCAAGAAATTTCTGCATATTAATTTTTTATCCTACAAATTTACCAAATTCATTGATGAGCTCTAGTAGTTTTCTGGTAGCATATTTAGGGTTTTCTATGTATAGTATCATGTCATCTGCAAACAGTGACACTTTTACTTTTCTTTTCCAGTTGGGATTCCTTATATTTCTTTTTCTTCTCTGATTGCTGTGGCTAGGACTTCCAAAACTATGTTGAATAATAGTGAAGGGAGTTTACATCCTTGTCTTCTTCCTGAACTTAGAGGAAATGCTTTCAGTTTTTCACCATTGAGAATGATGTTTCCTGTGGGTTTGTCATATGTTGCCTTTATTATCTTAGGTAGGTTCTCTCTATGCCCACTTTTTGGAGAGTTTTTTTCATAAATGGGTGTTGAATTTTGTCAAAAGTTTTTTCTGCATCTCTTGAGATGATCATACATATTTTATTCTTCAATTTGTTGTTGTGGATTGATTTGCAGATATTGAAAAATCCTTGCATCCCTGGGATAAATCTCCCTTGATCATGGTGTATGATCCTTTTAATGTGCTGTTGTGTTCTATTTGTTAGTATTTTGTTGAGGATCTTTGCATCTATGTTCATCAGTGATATTGGCCTGAGGTTTTCTTTCTTTGTGACATCTTTGTCTGGTTTTGGTATCAGGGTGATAGTGGCCTTGTAGAATGAGCTTGGGAGTATTCCTTCCTCTGCAATTTTTTGGAAGAGTTTCAGAAGGGTAGGTGTTAGCTCTTCCCTAAATGTTTGATAGAATTTTCCTGTGAAGCCATCTGGTCCTGGACTTTTATTTGTTGGAAGATTTTTAGTCACAGTTTCAATTTCATTACTTGTGATTTATCTATTATGACACTCTGTATTTCTGTGCTGTCCATTGTAACATCTCCTTTTTCATTTTTAGTTTTATTGACTTGAGGCCTCTCCCTTTCTTTCTTGATGTGTCTGGCTAAAGGTTTATCAATTTTGTTTATCTTCTCAAAGAACCAGCTTTTCGTTTCATTGATCTTTGCTACTGTTTTCTTCATCTCTATTTCATTTATTTCTGCTCTGATTTTTATGACTTCTTTCCTTCTATTAACTTTGGGTTTTATTTGTTCTTCTTTCTCTAGTTGCTTTTGGTGTAAGGATAGGTTGTTTATTTGAGATTTTTCCTGTTTCTTGAGGTAAAATTGTATTGCTATAAACTTCCTTCTTAGTTTGCTGTGCCCCATAGGATTTGGATCATCGTGTTTTCATTGTCATTTATTTCTACATATTTTTTATTTCCTCTGTGATCCATTGATTATTTAGTAACATATTCTTTAGCCTCCATGTGTTCGTGTTTTTTACAGTTTTTTTTTCCTTTAAATCATTTCTAATCTTGTAGAGTTGTGATTGGAAAACATGAATGATATTATTTCAATTTTTGTAAATTTACTGAATCTTGACATGTGATCTATCCTGGAGAATGTTCCATGAGCACTTGAGAAGGAAGTGTATTATGCTGCTTTTGGATGGAATGTCCTATAAATATCAATTAAGTCTATCTGTTCTAATATGCATTTAAGGCTTATGTTTCTTTATTTATTTTCTGTCTGGATGATCTGTCTATTGGTGTAAGTGGGGTGTTAAAATCTCCCACTATTATGGTGTTACTGTCGATTTCCCTTTTTATGGCTGCTAACATTTGCCTTATGTATTGAGGTGCTCCTATGTTGGGTGCATAAATATTTATAATTGTTATATCTTCTTATTGGATTGATCCCTTGATCATTATGTAGTGTCCTTCCTTGTCTGTTGCAAGAGTCTTTATTTTAAAGTCTATTTTGTCTGATATGAGTATTGTTACTTCAGCTTTCTTTTGATTTCCATTTTGCGTGTAATATCTTTTTCCATCCCCTCAGTTTCAGTCTCTATGTGTCCCTAGGTCTGAAGAGGGTTTCTTGTAGATAGCATATATATAGGTCTTGCTTTTGTATCCATTCAGCCAGTCTATGTCTTTTGGTTGGAACCTTTAATCCATTTACATTTAAGGTAATTATCGATATGTATGTACCTATTACCATTTTCTTAATTGTTTTGGTGTTCTTTTTGTAGGTCTTTCTTCTTCCCTTCCTCTTTTCTTCTCTTCTCTTGTGTTTCCTGCCTAGAGAAGTTTCTTTAGCATTTGTTGTAAAGCTGGTTTGGAAGGGCTGAATTCTCTTGGTGCTTGTCTGTAAAGCTTTTGATTTCTCCATCAAATCTGAATGAGATCCTTGCTGGGTAGAGTATTCTTGGTTGTAGGTTTTTCCCTTTCATCACTTTAAATATACCATGCCACTCCCTTCTTGCCTGCAGAGTTTCTGCGGAAAAAATCAGCTAAAAACCTTATGAGAATTCCTTTGTATTTTATTTGTTGCTTTTCCCTTGCTTCTTTTAATTTTTTTGTATTTAATTTTTGTTAGTTTGATTAATATGTGTCTTGGTGTGTTTCTCCTTGTGTTTATCCTGTATGGGACTCTCTGCACTTCCCAGACTTGGGTGACTATTTCCTTTCTCATATTAGGCAAGTTTTCAGCTATAATCTCCTCAAATATTTTCTCAGTCCCTTCTCTTTTTTTTCTGGAACCCTTATAATTCGAATGTTGGTACATTTAATGTTGTCCCAGAGGTCTCTGAGATTGTCCTCATTTCTTTTAATTCTTTTTTCTTTATTCTGTTCTACAGCAGTGATTTCCACTATTCTATCTTCCAGCTCACTTATCCATTCTTCTGCTTCAGTTATTCTGCTATTGATTCCTTCTAGTCTTTTTTCATTTCAGTTATTGTATTGTTCATCACTGTTTGTTTGTTCTTTAGTTTCTAGGTCCTTGTTAAACATCTCTTGTATCTTCTCAATCCATGTCTCCTTTCTCTTTCCAGGATCTTGGATCATATTTACTATCATTACTCTGAATTCTTTTTCAGGTAGATTGCCTATCTCCTCTTCATTTTGTTGGTCTTGTAGGTTTTTACCTTGCTCCTTCATCAGCAACATATTTCTCTTTTGCCTCATTTTGTCTCATTTACTGTGTTTGTTGCTTCCTTGTCACAGGCTGAAGGGTCATAGTTCCTCTTGCTTTTGGTTTCTGTGCCCTGGTGAGTGAGGTTGGTCCAGGGGCTTGTGTAGGCTTCCTGGTGGGAGGGACTGGTGCCTGCCCTCTGGTGGGTGGAGCTGGGTCTTGTCCCTCTGGTGGGCAAGACCGTGTCAAATAGTGTGTTTTAGGGTGCCTGTGAGCTTAGTATGACTTTAGGCAACCTGTCTGCTGATGGGAGGGGCTGTATTCCTGTCTTACTGGATGTTAGGCCTGAGGTGTTCCAGCACTGGAGCTTGCAGGTTATTAGGTGGAGCCGAGTTTTGGTGCTGAGATGGGGACTTCGGGAAAGCTCACACTGGTTAATATTCCCAGGGCTTGGAATTCCCTGGTGGTCCAGCAGCCAGGACTTGGTGCTCCCACCACAGGGGCTTAGGTTCAACCCCTGGCTGGAGACTAGGACCCTACAAGCTGTGTGACATGACCAAAACAAGACAAACAAACAAACAACCAAGACAAATAATAAAAACAAAACCAAGTCAAAAAAAAAGAGAAAACAATAAACAAGAAAACAAACAAGAAACCCCCAAACCAAAACAAACAATAAAACAAAACTAACAAAAACAAAAAAAGCAAAGAAAACAACAAAAACAACAAAAAAGCAAAAACAAAGAAAAATAAAAAAACAAACAAAAAGCCAAAAACAAAAAATTAAACAAAAAATAAAAATAGAAAAATTAAAAATATATCACAAAAATTTTTAAATAAATATAAAAACAACAACAAATATCTGGGGCCTCTTTTATAAGTGTCCTCACCCCCAAGATGAGCCACAGACAACCCCCACCTCCCCAGGAGGTTCTCCAAGACCTCTAGGTAAGTCTCTGGACCTGCTGTGGGCACTGTGGGGTAGCTCAGACTGTGATCTGACCCAACTCCCATGTGTACGTGCCCACAGAGTCCATAGCTGCTAAAGCTAGACTCATCTCAGTTATGGGAGTATTCGTTGTCCATTAAGATGTTCCTCAGCCACTGGGTTTACCAAGCTGATCACAGGGGTTTAATCCAGGGTTTGTGCAGCTACAAGGAGAGATTTCTGTTCTTATTCCTTAGTTGCACAGCCCCTGGGGCTCAGCTTTGATTTCAGCCCCTCCTCTGTGTGTGGGCCACCTTCAGGCAACTGCTCACCCTCCCCAGGTGAGAGGGGGAGAAGGCAGTGACTGACTGGGGCATGCCTGTTCGCTTAGGTGGGAGGGGCAAGAGGAAGCATCCAATTTTGGTGTGCGAGCTGGTTCTGGCAGGAGCCCCTCCCAGAGCCTGCAGAGGCAGAGGCTGGCATGTGGAGAGAAAGGTCATGATGGCAGCCCTGCCCTTCACATGCCACTCAACAATGGCACCTCCCTTCCACAGCAGTCTGTGCTTCCTCCAGGAGCACTCCCGGCTGCAGAGCCCTTCACTCCTGTTCCCTCAGGCTGACTCTACACAGCCAACAACAGTCCTCTCCCCTGGTCCACTCTCCAAACCCCATACTTAAGCACCTAGCCCTTGCCAGCACTGGCAGACACACGTCTCAGGTTGGGGCATGCAAAGCTGAGGCACTGACCTTCCATATAAGTATCATTCTGTCCTTCCTGCCACAGGCCGGCCACTGCACTTTCCTCTGATAGCCCCCAAATCTCCCTTTCTATTTCAGCTGATCTTGCCACCAGTGAGGGGTCTTCCCTAGGTGCGGTAATCTCTCCTCTCCTTCAGCTACCCCCCAGGTGTGCAAGTCCCATCCTGTGCCCTCTTTTCTTTTTCTTCCTTTTTTCTCTTTCATCCTACCTGGTTATGCAGTGATCTTTTCTTGTTCTTTTAAGTGTCTGTGGTCCTCTGCTAGTGTTCATGAGGTGTTCTGTGTGAATTGTTCCACTTGTAGATGTATTCTTTATGTACTTGTGGGGAGAGGTGAACCCCAGGTCTTCCTATTCTGCCATCTTGACCCAAACTCCATCTAAATTCTTTTGGCAATTTATTTTTATGAGCTGAATCAGACCCACAGCCTGTTTTTGTACTACCCATAAGCTAAAAATGTTTTTTACTTTGAAAAAAATCAAAAGAAGAATAGTATTTTATGCCACGTAAAATTACATGAAATTCAAATTGTGTCCATAAATGAGGTTTCTTGGGACACAGTCACTCATTTGTTTACATACTCTTTATGGTTGTTCTAATGCTATAACAGCAAGATAGGTAGGGACAGAGACTATATAGCCCACAAAGCTCAACATATTTACAATTTGACTCTTTACAGAAAAAGTTTGCAAACCCCTGATCAAAACTAAAGACAGAATTTGGACTTCTTTTCATAGTTGGCAAACTGTTTTCCTCTTTTTGACATCTCTCTTTTCTTTATCCTAAACTCTGACTTCCTCTTCATAATTTAAATGTCAGTGTTATCCCTCATACTTTATTTTTTTGGCCTGGCAACTCATCAATAATATCCAGATATTAGCAGTGAACCACAGAATTCCTTTTATTAATGTTTAAATTCATTCTTGATCTGTTTTAAGAACTTCCACAATATCATTTCATGTATACCATTAATTACCTTTAAGATATAAAACTGTTTTTATAAATAACTATACTCATATTCAATATTATTAACTAAGAATATATTTTATGTATTTATATGTATGTATTTCCATATTTATTATTTACTGATATTTTTTGCTTCACTCCACTCTCTAACAGTCCTTCATTGTTATCAGCAGGATGCATCTTTGTGAAGTTTGTTGTTTTGCTTTCTTCTTTGTTTGTTTAACTTTGCATGTCTGAGAATGAAGTATATGTCTTACAATCAGAAGCAAATGTCTTTTTGGACTGGAAAATATTTTTTAGACCATGCACTTCATTTTTAAGGCTATACTCTGTGTTGCCTTAGGTTGATATAGTTTATAAATTTGAGACAACATAGATTTTTTTTGATTTATTTATTTTTATTTTTAAAAAATCTTTATTGGAGTATAATTGCTTTACAGTGTGTGTTAGTTTCTGCTTTATAACAAAGTGAATCAGCTATACATATACATATAGCCCCATATCTCCTTCCTCTTGCATCTCCCTCCCCCCCTCCCTACCCCACCCTTCTAGGTGGTCACAAAGCGCAGACCTGATCTCCCTGTGTTATGTGGCTGCTTCCCACTTTTGAAGTCAATGACTCCTCCTTATAAGTTTGGATGATTCTTTACTTTTTCTTTATAAACATAAGAGAATGGAGTTTGGTAATATTTTCTCTTTGTTCTTTTTACATGGGATAAGTGCAGGTTCCAATTATTTCTAGTCATTTCACTTAAGATTTTATAAAACATTTTAAATTTAACCTATATTGATTTTCTTCAGTTTGTTCTATGTTCTAGATCCATGAAAACAATGTCTCTAATGTTGAACCACTATGTTCTGTACCCCATGCCTATCTTTCTTCCCAATCTATTTACTATCATATTCATTTTTTTGAATTCTGTGTATTTCTCATTCTATATTTTATTTTAATTCAGTATATGTGTTTTATCAAACGATTGTTTTCATATAGATTCTACCAGCTAACACTTCCAGTGTTACTTTGAATTGTACCATGGTCAGAATTTAATTCATTTCATTCTAGTTTCACAGATTCAACACATTTTCTTTTAATCCCCTTGAGAAGAGAAAAAAGTAATTTTATATACTGTATATGGATTTCCTGTGAAAGATCTATATTTGAAAGAATTTTGAGTAACTATATATAGAGATACTTTATTCTTCAATAACTGTAGAACATTTAAAATGTAAGTGTGTCAGTTCAATGTTTATACTTTTAAGTAGCCTCTTTCCTACTACATGTTGTCCTGGAAACTCATGGCCATGGCTTCCTGTGCTGCATTTGCTTTCTATCTTCCATAAAATTCCTCCATGAATGCTATCTCTGTTTTGTACCACATTTGTTTCCTCTATAAGTGACTTGAAATTCTATGTTTACTAATGATTTCCATCTACTTTTCTTTATTCTCTAGGATCATCTATTTCCCATTTTCTTTCCTAATATTTTCTCGGGATATCATGAGGGAAAATGAACAAATTAGTGCAGATAATTTCTTAGAATAATCAGCAGTTTCAGTGATTCTCTCTTTCATTATAGTTATTTAACTTTAGTGTCTAATACATATGCATATATTTCCCACATATTTTTCTCACAATGATTTGCTAGTCATTAATATCAAAATACTTATAATTCTCAAAAAAGTAATTGTTTTGATGCTTGTAAATGTAATGTGGTGGGGAAGGGTAACTGTTCACAGTACTGAAGTCCTTTCTCTGAGTTGACAAATATCTGGAGCTAAACTCTGGTGATCTGGAAAGTCTTCACACCAACCCCCTTTAACTACTTTCCTTTTCATCACTTAGCTTGGAGGCCAAAGCCAGTCCTTGATGGAAGCATTTTCTCAGTAGAAACCAGCTGCATACCTTTGATTTGATTTTATTTGAAGTCAGTCCTGGTCTTCTGAAGCCTATCCCATCTACTTTGTTCTGAATTAAATAGTCATCCATTTTGGTGCCAATGGTAGGGAAGTGATTCAGATCAATTGATATTTTCTTTTAGGATGACCTTGTAAAAATAATAAATGCTGGCAGCTAATGATTTCATTTTGTTTTCATGAGAAAATAGAACCTGGGGTTGCTAGCATTTTTACTTTTCTTTATTATACCATAAGTCCTAGTAAACCCATTTTTTTTGTTTTCCTATTTTATTATTTTATAATTATAGCTGATTTTTATTGGGAGGAATATTTTTGTGTCAGAAATTATGCTGCATTCTTTATACATATTGTCTCATACAATTCACATAAAAGCCTATAAATTATTATTCGTGTATTGACTTCAAAGAGAGAAAACTAAATCTTTTACTGGTTATATAAATTACTAAAGTGGACACAACTGGTAAATGACACACTCAGAAGTCAAATCCAAATCTATGAATATGAGATGCTGTGTTATACAATCTTTTTCACTGTGACAGTAGTAAAGTAGAAAGCAGGTGCTTTGGCTTAACTTTTGTCCTTCATCTTTTTTCAGAGCCTGGTATGTTATGATGAACTTTCTCACTGTTCATTTATTTTCTTAACTGGGTTATACTTTTAAAATAAAAAATTACTTTATCCTATTTATTCCACTTTAATAATAAAATTCAAGATACTCCTTTTCACTGTAACAAGATATATACAATTCTAGAATAACTTTAAAGTCTAATTATTAGAGCAGGAAAAAAGTAAATACATAAAATCTTTTTCTGAAATTCCTTTGTGTGCTCTGGGGTTGGAAGATTGCTGACATATGAAATAGTACCATATTTGCATGGCATGACATCTTTGCAAAGAGGGGAGTTATCTGAATACTTTTTATTTCATATTTTCATCCAGATATGACTTATACACATAGATTTTATATTGTAGGAGATTATGGGTAATTATCCTTTTTTGTGTTGATTTTTTCTTATGAGAATTTACTTATATTTATTAAGCATGTAAAATATTGACTAAGAAATGAATAATGTAAAAGAAATTATTGCTAATCACTCCATGTAGAACTTATAAAAAAGATTTACAATGAAAAAAATTAAAACACACACAACAATAACAAAACAAATTACAAATTAGAACCATCAATACTTACATGTTGTTACCTTCCAGTCTGTGCGAAAAGGTTTGGAGATAGTTTCGTACTTTTCTCCCCATTCCTACAGATTTCTTTGCAGCATGAATTTGTCCTTGATGTTAGTGGAACCACTAGCCTTAGATTAGCTCAATGAGTAAATCCAAAGAGAAATTGCCTTCTTTAGCGTATCTGAATCTAGCATATATAAAAATCCTACTGAAGAGCTAATGCTGTGACAAAGTACCACAAAATGAGTGTCTTAAGACAAAAGAAATTTATTGTCTCACAGCTCTAGAGGCTAGAAGTCCAATCAGTGTGTTGGCTCCCTCTATGTTACCTATAGGGAAGAATCCTTCCTTGCCTTTTGTAGCTTCTGATGGTGGCTGTCAATCCTTGGTGTTCTTTGACTTGCAGCTACAATCTTCCAATCTCTACATCCATTGTCACATGGCATTCTCCCTCTATGTTTGTATCACAAAAACTAGTAAACATCACCTTGCCACCCAGCTTAGTAACTGATGCATAAATTTTCTTTCTAAATTAATATGTATTGATATCAAATTATATCAGAATATCAAAATGATATTCGGAACAGGTAAATAAAGTATCAGAATCTGCAGCACAATAATTGAACAATCATTGCTGATTTTCTGATGACCCTTTTTGCTTACTCATTTTTTTCCCTTGAACTTCAAAATTCAGGAATTAATTTAACTAAAGATGTGAAAGAACTGTACTCTGAAAACTTCAAGACACTGAGGAAAGAAACTGAAGATGATCCAAATGAATGGAAATACATACTGTGCTCATGGATTGGAAGAATTAATATTGCTAAAATGTTCATACTACCTAAAGCAATCTACAGATTCAATGCAATTCCTATAAAGACACCAATGTCATTTTCCACAGAACTAAAAAAAATAATTCTGAAATTTGTATGGAACCACAAAAGACCCCAACAGCTAAAGCAATCTTGGGAAATAAGAAAAAAGCTGTAGGTATCACTCTCCCTGATTGCAAACCATACTACAAAACTATAGTAGTCAAAACATTGTGGCACTGGCACAACAGACACAATGGAACAGAATGGAGAGCTCAGAAGTAAAACCACACTTGTACGGCATATTAATCTATGACAATGGAGGCAAGAATATACACTAGGGAAAACTCTCGTTAATAAATGGTGTTGGAAAAACTAGGCAGCTATACACAAAAAAATAAAACTAGAACACTTTCTTATAACATGCAAAAATAAACTCAAAATGAATTAAACAACTAAATTTAAGACCTAAAACCTTAAAACTCATAGAAGAAAACATAGACAGTAATCTCTTTGACTTTGGTCTTCACAGTATGTTTTTGGACATGTTTCCTCAGGCAAAGGCAACAAATGCACAAATAAACAAAAGGGACTACATCAAACTAAAAAACTTTTGCACAGTAAAGGAAATCATCATCGGAATGAAAAGGTGATCTACTGAATGAGAGAAGACATTTGCTAATGGTACACGTGATAAGGCATTAATATCTAAAATATATAAAGAACCCATACAACTCAATATTTAAAAATTTGATTCAAAATATTTCCTTCAGACCTGGAAGTTCAAGTTGATAATAGAAAGTTGCTTAGTTTTCAAAGATTGTTGACATCATGTAGTATTAGAATAAAGAAGAAAGAACTGAAAATACATTTTTGCAAAAAGGCATACAGATGGCCAATAGGCACTTGAAAAGATTCTCAGTGTTGCTAATCATCCCATAAGTGCAAATCAAAACCACAATGAGATATTACCTCACACCTGTCAGAATGGCTATCATCAAAAAGACAACAAATTACAAGTGTTGTCAAGGATGTGAAGAAAAGGGAACCCTCCTGGACTATTTGGACTACTGCTGGGAAAGTAAATTGGTACGCCAGTATGGAAAATAGTATTGAGAGTCCTTAAAAAAATTAAAAATAGAACTACCATATGATCCAGAAATTCCACTTCTGAGTTTTTATCTGAGGAAAACACCAATTTGAAAAGTTACAGTCACCCCAATGTTCATTGCAGCATTATTTGCAATATCCAAGATATGGAAGCAGTCTGGGTGTCCATTGACAGATGAATGTATAAAGAGGTTGTATAAGCCTTTTCTAGTTAAACCTAGCAAATACGAAAGCTTTAATGAATTATCTTATTGTCCTCTCACAAACCAATCAATAGCAACTCCTTCCCTCTAGAGATAATTAAAGTTGATCGAATTAGATTGCCTTGACTTACAAGCATCATGTAAATAGAGTTAATTTATTATCACACCTAGTTCACCTATGGGAATTATTATACTGTAATAATGGAATTATTTTTGCAAATCTTACAACAAACTGTGTACAGACACCTGATATTTTTGCTTGAAGAATGATTTTTTTCTTTGTTATGAGTTATAAATCATAAATATAGCTCATTATCTGTGGCACCATGTAAACCTGGTGTTATGTTCTATTAGAACATTAGAATGTTAGAACTAAAAGAACTTGCTGATAGATTGGATACAGGGTATGAAGGAAAAGATGCCAATTGTGAGCCATAAGTTTTTAGTATGTTTTAAGCCATAAATTTTAGTTTTTAACACTAGGTGAATTATGTGACATTTATTCAGGTGGGAGATTACAGAAGGCACAGGTATGAATCATAGGATAGATGGTCATACATGTCATCTCAAGTTGCCCAGGAAAGCTCTGTATCCCAGCCACTTTAGCATCATTTCATATTAAATGTTTTAAATAAGGAATATCAGTAGTGTTTTTATTCAAATGAGATTGGGTGGGCTTGTCTTCATTGTGTAGTTGCAGCTTCTGCCTTTGTCTTGTCTAGTAGTGTGCAAAATGGATGTGCATTTTCCTTGTAGTTATATCAGTTTTTGCTGCACATTTTTTTTTTTTTTTTGCGGTATGCGGGCCTCCCAATGTTGTGGCCTCTCCCATTGCAGAGCACAGGCTCCGGACGCGCAGGCTCAGCGGCCATGGCTCATGGGCCCAGCCACTCCGTGGCATGTGGGATCTTCCTGGACCAGGGCACGAACCCGTGTTCCCTGCATCAGCAGGCAGACTCTCAACCACTGTGCCACCAGGGAAGCCCTGCTTCACATATTTTGAAGCTGTTAGTTGCATATACATTTATGATTGTTTATTTTCTTGATAAATTGAGCCCTTAGGATTATGAAATGATTTGATTTATCCTTGGTGATATTCTTTGTTCTGAAATATACTCTGATATTAATATCAGACTTTCTTTTGATCAGCTCTCATATGGCATAACTTTACTATTATTTACTTTTAACCTATTTAGATCAGAATAGTTAAAGTAGATTTCTTGTAGGCAGCATATTGTTGTGTGCAATTTTTAAAAATCCAATCTGAAAATCTGTGTCTTTGAATTGGTGTGCTTATACCATTTGCATTTAATATAAATATTGATATGGTAAGATGTAGGTCTACCATTTTATTATTTGTTTTCTGTTTGTATTTTTTCCCTCCACTCTCTGTTTACTTGCCTTTTATTTTTTACTTCTTATGTTTTACTATCTCATTTAAATCTTTTTACTGGCGTTTTTGCTATATCACTTTGTTTTAAATTTCTAATAGTAATTTCTAGGGAAAATATACACATACTTTAGTCAACTTAGAGTTAATATATAAAATCATAAGTAAAACATAGAACTTGACTACAACATAGGTCCCCCCCACAACCCATTATTTTATACTTCTCATATATGTGATGTCTGCATACATTGAAAATCACCTACACAATCTTATTTTGTTTTTTATCAACCATACATACTTAGAGAATTTCAAAGGTGAATTATAGACTGTTATATTTACCCAGATATTTACCATTTCTGTTGCTTTCTCATTCCTGAAGTTCCATGTTTCCCTTTGGAATCATTTCCCTTCAACCTAGAAGCCTTCCGTTAGCATTTATTTTGAAACAGTTATGCTAGTGATGAATCCTCTGAGTTTCCTTAATTTCTTAAATTTAGCTTTATATCTAAAGAATACTTGCATTGGATATAAAAACTGGGGTTAACATTTTATCTAATACTTTATAGATATTGTTCCACTGTCTTATGTTTTTTTTTAAATGTCTGCTATCATTTGAGTCATCGTTCCTTTATATATAGTATGCTATTTTTCTTTTATTGTTTTTTTCTTTATATTTTATTTTCTGAAACTTGATTATAACATATTTGGATGGGTTTTTATATTCTTTATTTTTTGAAGTTTATCCTCTATGGGGTGTGCTGAACTTCTAGAATAATTTAATTTATGCTTTTCATCCAACTTGAAAGATGTTCAGAATTTATTTTTTCAAATACTTTTGATGTGCCAATCATCTTATCCTATCTCTCTGAGATTGCAATGACAAGACCATTAGCTCTTTTGATATTGCCTTACAGGTCTTTGTGAATCTTTTCTTTTTCTTTTTTCAATCCATTCCTCATATTTGTATCAGATTCCCAGGGCTTCTGTAACAAAGTACCACAAACTGTGTGGCTTAAAACAACAGAAATTTATTCCCTCATGGTTTTGGAGGCTAGAAGTCTAAAATTAAGATGACAGCCAGGTCATGCTCCCTGTGAGAATCTGGGTAGCATCCTTCCTTGCTTCTCCATAGCTTCTGGTGGTAGCCATCAATTCTTGGCATTCCTTGATCTGCACATGTATTGCTCTAAACTCTGCCTGTGTCATCACATTATATTCTTCATGTGTGTGTCTGTCTCCTCTTATAAAAACACTAGTCATGTTGGATTAAGGGCCTAACCTACACCAGTTTTGACTCATCTTAACTAATAACGAGTGTAATGACTCCATTTCCAAATAAGGTCATATTCTAAGGTTCTGGGAAGAACAGAAATTTGTGTGTGTGTGTGTGTGTGTGTGTGAGTACAACATAGTGATTCAATATTTTTATAGATTATACTACATTTAATTATTATAAAATGATGACTATATTTCCCTGTGCTGAACAATAAAATCCCTCTTTTGTTAAAAAAATAGCAAATGATGGAATGTTAGAAAATTAATTTATTTCCCATGAATAATGATCAATATCTATAGGACACTGGCTCGTGTCATTTAAGAGGCTTCTTTTTCCATGTGATTCTTTTTAGTTTTTATTAGTTTCTGCTTTATAACAAAGTGAATCAGTCATACATATACATCTGTTCCCACATCCCTTCCCTCCTGCGTCCCCCTCCCTCCCACCCTCCCTATCCCACCCCTCCAGGCGGTCACCAAGCACCGAGCTGATCTCCCTGTGCTATGCGGCTGCTTGCCACTATCTATCTACCTTAGGTTTGGTACTGTATATATGTCCATGCCTCTCTCTCGCTTTGTCACATCTTACCCTTCCCCCTCCCCATATCCTCAAGTCCATTCTCAAGTAGGTCTGTGTCTTTATTCCTGTTTTACCCCTAGGTTCCTCATGACATTATTTTTCTTAAATTCCATATATATGTGTTAGCATACGGTATTTGTCTTTCTCTTTCTGACTTACTTCACTCTGTATGACAGACTCTAGGTCTATCCACCTCATTACAAATAGCTCAGTTTCGTTTCTTTTTATGGCTGAGTAATATTCCATTGTACATATGTGCCACATCTTCTCTATCCATTCATCCAATGATAGACACTTAGGTTGTTTCCATCTCCGGGCTATTGTGAATAAAGCTGCAATGAACATTTTGGTACATGTCTCTTTTTGAATTATGGTTTTCTCAGGGTATATGCCTAGTAGTGGGATTGCTGGGTCATATGGTAGATCTATTTTTAGTTTTTTAAGGAACCTCCATACTGTTCTCCATAGTGACTGTACCAAGTCACATTCCCACCAGCAGTGCAAGAGTGTTCCCTTTTTTCCACACCCTCTCCAGCATTTATTGTTTCTAGATTTTTTGATGATGGCCATTCCGACTGGTGTGACATGATATCTCACTGTAGTTTTGATTTGCATTTCTCTAATGATTAATAATGTTGAGCATTCTTTCATGTGTTTGTTGGCAGTCTGTATATCTTCTTTGGAGAAATGCCTATTTAAGTCTGCTGCCCATTTTTGGATTGGGTTGTTTGTTTTGTTGCTATTGAGCTGCATGAGCTGCTTATAAATTTTGGAGATTGATCCTTTGTCCGTTGCTTCATTTGCAAATATTTTCTCCCATTCTGAGGGTTGTCTTTTGGTCTTGTTTATGGTTTTCTTTGTTGTGCAAAAGCTTTTAAGTTTCATTAGGTACCATTTGTTTATCTTTGTTTTTATTTCCATTTCTCTAGGAGGTGGGTCCAAAAGGATCTTGCGGTGATTTATGTCATAGAGTGTTCTGCCTATGTTTTCCTCTAAGAGTTTGATAGTTTCTGGCCTTACATTTAGGTCGTTAATCCATTTTGAGCTTATTTTTGTGTATGATGTTAGGGAATGATCTAATCTCAAACTTTCACATGTAGCTGTCCAGTTTTCCCAGCACCACTTATTGAAGAGGCTGTCCTTTCTCCACTGTGGATTTGTCATATATGGCCTTTACTATGTTGAGGAAAGTTCCCTCTATGCCTACTTTCTGCAGGGTTTTTATCATAAATGGGTGTTGAATTTTGTCGAAAGCTTTCTCTGCATCTATTGAGATGATCATATGGTTTTTCTCCTTCAATTTGTTAATATGGTGTATCACGTTGATTGATTTGCATATATTGAGGAATCCTTGAATTCCTGGAATAAACCCCACTTGATCATGGTGTATGATCCTTTTAATGTGCTATTGGATTCTGTTTGCTAGTATTTTATTGAGGATTTTTGCATCTATGTTCATCAGTGATATTGGCCTGTAGTTTTCTTTCTTTGTGACATCCTTGCCTGGTTTTGGTATCAAGGTGATGGTGGCCTCGTAGAATGAGTTTGGGAGTGCTCCTCCCTCTGCTATATTTTGGAAGAGTTTGAGAAGGATAGGTGTTAACTCTTCTCTAAATGTTTGATAGAATTCACCTGTGAAGCCATCTGGTCCTGGGCTTTTGTTTGTTGGAAGATTGTTTATCACAGTTTCAATTTCAGTGCTTGTGATTGGTCTATTCATATTTTCTATTTCTTCCTGATTCAGTCTTGGCAGGTTGTGCATTTTTAAGAGTTTGTCCATTTCTTCCAGGTTGCCCATTTTATTGGCATAGAGTTGCTTGTAGTAATCTCTCATGATCTTTTGTATTTCTGCAGTGTCAGTTGTTACTTCTCCTTTTTCATTTATAATTCTATTGATTTGAGTCTTCTCCCTTTTTTTCTTGATGAGTCTGGCTACTTGTTTATAAATTCTGTTTATCTTCTCAAAGAACCAGCTTTTAGTTTTATTGATCTTTGCTATCATTTCCTTCATTTCTTTTTCATTTATTTCTGATCTGATCTTTATGATTTCTTTCCTTCGGCTAAATTTGGTTTTTTTTTTGTTCTTCTTTCTCTAATTGCTTTAGGTGCAGGGTCAGGTTGTTTACTCGAGATGTTGCCTGTTTCTTAAGGTGGGATTGTATTGCTATAAACTTCCCCCTTAGAACTGCTTTTGCTGCGTCCTATAGGTTTTGGGTCATCGTGTCTCCATTGTCATTTGTTTCTAGGTATTTTTTAATTTCCTCTTTGATTTCTTCAGTGATCACTTCGTTATTAAGTAGTGTATTGTTTAGCCTCCATGTGTTTGTATTTTTTACAGATCTTTTCCTGTAATTGATGTCTAATCTCATAGCATTGTGGTCGGAAAAGATACTTGATACAATTTCAATTTTCTTAAATTTACCAAGGCTTGATTTGTGACCCAAGATATGATCTATCCTGGAGAATGTTCCATGAGCACTTGAGAAAAATGTGTATTCTGTTGTTTTTGGATGGAATGTCCTATAAATTTCAATTAAGTCCATCTTGTTTAATGTATCATTTAAAGCTTGTGTTTCCTTATTTATTTTCATTTTGGATGATCTGTCTATTGGTGAAAGTGGGGTGTTAAAGTCCCCTACTATGAATGTGTTACTGTCGATTTCCCCTTTATTGGCTGTTAGTATTTGCCTTATTTATTGAGGTGCTCCTATGTTGGGTGCATAAATATTTACAATTGTTACACCTTCTTGGATCGATCCCTTGATCACTATGTAGTGTCCTTCTTTGTCTCTTTTAATAGTCTTTATTTTAATGTCTTTTTTGTCTGATATAAGAATTGGTACTCCAACTTTCTTTTGATTTCCATTTGCATGGAATATCTTTTTCCATCCCCTTACTTTCAATCTGTATGTGTCTCTAGGTATGAAGTGGGTCTCTTGTAGACAGCATATATATGGGTCTTGTTTTTGTATCCATTCAGTCAATCTGTGTCTTTTGGTGGGAGCATTTAGTCCATTTACATTTAAGGTAATTATCGATATGTATGTTCCTAGTCCCATTTCCTTAATTGTTTTGGGTACGCTATTGTAGGTATTTTCCTTCTGTTGTGTTTTTTGCCTAGAGAATTTCCTTTAGCATTTGTTGTAAAGCTGGTTTGGTGGTGCTGAACTCTCTCAGCTTTTACTTGTCTGTAAAGGTTTTAATTCCTCCATCAAATCTGAATGAGATCCTTGCTGGGTAGAGTAATCTTGGTTGCAGGTTTTTCTCCTTCATCACTTTTAATATGTCCTGCCACTCCCTTCTAGCTTGTAGAGTTTCTGCTGAGAGATCAGCTGTTAACCTGATGGGGATTCCCTTGTGTGTTATTTGTTGTTTTTCTCTTGCTGCTTTTAATAGGATTTCTTTGTGTTTAATTTTTGACAGTTTGATTAATATGTGTCTTGGCATATTTCTCCTTGGATTTTTTTCTGTATGGGACTCTCTGTGCCTCCTGGACTTGATTAACTATTTCCTTTCCCATATTAGGGAAGTTTTCAACTATAATCTCTTCAAATATTTTCTCAGTCCCTTTCTTTTTCTCTTCTTCTTCTGGAACCCCTATAATTTGAATGTTGGTGCATTTAATGTTGTCCCAGAAGTCTGTGAGACTGTCCTCAGTTCTTTTCATTCTTTTTTCTTTATTGTGCTCTGCAGCAGTTATTTCCACTATTTTATCTTCCACCTCACTTACCCGTTCTTCTGCCTCAGTTATTCTGCTATTGATCCCATCTAGAGTATTTTTCATTTCATCTATTGTGTTTATAATCGATGCTTGATTCATCTTTAGTTCTTTTAGGTCCTTGTTAACTGTTTCTTGCATTTTGTCTATTCTATTTCCAAGATTTTGGATCTTGGAAATAGAATCTTGGATTATCTTTACTATCATTATTCTGAATTCTTTTTCAGGTAGACTGCCTATTACCTCTTCATTTGTTAGGTCTGGTAGGTTTTTATCTTGCTCCTTCACCTGCTGTGTGTTTTTCTGTCTTCTCATTTTGCTTATCTTCCTGTGTTTGGGGTCTCCTTTTTTCAGGCTGCAGATTCGTAGTTCCCGTTGTTTTTGGTGTCTGTCCCCAGTGACTAAGGTTGTTTCAGTAGATTGTGTAGGCTTCCTGTTGGGGGGGGACTAGTGCCTGTGTTCTGGTGGTTGAGGCTCGACCTTGTCTTTCTGGTGGACAGGTCCACGTCTGGTGGTGTGTTTTGGGGTGCCTGTGTCCTTATTATGTTTTTAGGCAGCCTCTCTGCTAATGCGTGGGGTTGTGTTACTGTCTTGCTAGTTGCTTGGCATAGGGTGACCAGCACTGTAGCCTGCTGGTCATTGACTGAAGCTGGGTGCTGGTGTTGAGATGGAGATCTCTGGGACATTTTGCTGCTTGATAGTATGTGGAGCTGGGAGGTCTCTTGTGGACCCGTGTCCTGAAGTTGGCTCTCCCACTTCAGAGGCACAGTACTGACTCCTGGCTGCAGCACCAAGAGCCTTTCATCTACCCCACTCAGAATAAAAGGGAGAAAAAGTAGAAAGAAAGAATTAGTAGAAGAAAGAAAGAGAGAAAGAAAGAAAGAAAGAAAGAAAGAAGGAAAGAAAGGAAGGAAGGAAGGAAGAAAGAAAGGAGGGAGGGAGGGAGTGAGGAAGGAAGGAAAGAAAGAAAGAAAGAAAGAAAGAAAGAAAGAAAGGAGGGAGGGAGGATGGTACAAAAAAGAGAGAGAAAGGAAGAAAGAAGGGAGGGAGGGAGGGAGGAAAGAAAGAAAGGAGGGGCAGAGGGAGGGAGGGAGGAAGGGAAGGTAGGAAAAAAGAAAGAGAGAAGATAAAGTAAAATAGAATAAAGTATGATAAAATATAGTAGCATTATTAAAATTAAAAAGTAATTAATAAAAAAAAAACGGATAGAAGCCTGGGACAAATGGTTGAAGCAAAGCTATACAGAGATAATCTCACACAGAAGCATACACATACACATTCACAAAAAGAGAACAGGGGGAAAAATCGTAAATCTTGCTCTCAAAGTCCACCTCCTCAATTTGGGATAATTCGTTGTAAAAAGAGGAAAAGGGGAAAAAATCTTAAATCTTGTCCTCAAAGTCCACCTCCTCAATTTGGGATGATTCGTTGTCTATTCATGTATTCCACAGATGCAGGGTACATCAAGTTGATTGTGGAGCTTTAATCCGCTGCTTCTGAGGCTGCACAGAGAGATTTCCCTGTCTCTTCTTTTTCTCACAGCTCCTGGGTCTCAGCTTTGGATTTGGCCCCGCCTCTGTGTGTGGGTCGCCAGAGGGCATCTGTTCTTCGCTCAGACAGGACGGGTTTAAAGGAGCCGCTGATTCGGGGGCTCTGGCTCGCTCAGGCTGGGGAGGAGGGAGGGGCATGGAGTGCGGGGCGAGCCTGCAGCGGCAGCGGCTGGCGTGACGTTGCACCAGCCCGAGGCGCTCCGTGCGCTTCCCTGGGGAAGCCGTCCCTGGATCCCGGGACCCCGGCAGTGGCGGGCTGCACAGGCTCCCCGGAAGGGGGGCGTGGACAGTGACTTGCGCTCACACACAGGCCTCGTGGCGGCGGTAGCAGCAGCCCCAGCGTCCCACGCCCGTCTCCGGGGTCCGCGCCTTTAGCCGCGGCTCGCGCCCGTCTCTGGAGCTCCTTCAAGCAGCGCTCTTAATCCCCTCTCCTCGCGCACCAGGAAACAAAGAGGGAAGAAAAAGTCTCTTGCCTCTTCGGTAGCTCCAGTCTTTTTCCCGGACTCCCTCCGGGCTAGCCGTGGTGCACTAACCCCTTCAGGCTCTTCCCGCCGCCAGCCCCAGTCCTCTCCCTGCGCTCCTACTGAAACCCGATACCCGAGCCTCAGCTCCCAGCCCCGCCCACCCCGGCGGCCGAGCAGACAAGCCTCTCGGGCTGGTGAGTGCTTGAGGGCACCGATCCTCTGTGCGGGAATCTCTCCGCTTTGCCCTCTGCACCCCTGTTGCTCCTCTCTCATCTGCTATTCCAAAGCTTTCCCCCTCCGCCACCCGCAGTCTCCGCCCACAAAGGGGCTTCCTAGTGTGTGGAAACCTTTCCGCCTTCACGGCTCCCTCCCACTGGTGCTGGTCCCGTCCCTATACTTTTGTCTCCGTTTATTCTTTTTTCTTTTGCCCTACCCAGGTATGTGGGGAGTTTCTTGCCTTTTGGGGGGTCTGAGGTCTTCTGTCAGCGTTCAGTAGGTGTACTGTAGGAGTTGTTCCACGTGTAGATGAATTTCTGATGTATCTGTGGGGAGGAAGGTGATCTCCGTGTCTTACTCTTCCACCATCTTCACCCACCTTCAAGAACAGAAATTTTAGGGGAACACTGTCTAACCCAGTACAAAATTGTATAACTTCTATTGATCTATTGAAAATTTCACTGGCTCACTGGCTCTTTTTGATGTCATTTCCAATCTGATACTTAGCCTATTACAGTGGATATTATATATTTCAGATATTGTAATTTTTAGTTAAATTTTTCAATTGTTCCTTTTCTTTTACTTTCTAATTTTCCTGCTGAGAACTTTTCATTTTCCATCCATTTTAGCATTATTTAGTTTTATGTTATAAAAAATGGTTATAATAGCTGAATTGAAGGGTTTTTTTTTTTGATAATTCCAACATCTGGGTTATCTCAGGTGATCCAGCATAACAGCTCCAAGAAAAATGCTAAAGGAAGGTCTTCACATTAAAAAGAAATAATATAGTCTAGGTATTGGTATCATTTGATTTCCCTTTCTCTTAAGTATTGTTCACAATTTCCAATTCTTTGTATGTCAGAAATTTTGGATTCTATCCTGGAAGTTTTGCACATTATTTCTTAATCTGATTTCTTTAATAATCCTACAGAAAAAGTAATTTCTGTTTTACTTTGTTTTATTAGATGTTATGAATGGAATTGTGTCTCTCAAAATTCATATGTTGAAGTCTTAACTCCCAATGTGACTATATTCTAAGATAGGGTCTTTAAGTAGGTAATTAAAGTTAGGACATAAAAAGTGGGGACTTAATAGAATAGTACTGACGTCCTTATAAGAAAGAAAGAGAAACCACAGCTCTCTCTCTCTCCACATACATACAGAAGAAAGGTCATATGAAGACATAGCAAGAAGGTGGCTGTCTAAAAGCTTGGAAAAGAGATTTCACCAGAAACTAAGACTTCTGGCATTTTGACCTTCAACTTCTAGCTTCTAGAACTGAAAGAAAATACATTCTTGTTGTTTTAGCCACCCAGTATTGTGATATCTTTCAATAGCAGACTGATAATGCAGTAGGCAATCAACTAGTTTAAGGGTAAGACTAAAAATCTTATCTTGCCTTCTGGGAATAGTAGCTCTAATGTAAATTTATTTTTCACTTTCTTTGCTGTGTTGTTTGGATCCACCAGCACATGTACCATTCAGAAGATGCAGAAGATATTCTGGTATTTGTTCACTGGTTTGTGAGATATTTCAGTTCCTAATGGTTTTATTATGTTTTTAAAAATGTTTTGGCATCTGTTACACATGTGTGCAGCTTGAACATAAATAAGCCCAAGACTGATGTCAATTCATATGCAAAATTAGTGAAGGCCTTTATCTTTGGGGCTCATCCCATACTTTCTGAAACCATTTTCTAGTTTCCCTGTCCAAAAAGATCTAATTTTCTTAGAGTTTTATCCTCTTCTACTGTTGTGTATTGCCATTTTCCCATGCCCCGATTTTAAAGACTGTCACATTCCTTGGACAGTGGACCTTCCTTCATTTTCAAAGTCATTAAAGGGGGGTGGAGTACTTTTCATTTCCTATCATTATGACCCAATCTCCAGTATCCTTTATCTGCCTTTAAAATTCAAATGATTAGATTGGGTTTATCCTGTTAATCTAGGATAATCTTCCTATTTTACAGATAGCTGATTGGAAACCTTAATTACATTTGTAAACTTAATTATCTTTTGTCATGTAAGGGAGTATATTCACATGTTCCAGGCATTAGGATGTGGACATCTTTAGTGAATTAAATTTGGAGGGAAATAAAAGATCTTATAATTCATATTCTAGTACCCTAGAAATTTGGGGGGGGTTGTTTTTTGGGGTTTTTTTTTGAGACCAAAGACAGGTAATTCAGTGACTATCCTATACTTTGATCATCTTTTGACACACCTATATCCAGGTTGGTGTAGGAAACAGGAAAGGAGTACAAATGTTAGTCAGTTCATTTGTGGAGGGATTCCCATAAGAAGTGGGACCTGTGTTGAGTTTTGAAGGGTAAGTTGTAGGAATAAAGATAAATAGAGAAGAAAGTGCATTGAAGGACATTGCAAATGAGATATGACAGACAATTTTTGAAATGCAAGTGGTTTACTATGGCTACAGAGATGCATGTCTATGAGTATTAATTTGATGACACCAGCAAGCTGTAGATGATCTCATGTTTGAAGGAACATGTAAGCTCAATGCAGGAAGGTCACTTGGTTTTTTAAAAGCCACAGGAAACTAAAATTTTATGTTTTATGTGGATCAGTGACTGGATTAGATAAGATTCTCCTTCCACAACTACTACTATTGGTAGCAGTGTGGCAGTTCTAGAAAAAAGCAGGAAAATTAATTCTTTAAATCCAAGAAATGATGTGAGTTTAATGAAGTAGTAGCAGTGGAAATAGAGAGAAGGAAAAAATACTTTTAGGAATTGAGGGTTGATTGGATGTGCTGGGATGAGAAAGATAAAAGAGACTAGGATGATTCCTAAATTTATGTCTTTAAAAATTCAAGGACCTTGATAAAATTCACTCAGGTAAGAGGTATGGAAAGAGGAGAAGAGTGGCATGAACATATAATAATTATGGTTTTAATATGCAGAGTTTTAGTAGATATGGAATATTCTAGGAGCTATTTACAGTAGGCAGGTGGATATACATATGTTACGCTCATGAGAGAGTCCTGTACTAGATATAATTTGCTAATTATCATTGTTTTCTGAAGCTTAGAATGTAAGCCTCGTGAGAGGAAGACTGTGTCTGCTTTGTTTACTACTGTATTTCCAGCACCTAGTAAGTTTTCTCCACAATTATGCATTCAATAAATGTTTGTTGAGCAAATGAATCAGTTTGTATTTGACATTTAGTTATAGGTGTTGATGAGATTACCTAAGTAGATTATATAGAATGAGAAGAGCAGAGGACCAAGAGCAGAGTCATGAGGAAAAGAGACCTTTATGTAATGTCAATTTCATTACAAACAATCAAAATTTGGGAAGGAATAGCCACTGACTTAAATGGAAACCCAGAAAATGAAGTATCCAGAGGTAAAGAAGGAGAGAATTTCATAAAGATCGTCACAATGATGTCAGTGGCTACAGAGAAGTCATGTCAGGAAACAAAAAGAGTCTGATGATCCAGGTGTCAACACAAAGATTGGAGGTGACCACATGATTAGACAAAAGCTAGATCAAAGTATGGTGAATGATGAAGGAGAAAGGAGCAAGTGAAACATGTTAACTTACTTGCTGTGAAACAAAGGCAAATATGAGTTATTGCAAAAGCAAGGTATAAAATTAGCCATTGTATACTAAAGGGAATGATACAATAAAATGGAAAAAAAATAGAGGATACAAGAAAAAGCAGGCATAAAAGAAGTAAAAATTTACAAAATTTAAGTTCAAATGCTATTTCTATATTTAACAGTGTGTTTCTGAATGCATGCACATTGTTGAATGGGCAGTTATACATAGGAGGATTAAACATATTTTTAGTTAAGAGGGTTTCTGGTCAGTGCCTTGCAATTAATGCTAATGAGGTCTATTGCATACATTGAGACTGATTTTCATTTGTGCATCAACCCTGTTAATAATAGCATCTAATTAAGACATTCATTAAAAGTCTATAATGTTAATTTAAAGGGAAAAAATCCAATAGAACACCATTAGGTTTTCCTTGTTACTTTAAAATTATACAAGTAAAACAAATGCCTTAATTAGTTGGTAAAAGAAAGGAATATTATAAAATTTAATTCAGTATTATTTAACGTAGGTAATAGCATTTTCCAGGGCTAATGCTTTATTTTAGTGATGTATAAAATACTAGATATATTTTAAAACGTTTAATAATTGATTTAAATATAGGCCAATAAAATAAGTTTCTGTGGAGCATGTGGAAAAGTAATATATAAAATAAAATTCTAGAGAGACCTTTATAAAGCCTTTATGGTAGTCCTTATTCAGGTAAAATTCTCATTATTTTGTTTCCTTCTTAACTGGAAGTTCAAGCTGATAATATAAATTTGCTTAGTTTTCAAAGATTGTTGACATCATGTAGTATTAGAACAAAGAAGAAAGAACAAAGTTAAATTTTGTTGAGATAAAATACTTTTGGTTTTCATGCAGTAGGTACAATGATTATGCTTTTAGTTCTGATTGCAGCTGTGGTTGCATTTTTTCCTCTTAAATTTAATCCTATGATTCTCATTTTTTACATATTCTGTTTTATTCTTAAGAGGTATTTTGATGATAACATTTTATGATTAATAATGTTAATAATTAATTATTAATAGTAACATTAATAAAAGTATTTGCCTGCAAATTGTCCATAATAAAAGACCTGACACAGTTCTACTACTAAAAATCAAAGCATTTGGAGAAGGCTTACTTCTAATGCACATTAAAAATTATAATACTCCTCAGTAAGTTCAGAAGGCTAAAAATTAACCAAAACTAATGAGCTTAGTAACTTGCCTTTTCCTTTTGGATTCAGATGATATAAAAAGTCTTAGTGAAAATAATATCTATTCAAAACCCAAGTAGTTTCTAGAATCTGATGACATTCTGGATGTCAGAGAAATATGTCATGTTCCCTGGATTGTCAGTCTGGGAATCTTAACTGGCTTACTATTGAATGGGAATAGCAGTTTCCTTTTAAGTTTGTACCAAAGATTTACCCCAAATAAGCTTCCCCACAAGCAAAGCCTGAGATGGGGATTGTTGATCAAGTGCTGTACTGTGGGAGTGAGGGAAGGGAAGTGAGGGAAACAGGGTCGAGGAAGGAAAAAAAGTAAAGTAAGCTTGCTGTTTTAGCTGGAGACTAGCTGCAGTTTGATCACACAGGGAAGAGCTGATGTATAAATTGCACCGCTGAGTTAGTACCACGTTGAAGCAAGAGGAGAACTTTTTATTCATTTCTGTTAGTTGACTCAGGGCTGCCTCAGAGCAGGAGGAGGAAGCCGTAAGACCTCCACATGCAGCGTGTGTGTATCCAAGGTCAGTCACTGGGTGAAAGGGGAACCTGGAGTAATTAGCGAACATTCATAGCAGCTGGTAAAGCATTTCTGGGGTTTTTTTTTTTGGGGGGGTGTTTGTTTTTTGAATAGTCATTCTCCTTTACTTAGTCAAACGTTCCCTTAGTTCTTGCCTTTACCTAGACTTTTTGAATTATTAGAACTTGTATTTGAGTGTCTATAAGTGCCTGTAATTGATTTTCAAACTATTACACATGCATATTGTTTTTCCTTTTAATGAAATTAAAAATATGATATAGTCACAGGTTGGATCTTTTGTGATTTTTTACCCCCAAATGCCTAATTCAGAGTTTATTGATCAAAGAAATAAACATGTGAACAGAGACTGAACCACAATTTTTGAGTAAACTATCAGAACATTTTTACAGACTGGAGATACTAAAGCAAAACACATTGCAAAAATAGTTCCATTTTGTTAAAATTTTACTAAAACACATGCCAAATAGTACAAATGTAGCAGAAGAGCTAAAACAAACATGGAAAGGTAAACATATTATAACACATTTTTCCTCCAAATTAATGAAAAATTATATGTAAAATAGCTGATTATATTCTAAAATATTTTCTTTCATTTTTACATAAATAGGTGGTATTGTTCCTAGTTCACCACAATTTCTGGAAAAGCTTTCTACAGGAGAGTTTGTGGGACACACTACAACCCCTGCAGCTGTAATTTGTCCTGGGTGTAAAGCTGATATTCTTTAACTTTATTTTGGAGGGGGTACTCAAGCCTTTGAAGGCAGACCTAATCTCGATCATTTCCTCAAGGATGTGATATTTTTGTTACTATCTTGATGGGCAGCTCTGTGTGTGAGAGGGCAGTTTCAGCATGTGTAAGGCAATATGCAAAGTAACTCAGAACCTAACAAATTTATTTAAACATGTCAATTGAAGCAAACAAACAGTAATTACAAAGTCAAACACAGGAACAAGCAATAGCTTAAAGTTAAGGGTGGCTAATGAAGTATTCATGGAGGAGGTGGGAAATGACAATGGATGTTCAAAGAATAGTAGAAACTGGGCAGAGAGGCATGGGAAAGTTTTAAAATATGAAGATAAAATAATGTATGGTCACAGAGGTGTGAAATGCATGTGTTAGGAGCAGCAGACCAAGTAAGCTGGAATTGGGTGCTGTTGTAGAGAAAGAGAAAAATATAACAGTAGGACGGGAATTGTAAAAGGTCTTGCATCATATGCTCAAGGAATTATTCTTAGAGAGCAAAACTATTTGACAGAACTTTGAAATACAGAATGATGAACAGAGCTTGACTTGTAAAGATGGACATGGCCACAGTGATACTGAATGACATGGTGAAAGAATGATACGGAGAGGCAAACAAGAGCAACAATTTTAATGTGGTTCTGAAGTACACCCTAAAAATACAGTAAAGATTTAATTTTATAATTGCAATTGAAAAAATTGCAGATGTTCCAGTCACATTGCATGTTGCATACAGATTTCTTTTCAATACAAGCACATCACAGATGTCACTGACAGGCTAAATCCCACCTCTTCCTCCAAGGAAATAAAGAAGAAAGAGTGTACATATGTGCCGGATGCATATATTTCTTCTGTTTCTTAGCCAAAAAAACATATGTGCATATATGCTATTGGTAAGGTTTCCATTCTTATTTCAAAGTAATGTTGAGGTCATAAAGGTTATTGCAATGATAACAAAAATGAACCACCTTGATATTTAGGATATATGTAAATATATAGATATATTATTCCATATTTCATGCATCACAGAATCAAAAATTATTATGGACTAATGCCAGAAAATTTAAAATAGAATTTCATACAATGCCAAAACAGGAAACACAGCAATCAGCTAGCTGAATCATGGAGAATGTAGAATAAAGGAACTTCAATAGAAATTAAATTGTTTTGATTCAAAGTGTCCTTGTATCTATAAGTCTCATTTCCTTGGCACAGAAATGAGACTGTGAATACAAAGGGCAAGGATGGTGTCTTTGCAACCATAGTAGCATGCACTATGTACAGCATTTTCAAATACTGTGTTCTAAATTGAATTATTAATATTTAATTTAAAAAGTCAAAGAACAAAAAAAAGTTACCTGTTACTTACAAATGGGTTGGATTCCTAAAAGTTACATAAACCAGTGACTTAGAGCACCAGATGCGTGTTTCTCATCAAAGCAACAAAAATTGAATTTATTCACTTATTCATTTCAACAATTATTTATTGAGTACATACTTAGTCACTCTGCTAAATATTGCTAGTAAAAAATTGAAAAGATATTATTCCTGCTCTTAAAACTGCCTTTTTATATAGCTTAGCGGAGAAGAAAACATGTAAACAAGTTGATCAAAACAGGCTGTTTCATGGTACACCATGAAATGTCTATTTAATGTATTCATAAGAGTCTACATTTTAGTGTCAGATAACAAGTTAATCTTCATATGCAGATAAGAAAGTATTCCAATCAAATCACTGCCAGCAGGACCAACCCTTCTGAGAGCTACTAAGGGTAAAGTGAGAACACATAACAGATTAAATGTTTTTAGCAAGGAAAGAAAATGATCTTCCACCATTTCTCAATTCCTGAGTGTTTCAATGCAGTGGTGTACAATGGTAAATAAAGTGAGGCATAATGGATATGCAACTTAAGTGAACTGTTATCTTGGGTGACTTGAACCAAGGTCAGTGGAAGAAAAACAAAACAAAACAACAAAAGCAATAGCAACCAATAGGTTTATGACCAACTAAGGTATCCTTAATCACAAAGCTATTGTTAATCTTTTCCTATCAATTTTTATCTTTAATTAAACCATATTATATCATATTGCATGAACTCCATCCACATATCTTCCCAATTCTTTTACTCAGATAGAGCTAATTAAACTATGCATTGTTCTACCTCTAATTACTATTTAATTATATTTTATGGTTTTGCAATCATAAAGCCATCATCATAAGATAGGTGTCATATTTCCAGGATACACAGTTAGTGTATGCATGGATCAGACTAAGCTAGATATGCTGTTATCTTTGGTTAAACTCCTTCTTCTAATACAATAGATTTTCTCCTCTGAATTATTCCAGGACCGTGCTGTTCACGCAACCGAAAAAAAAATAAAGGACATTATTTTAGTGTGTTGTAAACCATTTAAATAAGTTCACAGATTTATCCATACTACTGCCAAATGTGTAGCAAAGAATACTATTTCCGCATTTTCCTAAACTATTCTAATTTATTTCAGTAGAAGACAATATAAATTTTGATTAACTGCAGTAATTTTAGTTTGATCTTGCAATTTGAGCATTCTTTTTAAGTAACTCTTTCTCTTTTAGATGAACGTCCAGTCTTTAAGAACTCCTCTCTTTTCATCCTCTTCTCTAAGTTTAAGTGCTCCTTTGTGTCCTATTGGTTGAGAGAAGGAAAGTTCCTCTGATTTGGACTTGATATATTTCAACTGCCCTCAGTCCTAGTATCTACAGTGACTAGTTTCTTTCCTGAGAATTAGGTCAAAATTAGCTTCCAGTGGTTGAAGCAGAAGAAACTCATCGTCTGCTCTCTCTCTCTCTCCCTCTCTGCTTACTGAAGTTCTATAGCCTGTAGTCCTGTGATGGCTTTGGTCCAGCTTTGCTTTTACTTCTACTACTGGTGCTGTAGATTTCTTTAAGTTCAAATTTAAACTCACATAGTACCCAGCCCAGGTTGTCTGCTCTTCCACCCTCCATCACACCACCACTTTGTACCTTCTAGTAGAAATTTCCTTCAGGCAAGCTATCTGGTTAGAGCCCCTTAGCTAAATACCACACCTGCCACAGGGGCAATCAGGAACTTTCTGGTCTCCTTATGAGTCAGGAGAACTAGGGGAAAATAAAAACTCCTAGGCTTTATACACCAATTATTTTACTTTGATGTCCCACCCTATCTAGTCTGGGGAGCCTGTAACATGATCTCTTTCGAGAGTCTCAAACATAAAATTTGAATTCAGACAAAACCCCCATACCTATTGTTTTTCTTAAATTAACCTAACACACCTTAATCACATTTCATCGAACACCAAAGAGCAGAGATCACTATCACACATGGCTTTCCTCCCCTGTTTTTCTTTCTTTCTTGTATAATCATCCTTGTCAGAAGAGAAATTCTTTTGCTCTTCCTTCCATTTTTAATTGGGATTAATCTATTTTATATCCTCCTCCCTAGGACAGAGGCCCTCATTGCTTATACTGTGGGCACAAAGTCTATCTTTTCTACATTGAGGCTGAAAGTTGATCTGAATCATTCAGTGTTGCTAATTGATATGACAAGAAATTCAGAATCATTTTTCTCTATATAAGCATGGCTTTTAAGCATGTGGTGATGATGTAAAATATGATTTTAGATGTAAGAATTTCTATATTAAAATTTTAGGGCTTCCCTGGTGGCGCAGTGGTTGAGAGTCCGCCTGCCGATGCAGGGGACATGGGTTCATGCCCTGGTCCAGGAGGATCCCACATGCCGCGGAGCGGTTGGGTCCGTGAGCCATGGCTGCTGAGCCTGTGCATCCGGAGCCTGTGCTCCGCAACGGGAGAGGCCACAACAGTGAGAGGCTAGCGTACCACAAGAAAAAAAAAATTAAATTGGCACAGCTGAACTTGTATTGGTGTAAATGATTATTGGAGTATAATTGCTTCACAATGGTGTGTTAATTTGTGCTTTATAACAAGGTGAATCAGCTATACATATACATATATCCCCATATCTCCTCCCTCTTGAATCTCCCTCCCACCCTCCCTATCCCACCCCTCTAGGTGGTTACAAAGCACCGAGCTGATCTCCCTGTGCTATGCGGCTGCTTCCCACTAGCTATCTACTTTACGTTTGGTAGTACTTATATGACCATGCCACTCTCTCACTTCGTCCCAGCTTATCCCTCCCCATCCCCATCTCCTCAAGTCCATTCTCTATGTCTCCATCTTTATTCCTGTCCTGCCCCTAGGTTCTGCAGTAACCTTTTTTTTTTTTTTTTTTTTACATTCCATATATATGTGTTAGCATACGGTATTTGTTTTTTTCTTTCTGACGTACTTCACTCTGTATCATAGAATCTAGGTCCATCCACCTCACTAAAAATAACTCAATTTCATTTCTTCTTATGGCTGAGTAATATTCCACTGTATATATGTGCCATATCTTCTTTATCCATTCATCTGTCAATGGACACTTAGGTTGCTTCCATGTGTTGGCTATTGTAAATAGAGCTGCAATGAACATTGTGGTACATGACTCTTTGAATTATGGTTTTCTCAGGGTATATGCCCAGTAGTGGGATTGCTGGGTCATATGGTAGCTCTACTTGTAGTTTTTTAAGGAACCTCCATACTGTTCTCCATAGTGGCTGTATCATTTTATATTCCCACCAACAGTGCAAGAGGGTTCCCTTTCTCCACACCCTCTCCAGCATTTATTGTTTGTAGATATTTTGATGATGGCCATTCTGACGAGTGTGAGACGATATCTCATTGTACTTTTGACTTGCATTCTCTAATGATTAGTGATGTTGAGCATTCTTTCATGTGTTTGTTGGCAAGCTGTATATCTTCTTTGGAGAAATGTCTGTTTATCTTCTGCCCATTTTTGGATTAGGTTGTTTGTTTTTTTTGATATTGAGCTGTATGAGTTGCTTGTAAATTTTGGAGATTAATCCTTTGTCAGTTGCTTCACTTGAAAATATTGTCTCCCATTCTGAGGGTTGTCTTTTGGTCTTATTTATGGTTTCCTTTGCTGTGCAAAAGCTTTTACGTTTTATTAGGTCCCATTTATTTATTTTTATTTCCATTTCTCTAGGAGGTGGGACAAAAAGGATCTTGCTGTGATTTATGTCACAGAGTGTTCTGCCTATGTTTTCCTCTAAGAATTTTATAGTGTCAGGCTTTACATTTAGGTCTTTAATCCATTTGGAGTTTATTTTTGTTTGTGGTGTTAGGGAATGTTCTAATTTCATTCTATTACAAGTAGCTGCCCAGTTTTCCCAGCACCACTTATTGAAGAGGCTGTCTTTTCTCCATTGTATATTCTTGCCTCCTTTATCAAAAATAAGCTGACCATATGTGCGTGGGTTTACCTCTGGGCTTTCTATCCTGTTCTATTGATCTGTATTTCTGTTTTTGTGCCAGTACTGTACTGTCTTGATCACTATAGCTTTGTAGTGTAGTCTGAAGTCAGGGATCCTGATTCCTCCAGCTCCGTTTTTCTTTCTCAAGATTGCTTTGGCTATTCGGGGTCTTTTGCGTTTCCCTATAAATTGTGGAATTTTTTTTTCTAGTTCTGTGAAAAATGCCACTGATAAATTGATAAGGATTGCATTGAATCAGTAGATTGCTTTGGGTAGTACAGTCATTTTCACAATGTGTATTCTTCCAATCCAAGAACATGGTATATCTCTCCATCTGTCTGTATCATCTTTAATTTCTTTCATCAGTGTCGTATAGATTTCTGTATACAGGTCTTTTGTCTGCTTAGGTAGGTTTATTGCTAGGTATTATATTCTTTTTGTTGCAGTGGTAAATGGGAGTGTTTCATAATTTCTCTGTCAGATTTTTCATCATTAGTGTATAGGAATGCAAGAGATTTCTGTGCATTAATTTTGTATCCTGCTAGTTTTCCAAATTCGTTGATTAGCTCTAGTAGTTTTCTGGTAGCATCTTTAGGATTCTCTATGTATAGTATCATGTCATCTGTAAACAGTGACAGCTCTACTTCTTGTTTTCCAATTTGGATTCCTTTTATTTCTTTTTCTTCTCTGACTGCTATGGCTAAAACTTCCAAAACTGTTGAATAATAGTGGTGAGAGTGGACAATCTTTTCTTGTTCCTGTTATTAGAGGAAATGGTTTCAGTTTTTCACCATTGAGAACAATGTTGGCTGTGGGCTTGTCATATACGTCCTTTATTTGTTGAGGTAAGTTCCCTCTATGCCTACTTTCTGGGTTAGTTTTTTTTTTTTTATCATAAATGGGTGTTGAATTTTGTTGAAAGCTTTTTCTGCATTTATTGAGATGGTCATATGCTTTTATCCTTCAATTTGTTAATATGGTTTATCACATTGATTGATTTGCATATATAGAAGAATTCTTGCATTCCTAGGATACAGCCCACTTGATCGTGGTGTATGATTCTGTTAATGTGCTGTTAGATTCTGTTTGCTAGTATTTTGTTGAGGATTTTTGCATCTATGTTCATCAGTGATATTGGCCTGTAGTTTTCTTTCTTTGTGACATCTTTGTCTGATTTTGGTATTAGAGTGATGGTGGCCTTGCAGAATGTGTTTGGGCATGTTCCTCCCTCTGCTATATTTTGGAAGAGTTTGAGAAGGATAGGTGTTAGCTCTTCTCTAAATGTTTGATAGAATTCGCCTGTGAAGCCATCTTGTCCTGGGCTTTTGTTTGTTGGAACATTTTGAATCACAGTCTCAATTTCAGTGCTTGTGATTGGTCTGTTTACATTTTCTCTTTCTTCCTGGTTCAGTCTTGGAAGGTTGTGCTTTTCTAAGAATTTGTCCATTTCTTCCAGATTGCCCACTCTATTGGCATAGTTGCTTGTAGTAATCTTTCATGATCCTTTGTATTTCTGCAGTGTCAGTGTTACATCTCCTTTTTCATTTCTAATTCTATTGATTTGAATCTTCTTCCTTTTCTTTTTGATGAGTCTGGCTAATGGTTATCAATTTTGTTTATCTTCTCAAAGAAACAGCTTTTAGTTTCATTGATCTTTGCTATTGTTTCCTTCGTTTCTTTTTCATTTATTTCTGATCTGATCTTTTTGATTTCTCCTACTAACTTTGGGTTTTTTTTTTTTTTTTTTGGTTCTTCTTCCTGTAATTGCTTTAAATGTAAGCTTAGGTTGTTTATTTGGGATTTTTCTTGTTTCTTGAGATAGGATTTTATTGCTATAAACTTCCTTCTTAGAACTTGTTTTGCTGCATCCCATAGGTTTTGGGTTGCCGTGTTTTCATTGTCATTTGTTTCTAGGTGTTTTTTGATTTCTTCTTTGATTTCTTCAGTGATCGCTTGGTTATTAAGTAATGTATTGTTTAGCTTCCATGTGTTTGTATATTTTACAGATTTTCCTGTAATTGATATCTAGTCTCAGCGTTGTGGTCAGAAAAAGGTCCTTGATACAATTTCAATTTTCTTAAGTTTACCAGGGCTTGATTTGTAACTGAAGATATGATCTATCCTGGAGAACATTCCATGAGCACTTGAGAAGGATGTGTATTCTGTTGTTTTTGGAGGGAATATCCTATAAATATCAATTAAGTCTATCTGTTCTAATATGCACTTAAGGCTTATGTTTCTTTATTAATTTTCTGTCTGGATGATCTCTCTATTGGTGTAAGTGGGGTGTTAAAGTCTCCCACTATTATTGTGTTACTGTCGATTTCCCCTTTTATGGCTGTTAGCATTTGCCTTATGTATTTTTGTGCTCCTATGCAGGGTGCATAAATATTTACAATTGTTATATCTTCTTCTTGGATTGATCCCTTGATCATTATGTAGTGTCCTTCCTTATCTGTTGCAAGAATCTTTATTTTAAAGTCTATTTTGTCTGATATGAGTATTGTTACTCCAGCTTTCTTTTGATTTCCATTTGCATGGAATAGCTTTTTCCATCCCCTCACTTTCACTCTGTATGTGTCCCTAGGTCTGAAGTTGGTCTCTTGTAGATGGCACATATATAGGTCTTGTTTTTGTATCCATTCAGCCAGTCTGTGTCTTTTAGTTGGGGCATTTAATCCATTTACATTTAAGGTTGTTATCAATAGCTATTTTCCTATTACCATTTTCTTAATTGTTTTGGGTTTGTTGCTGTAGGTCTTTTCCTTCTCTTGTGTTTCCTGCCTAGAGGAGTTCCTTTAGCATTTGTTGTAAAACTGTTTTGGTCATGCTGAATTCTCTTAGCTTTTGCTTGTCTGTAAAGGTTTTAATTTCTCCGTCGAATCTGAATGCGATCCTTGCTAGGTAGAGTAATCTTGGTTGTAGTTTTTTCCCTTTCATCACTTTAAATATGTCCTGCCACTCCCTTCTGGCTTGCAGGGTTTCTGCTGAAAGATCAGCTGTTAACCTTATGGGGATTCACTTGTATGTTATTTGTCATTTTTCCCTTGCTGCTTTTAATATTTTTTCTTTGTATTTAATTTTTGATAGTTTGATTAATATGTGTCTTGGTGTGTTTCTCCTTGGATTTATTCTATATGGGACTCTCTACACTTCCTGGACGTGATTGACTATTTCCTTTCCCATATTAGGAAAGTTTTCAACTATAATTTCTTCAAATATTTTCTCAGTCCCTTTCTTTTTCTGGGACCCCTATGATTCAAATATTGGTGTGTTTAATGTTGTCCCAGAAGGCTCTAAGACTGTCCTCAATTCTTTTCATTCCTTTTTCTTTATTCTGTTCTGCAGTAGTTATTTCACTATTTTATCTTCCAGGCCACTTGTCTGTTCTTCTGCCTCAGTTATTCTGCTATTGATTCCTTCTAGAGAATTTTTAATTTCATTTATTGTGTTGTTTGTCATTGTTTGTTTGCTCCTTACTTCTAGGTCCTTGTTAAATGTTTCTTGTATTTTCTCTATTCTATTTCCAAGATTTTTGGATCAACTTTACTATCATTATTCTGAATTCTTTTTCAGGTAGACTGCCTATTTCCTCATCATTTGTTTGGTCTGGTGGGGTTTTACCTTGCTCCTTCATCTGCTGTGTGTTTGTCTGTCTTCTCATTTTGTTTCACTTACTGTGTTTGGGGTCTCCTTTTCACATGCTGCAGGTTCATAGTTTCCATTGTTTTTGGTGTTTGCCTCTAGTGGCTAAGGTTGGTTCAGTGGTTTGTGTAGGCTTCCTGGTGGAGGGGACTAGTACCTGTGGTCTGGTGGATGAGGCTGGATCTTGACTTTCTGGTGTGCAGGACCACATCCTGTGGTGTGTTTTGGGGTGTCTGTGACCTTATTATGATTTTAGGCAGCCTCTATGCTAATGGGTGGCATTGTGTTCCTGTCTTGCTAGTTGTTTGGCATAGAGTGGCCAGCATTGTAGCTTGCTGGTCATTGAATGGAGCTTGATCTTAGTGTTGAGATGGAAATCTCTGGGAGTGCTTTCGCTGTTTGATATTATGTGGAGCTGGGTGGTCTCTGGTGGACCAATGTCCTGAACTTGGGTCTCCCACGTTAGAGGTGCAGGCCTGACACCCAGCCAGAGCACACATGGCTCAGAGGAAAAGGGAGACAAAAAGAAAGAAAGAAAGAAAAAATAAAATAAAGTTATTAAAATAAAAATGAATTAAAAGTAATTTAAAAAAGAAAGAAAGAAAGAAAGAAAGAGAGAAAGAAAGAAGAGAGCAACCAAACTAAAAAACAAATCCACCAATGATAACAAGTGCTAAAGACTATAATTAAAAAAAAAAAAAAAGGAGAAATAGAAGCCTAGGACAAATGGTAAAAGCAAAGCTATACAGACCAAATCACACAAAGAAACATACACATACACACTCACAAAAAGAGAAAAAGGAAAAAAAATCTATATATTAAAAACAATAATGAGGAAGAGAGCAACCAAATCAGTAAACAAATCTACCAATGATAATAAAAGCTAAATACTAAACTAAGATAAACATAAAGCCGGGAACAAATTAAATGCAGAAAGCAAACCCCAAGTCTGTAGTTACTCCCAAAGTCCACAGCCTCAATTTTGGGATGGTTCGTTGTCTATTCAGGTATTCCATAGATGCAGGGGTCATCAGGTTGATTGTTGAGATTTAATCTGCTGCTCCTGAGGCTGCTGGGAGGGATTTCCCTTTCCCTTCTTTGTTCTCACAGCTCCCGGGGCTCAGCTTTGGATTTGGCCCCGCCTCTGTCTAGGTTGCCTGAGGGCGTCTGTTCTTCGCTCAGATAGGACGAGGTTAAAGTAGCAGCTGATTAGGGGGCTCTGGCTCACTCAGGTCAGGGGGATGGAGGGGTACCGAATGTGGGGCAAGCCTGCAGCGGCCAAGGCCAGCGTTACATTGCAACAGCTTGAGGTGCGCCATGTGTTCTCCCAGGGAAGTTGTCCCTGGATCACAGGACCCTGGCAGTGGCGGGCTGCCCAGGCTCCCAGGAGGGGAGGTGTGCATAGTGACCTGTGCTTGCACACAGTCTTCTTGGTGGCGGCAGCAGCAGCCTTAGTGTTTCATGTCCGTCTCTGGGATCTGCTCTGATAGCCACGCCTTGTGCCTGTCTCTGGAGCTAATTTAGGCTGCGCTCTTAATCCCCTCTCCTCACGCACCCGGAAACAATGGTCTCTTGCCTCTTCGGCGGTTCCAGACTTTTTCCCAGACTCCCTCCCGGCTAGCTGTGGTGCACTAGCCCCCTTCAAGCTGTGTTCACACAGCCAACCCCAGTCCTTTTCCTGGAATCTGACCTCCAAAACCCGAGCCTCAGCTCCCAACCCCCAAGTGCCCTGTGGGTGAGCAGACAAGCCTCTCGGGCTGGTGAGTGCTGGTCGGCACCAATCCTCTGTGCAGGAATCTCTCTGTTTTGCTCTTTCCACACCTCTTGCTGTGCTCTCCTCTGTGGCTCCAAAGCTTCCCCCTGCCCACGCCCCATCTCCAGCAGTGAAGGGGCTTCCTAGTGTTTGGAAACCTTTTCTCCTTCACAGCTCCCTCCCAGAGGTGCAGGTCCTCTCCCTATTCATTTGTCTCTGTTTTTCCTTTTTTCTTTTTCCCTACCCAGGTACATGGGGAGTTTCTTACCTTTTGGGAAGTCTGAGGTCTTCTGCCAGTGTTCAGTAGGTGTTCTGTAGGAGTTGTTCCACATGTAGATGTATTTCTGATGTGTTTGTTGGGAGGAAGGTGATCTCCATGTCTTACTCCTCTGCCATCTTGAAGGTCTCCTCCTATCTCCCCATCTTATAATTTCTCCTTTCTACAAATTTACTAGTCTTCTTCACCCCACTTGCTTCCCCCTAGTGTCCATTCATTTATTTCTCTAATCCACTTCCAATACAGTAGTCAAAGAAATCTAAAATGCAAATTTTGTGTTGTCACTCCTCCATTCAAAATATTCTGATGTTTTCCCATTGAACTTATTTAAAATATACAGCTCAATAGTACAGGGAGCTCTACTCAGTGCACTGTGGTGACCAAAATGGGAAAGAAATCCAAAAAAGAGGGGATATATATATATATGTATAGCTGATTACAACAGAAGCTAACACAACATTGTTAAACAACTATACTTCAATAAAAATTAACTGTACTTTAATAAAAATTTCTTTAAACTTACATATCAAAAAAAAAAAAAACCACAGTTCTTAGCATAGTATTCAAGTTTCTTTATGATCTGGCTACTACTAAGTTTTCCAGTCTCATCAAGTGCTATTTTCTGTGGCAAGGTAGACTTCCTTAGATCTCCTTAACTTTATACTTTCCTCTAGGACCATTTTACTTGTTGTTGCTTCTGCCTAGAACTCTTAGGCTGTCCAGATGTTATTCACCTTTTAGGCCTCATTCTACATGTTACTTTATCAGAGACTAGTTATGTCCTCAACAAAATTTTGATACCATTAAAGCAAGAAATCTCCAAATCTTATTACATTATTATACTCTCAATCCCTTTTTTTGGTATTTCACAAATATTTGTGTATTAATTGAAGAAGGCAATAAAAAGGATAAAGTGTGAAAGTCAAAGAGTAACGAGAGATATTTGTATTTTAATATAAACAACTGGTTTATCATCATTTTTTATTACATTTTTACTGTATAGTGCCACAGTCAATTTATTTTGAACACCATGTTAATGCCAGTTAGTAATTCTTATTAGTCTGTGTCCCAGAAGATAATGGATAGGCACAACAAAAAATGATAAATGATAAAATTGTAATAAAATGACTGATTACAAAGGTGTGGGATAATTTAATGGAAAGCAAGAATCATGACATACTCTCAGGGTAACAATAATCTTGTAACCACACCTACTGATGAAGAAGCAAAAAGGAGCAGGAGTTACCAAAACTTAGGGAAAGCTGGCATTTATTAGGAGAGGGCCATGCAAACAGAACCTACGACCTTAGTGGAGGAACTGCAGCTACTGTTAACCCACAGTGGATCAGGTAAGAGAGAACTAAGACAAAAATATCTTGGGCTTCATGCTCCCCCTGCCTTCGGTTCTCCTGCTGGTGCCTCTCATTAGTTATACCCACCTCGACACCAGAGAGCAAGGGGATCCTACTGATATAGTGTAACAAGCTTCAAAAATCTAGACCACAGTACTTGGTGGAAATCTGTGAAGAGTGAATCTGAAGGAGGAAAAGGGTAACTAGGTGAATAGGATCAAAGAGAATGAAGACAGTCTGACTTTGTGGGAATATCTTAACTTGGCTAGCTTGTTAGTTTTCAGTTCCACTTAACAAATGATCTCAATTAGTGACTTCCGTTATTGTTTACTTTCCCAGTTCAATATTTTGCTGGCTCCTCATATTACATACTTGCAGAAAAAAGAGATTACATCCTTGTTTCTGTAGAGCCAAAAGAAATCTTTTTAACCTTTAAAAGTAACATTTTATTTCAGTTATGTGGTGTGTGCGTGTGTAGGCACTGACTCTGTTGTTAGTATTATCTGACCCTCACACTGATTGATTCATGCATAGTCAATAAATGATTCAGTTATTACAATGGATGAAAATGCTAACTAATATACTCATTTGATGTTGTTACATGTCTCTGTTGCCAAATATGATGCCATCTGTAAGTTGATTATACAGTTTTATTATTAAACAGTTGGATTTTTATTTATAATGCAAGTATTCGAGCCTAGTGAGAGTATAAAGAAGAAAATAATTATATTACATAAAAAGAATAAAATATCTCTGGTGAAATTAATTTCTTTCAGGCTTTTATCCATTTACTTAATGTTTTCTATATTTATCATTAAAAATCAACAACCATGAACTAACTATAGAATTATTTAGATCCATTCTACAAAAATATAATTATACTTGCATTATTCCTGTTTATGTCCTTTGTTTTATAAATACATTACTCAGTTTTTCTCACCATGCCAGAGAAAAGCTATTGTTTTAGTTTTTATTTGCATCAGCAATTAAGCATTTTCTGCATTATACTGTATAAAGCAGTACACACAAATTAGCAGATTTGTAAATGGAGCATTTCTAACTTTTTTCTCCTAGGTAGAAACGTGAAGAAATAAAAATTGATACTTCATTCAACAGTTATATTAAAATGTGTAGTACATATCATTTTAGGGTATAATATGATGTTTCATGAATGAATTAATGGATTTTTTCCCTACTGCTTAAAGATGTAACACTACCACATAGGCTTCTACTTGCTGACATTTATTCTAGGAACTATAGAAAACCTGCTGCAGGCAGGTGCTAGCTTATGGAATTAGATGCAAAGTCTAATGAAAGAGTACATATTCTCTTAGAGTATGTTTGCAAAACAGCACAGAGATAAATGATTAAGGAGCAACAGATTGGTCAAAGGAATGGCCAGAGGGGCTTCCCTCCTGGCGCAGTGGTTGAGAGTCCGCCTGCCGATGCAGGGGACATGGGTTTGTGCCCTGGTCTGGGAAGATCCCACATGCCACGGAACGGCTGGGCCCGTGAGCCATGTCCTCTGAGCCTGTGCGTCCGGAGCCTGTGCTCTGCAATGGGAGAGGTCACAACAGTGAGAGGCCCGCGTACTGCAAAAAAAAAAAAAAAAAGGAATGGCCAGAGATAAAAATATTGCATTTGTTAGATATGGGAGGAAATCCTTGACATTGAAGATCCTTAAATGTATTCACTTGTTTATATTCTTTTTAAATTTCTTATCTGGAATATAGTATTTGTGTCCTAACAAATTGTTTTTTATTTTGCTGTCCTCCAATATAATTTTTTTTTTACTATTCATAGAGTGGCTTACTAAAATGCAATAATATGTTATTTCATTGGTAAAAAATGTCATAGTCACTCTCCAGGACCTTCAGGATTAAATGTAAACTCATCAAGTTGATAGTAAAGGCATTATTGTAAGCATTATTGCTTGCTATATTGTATACTACTTCAGAAAAATAATATAATTCCACAAATACATATTTATGGATAAATTATTGGTTTGTTAACAGAGGATAAAGAAGGTAAAACAGTTTCCAGTTGATAAACTTGATAGTGATATGCTGAGTGGATTGGAAGAGAAGTGGACCATGTAGTTGACCATATTTGAAGCAACTGCATTAATTAGGTTTAGTGTGAATAAAGGTGCATTCTAAGGAGTTGAAGAAATGAAAGGCAGCAACATTTCAAGAAATATTTCAAAGGAAGCATTAAAAAGCCTTAGTGTTTAATTGGATAAGAGTGGACCTCTAGAGAGAGATAACTACTTTGTGTTAGGATGAAAAGATTTAGAATGCAGGTGGAAGACCTTAGTAATGGAAAAACATGACAGTTATGTTTTAGAAGCTTTTATTTTGAGGCAAAAATGAGACTTTCAAGTGGAAATTCACCCTGGAAATATAAAACTAGAGCTTGAGGCCAGAGCTAAAAATAAAAGGTTACTAGCATAGAAGTAATAACTATTCAACTAAAGTAACAAAAGAGGAATATTTCTGCAACACAATAATAAGAGAGATTCAAAACTGAGAGAGAGGAACTGAGTCACAACTTCACTGTTTTTCATACTGCCTTTCTTTTGAAGTTTCAAGACCCACATCAAATATAGTGAAATTTTTAACTTTTTCTTCTATTTTTTCACTAAATAATAGATGATAGATTGATAGATAGATAGACGACAGATAGATAGAAAATAGATGATGGAAAGACAGATGATAGATTTTCTCATTTATGCTCCCATAAAATTTTGTTTCTTCAATTAAATGCTTGTTCACAGTTATATATAAAATTTTGCACATATATCTCTGTTTCTCATCTTAGAGTAAACCCCTTAGAGTAAATCTACTTGAAATTTTACCCTAATTGTAAGCAAACCTGCCACATTTTGTGGATGCTGAGCCTTGTCTTACACATATTTATCCCACTACTCAAGCGCTAACATAGTTCCTTAAACAAGAAAAATACTTTTTTGAATTTGAGTCTACTCATCAATGAATATCAGAATAATTACACCTGCCCTACATACACACACACACATTAATATATGTTAATGGGAATTTGTGACAAGGTCTCGCTGTGAGTCATGTTCACTCAAAAGTAGCCCATGTTTACAACCCTTACAAGATATGTTGCTTTTCTATTCTTTTAAATAGCAATGTCTCTTCTTCTGTATTATTAAACCTATACTATATACTTTCTCCTTAACTTCATTGCAGCTGATGAACTTCATCTAAAATAAGACAATTAGACAAAAGCTACCTTACCTTCCCACCAACACATTTGCTAATCCATTTCCCTAATTTCTCACTTTCCTTAGATGAAGGCAGATTAAGTACCTCCAACCCTATCTAAGGCTTCAATCCATTCTGGATCTTAACCAATTTCATCTCAAGAACTCTCCCACTCATCAATTTCTTACTCTCTATTGGATCATTCCTATTAGGAAACAAACATGGTATTTCTTTTTTTATAGTATTTCTTATATTAAAAATTAATTATCTCCATTGATCCTACATCCTCCTGCAGCTACAACACCATATCTTTACTCCACAACAAATATTCATGAAATAATTGAATAAATTCTTGCCTTTTCTTGCATTCTTCAATTGGATTATATTCCAGTAAACCCATGGCAATTTTTCTAGTAAATTATTCCGGTGTCTACCGCTCTTACTTAACCTCTCAGAAGAAATCAATATAATTGACATTTTACCCCTTAAAATTCATTCTTCTTTTGCCCGTGGTGATGCCACACCCTTCTGGATTTCTTTCTAATTCACAGTACACACTTGTTTATACTTTGTTGCCTTCTCCTCTCTTGGGCTTGATCACTTATTGGCCTAGTGCCCTATAATCTTTGTCCTATGCCCTCTTCTCATTTTCTTTCTCTGGGACACCATTTGATTTGAAGGTATTAAAGAAAATCTATTTCTCGTGACTTCCACATGCATCTGAAGCCCTGGGCACACCCATAAAATCCAGACTGGGATCTCTAACTGCCTAACTGACCTGCTTATTAAAATTAGAAATGGTGTATTAAATTAAATATAATCTAATATTTCTTTACATATCCATTTTCTCCACAGTCTCCCAACTTCAGCAAATGTTACCATCATTCACCAAACTTTTTCAAGGCAGCAGTCTATAAGATATTTCTGATCTTTGGTTTTCCCTAATTCCATACATTCGATGCAAATCCTATTTTGGAGAATGATTGTTCTCTCAAAACATGTAATAAATCTGTCCAAACTGTTTGTTCTGGTTTATAGATATCGCCTGCCTCATTCATTTTGCTCTAGTTACACAGCTTCTTTCAGTTTCTCTATTAAACCAAAGTAGTTTTTAAGGAACATCTATTCTAGCTGTTCTGTCTGTAATGTTCTTAACCTTGTTATTTGCTTAACTGGCCTTAACTGATATTTAGATATTAAATTAAGGTCTATGTTAACTTAACTAATTAAATTTAAATTTAACCAGAAAGAGGTTGACAAAGACTCCATCCTTGATCAAACCTTAGATAGGCTCCTCTGAGCCCTCTTCTCAACTAGTCTTCAACTTGGCATCAGTCCTTGCCTGTCCTGCCTAGATCAGTTTTAGCAAGAATCCTACTAAGCCATTTTAGACAGAATCACTGGACCTTGATATCTGATCATGCTGCCCTGCCTTCAACAAGAATCCTGTCATTTTACCAATAATCCCCTTACCCTTGATGTCTAGTCTTAGTAATTTCCATCCACTGATCCCTTCACTCTACTCATTGGCTATAAATCTCCAGCTGTCTTTTCTGTATTTGTAACTGAGCCTGGTCTCTCTTCCCTACTGCAATATTCTTTTTAAATAATCTTGAATAAAGTCTTCCTTACTGTTTAAAAAAGTGTCAGAATACTTTTTTCTCTAACAAGGTTTGACCACATCATTCACTCTAAAGTAGTCACCCACTTACTATCCTTCTTCTTACATTAATTTATCTCTCTATACAGCACTTACACTGCCAGGTAGTTTTAATATTCTATCCTACTTTTGTATTATTTCCTTTATTTCTTCCTTTATTTCTCCCTTTCTTCCTTATTTCATTCTTTTCCTCATTCATTTTTTTACTTTGTTCTCCTTTACCTTTCTTCTTTTTTATTTTTATTTTTATTTATTTTTTTTTCAGTACGCGGGCCTCTCACTGCTGTGGCCTCTCCCATTGCAGAGCACAGGCTCCGGACGCACAGGCTCTGTGGCCATGGCTCACGGGCCCAGCCACTCCGCGGCATGTGGGATCCCCCTGGACCGGGGCACAAACCCGTGTCCCCTGCATCGGCAGGTGGACTCTCAACCACTGCGCCACCAGGGAAGCCCCCTTTCTTCTTTTTTAATTGCCTTTACCCACTATAATTGAAGTTTCATGTAAGCAGGCATGTTATCTCTCTTTCAATCACTGTATCCTCAGTGATTGAAGAGCAATTGACATAGAGCAAGTTTATAAAAACTTATTAAATAACTCATTGAATTATTATGAAAATCTAAGCACATATTAAGGTAGAGATTAAGACAAAAGAGCTAAAATTTAGGACAAAGATAAAAAGATATTTGTCTACAATGGAAAAGTACGACACAGGACATTATAAATGATATGATCCACAAGAGGGGTAGTGTACTATGGATTTAAGTTAGATATTAAGTGAATAAAAACAAATAAGGTCATGTAAGAAGAAATAGAAATCACTAATTAATTATCACTCTTCAAATTAATCTAACATCTCCCAATACTATTCCAATCATACCTTACATTTAATAACAATAAACAGCAGGACATTAAATATGCTTGATTCTCTTCTCACATCTTACAAATAGAATTAATACAAGAAATGTTTACTACAGGGTTTTTAGTATATCTTTAAAATATTCAGTTTATAAAATGATTCTGTTAGCTACTGTTACAGATAAAGTAATACAGAAGGAGTTACCATTGATACATCAGCCGCAAACTCAGTGATATCTGCTTCTTATTGCACCACAAGTCCATAGTTCTCTTTTCAGTTTTTTATGTCTGTGAGTATAATTTATACATTCTTCAGGCTGGTTACCTCTGAGAGATTAATTGAGGTATGGATCTGTTAGGACAATCTGTGTAATGATTTATTGATTTAAAATGAAAGTGTAACTACTGAAAGTACACAAATGTGTCTTATTTACCCCCAAATAAAATCTACTTAGGAAAGATATTATTTTGAAGCTTTCTCATTAAAGCTAGATTCAGAATAAATGACAAAAGACTATGATAGTCTGATGCATCTAGCTCCATGACAAATCCCCCAAAACTATAAAAAATAAAAGAATAATTTTATTGACCACAATGTAATTTTTCAAACATAAACATTTATTTATTTTTAAGTGTGGTAAGAGGAAGAACAAATTATCAAGAACATAATATGTAAATTTACACTTGGAAGTCAATCCATGTCTAGGAACTTAAAGTGCAATTATATTACTGAGTTTGTTTGGTTAAATGTACTGACATCTACACATCTGAATAACTCCTCAAAATGAGAGTAATCTTGTAGGGTAAATATGTACTTGAAATGCTCATGTGGCCTAGTCAGAATTAGGTCAGGTTTGAAATACATCTTGTTGGGGATTTGTTTTTCTTAGGCTTAACTATGCCTTTTAAAAAGTAACAAGGAAGGGAAGAGAGTAGACCTCAGATGTCCTATGGAGTTCCAGACAGATTTCCTTGGTGGAGAGAAAGATTAAAAACAGAGTTGTTCAAAGTGACGTTGTTGATTTGCTAAAGTTTAGACTGTGCTGCTGCTGTTGTGCTGATTTGTTTCATTTTAATTCTATAAAACATATAGTTTCTTTCCTATTTTTAAGACATTCTGAGATCATGTATTTGCCAAGTATAATATCACAAAGTAAAGATGTAAGGGCCTTTTGTTTCTATTGCTTTAGCAAAATATTTTGTATCTACTTGCTAAAGTAGAAAGTTGTATTCAAAATCTTTTTCCAAAGAACTATGACTGATTTGAAAGACTCAAGTTTCTCTTCTTCTAGACAGCAAAATATAAGGCAAAAAGCCCTGATTATTCTTTCTTCTATCATCTGTTCCTTTGATGCTACAATGAAGCTATCATTTTAAGCAAAGCCATGACAGTAAAGTCAGCAGTCTAACAGCATCATCATTTAAGGTCAGGGTGCACGAAGTCTGTGGCAAGTTTAATGGAGACTTTGATGAGATATAAATCATTTAGCACTATCTTACTGAACTGGTAGACTCCTCAGACAGTCTATCTTCAAAAGTAATTCCCCTAAGGTCTTCCTGAGTGTGGCTAAATTTGAACCAACCACATTTGTGGAAGCATGTATCAGACCTAGGAGCCTAACAAAGCATGGCCATAATTTCCAACAAAACTATGTCATCAATTCTGTTACAATATCTGTTAGTCTGCTATTAATATGTTATTAATTTATTTAAACATGTTTATTGGGTACTTACTATATTCTACATTGAGGTGTATAGCAAGGTATAAGAAGTCAAGGTACTTTACTTAAGATAAAGAAAAATACATTATTAATGAAATAAGATAATTTAAAATAACATTAAATGTTATGAAGGTAATCACACAGGGTTGACATGGTGAGTAGGGATGACTAAATGAGGTCATCTAATTTAGATATGATGACAGGTAACTTTAGAAAAAGTGACTTCTCTGAAGGGGTAACCTTTTATCAGATCTGCACAAGGAGAATTGACCATGTGAAAACTTGGAACCAGAATATTCATGCAAATGGAGTAGCAAGTGAAAGTTCATAATGCAAGAGTGACATGAGAGTTTTATAGATTTGGGGAAAAAAAGGCTAATCTTACTATACCACGCTATACCAAGGAAAGTGTAACAGGCAAAAAGATCTGACAGGAATTCAGACCCCAAGTTATGTAGCATCAGGCTGATTATGAACTGGAATTTTATTCTATGTATGCTTCCCCTTGTACAGAGTAGATACTATAAATACTATACTGACATGATCTTATGTAAATGTTTAAGAGACACACTTGTATTTGTCTCTGTTTCATTTCCTCCTTATTTTTTCTATTTCTCTAACCTCCTCAGACCTTGATTAGTGTGTGTGTGTGTGTGTGTGTGTACGCTCTGGCACATGTGTACACACATATAAAATCAGCCTTGCAATGATCCATGGGCCTGTGAAGTCCAGCCATGTTGAACACCCAGGGACTCATCAACTTTTCTTTCGATTAATGATGTGATACATCCCAGATGTTAAGTGAACCCATTCCCAGATGTCCTCCATATTAAGCAGTCACAGATCTAATGAATTGTAACTTTGTAAGGTGTGTTTTTAAGATTAGTGAAGTAAATGGAGTGCAGAGAGATTTAGTTAGAAGGTCGGAAACATATGCTTCTTTTAGGGTCACTTTTGAATATGTGTGAGGGCAATAGAGCCCCCAAATATATTTTTTGTCTGTTCTCATTGGGGTTGTGTAAATAGCCATGGGATTTTTCATAGGTTCTTTTTAAAAACTTTTATTGGAGTATAATTGATTTATAACGTTGTGTTAGTTTCTGCTGCTCTTTATTGCCATACAAGTGCAGATTGCCATGTTACAGTAGGGTCTATTTTTTTGTAAGAGTAAATATGCATTTAAAAACCTTCTTTAATCAAATTTATCAATTCTAAGTATGAATCATTCAATTTCACAATCTCCAAATGCAGCAAATATATGTTTTTATGTGTATGTGCATACATGTGAATCATTGCTATTCAATTAAATCAAAATTGAAAAATTCAAAGTCCACAAGTGTTTCATTAGAAGATCAAATGCCTAACGATACCTGCTTAGTTTCTAATGAAACGTTACAGTGACTCCAAACCTCACTCCCAAATAAGACCCACGGGAGATCTGGACCATCACTTATCCATGGAGTTGATCCTCCCTTAGAGAACCCTAGGCCCTTCTTTTTTACCCACCTCATTCATCAAATTTGGAAAAAACACTCAAGGGTACAGTGACAAATAGGGATTACTAGCATTGCTAAAACTTTCTCAGTCTGCTTCTCTAGTTCTAGACTTTAGATACACATACAAAATACTGAAGTAAATCTCAGGATTCTTAGGACTATTAATCACCAATGAACCAAATCTTTTATTGAAATCCTTAACAATTTCCAGTAGATCAAAACAAGAGATACTTATTATCAAAGTACAAGTAAGATTTGTAGTTCTTGAGGCAAATAAGGTATAAGTTACATGAAAGTCAAATCATATAAACAATGAAAAGTCACCTTACAAAACACATTTTCCCTTCATTTGACTTTTGGGGCATTCTGATTTTGTTATGAAAAGATATGACATGTGTCTTAATAACAACTTTTGAGCACTTCCAGAATTGTCACTTAAAATACTGTTCAATACAAAATGAATAATTTGATTCACAACAGAGATTTATCTGGAAAGAAAATTCTAATAAATCTTCCACCCCACTGGGATATTTTGACAAATGTACTAACAGAAGCTGTGGTTGGCAGTCTCTACAAGTGATATCTGGGCCTGTCACCATAACTCTGACCATAGGACTTGAATTAGCTTCTACACAGTTTAATAATAAAAGCTTCCACGTTTGACCCTTGAGGAGATACTCGTGAATAGGTGAGCACTTTTGGTTATCTGAATTATAAATCAAGTTTTAACTATTTCATGATTTTAGGCATTCACATAATTGATACCTGATATCAGTTACATTGTCCTCCTGAGGAAGCATCCTCCCTGAATATAAGCAGTGCAGAATGTCATGAGCTGTTTCAAAAGTGGTTCCGAGTGGAAAGTAAAAGGAGAATATAGGGAGTCTTAACAGTGTTTACCACTCTATCAGCAGAAATGTGAAGCATCTGCAGCTTCCAGTCACTCTGTATTGCCCCATGCCATGTTCAGGGATGCACAATAGAGGAGATATCAGCACCTACGGATCACTGTGAAATTCAGTGGGCAGTGTTGCTTGCCATAATCTTTAGATATTCTACCAGCATGCAGAGAGCAAAGGCCAAGGATGTTAGATACACTGTGGGGAGTGGTCAGGATCCCTACCAACATTCAAGTAGATGCAAAGTCCATGTATAACTACAAAGTAATGTTAGGTGAATATTAATATACAGTAAATTTTCCCTGAATACACCTGGCATGTATATTTTAGAAATTTTACATTATGTTTGGAATTTTGCTCATAATTATTCACAACTGAGAAAATTTGGAGTCTTCATGGTTATTCCACATGTTGGTGCAAACATATGATTCCTTCAGTATATGTTCTAGTGTTGTCCTGTTTAAGTATATACATATTGAAATATACATTATTTCATTATAACTTTATTTTCTTCTGTATGATGAGGAGCATTATATAAATTATTTTGAAATTATGTGAGTACGCTCCTCGTTTTGTTTATGAACGTCATTTCACCACAGTAAAGAAGGACTTTCAAACATTTTTTTAAAACAGCATCATTGTGTCTGATAGGGTTGAGAACCAATGTCAACAGAGGTTGTACCAGGAATAGGTACTGCAAAGAGTCATATTTAAGTTGAGTCGGAAGACCTGGGTTACAATCTTGTCTCTGTTCTGTGTAAGTTTCTATGTCTCAGGAGAGGTTTGAAGTAATGAGCATACAATTAGTCATCTGTAAAAGAAGAATGATTACATAGAGTGTACAGATCTGTAATTTATGAGACTTATATTAAATCTTGCACATAAAATTTATTTTTTGTAAATTTTAAAGAATGATAGAAATAGAGGCTATTATTATTATTTAATAAATTTGCAAGTGCACTTCTTCTCTTCATGGTTTTATTTGATTTCAAAGATGATTAATCCCTTTTTATCATAGACATTTTGATTAACCACCATAAAGAGAACAGAATTTTCTTCATTCCTTAACAAGCATTTCCAAGCCCAAATTTAGTACAAGGTATTGTTCGAAGTCCAGAGGATAAAAGGAATGAGTATGACAAGTGTGTTTTGTAGTCTACTTTTATCATTATACATAGTTAAATTTAGCATTTATACAAGAATATGCACATATAAATAGGCACTTTCAGTACCTCTTTTTTTTTTTTTTTAATCTTCCCTTTGCGGTACGCGGGCCTCTCACTGTTGTGGCCTCTCCCGTTGCGGAGCACAGGCTCCGGACGCGCCGGCTCAGCGGCCATGGCTCACGGGCCCAGCCGCTCTGCGGCATGCGTGATCCTCCCGGACCGGGGCACGAACCTGTGTCCCCTGCATCAGCAGGCGGACTCTCAACCACTGTGCCACCAGGGAAGCCCCTCAGTACCTCTTTTAAAGGTGAAATTCTTGATCTTTAATTAATCTACACATTATGGTAAAAATTTAGCTATGCAGATAGATGAAGATAGATTTAGACATAAATATAGAGACAGATGTGAATAGAGGGAGATAGCTTTATCACATCCTTTAGGAATGACATTACCCTCTAGGCTGAAGTGCTTCACATATTCACAAAACAGCATGATCCAAATAAAATACTACTTAAATATATGAATACAGCTACTTTAAAAAATATGCTTACATTGTACCCATGTAGCCAGAGGCTTTTTATCAATTGATATTCTTGGTTTTAAACAACACAGTTTAAAGGACATTAATAATACAAATATCTGAGTGTTTCATAAAACTACTTAGGAAAGTCAAAACAAAACAGAACATAAGGGCTTTGTAGAAAATTTGCTGGAATATTTTGGAACTATTTATCTACCCTTTACACAGAATACTTAATTAAAATTTCTCATGAATTCTAGAATAATGCTAATAGAATTTCTTCAAAAATCACAATATAAACAATGTTTCAGAAAATCTGTGCTTTGGATTTTGTCAATGAGAATGATCAGAACTGACTGGTGTTACACTGTTTCCATATGATTTCTAAAGTGGTTATACTCGTTTCTATTCTATTCTATTCTATTCTATTCTATTCTATTCTATTCTATTCTATTCTATTCTATTCTATATTCTATTCTATTCTATTCTATTAATTTAAATTGCCAGTGACTCAGACATATCAGTACAGAAATTCAATTTACCAGAGCACTGCTAGACTTCTTTACACCAATCTGAACTAGTCTTCAAAGTGGAGACATTTTTTTTTCTTTCTCCATATTTTCTGTCTTACCCGTTGAACCCCCACCAGAAAGTACAAACTGAAAGTATATATTATGTCCTTTCTGATCAAGATGGTAGAATTCCATTTTAACATTAAATTTATGAATTCAGAAAGTATTTATTAGGAACTACTTTATTCAAGACACTTTAAAAACACTGTATGAATTGAATTTTGTCCTCCAGATAGAAACACATTGAAGTCCTTAACCCCATATATGTGACCTCCTTCCCATCCACCCTAAGCCCATCCCTAATGTATCAATGATCTGTCATTCATATCTAAAATTCTGTCATTTGAAATGCTACTTGGATGAAACCTTACTCAATGTAAGTTTTTGAGAATTGTCATTTTATTTTATTTTACTTAATTTAATTTAATTTAATTTAGTTTTTTTACTTAGAGTAATCCCCTGAAGATTAATTTTAAGGTATTATGTGGTATATCTAGGTGTATCCACATAGTTCCCTTTTATTACTGAGTAGTATTCTATAACATGTATATGTACCACAGTTTAACTATGGACCTGATTAGGGACATTTTGGATGTTCCAGTTTAGGGATATAACAAGTTGAGCTGCTATAAACATTAGTATACAGGTATTTGTGTGAACTAACTTTTTCTTTCTCTGAGATAAATACCCAAGTATGCAATTACTGGATCATGTGATAATTGCCGCTCAAAGTCAGCTAATTAGCCACCTTAATTCTACCTACAGCTTTAATTCCTTTATGCTATGTAATCCAACATATTCACAGGTTCTGGGGATTATGATGTGAACATCTTTATGCAGGGGTGGGAAGGACAATTTTCTGCTTAACATAATTATTTTAGTTATTCTAGAGTCTGTGCCTTAACATACAAATTTTATAAGAAGATTGTTTGTTTCTACAAAAAATCAATTTGGTAATAACTGACTTATTTACTATGTTGAATTTTCCAATCCATGAACATGATCTCTCCATTTACTGGGGTATTTCTAAAATTTCTTTCTTCAGAATTTTGTTAAATAGATACTATACATATTTTAAATAATACCTAGGTTTCATTTACTTGGAACAATTGTAATAGAATTATATTTTAAACTTTGACTTCCACATGTTCATTGTTAGTATAAGGATATGAAATTTAAAAAACAATAAACAGCTTTATTGAAATACAACTCACATAAAATTCACACTTCAGTGTACAATTCAGTGATTATTAGTATATTCACAGAGTTATGCAAAACAGAGGTAATGGCACTGTATAATGTTAGAACACTTTAATCATCCAAAAAGGAACGTCATACCTTTCACAGTTAATCTCCATTCCCATCTCCATCAACTGCTTACGGCAACCTTATTGTACTTTTGTATCTATGGATTTTTCACAATCTGGAAATTTTATATAAAAAGAATTATATAATATGTGACTTTTTTTGCATTGCTTCTTTCACTTAGCATGTTTACAAGGCTCATCCATGCTGTAGTATGTGTTAGTACTTCATTTCTTTTTTATAGTCAAATAATATTCCATTCAATATACCGCAATTTGTCTATCCATTCATATGCTGATGGATATATGTTTTCATTATTTTGCTATTAGGAATAATGCTGCTAGAAACAACTGTGTACAATTTTTGTCTTAACATATATTTTCAATTTTCCAGATTATGTATCTGGGTCATATACCTGGGTCATATAGTAACTCTGTGTTTAACTTATTTATTCTTCAATTGAAAAGACTATTTCTTTTCTCTAGCACAATGGTTTTGACTTTAGTCAGATGCTTTTACTCAATTCACCAAGATAATACTGTTTTCCCTTTCATTCTTTAATTATGGCTTATTATATTACCTGATTTTTAAAACTTCAATTAACCTTGAAATCTGTGAATAAACCCTGCTTGATCACATGATTCTTTGTGATATTTTGTTGAATTCCTTTACATGATATCTTCTTAAGCATTTCTATATTTATTCTTATGAATGGTATTGGTCTATAATTGTCTTTTTCTAAATTAACTTTTTCAGATTTTTATTTGTGGTGTCTGAAATGAGATTCTTCATCCTATACTATCTGAAAGAGTTTCTGTAATGTTACTGTTATTTCTTCCTTGTGTATTTATCAGTATGCACTAGTGAAGCCATTGAGTGCTGGAGGTTTCTTAGTGAAAAGATTTTAAATTTATGCACTCAATTTCTTTAATTACTGGATTATTTTGATTTTATATTTCTTATTTCATTTCGGTACACCCTGCTTTACAATTAATTGTCCATCTTTGTTGTCTCATTTATTGAGAAAAATTGATGATAGTAGCTCTTTTTTACCTTTTTAATATCTGTAGGATCTTTACTTTTGTCCTCTTTTTGATTTCTGACTTTGGGAATTATGTTTTCTCTCTTTTTTTCTTGATCAGTCTTACTAGGAGTTATATATTTTTAAAAGATCTTTCAAAGAAACAAATTTTGTCTTTGGTGTCTTTCCTTATTATTTTCTTGTTTCCTTTTTCATTGATTTGTACTTATACTTATTGTTTTCATTTTTCACTTAACATGGGTTTAATTTGCTCTATTTTGAGGACTGGAATTTAGTTAGAAATCTGCTTAAACTCAGATAAACTCCGCTTTTTAACTCTTTGAAGACAACTTTAATTTCTTCTCTCCATTAAGGTCCTAAGTCTAATACTTCAAGGCTGTTAGATCTCAGCATTGAGTCTGCAAGACCTTGAAATTATGAAATCACCTGACTACAAGACCTCCAGCATGCTATATATCAAGACTGGACACTTAACAACACAAGGACCTCCTTTTTCCATGGGTTCCAGATTAAGAATACCTGATACATAAATATATTGTAAGTTAAGATAGGATACGATGTAGGTCCATTAGCATGGGTTTGGTGAAAGAAATCAGTGTCATAATCGAAGCTGTGTTCTTTCTAATTAACTTTTAATTTACTTGTCCTGTCATGTTAGGAATTGAGTAGGCAACGAGGCAGTGAAGGGTTAAATTTTCTCGGCAGGACTTAGTAATTATAGATACTGATTACTTTAAAACATCATTGAGCTGACAGGATAAGAAAAGCCCACTTGTCTCACTGTTTGGTCCTTTTATTTCTCACAAGATTGATGAGCTAATAAACAGGGAGCAAGCACTCCCATAAATTCAGCATCTGTAATATTTGTCACCTTTGGAATTACTTGGATGAGAGGAACATCCTTTATGTGAATCACGGGAGAGGACTAGCAGACTTTCCCTAGAATCTGTATTCCACACCGTGATTAATACTATGTTGATGTTAAAAAAGGCAGTGTCATTAGGAGAAAGTGCAGTGAGCAAGACCTGTGCTTCCTGTAGAGTGCATCCCAAATTCTAAGCCTCTTTCTATAGGCTATGGTTTTGTGCAGTAGTGTGGTTTTGTTACTTCTTATTCCTAGTAGCATAGTTTAAAAGAGTAAGAAGTTAAACTACATATTACACACACAGACATAGACAGTTTCTTGAACAAGGGAGCCCAAATAATTGTCTCCAAGTTAGAAATAGAATGAATGGCTATTTATAATGTTAATGTAAAAGGTCATCTAGTTATATTCCCCCACTTTAAAAAGGAAGAAACTAAGACTTAAAGAGGAGATATGACTTTTCCAAGGCTACAGGAATATTCAATGGCAGAGCCCCCTGCCTATTCCCATTCAAGTATAGAGGAATTAGGCTTATTTAGTACATCATGAGAGCCTGCTCAGACTTTGGATAGCTTACTTTTACTTTTCTCTTTTATAAAAATGGGGTATTTGTAAATATCTAAATTCTATTTAGTCTGTGGATGAAGTTCTTTTTTGTAAGTAAGTACATGTTCATGCTTCTACATGTCTGGAAATTAAAATTTTTACAAATAGATACAGAAAACAGGGTTTGGTTTCTAAAACTTGAGCTCAGTCAATGGAAATCTTAATGTAAACAAAAAATAAATATTGTTCAATTTATATGAGTTATTTTTTAAACAATAGAAGAATCAGGATTTCTTACCTATAATGGTGCCTCTAATAAAGTAAACTGATCTAGTAGATAAAACTGTATATATTTTCTTCAAGATTTGACATATTATTGACTTCTTATTTACCTGATGCATGTATAGATTCTCCTTTTCAAACCAAATCATTGTGAAACCAGATGGCTGGACACACTAAATATGGAGTTTTTTTGTTCCATTTGACTGGTCATTGGCCAAATTCATTCAATAGTCAGTAACCATGACAATAAATGTAAATCTTTATTATCAGAATGAACTTCAGAATAGTGGACATGTAAAATGACAGGAATTTAGTACAGTCTATACTTCTAGTATTTTGTAATTTGAGGTTTTATTATCCCTTTTTAATGAGAAGCCCTGAGGATAAACATGTATATTTTAGTACCTGTATAATTCTAATTAAAGTGATCAATATTTGTCACAAAAATAATCAAATTTAAGTTATTAGAATGCCTCATCAAATGTAAGAGTTAAAACTCATAATTTTATTTAAAGGTAATTTTTTTCTTCACCCAGCATCTCTTTCCAGCTTGCTTGAGGCTAGAAACATGCACTAGGTCTAGAAAGGGTGTGATCAGCATCTTTTGTCTTTTTTCTCTGTTCCTCATCACGCTTTCTTTAGTTGATGCTTCTGACTCTTCCAGAATCTCATGTAGGAATTATGTATAGAGAAGAGGTATAAAAAGGGGCATGGAAATTCTTTCCCAAGCAGCCAAGAAATATGGGGTATGGTGAATCTTTAAATCTAGCTTTTTATTTTCTATGACCACATTTGTTAATAAGCAAGAAGACTAAAAACAAGAAATCTGGTTTTAATAGGTTGAAAAAATCCACAAAACACAGGTGATTATAGTCTGAACTGACACAGGAGATAGTCACAAGATCAAACTGACAGAAATAAGGGGAAGTATGCATCTCAGGAATCTGGCTTTTTGGACCGAGAGGTATCTGGAAGTATAATTTGTGGCATTTATAGAAAGAAAAACCTCCTAGATAATGAGGCATTTTCTAAGGTATATTACTTATAATCACTTTTCTGGTGATTCTGACCACCAGTACAATAACCATAGTACATGCTTGAAATCTCCCTAGGCAACATACACTGTTATTTAAATAGAGAATAAGAGGTTTGTTTTACTAAATAAGAAAGGTGAAATAATAAATATGTGGAACAAATGGACTCATGCTAAAGATAGGGAACTTGGATGAGTAGCTCTATTTTCAATTGTTGGGTGAGGAAATTGTTTCTCTATTTGTATGACCTTGTACATTTTACACTTTCTCTGAGTAACCTCTGCTTCCTGGAGCTCTATTTTTCTCTTCATTGCCATGGAGTTAGACAAGATGAAGACAGAGGACAATAGTAGGGATGTTACTTATCCTTGGCTCCTTCTAGTGGAAAGGACAACTTCTACACTGAGTCCAAAATGACGTTTATTCTCTTATTAGGCAAATAGATGAATGTAGTGTTAACACCCCTTGTACGTTTTCACCAGCATAAACAATCACATTGTAACCAGTTCATGCTCAAACATCTATTGGTCACAAGAAAAGAAGTCGATTCATTTTATATTGCCTGAAGAACTACACATGACCAATGGCTGAAAATTATAGTTAGTTCAGCATAAAGAGGGGCTTTCCAGGTATATAACTAGAAAAATAAAGAATGAAAAGAGCTGTCTTGGAACAAATCTGTTTCTATTAAGTGAGTATGTTCTGCTAGAGACTGGATAAACACTTAAGGTGCTTTATAAGAACAGGTTTTTAAGCCTCCATATTTATGTAAAATCTTTTCAGCTATTCACATATTGGCATGCTATTTCTGCTATAAAAATTTTATATTTAGAAAAAATCAACTTTAGTTTTATTTACTTTAAAAAATTGGCTTCAACCTAAGTGACCATATTCATGAAATCTAGGCATTTTTATGCTAGTAAGAACTTAGTTTTCTATTATATATTAAAATAAGTTGATAGCTATTAAAATTTTAAATATCCATCTGTGTGGCTTCTAAATCATCTTACACACCAGCCCTGAGAAACAGTATTCTAGTTTGGAAGAGATAACCATTAAGCCTCCTTCCAGCCACAGAATTTCATAGTTTCCTCCATTTTACATTATATATGCATTTTTATTTGTACATTTTATGTATTCATATTTTCATATTTATGAGCATAATTATGTATGGCATATGTGATATTGGTGATTAATGTTTAGGTCTGAGCATAGTTGCCACAGTAAGTGTTTGGTAATGAAAACATATCTATTTTTTCTCATATAAACTCATGTAAAACTAGCTTGGCAGCACTTCACTGCTTTATAAATTAAACCCAATGGGCACTGCTGCTTTAAACAATGTCTTCATGCAGTAAGATATATTGTAGTCCAAGTTAGTTAACGTTTAAGAAAATAAATTTACCCACCAATAGTTTCACATGCTTTTCCTTGGTTTATAGGGTCTTTGAAGATCTGCTGTCTCCAAACTTTCTAGCCTTTTCATCTCCTTCTGTCACTTATACTTTATGTTCCAGATATGCTGGTTTTCTCCAAATTTTCTAAATCTTCATTCTCTTTTAATTCCTGTATCTTTCCATTTGCCTGACAATATCTTCCTCACTCTTACAATGTTCACTCATTCCACAATGGGATATCTCTAGGGGAACTTCTTTGACTGTCTTTTCTAAATGCTCAAGCTATGTATTTTCAAATCTTTCTACTTCCTCTTCTGTAATAAGTAACATTTGTCTGACTGTTTCACGGGATTTTTTATTGAATTTATTTTGGTATACAGTTTTATGAACTTAAACACATGTATAGATTTGCATACCATCATCACAATCAAGATACAAAATAATTATTTCAGTCCAAAACTCTCGTTCTTGCTGTCTCTATAATCACACTATCCCCAAGCCACTATCTCTTCACAACCACTGATTTTTTTCTCTTCACAAGCACCTGAAAATGATATATAAATGGGATCATACAGTATATAAATTTTTGAGGCTGGTTTCTTTCACTCAGAGTGATATCTTTGTCAGGGTAAATGTCAGTAGTGGGATTTCTGTGTCATATGGTAAAGACACATGCACCCCAATGTCCATTGCAGCACTATTTACAATAGCCAGGACATGGAAGCAACCTAAATATCCATCGACAGATGGATGAAGATGTTGTACATATATACAATGGAATGTTACTCAGCAATAAAAAGGAACAAAACTGGGTCAGTTGTAGAGACGTAGATGGACTTAGAGTCTGTCATACAGAGTGAAGTAAGTCAGAAAGAGAAAAACAAATATCATATATATATATGTGGAATCTAGAAAAATGGTACAGATGAACCTATTTGCAGGGCAGGAATAGATATGCAGATGTAGAGAATGGACATGTGGACACGGTGGGGGGAAGGGAGGAGTGCGATGAACTGGGAGATTGGGGTTGACATATCTACACTACCATGTGTAAAACAGATAGCTAGTGGGAACCTGCTGTATAGTGCAGGGTGCTCAGCTCAGTGCTCTCTGTTGACCTAGATGGGTGGGATAGTGGGGAGGGGAGGGAGGTCCAAGACGCTAACACAATGTCGTAAGGAAACTATACTCCAATTAAAAATATATATATATATATTAAAAAAGAATAATGCCTTTGTGATTCATCCATCTTACTGCATGTACCAACAGTTCATTCAATTTTTATTGCTCAGTTATATTGTATAGTATGGTTAACACCACAATGTGTTTGTTCATTCACCTATTGAAGGACAATAGGATTATTTCCAGGTTTTGTGATTATTAATGGAGCTACTATGTTTTGTGTGAACATGAGTTGCTATTGTTTATTTTTCCCTACTGTAAATATCCCGGAGTGTAATTAGTGGCTCATATGGTATGCATAAATTTAACATTATAAGAAACTACCAAATGGTTTTCCAGAGTGGACATACCATGTTGTCTTCCCACCAGCAAGGAATGAGAGTTCCTGTTTCTCTGCAACCTCTCAACTCCTTGGCATTCTCACTATTTTTTAATGCTAGCCATTCTAATAGGTATGCAGTGGTATATCACTGTGACCTTATTTTACATTTCCCTGATGACTAATGATGTAAAATATCTTTTAATGTGCTGATTTGCCATACATATATCCTATTTGATAAAATATCTGTTCAAGTGTTTGCCCTTTTTAAATTAGGTTGTGTTCTTAATCTTAGTTTTGAGGGTTCTTTAAAATTTTGAATGCAAATTCTTTGCTGGATATATGGTTTATAAATACTTTTCACACTCTGTAGCTTTGTGTTTTTATTTTCTTAGCCATGTTTTTGACAAAGAAAAACTTTTGAGCATTTAAAGAAAGTTTTTTACTTTAGAATACTTTCAGATTACAAAAAAATTACAGAGATAGTAGGGAGAATCCCCATATACCCAACACACTTTTTCCCTGTAATTAACATCTTACATTTATATGGTGTATCTGTCAAAATTGATGAACCAATAATGATTCATTCTTATTAACTGAAGTCCATGCTTTATTCAGATTTCATTGTTTTTTACCTCACGTCCTTTTTCTCTTCCAGGGTCTCATCAAAGATACCACATTATATTTAGCCACCATTATCCCTTAGGGCTCCTCTTGATTGTGACAGTTTCTTAGACTTTCATTGATTTTGATGTCTTTGACAGTTTTGAGGAGTACTAGTCAGGTATCCTATAGTATGTCCTTCAACTGGGATTCATGTGATGTTTTTATCATGATTATACAGAGATTATTGGTTTTTGGGAGAAAGACTACAGAGGTAGAGTTCTCATCTTATGAGAACATATTATCACCATGAGTTATTACTGTTCATATTAACCTGGACCAACTGGCTAAGGTAGTGTTTGTCTGGTTTCTCTCATGAAAAGTTACTCTGCTTCCCCCTTTTCAAACTTTACCTTTGGGAAAATGTCACTATGTGGAGCCCACATTTAAGAGGTGGGTAGCTTTACCCCACCTCCTTGGGGGAAAAATATCAACATAAATTATTTTAAATTATCCTGCAAGGAATATATGTCTATTCTCAGTATTTTTATCTGTGTATTTATTGATGTAATTTCATATTTATATCTGTATAGCCTGTTGGGTATACTTTATTTATCTGGTGATTCAAATTGTTCCAACTTTGACAAATGGGAGCTCTTTCAGTTGGTTCCTGTGTTCCTTTGCCAAATATCAATTACTCTGGGATTTAGTAATAATTATAATAATAAAAAATAAAAGTTCTGTCTCACCAGGTACCTTGTCTTTTCACCTAATTATAACACAGTGATCAGTATGTGCTAGGAACTGTGACTATTTGTATACATTTATTTAATTTTTATTCCATTTTATAGATGAGGAAAGAACAAAATAAGGCAGGAAAGGAAAAGAGTGTGGCCCCAATAATAATAAATTTCAAAAACTTAGAAGGTGATTGTATTGGTAGTAGTGAAGTAGTGGCTAGTGTGAAAAGTAAGAGAAGATAGATTTTGACAAGGTGCACAAGAGGTGGGTATGCTGTTCTTGATCAGTGTTTCACATTCAGTTCCTAAATCTATTTAGACTCCCCCATACACTCCTTTCCATTCTTATCATCAGTATTTCTTCCTTGAATTCTCGAAGAGCCTATAACTTGTATTTCTATTTTTAGTCTTGCCTTTCGGAAATCCATTCTCCATCAAAGAATTTTCCAAAGGCACATTTAATTAAGAGAGACAGTTGAGTATTATTAAATATTACAGACTTGGGAGTAAGATTGGTATGGGTTTAATATCTTCTTCTACTCCCTCTTGCTTTAGGCAAATTATTGAACTTCTCTGAGCTTCACCTTTCTTATGTGAAAATATTTACTAAACATAGGGCCATTGCAAATATCACAAAAAATAGCTAGCATCAATATCATTACTGAGTGCCTACTGTGGGACACACATGAAATTAAGTGTTTGGTGTGTACATCACAATATCCTCATGAGCTGGAGATTACTTGTAGATATTAAAACTGAGACAGAAGAATTATGTAATGACTCAAGTTCACATAGCTAGCAAATGATGAAGCAAGGATTCAAACAGGCATTTTAAACTCCAGAATCCATGAATTTTAAAACCATGCTGGCCAATTTCAGACTGAGAAAGTTGTGGAGCTAAGATTGGAATCCAAGTTTTCTAATATTTCAAGCTATGTAATATTATTTTCTAAAAGCAAAATATGTAAAAACCCTAGTACATTGTCCAAAATACACAACATATTAATAAATAAAATGGCTCTCTTTATTATTACTTTATAGCCATTATTACTTGACTTACTGTTTAATATCTTTTGTAGGCTCTGATCACATATCTTGCCATGGTAATCAAGAAACCATCATAATCTAGTCTTTGATTCTGTATTGAGACATTCAGATCTATCTTCAGGTTTGCCTTTCTCTGCTATCTCTCTCAGTCCATCTCTCACTCTGTTACAGATACACAGACAAAAGCAGATACACAAAGATACACACAGGGTTAAGACAATATATTTTTTATGCCAAAATTTGGCAGGCTGATTTATCACTCTTTTTGTTTATGCTAATTCCTTTGTCTGGAGTAACTCATGACCCTTTTCAAGGTTGAATAATGCCTAATGTTCATTTAATATTCTTATGAAATGTTTCTTCCTCCAAGGAATCTTCCCCAAACTTCACCTCATACTTTTTCTTCCCATATTCCATTTTCATAGTACACATTACTCTATCTTACATTCTTTCATATGTCAGATCACCCTTTTAAGCAATAAGCTTTTTGAGGTCAAAGTTTAAGTTTTACATCTATGCTCCTCTAGAGTTAAGACAACTACACAGCACATTAAAAACCACAATTATTGATAGCTAGTAAATGAACTGATACAATGACTCATTCTCTAAAATTTTCAGAAAAATATTTTAATCTGAACTTATACAACTTCATTACCAACCCCTCAAACCCTCCCCCCCCCATTTTGTAAGATAGCAGCTAAAAATGCTTCCCTATATCCAGTTTCTCATCAGCTTTCCTAGTTAGAAATATGGATGGCTATACAGAGTTCAGAATATACTGGGAATCATACAAAATTGCAGTGATCCCCTTTTTCTAATACTAAGCAAACCAATGGCTTGTAAATTCAGCTTAAATTTGAGTATCTCATGGTTTACAAAAGGATGTGAGCTGAAAAAAAGTCCACTTTTGACTCAACCTAAAAAGTATATTTGATTGAAATCTTTGATTTCATGTCTTTGCTTTAGCAATTTGTGGCAGAAAGAATATGTGTAGACATGAACACACATATCCCTGCTAAATATTGTTCCTTTGTCTACTTTTGGCTTGAAATTCAATAAGTAGTCTTATCTGAGCAAGTTAATGCTAATATCTACAGAAAAGATAATAGAATTCAAAGGGTGAATAGCCTGTTATGAAGTCCTTTATAATTACTTATACACTGAAATGGTAAAAAGTGAAACCAATCCGGGAGATATTAGTCTTTGTAATACAATTAACATCATCATTTTAAAATGCTTCAGATTTGTCTGAGGAATGCAACAAATATTAGGATAAAATATTATTAGAGAAGCTAACAGAGGATAAGTGTTAATAAATATGCTAATTGTGTTCTAGTAATTTAGAAGAAAATACTACCCTTTGTACTGGAATTCAAAATAAGGAATTATCTTGAAAGTATGCCATCACTAAAACAAATATGTACCATCACTAAAAGCCTAGGCTGTGTGATAAAATTCTCTATGGAATAGTAAATAAAAGTTGAAATGATTAAACAAACCTCAATATATCACAGTGGATTAAATCTTCAAGAGTGAATGGGAGGAAAATCCATTTCTTTTTTCAAGTAGAGTGATCATATATTTGAACATTGCCTCCCCTCACTTTAGTACATCGTTAAGCCTAAAATTCATAATTCTACTTAGTCCCCATACCTGACCCCAGAATGAAATCGAATGGATTAATCACTATTAAAAATCCAGTTTCGAACTCCTCAGTTGGACAGATTTATGTTCTTTTCTTTTTACTCTTTTTTATTTCCCCAGTAGAGTTAGGATTGTGTATGAAAAATATATAACACGCTGTTGCTGAGTTGAAATAGGGAATTAATTTTATAATTTAAAGGATAACAGCTTCCAAAATTAGTTTAACTGTATGAGAAAATAATTTTCATCAAAAATTTATTTAGTATTCTTCAGTCTCTTTAATTAGTTATATAGTGCACATTATTAATATATGTGATATTTACATTTTCAGATAGAATCTCATTTTAATATTTTAACAGCTCATTAGAAAAATTGCCACTAACGAAATGATTAAACAAATTATTGCAACTTTCCCCACAATTTTATTTAAAAGAGACTCCTCAATGTAGGTAAATAATTCTATAATAATAGTGTTTGCCTAATTAAACTCTCTTTATTGAATCATTAATTTTTCCTTGCAAATATGGAACAAGAATTGTCCAAAAATTACAATTTTTACTTGAAAATTGTATTAATTTTGAAAAATTTTACTATTATTTATATGAAATTTATTTCCCATATTAAAAACATAAAAGTAATTGAAATTGGAATAATTTTTAGTTTAAAATTAGGATATACTTCTAGTATCATTTCTAATTCTTGTTCATAATGAATAGCTGGTAATGCACAAATTATAATCTATATATATAATCATAAATTTGATTTATTTGACACACTGATACCCAACCTGGCAGAGTAAATTGGTTTCATGTTAGAACGGAGGATGAATTGGGATGACTTCTGAAACATTTGCATATTTGCTTGAGAATTTTTAAAAATAAAACTGCATAATACATTAGGCAAATGCAGATTATGTATAACATTTACAAAAAAACTATAACATGTTTTCAAGGATTTTCCAGAAAACAGAGTTAAATAAGAATGTATTAAGTATGAGACAACATGATATGTGAACATAGTTTTTCTAAAGAGTTGGCTAAAAACTTTAAATTTATACTTGAAATTAGGTATGAATATATGATATTCAGTAAAATAAATCTCACTAAGTAATAGAGAAGTTAAATTTTGGTTAAAAGTACTCAAAAGATTAAAAGAAAAAATACTTGCTTTGAATAGACACACACTGAACATGTTTTCCTCTATAAGATCTAATAAAATACAGAGATTCAAAATTAGATCACTTTATTGTCCTAATGATGATGATTCCAAGTCTCCCATATATGTCCTTCCTCTATGGAGTTTCCCTCTGATGACAAGACTAAGAACTTCAGATGTGATTACACCATTGAAGAAGTCACAACAACCACTGATTCACAGAGAGGGAAGTGAAATGTCTGGTCAGCCTGACAAATGTGCTGCTATCAGGATTACATGAGTTTTCTGCTAGGAGCCTCTTCCCCAAGCCAGGTACTGCTAAATGCAGGAGGTATCTCTATAGACCATGTCTATTGCAGGAAGTGTTACACTCACTGAGATCTTATCCACCAAAAGAAACCATTGTCTTTGATACCTATTCTGGATGACAATTCTAAAGTAACATTTTAAGCTATTAGGATCAGAGGAAGACCTTGCCTTTTTCCCAGTGTTCCTGTCAAAATGAGTGTACCATATTGAAACTAGTCAACATTACTGTTCTTTTTTCACAAAGAGTTTTCAGTTTGCATCCACAACTGCCTATCATTTTTACCCAAATTGTGTCTGATGCTGAGTGAGGAGCCTTGAATGCTGAACTGAGACCTGTCCAGCTGTTGAACTCATGTCACCCTTATTAAGACTTTCTCCTTGGGGCCTTTGGGATTGTCTTCTTTTAAGTATCCTTGCTCAGTGTCACCCCAGACCTCAGAAATTTTAAATACTTTTAAACTATAGTCAAAAAGTTAGAGTACTAATATTTTTCTTGTCAGAAGAACCCTTGCCTCTACTCATATTATCCTACCCTTTAAATAAAATATTCCAGTGGATATCGGGAAATAGTTGAATGAATTTCCCTTCTTACAGAATAAGGCTTAATTCACTTCCTGAACATAAAATCCTCCCTTCACACTTTTCCTAGAATTGGTGCTCCACTGCCATACTCCACACATATACATCCATAAAAATAAGCAAAAAAAAAAAAAAAAAAAAAAAAAAAGGATCAATAGAGATTCTAATTAGAATAGTGAGGATCCAGTTCTCAGGGACTTTAAACTAAAAATAGGAATGGGTGATCATTTTCAATGTTCAGTTTTATTGACAATTATTATAATACTATAAAATAAAAATTGTGTCTCACCATGTGCCTTGTTTTTTTAGCTAAATATAACAGTGATCATTGTGTTCTAGTGACAGAGGTCATTCATATACTTTTACTTAGCTTTGGCTCCACTTTATAGAGGAAACATAACAAAGTAAGGCAGGAAAGGAAAATAATCCAGCCCAAATAATAATAAATTTCAAAAGCTTAGCAGGCCATTGCACTGGCAGATGAGGAATATAAAAATGGAATTATATAAAGCTTCTTAGTGTTTTAATGTACATTCTAGGAAACAATTTAAATAAACCAGGGGGAAAAGCACATTAAAAACCTGAGAAATTCTTCAAAAATACACAACAAACATGGAATGAAGCCAAAGCAATTCCAAGAGGGTACTTATAGAGATAAACACCTACAACAAGAAAAAAATAGGATCTCAATCTAACATTACACCTCAGTGAACTAGAAAAGAAAAAGATCAAACAAAGCCCAAAGTTAGGAGAAGGAAGGAAATATTAAAAAACAGAGAGGAAATGAAGAATAAAAAATCAATGGAAAAGATGAATGCAACTAAGATAGGTTTTTTTTTAAGTTAAACAAAATGAACAATCTTTAGCCAGAATTCCCAAGAAAAAAAGAGAGGTGACTCAAATAAATAAAATTAGAAATAAAAGAGGAATCATTACAACTTATACCACAGAAATGCAAAATATTATAAAAGACTACTACAAACAATTATATGCCAACAAATTGTACAATACAGAAAGTGGATACATTTCTAGAAATCTACAGTCTACCAGACTGAACCATGAAGAAATGGAAAATCTGAACAGACTAATAATAACTAAGGAGATTAAATCAGTAATCAAAAACTCCCACCACATCTATGTCCTGGGAAATCCCAGGACCAAATAAAAGTGTTGAGAAAACTGGGCAGGCACATGCAAAAGACTGAAACTGGACCCTTCTCTTACACCATGCACAAAGATCAATTCGAAATGGATTAAAGACTTAAATGTAAGACCTGAAACTGTAAAATTCCTAGAATAAAACATAGGCAGTAAACTCCTAGACCTCAGTGTCTGAAATGCTTTTTAGGATTTGAGACCAAAAGCAAAAACAAACACGTGGGTCTACATCAAACTAAAAACCTGAAAAGCAAAGAAAACCACCAAGTAAAGGAAAAGGTAACCTAGAGAATGGGAGAAAATATTTGCAAATCATAGGTCTGATAAGGGGTTAATATCCAAAGTATATAAAGAACTCATAAAACTCTACAGCAAAACAAAGCAAAACAAAAAACCAATTAATCCAATTAAAAAATGGGCAGAGGGCTTCCCTGGTGGCGCAGTGGTTGAGAGTCCGCCTGCCGATGCAGGGGACACGGGTTCGTGCCCCGGTCCAGGAAGATCCCACATGCCTCCGAGCGGCTGGGCCTGTGAGCCATGGCTGCTGAGCCTTCACGTCCGGAGCCTGTGCTCCGCAGCAGGAGAGGCCACAACAGTGAGAGGCCCACGTAACACACACACACACACACAAAAAGGGCAGAGAAACTGAACAGATATTTTTCCAAAGAAGCATAAAGATGGCCAACAGGTACATGAAAAGATGTTCAACTTCACAAATAATCAGGGGAATGAAAATCAAAACTACAATGAGATATCACCTCAGGCCTGTTAGAATGGAAATCATTAAGAAGACAAGAGTTAACAAGTGTTAGTGAGGATGTGGACCCTTGTGTATTGTTGATAAGAATGTAAATTGGTGTAGTCACTATGGAAAACCATATGGAGATTCCTCAAAATAATGAAAATAGAATTACCATATGTTCTAGCAATCCCACTTCTGGATATACAGTTGACCACTGAACAATGCTGGAGTTAGTTATAGCTGGCCATCACTGTGCAAGGTTTTCATCCAAGCAACAATGGAACCTGTAGTACTGTAGTATGTATTTATTGAAAAACATCCACGTTTAAGTGGAACTGTGCAGTTCAAATTCATGTTGTTCAAGGGTCAACTGTATATCCAAAGGAAGTGAAAACAAGATATCAAAGAGATACCTACACTCCCGTGTTCACTTCAGCATTATATACAATTGTCAAGATATGGAAACAACAGAGTCTCCATCAAGGATGAATGGATAAAGAAAATGTGCTATATATATAAACCAAATCTTATTTAGGCATGGCAAACAAAATAAAATCCTGGCATTTGCAGCAGCATTAATGGGCCTTCAGGGCATTATGCTAAGTGAAATAAACCAGACAAGAGAAAGACAAATTGCATGATATCACTTATATGTGGAATCTTTAAAAAATTTACACTCACAGAAAAAAATAGTAGAAAATTGTTTGCCAGTGGCTGGGGGAGAGGGGTGGGGATGGAAATCAAGAGAGGTTGGTAAAAGGGGAAAAATCCAGAATACCCTTGATTAATCAAACATTAATTTTTTAAGTAAATACATGATCTTACTTTTTATAAACCATACCAAGTTCACTTTATTGATTATATACTTACTTTGCGGTATGGTCAATATATTACTAAAGTTATTATTATTATTTTTTTAATCTTTATTGGAGTATAATTGCTTTACAATGGTGTGTTAGTTTCTGCTTTGTAACAAAGTGAATCAGTTATACATATACATATGTTCCCATATCTCTTCCCTCTTGCATCTCCCTCCCTCCCACCCTCCCTATCCCACTCCTCTAGGTGGTCACAAAGCACCGAACTGATCTCCCTGTGTTATGCGGCTGCTTCCCACTACCTATCTATTTTACGTTTGGTAGTGTATATATGTCCATGCCACTCTCTTGCTTTGTCACAGCTTACCCTTCCCCCTCCCCATATACTCAAGTCTTTTCTGTAGTAGGTCTGTGTCTTTATTCCTGTCTTACCCCTAGGTTCTTCATGACATTTTTTTTCTTAAATTCCATATATATGTGTTAGCATACGGTATTTGTCTTTCTCTTTCTGACTTACTTCACTCTGTATGACAGACTCTAGGTCCATCCACCTCATTACAAATAGCTCAGTTTCATTTCTTTTGTGTGTGTGTGTGTGTGTGTGTGTGTGTGTGTGTGGTACGTGGGCCTCCCACCATTGTGGTCTCTGCCGCTGCAGAGCACAGGCTCCGGACACGCAGGCTCAGCGGCCATGGCTCATGGGCCCAGCCACTCTGCGGCATGTGGGATCTTCCCGGACTGCGGCACGAAACTGTGTCCCCTGCATTGGCAGGCAGACTCTCAACAACTGCGCCACCAGGGAAGCCCAGTTTCATTTCTTTTTATGGCTGACTAACATACCATTGTATATATGTGCCACATCTTCTTTATCCATTCATCCGATGATGGACACTTAGGTTGTTTCCATTTCTGGGCTATTGTAAATAGAGCTGCAATGAACATTTTGGTACATGACTCTTTCTGAATTATGGTTTTCTCAGGATATATGCCCAGTAGTGGGATTGCTGGGTCATATGGTAGTTCTATTTGTAGTTTTTTAAGGAACCTCCATACTGTTCTCCATAGTGACTGTACCAATTCACATTCCCACCAGCAGTGCAAATGTATTCCCTTTTCTCCACACCCTCTCCAGCATTTATTGTTTCTAGATTTTTTGAGGATAACCATTCTGAATGGTGTGAGATGATATCTCATTGTAGTTTTGTTTTGCATTTCTCTAATGATAAATGATGTTGAGCATTCTTTCATGTGTTTGTTGGCAGTCTCTATATCTTCTTTGGAGAAATGCCTATTTAGTTCTTCTGCCAATTTTTGGATTTTTTTTTGTTATCGAGCTGCATGAGCTGCTTATAAATTTTGGAGATTAATCCTTTGTCAGTTGCTTCATTTGCAAATATTTTCTCCCATTCTGAGGGTTGTCTTTTGGTCTTCTTTATGGTTTCCTTTGCTGTGCAAAAGCTTTGAAGTTTCATTAGGTCCCATTTTATAATTTTTATTTCCATTTCTCTAGGAGGTGGGACAAAAAGGATCTTGCAGTGATTTATGTCATAGAGTGTTCTGCCTATGTTTTCCTCTAAGAGTTTGATAGTGTCTGGCCTTACATTTAGGTCTTTAATCCATTTTGAGCTTATTTTTGTGTATGGTGTTAGGGAGTTATCTAATCTCATACTTTCACATGTAGCTGTCCAGTTTTCCCAGCACCACTTATTGAAGAGGCTGTCCTTTCTCCACTGTACATTCCTGCCTCCTTTACCAAAGATAAGGTGACCATATGTGCATGGGTTTATCTCTGGGCTTTCTATCCTGTTCCATTGATCTATCTTTCTGTTTTTGTGCCAGTACCATACTGTCTTGATTACTGTAGCTTTGTAGTATAGTCTGAAGTCAGGGAGCCTGATTCCTCCAGCTCTGTTTTTCGTTCTTAAGATTGCTTTGGCTATTTGGGGTCTTTTTTATTTCCATACAAATTGTGAAATTTTTTGTTCTAGTTCTGTGAAAAATGCCATTGGTAGTTTGATAGGGATTGCATTGAATACATAGATTGCTTTGGGTAGTAGAGTCATTTTCACAGTGTTGATTCTTCCAATCAAAGAACATGGTATATCTCTCCATCTGTCTGTATCATCTTTAATTTCTTTCATCAGTGTCGTATAGTTTTCTGTATACAGGTCTTTTGTCTGCTTAGGTAGGTTTATTGCTAGGTACTATATTCTTTTTGTTGCAACGGTAAATGGGAGTGTTTCATAATTTCTCTGTCAGATTTTTCATCATTAGTGTATAGGAATGCAAGAGATTTCTGTGCATTAATTTTGTATCCTGCTAGTTTTCCAAATTCGTTTATTAGCTCTAATAGATTTCTGGTAGCATCTTTAGGATTCTCTATGTATAGTATCATGTCATCTGCAAACAGTGACTGCTTTACTTCTTCTTTTCCAATTTGGATTCCTTTTATTTCCTTTCTTCTCTGACTGCTGTGGCTAAAACTCCCAAAACTATGTTGAATAAGAGTGGTGAGAGTGGGCAACCTTGTCTTGTTCTTGATCTTAGTGGAAATGCTTTCAGTTATTCACCATTGAGGATGATGTTGGCTGTGAGTTTGTCATATATGGCCTTTATTATGTTGAGGAAATTTCCCTCTATGCCTACTTTCTACAGGGTTTTTAATCATAAATGGGAGTTGAATTTTGTCGAAAGCTTTCTCTGCATCTATTGAGATGATCATATGTTTTTTCTCCTTCAGTTTGTTAATATGGTGTACCATGTTGATTGATTTGCATATATTGAAGAATCCTTGCATTCCTGGAATAAACCCCACTTGATCATGGTGTATGATCCTTTTAATGTGCTGTTGGATTCTGTTTGCTAGTATTTTGTTGAGCATTTTTGCATCTATGTTCATCAGTGATATTGGCCTGTAGTTTTCTTTCTTTGTGACATCCTTGTCTGGTTTTGGTATCAGGGTGATGGTGGCCTCGTAGAATGAGTTTGGGAGTGTTCCTCCCTATGCTATATTTTGGAAGAGTTGAGAAGGATAGGTGTTAGCTCTTCTCTAAATGTTTGTTAGAATTTGCCTGTGTAGCCATCTGGTCCTGGGCTTTTGTTTGTTGGAAGATTGTTTATCACAGTTTCAATTTCAGTGCTTGTGATTGGTCTGTTCCTATTTTCTATTTCTTCCTGATTCAGTCTTGGCAGGTTGTGCATATCTAAGAATTTGTCCATTTCTTCCAGGTTGTCCACTTTATTGGCATAGAGTTTCTTGCAGTAATCTCTCATGATCTTTTGTATTTCTGCAGTGTCAGTTAGTTGTTACTTCTCCTTTTTCATTTCTAATTCTATTGATTTAAGTCTTCTCCCTTTTTTTCTTGATGAGTCTGGGTAATGGTTTATCAATTTTGTTTATCTTCTCAAGGAACCAGCTTTTAGTTTTATTGATCTTTGTTATTGTTTCCTTCATTTCTTTTTCATTTATTTCTGATCTGATTTTTTTATGATTTCTTTCCTTCTGCTAACTTTTGGGTGTTTTTGTTTTTCTTTCTCTAATTGCTTTAGGTACAAGGTTAGGTTGTTTATTCGAGATGTTTTCTGTTTCTTAAGGTGGGATTGTATTGCTATAAACTTCCCTCTTAGAACTGCTTTTGCTGCATCCCATAGGTTTTGGGTCGTCGTGTCTCCATTGTCATTTGTTTCTAGGTATTTTTTAATTTCCTCTTTGATTTCTTCAGTGATCACTTCGTTATTAAGTAGTGTATTGTTTAGCCTCCATGTGTTTGTATTTTTTACAGATCTTTTTCTGTAGTTGATATCTAGTCTCATAGCATTGTGGTCGGAAAAGATACTTGATACAATTTCAATTTCCTTAAATTTACCAAGGCTTGATTTGTGACCCAAGATATGATCTATCCTGGAGAATGTTCCATGAGCACTTGAGAAAAATGTGTATTCTGTTGTTTTTGGATGGAATGTCCTATAAATATCAATTAATCCCATCTTGTTTAATGTATCATTTAAAGCTTGTGTTTCCTTATTTATTTTCATTTTGGATGATCTGTCCATTGGTGAAAGTGGCGTGTTAAAGTCCCCTATTATGAATATGTTACTGCCGATTTCCCCTTTTATGGCTGTTAGTATTTGCTTTATGTATTGAGATGCTCCTATGTTGGGTGCATAAATATTTACAATTGTTATATCTTTTTCTTGGATCGATCCCTTGATCATTATGTAGTGTCCTTCTTTGTCTCTTCTAATAATAGTCTTTATTTTAAAGTCTATTTTGTCTGATATAAGAATTGCTACTCCAGCTTTCTTTTGGTTGCCATTTGCATGGAATATCTTTTTCCATCCCCTTACTTTCAGTTTGTATGTGTCTCTAGGTCTGAAATGGGTCTCCTGTAGACAGCATATATATGGGTCTTTTTTGGTATCCATTCAGCCAATTTGTGTCTTTTGGTGGGAGCATTTAGTCCATTTACATTTAAGGTAACTATCAATATGCATGCTCCTATTCCCATTTTCTTAATTGTTTTGGGTTCGTTATTGTAGGTCTTTTCCTTCTCTTGTGTTTCTTGCCTAGAGAAGTTCCTTTCACATTTGTTGTAAAGCTGGTTTGGTGGTGCTGAACTCTCTCAGCTTTTGCTTGTCTGTAAACGTTTTAATTTCTCCATCAAATCTGAATGAGATCCTTGCTGGATAGAGTAATCTTGGTTGCAGGTTTTTCTCCTTCATCACTTTAAATATGTCCTGCCAGTCCCTTCTGGCTTGCAGAGTTCCTGCTGAAAGATCAGCTGTTAACCTTATGGGAATTCCCTTGTGTGTTATTTGTTGTTTTTCCCTTGCTGCTTTTAATATGTTTTCTTTGTATTTAATTTTTGACAGTTTGATTAATATGTGTCTTGGGGTGTTTCTCCTTGGATTTATCCTGTATGGGACTCTCTGTGTTTCCTGGACTTGATTAACTATTTTGTTTCCCATATTAGGGAAGTTTTCAACTATAATCTCTTCAAATATTTTCTCAGTCTCTTTCTTTTTCTCTTCTTCTTCTGGAACCCCTATAATTCGAATGTTGGTGCACTTAATGTTGTCCCAGAGGTCTGTGAGACTGTCCTCAGTTCTTTTCATTCTTTTTTCTTTATTCTGCTCTGCAGTAGTTATTTCCACTATTTTATCTTCCAGGTCACTTATCCGTTCTTCTGCCTCAGTTATTCTGCTATTGATCCCATCTAGAGTATGTTTAATTTCATTTATTGTGATGTTCATCATTGCTTGCTTCACCTTTAGTTGTTCTAGGTCCTTGTTAAATGTTTCTTACACTTTGTGTATTGTATTTCCAAGATTTTGGATCATCTTTACTATCATTATTCTGAATTCTTTTTCTGGTAGACTGCCTATTTCCTCTTCATTTGTTAGGTCTGGTGGGTTTTTATCTTGCTCCTTCATGTGCTGTGTGTTTTTCTGTCTTCTCATTTTGCTTATCTTACTGTGTTTGGGGTCTCCTTTTTGTAGGCTGCATGTTCGTAGTTCCCGTTGTTTTTGGTGTCTGTCCCCAGTGGCTAAAGTTGGTTCAGTGGGTTGTGTAGGCTTCCTGGTGGAGGGGACTAGTGCCTGTGTTCTGGTGGATGAGGCTGGATCTTGTCTTTCTGGTGGGCAGGTCCACGTCTGTTGGTGTGTTTGGGGGTGTCTGTGGCCTTATTATGAGTTTAGGCAGCCTCTCTGCTAATGGGTGGGGTTGTGTTCCTGTCTTACTAGTTGTTTGGCATAGGGTGTCCAGCACTGTAGCTTGCTGGTCGTTGAGTGAAGCTGGGTGCTGGTGTTGAGATGGAGGTCTCTGGGAGATTTTTGCCATTTGATATTATGTGGAACTGGGAGGTCTCTTGTGGACCAGTGTATTGAATTTGGCTCTCCCACCTCAGAGGCACAGCCCTGATGCCTGGCTGCAGCATCAAGAGCCTTTCATCCACACGGCTCAGAATAAAAGGGAGAAAAAGTAGAAAGAAAGAAAGAAAGAAAGAAAGAAAAGAAAGAAAGAAAGAAAGAAAGAAAGGAAGGAAGAAAGGAGGGAAGGAGGGAGGAAGAAGGGAAGGAAGGAAAGAAAGAAAGAAGATAAAATAAAATAAAGTAAGACAAAATAAAGAACCCTAGGACAAATGGTGGAAGCAAAGCTATACAGAGAAAATCTCACACAGAAGCATACACATACACACTCACAAAAAGAGGAAAAGGGGAAAAAAATCATAAATCTTGCTCTCAAAGACCACGTCCTCTATTTGGGATGATTTGTTGTCTATTCATGTATTCCACAGATGCAGGGTACATCAAGTTGATTGTGGAGCTTTAATCCGCTGCTTCTGAGGCTGCTGGGAGAGATTTCACTTTCTCTTCTTTGTTCTCACAGCTCCTGGGGCTCAGCTTTCGATTTGGCCCTGCCTCTCCGTGTAGGTCCCCGGAGGGCTTCTGTTCTTCGCTCAGACAGGACGGGGTTAAAGGAGCAGCTGCTTCCGAGACTCTGGCTCACTCAGGCCGGGTGGGGGAGGGAGGGGTACGGAGTGCGGGGTGAGCCTGCAGCGTCAGAGGCCGGCGTGACGTTGCACCAGCCTGAGGCGCGCCATGATGTTCTCCCGGGGAAGTTGTCTCTGGATCACGGGACTCTGGTAGTGGCGGGCCGCACAGGCTACTGGGAGGGGAGGTGTGGAGAGTGACCTGTGCTCGCACACAGGCCTCTTGGTGGCGGCAGCAGCAGTCTTTGCTCGTCTCATGCCCGTCTCTGGGGTCCGGGCTTTTAGCCGCGCCTCGCGCCCGTCTCTGGAGCTCCTTTAAGCAGCGCTCTTAATCCCCTCTCCTCGCGCGCCAGGAAACAAAGAGGGAAGAAAAAGTCTCTTGCCTCTTCGTCAGGTTCAGACTTTCCCTGACTCCCTCCCGGCTAGCCATGCTGCACTAACCCCCTGCAGGCTGTGTTCACGCCGCCAACCCCAGTCCTCTCCCTGCGCTCAGACCGAAGCCCGAGCCTCAGCTCCCAGCCCCGCCCGCCCTGGCAGGTGAGCAGACAAGCCTCTCAGGCTGGTGTATGCCGGTCGGTACCGATCCTCTGTGCGGGAATCTCTCCACTTTGGCCTCCGCACCCCTGTTGCTGTGCTCTTCTCCGTGGCCCCGAAGCTTACCCCCCTCCGCCACCGGCAGTCTCCGTCAGCGAAGGGGCTTCCTAGTGTGTGGAAGCCTTTCCTCCTTCACAGCTCCCTCCCACTGGTGCGGGTCCCATCCCTATTCTTTTGTCTCTGTTTATTCTTTTTTCTTTTGCCCTACCCAGGTGTGGGGACTTTCTTGCCTTTTGGGAGGTCTAAGATCTTCTGCCAGCGTTCAGTAGGTGTTCTGTAGGAGTTGTTCCACGTGTAGATGTATTTCTGGTGTATCTGTGGGGAGGAAGGTGATCTCTGCGTCTTACTCTTCCGCCATCTTCCCCTCGTCCCTAAAGTGACTTTTAAAAGCATTTAGCAGAAGAGAGAATAAATATGATTTAATACAATTACATTTGAGATACATAGAACAGGTTGGAGGGTGAATTTATTTTATTTAATAGATAATTAAAATCTATTGTATAATATTAACGTTATTTTACTAGTGGTTAGGATGAAGGGTGGAACAAGCCAAAGGATACTTTTGAAAAGTAATCAGATTACATTTCCTAATATCAGACAAGAGGAGATAGATAGATCGGAGAATTTGTTTCTTGCTCTGGTGTTTAAACCCAGCTTTGGCCTTTTAAAATGCTAAAATGTCTGAGTGTTATGTTGACTTGGTTTCTTTGCTGGACTCTGTTGCTTAGAGGGAATAGAAGTCTTAATGGGAAGCTACCAAAGTCATAATTCATAACTCGCTTTTATCAGCAAACTGTCAAGGTGGAAGCGTAGGCTTGAAAAGTAAGTGTGTTTTGTCATCATCATAAAAGAAATTTTTAGTTGCTGAACCTGAGGCTTTTGCACCCCACACATTATATCAAGCAATTTTGTTGGCCTTTTGATCTGTCACAACTAATAATAACTTTTCCTGTTAAGTGGTACTGGTCCAAAACTTTTTGAGGAAATGGTATACAAGGACCACTCATATGAACAGTTTTATGTTTTCTTGTCAACATCAGTGGGAGATGGGGTAAGCTGTAGTGGAAGTTTGCTATATCAAATATATCGCAGACTTGCTAATAAAAAAGCATTTCATATACAGTAGCCTGAAGAACTCAGGTAGCAAATTATCATCAGCCTTTTCAGCAGGAATCTAAGTAAAGTAGAGAATACCCCTCTATACCAATATATTACTGTATTTTACTAGAGCACCTTTCAACCATAGCTCTTTTAATGCACTTAGCAGACCATATCTCAAGAAGTTCTGATTTCTCCCATTGCTAATAGTAAATCAAACACTAAATGACATTTGCTAACTCTTTCAAAATAAGGGTGGAAACATTTTTTGGTGTATATGGCCCTGAAGGACATAAAGGGAAAGAGTTCAAAAGAAGTTGATCTGCCTTTATTCTCATTTCTTTAACTTCCATTCTGGTGGAAGAGAAAAATTGACCTTATGAAATCCTGTGAGGCTTTTTGTTAGATGTAGTAGAGTCTTAGCACTGTTATTTATTAAATACAGGAAAACATACCATAGAGATGGGTTAGAAGGACACTGATTGGAAAAAGAAATTCTCGTCGTCTGTATAATGTACTCTTTAAGCATTCTGTAATTATCTTTTATAGAATTATCACTCATAATTAACATATACACACAAGAATATAAGCTTTATGAAAGTGGGAAGAACAACTGTCTGGATTACTGGTGTATTCGTAGTGTTTTGCACAGGGCCAAGTGCATTACAGGAGCTCAAATAATGTTCGTAAAATGTTTGAAAAAATAAGCAGCCTATGGCATTCCTTTAAATACTTTTACACTTCCTATTTTATTTCATTTAGCTTAGAACTCATGAATTGGCCTCGCCCTCCAGAAGCCATTTTTGTACTTTCCTTTTGTTGCAGGAGAAATTCAAGGAATCAGTTATTATAGCTACACATCAGGTGGCATCTTTGCTTAACAAAGCAAGATATTGAGATGTCTGATTATAGACTCTTTCCTTGGAAAGGCTGAGTAGAGGCTTTTGTACGGTCTCAAAATTTTTACCGGTCTAAATAATTATCATGTACGTATCTGATTAGTCTACCAATTTTGTGTGTGTATTTAAAACAATTGTCTGTTATGAGTGTATTTGACTCTTTCTTGACTAGATTGTAGACATATAGTGGGTGTACTTATTTAGCATATCTAGTTCTGAAAGATTATATCTTCTTAATTTACCTTCATAAAACAATGATATTAATAGTATTGTATGGACTTATCCTTGCCACTTTTGTTTCTTTAAATCAGTTAATCTTTCTGGTTATTATTCATAGATTCAATAAGAGAAAGATACTTGTATTTCTCTCAGTTTAAATAAGAGAGTTTTACTTGATGTCCAACAAAGGGTCTGATCTTCAAGGCACTTAGAATGATTTCATTCTATTTGACAACTAAGTTTACTTCATTGCTAAAGTCTAGTTTCAAAAAGTTGAAATAGAATGACTTTATCTTGGTATTATTGCTTTTCATACTTCAGGTTATAAGTCATCTATTTTCTTTACAACGTGTGATTATGGAATTTATTTTAAACATATTAATGACAACATAATAGGCCTTAAAGTTGAGTGTGTTGACTAGGATGAAGTCATTGGAGAGTAGAGTTTGTTTTATTAGAATGCTGGGTAACACCTTCCTTAACATTTTTTTTTTTTTTTTTTTTTTTTTTGGCGGTACGCGGGCCTCTCACTGTTGTGGCCTCTCCCGTTGTGGAGCTCAGGCTCTGGACATGCAGGCTCAGTGGCCATGGCTCACGGGCCCAGCTGCGCCGCGGCATGTGGGATCTTCCCGGACCGGGGCACGAACCCGTGTCCCCTGCATCGGCAGGCAGACTCTCAACCACTGCGCCACCAGGGAAGCCCCTTCCTTAACATTTTTGACATGCACTTGTTAATGGCATGTAGGCTCAGTAATGATGAAGAAGCCTTGCTACTGATTCATAATAATCATTATAGGTGAAGTTGACTTGTCAAAGCTTAATCAATGCTTGTATTTATCATTATTGCTAAGTACAATCTAAACATATCACTCTAAACTCATTTAAAGAAAAATATAATTTCATAGAACTCCATTCTGAATCTTTTTCTGAAGCTTCAAAAGAAGACAAACTCAATACAATGGTAGACGTTGCTTCCATCCTTACTCCAGGGGCAATGCTATGTTTGTCTGATACATTTTGTAGACTTAAAAAAGATAGTTTAGGGGCTTCCCTGGTGGCGCAGTGGTTGAGAGTCTGCCTGCCGATGCAGGGGACACGGGTTCATGCCCTGGTCCGGGAGGATCCCACGTGCCGCGGAGCGGCTGGACCCGTGAGCCATGGCCGCTGAGCCTGTGCATCTGGAGCCTGTGCTCCGCAACGGGAGAGGCCGCAGCAGTGAGAGGCCCGTGTACCACAAAAAAAAAAAAAAAAAAAAAAAAAAAAAAAGATAGTTTATCCTTGTCATTATCCTTATAGCCATTAACTGTATATATGCAAAATACTATATTAAATATTAACATGTTCTCAGACTGAACGTTCTCAGTCAAAAGATTTGAATTATCTGTAGGACAATGAAAACTGGAAAAAATTAAGCAAAAAATTAATTCAAAATTTGTAAATTAATGAGCTGTAATTATTTTTAAATTGAACACTGACTTGAATTATAAACCTAAAAATGGTGGATGGAAAAAAAACTTTTCTTTAATTAGAAATCTAAACTGTTTCTGTTTTAAAGGAATATAGTCTTCGAAGAAAAACATTTTTAATTGGTTTGAGGTGTGTGTGGTAGACGATGTCAATGCTCCACCTGTATGCTTTCAGATCCCTTTACTATTTTCACGCTGTGCTTTCACATCCAACAGCTAACACCTGCAAGAAAAGCTAGACATACCTGGGATTTACATCGCCCTGGGAAGAGCCCTAGCAAATGACTCCCTGCACAGAATTAGAAACTACTCCAGCTTCCTCGCCCCTAGTCCAGACTGCTCTGAGGTAAGACTGTCCAAAGTTTTTTGTGGAGTTGAGCCTAAATTGCCCTTCATAGGACTTTGTTTGATGTCAAATATCTGCTTGGCTTCCTCCTCTTCCTGGTCTCTCTTCCCCACTCCCTACTCGTGTTTTTCCTGGCAACACTTTCTAATAAATTATCTTCATATGGATCCTCATCTTAGAGTCTGCTTCTGGGGAGTCCCTCTTAAGACACAGTATAGTTATTAATGCTGCTTGTTAAGTTTTCTACTCTCTGCCTCTGGGTACAACGTAGGGCTGTACTTCCTGGCCTCCTTTTGTTGGATAATAGGCCAAGTTACCAGCTCTAGCAGAGGTGATGTATGCTACTTCTGGGCTGAGTATCACATTCCCAGGATGAAACCCTTTAGAGCTTTGTTGTGGTGACCAAGAATGTTCCAATTTGTGGCTGTTCTATCAGCCCAGGACCCAGAATCAGTGTGAGAAAGTGGAGAAGAGGCCTAGCCCTGTTTCTGTAGTCAAAGTGAGAAATAAACTTCCATTGTGTTAAACCACTGAGAGTTCGGGAGTGTTTGCTGTACTGCAATATACCTAGCATATCCTGAGAGATATAGAGGGTAAAAAAAGAGAAGAACCAAGGATGACTAAGATTTCTGACTTGGACTATTGGATAGATAGTGCTAATATTCTCTGGGGTTGGGAAGAGCAAGGAGGAAGACCTGGCTTTTTAAACTTATTTATTTATTTAATATTTATTTATTATTGATGTATAACTGACATATAACAATGTCAGTTGTTACATATGCGTATATATATATTTCCCCATAATTTACTTTCATCCTATCTTTTTATTTATATTTAATATCATTTCATCTGTAAATAGCATATGATTGGGTTACTTATCTATTTCAACAGTCTTTGCTTTCAATTGGAGTATTTATACCATTAATAATTTAATTATTGCTATGTTTCAATTGTCAACTATAAATTTACTCTTTTCTCCATTGTACTTGTTGCCTGCATTTCCCTGTCCCTTCTTCTCTTCTTATTTTGACTTATTTAAATATTTGAGTAGTTCCATATTTACTTATTTATGGCTTTTAGTGATACCAGTTTACACTTTTTGGTTTTTAGTGGTTTCTCAATCATTGTTTTTATATTGTTTACAAATCTAATAATCGTTACATAAACAGTACAGCAATCACTTTTTTTAGCAATCACTTTTTCTTCCTCTTTGATTATTTTGATTAAAATTGAACTGATTTAATTTTTAGTCCTAGTTACTAACTCAGCTAGTAGGACTAGTTTTATCATCTAGGATGGAGGGTGGGTTCAAAGATCTGGGTTGGTATGATTGTGGTTTGGGCATAGATTTTATGCGAGGACATATTCCTGTGTCCTCATTTTATGTGAGGACACAGGATACGAAGATCATATGATTTCAGGATAATTTTACGTAGCTAGTGATATATATGATTATTCTTGTTTTCTTAATAACTGCTAATATATTAGTTTCAGGTGTAGACATAATGATTTGATACTTATATATATTGCAAGATGATCACCACCATAAGGCTAGTTAACATCTGTCACCATACATAGTTACAAAATTGTTTTCTTGTGTTGAGAACTTTTAAGATCTACTGTTAGCAACTTTCAAATATGGAATACAGTATTATTAACTATAGTCATCATGCTGTACATTACATTCCCATGACATTTTCTTCTTTTCAACTATACTGGTTATTATAGTTGGAAAATTTACTATAGTGATCTCTAATATATTTTAATAATATAAGTTATAATTTTTAACAGAGATGTATTCTTTCTTCATGCTATTTATAATGGGAGTCAATATGACTGAAATTATTTTTAATTTCTAAAATGTAACAATTGACTTTTAAAACAGTAGTAAGTCACTTAAATGTCTCAAACTTTTATTGTTTTTTCCACACTTCTATTTGTACTTAAACTTGTAAAAAACCACTATCTTTCCCCTCCAAAAAAACAGGCAGTATTCTGTATGTTTGCCATTGTGTATTGTGCTTATATATTTTTAAAAAATTAATTAATTAATTTATTTTTGGCTGCGTTGGGTCTTTGTTGCTGCATGCAGCCTTTCTCTAGTTGTTGCTAGCAGGGCAGTGCATGGGCTTCTTATTGTAGTGGCTTCTCTTGTTGTGGAGCATGGGCTCTAGGAGCACAGGCTTCAGTAGTTGTGGCACATGGGCTCAGTAGTTGTGGCTTGTGGGCTCTAGAACACGGGCTCAGTAGTTGTGGCACATGGGCTTAGTTCCTCCATGGCGTGTGGGATGTTCCTGGACCAGGGCTCGAACCTGTGTCCCCTGCATTGGCAGGCAGATTCTTAACCACTGCACCACCAGGGAAGTCGCTGTGCTTATATTCTTGATCTGGCATGTCAAAACTCTGAGTTTGATATAATTTATATCATGGTAATGCACAGATGATGTGCACAGATCTATCCAAATGAGATCTAGTTTTACTACACAGCACTTGTGCCATCATGAAACTTTGGGTATGTTTGTGTATGTGTGTGTGAAAGAGCAGGAGCGGGAGAGAGATGGTGAATGAGAGTTCATTCATATGTTTGTATGCCAGATTTTAATAAGTAATAGGAAATAAAATGTTGTAAGTCCAAGAAACAATATGACAGTCCCCACTCTATGCTTAAATGTATGTTCCATAGGGGATACAGAAGGTCTGAGTTCCATAAGTCATATAAATGCCAAACCACCTGATTGTACATTGGAAGTGATCTGGTACCCAAGGAAAAATGGGAATCCACACAAATTAGTTTCTTTTTTTTTTAACATCTTTATTAGAGTATAATTGCTTTACAATGATGTGTCAGTTTCTGCTCTATAACAAAGTGAATCAGTTATACATATACATATGTCCCCATATCTCTTCCCTCTTGCATCTCCCTCCCTCCCACCCTCCCTATCCCACCCCTCTAGTTGGTCACAAAGCACTGAGCTGATCTCCCTGTGCTCTGCGGCTGCTTCCCACTAGCTATCTATTTTACATTTGGTAGTGTATATATGTCCATGCCACTCTCTTGCTTTGTCACAGCTTACCCTTCCCCCTCCCCATATCCTCAAGTCCATTCTGAGGTAGGTCTGCATCTTTATTCCCATCTTGCCCCTAGGTTATTCTGACCATTTTCTTTCTTTCTTTCTTTTTTATTTTTTAGATTCTGTATATATGTGTTAGCATATGGTATTTGTTTTCCTCTTCCTGACTCACTTCACTCTGTATGACAGTCTCTAGGTCCATCCACCTCACTACAAATAACTCAGTTTCGTTCCTTTCTATGGCTGAGTAATATTCCATTGTATATATGTGCCACATCTTCTTTATCCATTTATCTTTTCTCCAAAAGGAGCTTATTTCCAACTTCACTCTTATTGGAGGTAATTCTATTTCCATTAAGCTCTCAGTATATGTGTTTGTCAATTTGTGATACCAGTGCAAATTTAATTAAATAATCTTAAATATGTGTACTTAAAAGTCAAATGAAGAAATTAAGATCCAGCTGTTCACCTGCAACTGCTTAACTTATGCTGGCTATTTAATTGAAAGTCATTAACGTGGAAAGGAAAAGCATATTCACTTGACATTATATTAGAAACTGTAAATCATAATCAATTGCATGATTCACAAGTATATCTATTTACTTGAGCTTAAAATAATAATTTTGTCCTCTTCAAATGTGTGTATCAAATGTATATGCCATTTTAAAGTAATATTAAAATTATTTATATTTAATATTAAATATTCTCATACATTTGAAAACAAAAGTAAATTTAAGCTACCAAAGGCTAAACTTATTAATGCCACACATATTTCAGTTTTACTTTAGTTATATTTTATTGTCATGTGTATAGAAATATTTTAAAAATCACATTCATTTTTAACATCATATTAAAGAGATAACTACAGTTATGCTTTAAGCATGAGGTCTTTTACTTACACCCATATGAACACTCTTTCTATATAAGCCTTGTGTTTGGTAATCACTCTGTATAATTTAGTTGACTCTTGTTTTTCATATCTATCATTTCTGCATATATTTGTGCTCAATGGAAGGCTTAAGCAATAACATATTTTCATTTATTACAATTTTTAAAAATTATTTTAACTGCAAAGGAGATTTATTTAACTGGGAAGCAGATTCTTACATTTAATTTGAGGGCGCTGGAGCCTGAGTGCCTTGAATTATGATACTAACCCTATACTTACTGTGTGACTTTGAAAAAGTTGCTTAACTTCTCTGTGTCTCATTTCCTCTACTATCAAAATGACGTAGCAGCCAGAATACATTATTTTTTATTTTTATTTAAGGTGATTTTCTGGAATAATGCAGGAGAAACAAGGTAGTAAATACTTAAAGTTTAAAAAAAGAAACTGGAAGGGTCTTTATCATATATATGAAGCAGAGTAGGGAAATGAAAATCTGTAAGAGGAACCTCATTTTTTGTACGGAACATTGAGTAAGAATTTTAACTACTTTAATATTAGTTTCCTCCATTGTAAATTGGGGATGATTATAATTATTTTTCCTCATAGATTACTTCTATCAATGAAATATTGCATTTTGGAATTCCTTATAATTTATAAAGTAATATACATGCTACTCTTTAGTATAGTATTGTTAATGGTAATCACTGAGACCTGAATGAGTCACATTTCTTTGATAAGCAATCTTTTTCAGGCCTGACAAATTTACCAAATTTACTTAATATAAAATCACAATATCATAGACTGTTGCAATTCTGTCAAATAACATGTCTACTGTTTGATGAATTTACATACCCACTCAGCACATATAAGAGTCTTACCTACTGACACTATTACAGTCAAGCTGTTACGTCCTGCTATGTTTATTAAATATAAATTTTATCCTCTCACAACTATAGCAATATAGCTACTGTTATAATCATTGGTATCTGAAGTTTCAATTAATCATATATTCTAAAATTTCAAATTGTTTGCTTAGGAAGGGATGTAATTATTCTGAGATTGACAGCTACCAAGTGTTGATTTTATATATCACCGTTAATATATTTTTATTACATTCCAATCAATTTTACTATGTGGTTTCGTAAGGCACAAAAATGCAGAAAGCATTAGGGCTACATCTTACATTTGCCTTTGAGATTAAGTGGCAGATTTGATGAGTCTAACAACCAGATTTCTCTTCTGGGAGAACACAGGGAGAAATATTGAAAAATACAAAGCAGGAAATACTTTGTGATGTTTTCTAATTTATGCTTTCTATGAGTTTTCTTTAACACATTTTCCTCTTCACTTTTTAAAGAGGTAGACTTATTTTTGAAAAAAATGATGTTACCATTTGTTTTGAAATTCTAATTTTCTTGATCAATTTTAACATTTTGACTTATTAGCAGAATTAGTAAATTAAATGTCCCTAGTGAAATTAAATTTGTGGTGCACTTTTCCATGGGTGGATAAATACATTTGCTCCAATATCTGATTGTATATTAGTAAGAGAAATGTGGAGAGTTTCAGGTAAATGATGGATTGTATGCTAGTATCTACTTTCACAGTATAACAAAATCCTGAAAAAAAGTTAAGGGGACTATTTTAAGGGCATGAAACTCCAGTGATGGAGAGAACTAGAAGGCAGACAAGAGCAACACATTTGGAAGCTAGAATGCAGATGGAATGGTGGTAAGTGAATTAACAGATCTGAATTGTCAGACCTGAGAAGTCCAAATTCTTAATCACTAGTGGTACAAACTGAGAATCATTCTTTCATTATGGAATTCCTCATAGCCTCCGGAATTGGAGAATCAGATACTGTTGGGAGTTGGTGCGAAAGAGATGGCTACAATGAGGAAGAGCAATTGTAAGTTGTTTAAGAGGCAGTGGGGTAGCTAGAGCTCCTTAACACTACACAGCCTAGTAATAGCCTCTTCTAGAGGGAAATCAGTTCATTTTCTGGAGAGGTTAAAAGAGTGAGACTGGCCTGGGAAACAACAGGTATACTTGGGGACAAGGTTATCACAAAGAAAACCTTAGTGATGCTGGTGATTAAGTAACAGAATACATAGTTTCTGCTGAAAACCAGGATCTTTTTCAATATTTGACACTCAGTATTCGGGCAGTCAGATCTTTTCAAATCAGAAATTAAAAGTGGATCAGTTTGATGTGAAAGTACAAAGAATTTGCTATCAGAGGTTTCATCCTGCAATAAATTTCATAACTGGCAAACCCCCAGTCATATGCTGAGAGTTCTCGATCAGTCTTTTAAATCCCTACTGACAAGATGACCAGAAAACTGAAGAAAGCCTCTACTGTGAAAGAGAAAGCCTCTACTGTGTGAGAGAGAAAGAGAGAGAGAAACCAATTTGGGACCTTTGGTTTCCAGTACAGGTATAAGGAACTTAGAAGTTGCTATTCTGTCCCAAACAAAAGCAACAAGTTGAACAAATTGAAAAACCAACAATCCTTCTTAGAACTGTCAGAGAAGTGAAGTCACAGGGTAAACTGCTGATGGCAAAATTGGAGAGACAGGTGGATATAGAGAATCATAATTTATCAGGGCAGAAACTCACAAGTAGAACCTCTGTGGGAACCAATGCTGGAGTAGGAGGCTGTAATTAATGAATTGCTGGATGTGTAATGTGGACAATTCTGAGAGTCAAAATTCTAAGAGGTTGTTATAGGAGGGTCCCAACACTTTTGAAAATTTGACCTTCTGGAGGTCTACCAGGCCCTCCTAGTGATTATCAGATAAAAGTCCCCTTGAGCTTCCAGCAGGAGGTTGGAGCCTAATCTACTTGAAAGAATGGAAGTACACAACTCCAGCCCCTTCATCCACCCAGTCCCACCTAGGTGGAGGAAACGAAACAAAACAAAACATGAGAAGCACTGGTGAAGTTCATGGTCCACAGATGCAGGTTAACCAAAAACTGAGACATACTCATAGGCTACATAATGCTTCCCCTTTTTCCACAACTTGCCACTACATTATTAAAGGCCTATTTATCACAATTCCTTTTACCCATAACATTATGTTCACCTTTCAACAAAAAATTTCAAAGCATACTGAAAGATAAAAAACAGTTTCATTGCAGTATATGTATGAGAAAAGTATTTTTATACAATTAATTGCTTCACTTGGCAACATATGGAGATTATAATTGCCCTTCTTATTTAACCATTTTTTCCTATTATATCCTTTTAATTGATGAAAATATACTAATTAATATATGTTTTCTTGACATAGTCACCACACCAGACCACAGGGTTGTTTTGGTGATCAAGATGTGTTTCCACTGGATTTTGTTAATTTTTGATCACACTGTCCTAAGATGGCATGTTTGAGTATTTGTTTTTTAAATTGGACAGAAATCCCCTTTTCTCTATTTACCATGTTATACTTATCTCCTACTGAAATCTAGGAGCTCAATAAATATGTATTAATTAATTTCAGTTCATGGAACTTGGTACTAACATTGCTTTGTCATGTCTGTCCAGAGGGGCTAGAGGCATAGGCATCAGGTATTAGAAGAAATAACTTTCTGTTATTTCTTTAAAGTCATATCGATTATCACATATTTTAACAATCTAAAGAATCTCAAAAGAAAACCTTCACACCTCCTTAAAAGTTCCCCCATTCTTATCTTATATCTCCTCTTTTCCTTGGGCCTGGGATAGTACAAGTAATAATAAAAAAATGCTCCAAAGTAGTGCAGCAAGGTACATTGTAAGTGCCTAGAGGCAGAAAGAAGACAATTCTGTGACACGTACTTAAAACAGCTTGAGATATCAAATGCCCTAAAAAATCTGGTCTACCCATCCATTCAACAAACATTTATTTAGTTCCTACTGTGCTCAAGACACTGTGTTAGGCATTATTCATGAACAATAGATGAATAACACAGATTTTTTGCCCTTAAGGAATTTATTTTATATATAGTAACAAAACATATAATATAGTAAAGAGTATGCTGTAAAATGTTCATAGAAGCCGTTATCAGCTAAGATTTTTTAAGCTATTGGATGTATTAGTGTTAGAATATTATCTTCCAAGAAGATTTAAATAAAAATTAAGATGCTATAGGTGCTTATAGATGAAATCAAATTTTGTTGGGGAAAAAACATTAAAATAAGAAGAGATATTGAATTATCACCAGCAGAAGGAATTTGACATTTCTTAAGTTTCTAGTGTTGTGTTTTATGTTCAGCTGTGTATAAAATTGCACATTCTGTACATTCTAGTTTTTTTTCTTTTTCCCATTCAATTTCTTATTTTCTCACCATATGCAATGTTAGTATTTTCCTCTCTCATAATTTCAACACAGGAATTCTCAGTTCACCTTTCTGTATTGTAAAGCTCTTAATTATCATTGACTTTCACACTTCAGTATTTGTAGTAAAATATCTGTAATTGTGCCCAATTGGGAAATAAAAGTTAAGTCTGAATTATAGAACATTTAAGAAGAAATGACGCGAAAAAAATAAAATAAAGTAAAAATAGAGGAAATGTCATGACATAAAATATACATATAATAATCTGCTGACAGCAATTGAGGAATGTGGGAATCAATCACAAATGTGGAGGAAAAAAACTGTTTTGAGCCTAAAGATACTCATAGACAAAATTTATTTTATTGCCATACACAATATTTGAATAAAACCACTGCTAAAATGGATTAAAATAATTTTCTGGCTTTTACTTTAAAATAGGCTAAATAGTACCTTTATTTGCACTCTAGAAAGTAATCTTTTGAGGGTGCACATATGTATTTCAGTTAAGCTTACCTTAATTATCATAATTTCAAATTTTTAATTAAACAAGATTTTATTGTTTAAGGAGTAAATTCATCTCATAAGACAAAGACTATAGCATACAAAGTTCTTGTCCAAAAGAGTAAATAATTTTAATTTTGTAGACACTTTCACCTGATAGTAGATAGTACAACTTAGGACTGATACCACTTGCAATATTTTTGTTTTCTAAGAACACATTTAAAATTGCATTAAAGTTACAAAAATTTTCCAAGTTCATTAAAAAAATGGATAAGTGCACAAAGATGTGGCTTATGTTTATTTATCTATTGGTTATCTCTTCATTTACTTTCTTTGGCAATATTTCAAATTTCTGGTTCACTTGCTGACTTCCTGCTGAATGACTCTAAGTGTAAGCAATTGCAGCTCATGCTGAAATAACAGAAGAATTTACTCAGCAGCAAACACCATACTTTTTGAAAATATTTCTAGGAAACATTTTATTTAAATAGGAATATGGGAGAAAAATTTAAGGAAGGTTCAGTTTTGTGCAAACACAAATCTACTGAGTTTTGGAAAATAGGAGGGACCATAAAAGAATGGGATAGAATTGACAGAAGTGCCACTTAAAGACTGCACCGAGGCAGTTACTGAAGTACGATAAAGTCCATAAGAGAGGGTTTTAGAAAGGAATGAGGCATCAGTAGTGCAGAACATCTTAGGCACCTAAAAGCTCAATATAAAACCATTTTCCTGGCCAGAGGAATTGTAGAAAAGAAGTCCATAGAGTTTGGGGAGATTTCCCACTTTTTTCTATTTTCTTATAGAACTTATCTACGAGGGTAACTCCAGAAGAATGGAACTGCTTTGCAGCATGGGAAGCTAAATTACCGAGGAAATAAACCAAAAATATATTTATCCGGGAGACAATGTAAGGGGCTTTAAAGGATACAGAGAATGTGGGCCAAATCCTGGAGAGGAGTGAGCAAGAGCAGAGAGCTCCTGAATAGTCTGTAATTGTAAACAAGTCTGGGCTCACCCTGGTGGAATTAATGGAACAATTCATTGAAGTACAGCAAAGGAGTTGAAAACCAAACTGACATTGGAACCACTGCAGATGCCAGTTAAATTGTAAAATTGATAAACCTCTAACCAGACTAACCATGAAAAGATAAAGAATCCTTTCAACCTAGAATTCTTATTTTTTAAATTGAAGTGTAGTTGGCTTACAATATTATATTAGTTTCAGGTGTACAACACAGCGATTCAATATTTTTATACACTATACAACACACAAAGTTATTACAATATTATTGACTATATTCCCTGTGCAGTACATTATATCCCTGAGGTTTATATTTATAATTGGTAGTTTGTACCTCTCAATCCCCTTCATGCTTTTCATCCATTCTGCACTGCCCCCCTCTGGTGAGTACTGTTTTGTTCACTATAACTATTAGCCTGTTTCTGTTTTGTTATATTTGTACATTTTTTATTGGTTCCACTTATAAATGAAAACATACAGTATTTGTCTTTGACTTTTTTCACTTCGCATAATACCCTCTAGGTTCATCCACGTTGTCACAAATGGCAAGATTCCTTTCCTTTTTATGGCTGAGTAATATGGACACTTATGTTGCTTCCATATCTTGACCATTGTAAATAATGCTACAGTGAACATGGGGGTGCATATATCTTTTCAAATTAGTGTTTTCCTATTCTTCAGGTAAATATACAGGAGAAGAATTTTTGGATAGTATGTTAGTTATACTTTTTATTTTTTGGGGGGACTCTTCATACTTTTTTCTATAGTGGCTGTACCAAAATATTGATACATTCCCACTAACAATGCAGAAGGGTTTCCTTTTCTCCACATCCTTGCTAACACTTCTAATTTGCTGTTTTTTGGATGATAGTCATTCTGAAAAGTGTGGTGGTATCTCACTGTGGTTTTGATTTGCATTTCCCTGATGATTAGTCATGTTGCATATCTTTTCATTTGCCTTTAACCTTCTGTATGTCTTCTTTGGGAAAATGCCTATTCAGATCCTCTGTACCACCCCTTTTTTGATGGTAGCTGGCCTTATTGTGGTGATGATATCCTAATTAATAAAAATATGAAATTACTATGTTGTACACATAAAACTAATATAATATTGATATGAAATTACTATGTTGTACACATAAAACTAATATGATATTGTATGCTAATTATAACTCAACCTATTTTAAAAACACAGTCTTTTTTAATATATTGACTTCTGTAAGTTCTTTATATTTTGGTTATCAATACATTTTCAGACAAATGATCTGCAAATATCTTCTCCCATTCCATAGGCTGCCTTTTCATTTTGTTGATGGTTTCCTTAGCTTGCAAAGGCATTTTAGTTTGATGTGGTCCTATTTGTGTATTTTTACTTTTTTACCTTTGCCTGAATAGACAGATCCAAAAACACATTAATATGACTGATGTCAAAAAGCATACTGCCAGTGTTTTCACCTAGAAATTTTATGATTTCAGGTCTTATATTTAAACACTTAATCCATTTTGAGTTTATTTTTGTCTGGTGTGAGAAAAGGGTCTAGTTAATTATTTTACATGCTGCTGTCCAGTATTCTCAACACAACTTATTGAAGAGACTCTTTTCTTCTTTGTATATTCTTGCCTCCTTTGTTGTAGATTAGTTGACCATATATATATGGGTATATTTCTGGGCTTTTTATTCTGTTCCACTGATCTATGTATCTGTTTTTTGTGTCAGCACCATACTGTTTTGATGACTACAGCTTTCTAGTATAGTCTGAAATCAGGGAGCTTGATACCTCCAATTGTTCTTCTTTCTCAAGATTACTTTGGCTATACGCAGTATTTTGTATTTCCATACAAATTTTTGGATTATTTTTTCCAGTTCTCTGAAAAATGCCATCGGTATTTTGATAGGGATTGCACTAAATTTGTAGATTGCTTTGTGTGGTATAGACATTTCAACAATAATAATTTTTCCAATCCATGAGCACAGTATATCTTTCCATTTATGTGTGTTATCTTCAACTTCTTTCTTCAGCGTCTTATAGTTTTCAGAGTACAGGTCTTTCACCTCCTTGGTTAAACTTATTCCTAGGTATTTATTTACTTTAGACATGATCGTAACTGGGATTGTTTTCTTGATTTCTCTTTCTGATAGTTCATTATTAGTTTGTAGAAATGCAACAGCATTCTGTATATTAATTTTGTATTCTGCAATTTTACTGAACTTATTCCAATAGTTCTAATAGTTTTTTTGGGATAGCCTTTAGGGTTTTCTATATATAGTGTAATATTTACAGTGACAGTTTTACTTCTTCCCTTCCAATTTGGATGCCTTTTATTTCTTTTTTTCTTCTCTGATTGCTGTGGCTAGGACTTCTAATACTATGTTGAATAAAAGTGGCAAAGGTGAGCATTCTTGTCTTGTTCCTGATCTTAGAGGAAAAGCTTTCAGATTTTCACTATTGAGTGTGATGTTAGCTATGAGTTTTTCATAAGTAGTCTTTACCATGTTGTGGTATGTTCCTTCTATATGCACTTTGTTGAGAGCTTTTACTATGATTGGATGTTGAATTTTGTCTGATGCCTTTTCTGTGTCTACCAAGATGATCATATGGTTTTAATCTTTCATTTTGTTAATATGACGTGTCACATTGACTTGTTTGCAGATATTAAACGATTCTTGCATCCCTGGAACAAATCTCATTTGATCATGTTATATGATCCTTTTAATGTATTGTTGAATATGGTTTGCTAATATTCTGTTGAGGATTTCTGCATCTATGTTCATCAGTGACATTAGTCTGTAATTTTATTTGGCAGTGTCTTTGTCTCGTTTTGATACCAGGATGATGATGGCCTAATAGAATAAGTTTGGAAGTGTTCCATTCTGTTCAATTTTTTGAAACAGTTTGAGAAGCATAAGTATTAACTCTTTTTTAAATGTATAGTTGAATTCCCTTGCAAAGCCATCTAGTTCTGAAATTTTGTTTGTTGAGAGTTTTTTTTTTTATTATAGATTCAGTTTCATTACTGTTAATCAGTCTGTTAAGGTTTTGTATCTCTTCCTGATTCAGTCTTGGAAGATTATATGTTTCTAGTAATTTATTCATTTCTTCTACACTGTCCAATTTTGGTATATAATTCTTGTATTCTTTTGTGATTGTTTGTATTTCTGTAATATTGGTTGTAACTTCTCTTTTATTTCTAATTTTATTTACATGGGTACTCTCTGTTTTTTTCTTGATTCTGGCTAAAGGTTTATCCATTTTTTAAAAATCTTTTTAGAAAACCAGCTCTTAGTTTCATTGATCTTTTTTCTTTTTTTTTGTATCAATTTTATTTATTTCTGTTTTGATTTTTTAATTTACTTTCCTCTACTACTTTGCTCATTCTTCTTTTTCTAATTCCTCTAGGTGTAAGTTTAGATTGTTTATTTGAGATTTTTCTTGTTTCTTGAGGTAGGCCTGTATCACTAAGAACTTCCCTCTTAGAGCTGTTTTTGATATGTCCCATAGATTTTGGAAAGTTGTGTTTCTATTTTTAGTAATCTCTGGGGGGTTTGCCTGTGCAGTCTTGGCAAGCTGACTAGAGTGCCAGGCACTTTTCAATTTGTGTGTAAACCCTTTAAGAGCAAACTTGGTTTCCTAAAGACCTCCAGCTCTCCAGGTCAAAAGTCTTGCTGTTTTTCAGAACCATTTAAGGGTGCTCATCTTCCTGGTGCCTGTCCCCAGGGCAGGGGTGCCCAATGTGGGGTTCAAACCCCTTTCTCCTCAGGGAGGACCTCTGAGTTTGTGATATTCCCTTCCTTTTTTAAGTTGCCTACTTGGGATGTGTGTCCTGACTAAATCATGTCTCTGCCCCTCCTACTCATCTCAATTATTATTTTTTCTCTATGTCCTTAATTGTAGAAGAGCTGTTCTACTAGTTTTCAGGTTGTTTTTAGAGAGAGTTGTTCTATGTATAGTTTTAGTTTTGATGTATCTGTAGGAGGAGGTGAGTTCAGGATCTTCCTACTCTGTCATCTTGATCCCACCCTCTCTTGACCTAGAATTCTGTGTCCAGTTACAATATCCTTCAAAAATAACAGCGACATAAAGACGTTCTTAGATTAAGGAAACATAAGATTATCTGTCAGTGGCAGAATGCCCCCACCAAAAATAATTTAAAGAAAGTTTCTTAGGCTAAACAAAAATGATTCCAGAAGAAATCATATAACTTCAGGAATGAAAGACAAGCAAAAGAAATAGTAATTATTTTAGTTAATAAAATAAATACCATATAGAGCATGTTCTCTGACCATAATAGAATGCTAGAGATAAATAACAAAAAGATATCTGGAGAAAGACAAATACCATATGCTAACACATATATATGGAATCTAAGAAAAAAAATGTCATGAAGAACCTAGGGGTAAGACAGGAATAAAGACACAGACCTACTAGAGAATGGACTTGAGGATATGGGGAGAGGGAACGGTAAGCTGTGACAAAGTGAGAGAGTGGCATGGACATATATACACTACCAAATGTAAAATAGATAGCTACTGGGAAGCAGCTGCATAGCACAGGGAGATCAGCTTGGTCCTTTGTGACCACCTAGAGGGGTGGGATAGGGAGGGTGGGAGGGAGGGAGACGCAAGAGAGAAGAGATATGGGAACATAGTATATGTATAACTGATTCACTTTGTTATAAAGCAGAAACGAACACACCATTGTAAAGCAATTATACTCCAATAAAGATGTTAAAAAAAAAAGATATCTGGAAAATCCCCAAAATCCTCAGAGTTGGAAATGAAACAATACACTTCTAAACAATCTATGGGTGAAGAGGAAGTCTCAGGTATATAAGGAAACATTTTGGATTCAATAAAAATATACTATAGCAACACCTGTTGGGTATAGCTAAAACAGTTCTTAGAGGAAAATTTATAGCATTAAATGCATATATTGGAACAGAAGAATTATCTAAAATCCATAATCTAATTTTCCACCTTAAGAACTAGAGAGAGAAGGGCAAAATAAACCTACAGCAAACAAAGAATATAATAATAATGATTAGAGAAAAGATCAGTGAAATTAAAAACTAAACAGTAGAGAAAATCAGTAAGCCAAAATGTGTTGTCTTTTTAAAGATCAATTAAATTGATAAACGTCTAGTAAGGCTAACAAAGAAAGGAAAGAAGACTCAGTAATGCTCCTCTGATATTAAAATAATAGTAGGACAATACTACAAGTGATTATACAGCAGTAAATTTGAAAAAATTAGATGAAATGCACCAATCCCTTAAAACTATCAAAATTTATTCTCAATGAAATGAGCCACAAGTAGTGAAATATCTAACAAAATAAATCTCAGTCTCTGATAGTTTCACTGGTGAATGCTACCAAACATTTAAGACAGAAGTAATATATTTTCTACATAATGTCTCCAGAAAATTGAATGGGAGAAAATATTTCCCAATTTATCAGTCCAACATCCTGATATCATAGCTAAAAAAAGATTACAAGGAAAGAAAAATGCAAATATTCATCTTGAATATAGACACAAAATCCTCAGCTAAATATTAACAGATAAAATCTAGCAATAAATAAAAGGATAATATATTACAGCCAAGTGGAGTTTGTTTCAGTAATGAAAGACTAGTTCACCATTTCAAAATCAAGCAATGCAATGCACCATACTAACATACTAAAGAAGAAAAGTAGTATAGTAATTTCAAAAGAAATACAAAAATACATTTTATAAAATTCAAATGTATTCATTAAAAAAATAGTCTTGGCAAAATAAAAATAGAGGAAACTTCTTTAACCATCAAGAATGTGTACTTCTACAAGGCAAGGACTATGACTTGATTATTTTTTCACCCATGCTTAGGATAGTCCCTGTTACAAAGGTGAAAAAAAGATTTGTAAATAAATTATTTATAAACGCATAAAGTAAGAGTGCCTGATTTAAAATAAACACACACACACACAAAGTCTGGTTTGTTCAAATAGGTTCAATCACTTTATCAAATCTAATGAACATCATCTAGGAGTGAAGGCTCAAAATAGGAGGACATAAAATGTGTTTGTGTGTTGTGTGTGTGTATGGATTTGTGAAAGTAGGTGTTTATTTGCAAAGCAAGGTTTGATCCTGTAAATAATTTATCTTGAGGAGCTAGATTGTTAAGAAAAAAGGTATTTCTTTACTTTCCCAAACAACATCATGATATCTAAAATTTGTTTTAGGAAGCTGATGTGTTTTAATATGCTTGGGTAATTTAAAATGGGCTGGTGAGGGGGCTAAAACCATGAAGCATTTTATTTCAGACATGATGATCTGCGTCTTTATAGTAGTAGATTTGATAAAGATGAATAGATAAGAAAATTATATTAGAAATCTTTGTTTCTTACATGATTTCATGAGGTAAATAAATCAGGGTAAACTTAAATATGTGTTTTCAAGGAACAGTATTAGAAATCACTCATTTAAAATAATTATTTTGTTTTTTGGTAATAGTTAAATTCAGCTACAGTAACTGAAATTATATTGTAGTTATTCATTCGTGTATATTAATTGATACATATACTTATAATACACATTTATATTTACATTCATATTTATCTTATCTAATATCTTCTAGAGTATGCATGGATTAATATCATTTATTAGACCCACATATCCCATATGTTCCCTAATTCGGTACATTGACATTAGAAGATATTCAATACCATCCCATAGAAGTACATGATAAGTAAATTAGTGTTCAAGCAGGGTTACTTGTTACAAAGAACTAAACAGTCCTGTTTACTCTAGATGTATCTTGTCAGTCAGGATGTATTTCCTAAGCTTACTGCACATTTAACTGGGCATGATTAAGAGAAACATCTGTTTTATAAAAGAACATACTTAAGGTGAATTCTATTATGGGCCAAAGGTTTTCATCGCACTGAGAGGGCAGATGGATAAATGTTTGGTTTATGGTAGATAAACTTCTGAATTAGAGATTTCAGTTCATCTTATCTTCAAATGGGTAAAACTCCATATGCTTCAAGGTAATACCCTGGTGTAGCTCTACTTAACCTTGTCTTTCCTGTCCATTATTTAAAATTGTGCTTCACAAGGTAAAGATAGATTTATAATTTATGTTTAAGTTCTAAATGCAGAAGTTGAATCTTTCATATTGTTACTTTATTAGAATTGTTCTTTACATTTATTTTCTCCTTTAATTTATAAGCAAGACATGTAGAAAATGAACTATGTAGAAAATGAATATATGCATGGCTTTAAGGAAACTATGGTAATGTATCAGATTCAGATACTAAAAGGAATATTTTAAGACCACATTTTTTCTGAATTCAAGATCATAATACTCTCCATACTATTTTTTGGTTTGCTTTTTTGTGACTACACACTTCATTGCACAAAAAGTGAGCTAATACTAAATGAGATGGTGAGAGTCTGGACTGTGTGATGTTCATATGGTTTACACAGCAGAGGCAGCTGTTGGTGCCAATTATGGAGTAATAAGCTTGAGCAGCTGCCAAAAGGATAAAACTAAGTTCGACTTGAAAGCAAGTAAGTCATGCTGCTCGAATGCTTCTGTCTCCCAAGACAAGTGGGTGCCCATTTTTAATATGTAGATAGAAATTTGAGCCAATAAATCAAATGGGCAAGGACATACTGGCATCACTTATGATTATTTTAGCCATAATAAAATTGTACTCTTGGGGCTTCCCTGGTGGCGCAATGGTTGAGAGTCCGCCTGCCGATGCAGGGGACACGGGTTCGTGCCCTGGTCCGGGAAGATCCCACATGCCACAGAGCGGCTGGGCCCATGAGCCATGGCCTCTGAGCCTGTGTGTCCGGAGCCTGTGCTCCGCAACGGGAGAGGCCACAACAGTGAGAGGCCTGCGTACCGAAAAAAAAAAAAAATCTAAATTTTCAAAAGTTCTCTGAACTTTGCAAATTACTATTAAATGTATGATTTAGATCTATAGGCCCATTTTTATCAAATCACCATGCTGAATATACACACACAAGAAATAAGCTAAACATACAGATTGCTTCACTTATAATAAAATGTAGCCACTTCATCAGGGGAATTAAGCAGATGTTTAAAAATTTTCAACAAATTTCAGAAGTGACTTAAGGCAGGAAATGAATAAAATTATATCAAATTTAAGCTCTAGGAAGTGTGTAGACAGACTATAATTATCTATTATTAAGGCAACTGGTGTAAAAGATAGAAAACTTCTATCTAGAAAGAAGGTTTCTTCCACTGGCTGGTTCTTTGGAATTTCAGCAAGATGACAAATGAGGAATCATTTTATATTCTATGGACATCCATCTCCTTTCAAGCTCTGGTCCTTTCATTCATTAATTTATTTGTATAAATTCAAACTACTTTTAGATAGTGGAAAAAAATTCATATAATTAGCCAAGGAATGGAGCCTGATTAATAGTTGGTAGTCTAAAAAATATTTAGCCATTTGTGTCATATATTCTTATCTGTAAGTGATGAAAAATAGTAAAAATTCAAAATGTCAAATTCTAGTGGATGTTGTAGGAAGAGAAGAGTTTTATGTTTTTGGTTTTTTTAATTAAAGAGGCTCTGTAAGTTTCCACTTCTTCCATTGTTGGGAGAGACAGCAGCCTGATGGCCTTTGAAATGCCCGCCACTCCAGAGCTGGACAGCTTTCGGGCTTGAGGTCTTCACTACTTTAGAATTTTGAAAGTGAAAAAATTTGCTGCAAATACTGAACAGAGCCTTTCCTCAGGGTCTTCCAGAGGATGAACTTTTGGCCAAAGGAGTCCTTCATGCTCTATTCTCTGCCCTCTAAAATAAGAAACCCAGACTTCACCATTAGAAGACTTCTTAGTCAAGTCTCCCACCTTCTACAGGTCCTAATAACTTATTGACTAGTAAATCCATGGCTAAAGAGAAATTAATCATCATTACTATCTTTCAAGTAACCCAAGGAGATAAAGCAATGAGCAGCCAAAAATATAAATTGATAAGTTAATAACAAATCCAAGAAGATCCAGTAGCCATGTGAAAAATACAGCCAAAGCATATGGATTAGGCAACTACTAATGAAATAGAACAACTGGGAAGAAATATACACTTAAAAGAATAATAGTAAGAGCATTAAAGAAGATTAAAGTGTAGCACAAATACAACTCAAACTGAAGAAACAAGGACAAAAATAATAGCAAGCTAAGATTTGGGAACAAATTTCTGATCGCTACCATGCTTCATTGCCTGTTTTCAACTTGGATTCACCAGTAACATCTTCTAAAATTTCTTCTGTGTATTGAAGAGAAGCTGGAAACTATTTTCCAGAATCCCCTTTCCTGTGCAATAACCGGAAACGCATGAGATTTGGAAAGTAGAAGGGGAGAAGCTATGATTTTCCAGAGGCATTTGTATCCTGATGTGAAATTCACTTTGGCTTCCTGGTAGTTTTTTGAGAACAAACTGCTTTGCTGCCACAGACTGAGGTAGTTGAATAGTCTTCTGTATTAGTTTGCTAGGCCTTCTGTAATAAAATACCACCACCGAGTGGCTTAAACAACAGAATTTATTTTTCTCACATTTCTGGAGGCTGGGGGCCCAAGGTCAATGTACCAGTATGGTTGCTTTCTCCTGAGGCCTCTCTCCTTCACTTGCAGATGGCATCCTTCTTGCTGAGCCCTAGATGAGAATGGAAGCCCCTGCCAACACCTTGATTTCAGCCTAGTGATATCCTGCTAACTCAGACTCCTGACCAGGGAAATTGTGATATAAATTTGTGTTGTTTTAAGCCAATGAGTTTGTGGTAATCTGTTGCATAGTATTAAAAACTAAAACACTTCTTTTTAGACTAGACCAGTTGGCAATGTTTAGATATAATTTGGATCATCACAATTTGAGGGGGGGTCCTCAATAGAGGCCAGGAATTCTGCTAAATATCTTACAATGCACAAGGCAGCCCCTCAAAGCACTGGATTATGCAGCCCTAAAAATTAATAGTGCCATGGTTGAGAAACCCTGGACTGAGCTATTTTATTAGAATCGTCTCCAACTGGAAGAGGAAAACTGTATTTGAGTTAGAATCTTGAGAATACAAATATTTTTTTAGGAATAAATTAGGAATTTTCACTAACTGTACACATTGAGGATATCAGAGTATTATAAAATACTACCTAACAGAGACTACTCTTTTTAGGGCTTCCAAACTGAATGTGCCACTTCTTACATATAAGAATTAAGTTTTAAATTATATGTTGATATTAATAAGAAATTACCACCTATGTGAGAACATCAAGGATCATATAGGTTTAGAACATATTTCTCAGGAAGTATAAAACATTTGAGTTTTTTTTTTCTTTGTTGTTTACTTTCTGGAAATATTCTTATACATTTTGCATGGTTTCAGTGGAAGCATTTAATTGCTAGAAGTAATTTAATATTTGGCTTCTGCACTCCCTTAACATTCCATTCCCTTTCTCATCAAGAAAGCTTCCTAGGTCCTTGACAGAATACCTGTTTGAAAAATCTGATGCATGCCGCAGGATTCCAAAGTTTGTAGGTGGCACGAACACACCAAGAAGAGATTATCATACCTTTCATAATTTCAAAGCAAAAGACTCATTAGGAACTTAAAGACTTACATTCTAGACAGAAAGACTTGTAATAGTAAATGTATAAATAAAAGCTAGAGTTGATGACATGCTTGTGCCACTTATATCCCTTGGACATGATAAATTAAACATTAAATAATTTTGAAGTCCATTTTCTTCAGTGCTGTTCTTAAGTTCTTGATACTCAGCAAGACTCTTTAGGATTATCACAGTTTCTTTGAGGTGAATTTAAAATAATATAAAAAAACACTTGGAAAGCACAAAATTTCTGTAAGTTAATGTCAAGTGTCAGTCAACGAGATTCCACAATACAGATCCTCTGTCATTTGGTATGAGTTCTAAACACTCTCCTTCTGACATGAACCATCAGAACATTTAACAGAAAACAGATAAATGAGTGTGAAGAAGGCATTGTGACAAGACTGCAAAAACATGTTGAATACCAAGGGGATATAAGCAATATAGAAAATCTGATCCTAGTTGTTCATAAGTCTCTGTCTTGATGGAGTATTCACTATCAAATTAGTATTACAAAATAAGATCTCCCTGTCTTCTTAGTCATATTCTCAAATCTCTCCAAAGACAAATGTCTTGTGTTTTGCGGTTATTCCTTCCTTTTTTTTTTTTTTGCGGTACGCGGGCCTCTCACTGCTGTGGCCTCTCCCATTGCGGAGCACAGGCTCCGGATGCACAGGCTCAGCGGCCATGGCTCACGGGCCCAGCCGCTCCGTGGCCTGTGGGATCTTCCCAGACCGGGGCATGAACTTGTATCCCCTGCATCGGCAGGCGGACTCTCAACCACTGCTCCACCAGGGAAGCCCCGTCTTTCCTATTTATAATTAGAGTAGCCTGCAAAGACAATAGAAAGACAAATAGCAAAGAACTAAGTAAATGTGAAGTTTTATCCAGAAGTGATTTATCTGATAAGCTTATCTATCTCAAATTTACTAAGAACATAAAATATCAAAAGATTTACCAGAGCAACCAAAACAAATGTTAGCATATCCATACATGAATAATATGGACAAGCACAAATAGTGTTTATTGTAAGTAAGATCCAGTTCAGAGTGCTGTCCTTGGATACTAACTCATTTAGTCCTCATGGCAACTTTATGAGATAAGCACTATATTTATCTCCATTTGACAAATGAGAGAACAGAAACAGGAAGGGTTTAAATAACTTTTTGGAGGAAGTTCAGCCAGCAAAGGCGTTAGTAAGTATTCAAATTAGAGTCCTTACTGTTAACCACTTCAAGTGGTTAATCTCCAAATCTCTAAATCTCTATTTATTCTTTACTCAAGCATTTATTTAGTGTTTAATGTTTGCAGTACCCAGAGCTGCTTGGTGTGAATAAAGAGAAATAAGACAGGTACATAAATCAATAAATCTCATTTAACATGTGTTGTGATATGAACACAAAGAGGGGATTACCACTTGACAAATAACAAAAGGAAAAACAAGAAGGAAGTTAGATTAACAGTAAACGGTTCTATATATTTCAAGTTCACATTGTTGCATAGCCACTTGTACTTATTTACATTGTCAATTATATTCATAATCATGGCCTCAAGTTGCCAAAGAAGATTTAATATATGTTCACAGAATTTTAGTTAAGAAAGAAGGCAGTACATTTATAAGTGTTCATTCTGGATAGCTTATTTATGTTTTGGAGCAAAGACTTATTTTTTTCCCTTATATTTTGGAATTATTTTCTTTATGGTTGCTCCAAGGCTTACTACATACATTTTAGTTTATCAGAATCTACTTCAGATTTATACTAAATTCCACTGAGATGTAGAAATGCTACTCATATATAGCTCTATTCTGTCTTTTTACTTTTATCCTATTATTATTATAAATATTGCATTTACATATGCTACAAAATTAACAATACACTGCTATGAATTACTTTGCATAATTTCATGTAAATTATAAAAGCTGAGAAAAGAAATGAGAGCAAATATATATTTATGGATTTTATTATATTTACCTTCTTAATTACCATTTACAGTTCTCTTCACTTGTTCCTATGGGTTTGAGTCATTATCTTGCTCTTACCCACCTCTTTTGTGCTTCTTTTATATACTACATTTCTATATGGTACAGACCAAACAGTACCATTTTATACATGCAATTGCTTTTCAAATCAAATAAGAGGAAAAAAAGAATAAAAATATGAATTTACATGGTATTTTATAATTATATAGTTACCTTCACCAGTACTCAATTTTTCACATGGATTTGAATTTCTATGTAGATTTCCTTGCTTCCAATATAAAGAACTTCTTTTATTAGTTTTTGCACACTTTCTTTGCAATTATAAGAATTGTCTTGGTTTTTGTTTACCTGGGAATGTCTTTATTTTACCTTCATTGAAAGGTAGTTTTGCTGGTTTTAAGATTCTTGGTTGACAGTTGTATTCTTCAGCACTTTGACTATGCTTTCCCATGCCTTCTGACCTCCATTGTTTCTGATTAGAAATCAGGTGTTAATATTATTGTAATTGATGAGTGGTTTTTCTCCTGCTGCTTTCAAATTTTTATCTTTGTCTTTCAGTGTTTTTACTATCATGTATTTATGTATAGATCTCTTGCATTTATCATATTTGGGATTGGGAGCTTCTTAGGATAAATATTAACCTAATGTATAGGTTAATATTTATCAGGAAATTCAGGAATTTTAAACCAATATTTCTTTGAATATTTCTCTTTCAGGTCCTTTGTTTTTCTCCTTTCCTTGTGGTACTTCCATTATGCCATGTTGGTGCACTTAAAGGAGCCTCACATTTCTCTGAGTCTCTGTTAATTTTTTTTCATTATATATTCTCTCTATTCTTCAGGTTGAATAATCTCCATAGAGCTACCTTCAAGTTTGCTGATGCTTTCTTCTTCTAGTTAAATTCTATCATTTTGTTCCTCTAAAGAATTTTGAATTTTAAATATTGTACTTTTCAACTCCAGAATTTTCACTTGCTTTTAAAGCTTATCTCTAATTCTTTATTCATATTTTATATTTGATGAAGCATTGTCTTTATATCTTCCTATACTTCTTTAAGCATGGCTTCCTATAGTTCCTTGAACATATGTATAATGGTTACTTTGAAGCCTACCTGTTAAATCTGACACAGTTTCTGTTGTCTTGTTTTTTGTGTGTTTGTTTGTTTGCTTTAGTCACAGTTTCAGCTCTTTGCCTGTCTCATGATTTCTTGTTGAAAACAGGACATTTTCAGCAATTTATTTTAGCAACTCTGGATACTGGTTTCTTTCCTCTCCAGGGCTTGTTTTCTTATTATTTGTTTGTTTATTTGTTTTAGGACTTGGCTATTCTAATGAAATTAGTTTCTACTGTACTGTGCAGCTTTTGGTGGCCTTGGACGGTACAGCCTTGAGCATGCACACAATCACCATGAGATGACAGTGTTATGACCTCAACAGGGCTATTCTTAGCTTTCTTTTCTTTGTTCTCTCTGGTAAACTAGATGGTCTATGGTTTAGCTTGTTGTTCTTAATTAAGGTATTCTTTTCAGTGTCCTTACAAGGGAACTTCCCCAAACTTTGTTTCAAATAAAGTCAATAACCTTGGGGATAACTTTAGAGCTCTCTATTTTTGTGGATTTCCTCTCCTTTTGGGAAGACTCTCTGAGCCACTACTATGTGCTGGATTTGGCTATAGCCTCTGGTTCCCCCAGCTTGCCTCGCCAGCATGGAACATCTGCCCAAAAAGCAGGCTGGAGTGAAGGCACTTGACTCCAACATTTTTGACTAACCATGCCTGATGTAGAACTTCTATCCAATGTGTAGGGGGTTGGTAGATGAGGGAGCTCCTGACCTATTGGACTTACCAGGCACTTAGCTCCTTCAACTTAGTGTTGAAGGGGATAAAATATGTTGGTGACCTGACCTTCACAGATATGGCAACTCTTGACTGGGAGATGAGGACTGAAAAAGCTCTGTCTTCTTGGCCACACCTACCCAAGTATAGCCTCCATCAAGTTGACCTGGGTGATGGGAGGGAGGAAGAGGGTTGTGACTCAAATGCATAGACTTCCACTGTTCTTGCAGAGTTTTAGAAGATTTTCTTAAATTAGTATTTGTTTCCTTTAATACAGTGCCCTTAGTGTTTCCCTAGGTCAATTTTCAGAAGCTTTATTTATTTGTATCAGTGGTTTTCACCAGATTTGCTCATTTCTCTAGAGAGAAGTTCTGAAGAGCTCTTCATGGTGCCATCGTGTATGTAGAATAAATACTTATTTTTTAAGGATACTTTCAGTTATCTGATTATTTCATTAATATAAATAACAATATACTTCCTCAGTAATGTGAGATAAATGAGGTATAACCATAAATGCTTAGAATCAATTTAAGAATATTTTAATTCTCTTTCTCTTGGTCAAAAGACAACTTAAAATGAAAGACATAATAACTCTCTAATCCAGTTTGCTCTTGCCAGCAATTGGATCGCATATTTACAAATATCATTTATAAGGTCCACAACACATCCTTGAAAATTCATTACTTGCCTATTATTATAATTTTCACATTACATTGCGTTTTATCCCCAACTGCCCACCCTCACCCCTGCCATCCCACCAGTCCAGAGAGTTAGTTTCTTTCAGAATACTTTGAGGCATTTTTTAATTATCACCAATATCATTATAATAATAATATTTTTTATTCTTTTTATCCCCAGAATTTCAAACTCAATTTATTTTTCCCCTTGGTTGAACATCAAGAACATTGATCCAATTTGTTTGATAAATGGATTAATAAGTACTGGTTGGGAATTAATTTATTCTATGAACAGTGATAGACACTTGCTTTCTGTCAATTACTATTCTAAGTACAGGAATTGAGGAAACTCAATGGGAGATGAGGTATGATTCCAGCTTTCAATGAGTTTACCATAATGTTGTGGCCAAAGAGAATTTAGATACTATGTAAATGGAATATTTTTATTATGAAAAATAAAGCATTTTAAAATGTTATAATTGGTGCAAAAATGAGTTGCCAGTTTTAATTGGACTGGAAAGCTGCTGGACAGCATCCCAGTGTTGGTATATCTTGACATATGGTTTCAGTACTCTAGGCATAGTTGCAAAACACAGGTAGTTTGTGATGAACAAGTAGTTCCATTTGACTGATATCTCAGATTTATGGAAGTAGAATGTGAAGGCAATAACTCTAGAGAGTTCTGCAGGGACCAGATTATGGTGAACTCTTCATATTTTGCTAAGGATTCTTTATCTAACAGGCAACAGGAAGCAACTTCATGAATGGTTTGAAGTTAGGATATAATAGGGATCACATTTTTATTGTTGTTATTAGTTTTAGAAAGATTTCTCTGCTGAATTTTGAGAGAAAAGGCATCTAGACTAATTAAATGACTAGAGTGATAGTCTATATAAGAGATGTTTGCCTGAAATAAAGCAGCATAAGTGGAGATAGAGCAGGAAGATATAAAATTTGTTAAAAAGATAGAGAAATAGGGCTGTGCTACCAATTATGTACAGACTGAGAGGAATAAAATATTTGAAGACAAATTCTAAGTTGTATGATTGTGTAACCCCAGTGATGGTGATATAATTGAGTTTTGGAGGAAAATTAATGCTTTCAGTTGTAGACACTGTGGTTTTGATACATCCATGGGACACCAGTTATTCATGCCTGGAAGGCAGTTCAATATATGTGTTTGAAGTACAAGGGCAAGCTCTGTGCTAGAGATTTTGGTGGAAAATATTCACACATAGAAATTCATGAAGTCATGAAAGTGAAGAAAATCTCAGTTTAAAAATTTGAAGTCTGAATGATAGAACTGTGTGGGAAAGCAACATTTAAGAAAAAGACAAATGAGAACTCATTTAGGAAAGTAGTCTACCTTTCCTACATTAACAATTATATGAAGTTTTGGGGTTTTTTTTCCCCTTTAATTCCCTAATTTATAAAATGATAATTTAAGGGTAACAGATGTAGCTCCTGGTTTGTTCTAATGTGGAGAACCATGGTGATACGTGCTAATGCAAGCAAATAACTCAGAAAACACTTATATGGAAACTATTCAGATTTCATCAGAGAAACAAATTAATATAAGAGATTATTTTTTAAAGTATAAATACATGTATGTATCTGTGATTAAATAGCTGTTCTAAAAGCCTTACTTGAGTAAATTAACAGATATATCTAATGCATTTGCCAAGACTCCAGTTCTTAGTAAATTCTCCTAGGCAAATTAAAGCAAATTAAAGCATATGTTGATCTTCATTTATGGTCATTTATTAATTCTTTGAAGATTTCTATTCTCTTACATTCTTATCAAAGTTTTTATTTATGGAGATTATGTATTCAGGAGGTTAGATAAGTCATATGAGGCCATGTAATTAGACAAATAAGCTTTTAAAATTTTTCCAAATAATCATTTTTAGAGAATCTTGTAACCAAAATAATTAAAACATTTTGTCTATAAACTAGGCCCTTGCAGTGTGTGAAGTTCCATTCTTGATAATTTACAGTTCTTTTTAATTTGCAATACTGTATAATTCTGTGAAAAATCATTTTTAACTCCTCTAGACTTTGAAATTCATAGAATTCAAGTGTTTTGTCTATGCTCAACACATACTAAGAGAATAGAGGTGATGTTAACCAGTTGTGTTTAATTCCTAACCCCATCTTTTTTTCTGTAGTATTCTATCATCTTGCTGGGGGGTCTGGTTCTAGATAAGATGAGAAGACACAAAGAGAATGTATGTAAACTTTCCTCAAAAAACAATCCCTTATAATGCTCAAAAAGTTCATTACATATGGTTCTGTATTAATTATATGGTTTCTGAATAACTCCAACATGGCCAAATATTTCTTCACTCTTTGAAGAGCTAGTAGATTAAAATTGGATTTGTTCTCTGAGACTAGAGAGATAAACATGCATACAGATACGCAAATACTTTTAGATATCCATATAGACACACACATACATACATACACATAAATATAGGCATAGATTTAAACAGTATCTTTGTTATAGTCTTTGCTAAGTACAAATAATTAAATGCACAGAAGTTTACTCCATTGTACACTCTGCCAGACCCTGCTTTTTCTCTGAAGAACTGAAGTTTATGTATCAAATGTTGTTAAAAGGAAGTAACACTCTGTAAAAAGGCTTTCTAAGTATTACAAAGTAGAAAGTGAATTAGAACAAGAAATGAGAGTTAGAAGAGATTTTTCTTTCAGGCCTGTGCTGAAGTCCCCACTGTTCTTCTAGTGACAATTCTAAGACACTAGTGACATAATCTTGAGGCAGTTATTTTGAAATGATTTATGTTAAAAAGAACACTACCCTTAGTGCATTCATTTTTCATATAAGAGTTTTACTTTCAACATGAGCATTGGCAATGTTGGATTAGAATAAGCTATGCCCCCAGTTATTCTCTTATATAACTAAATTCAATAGAACTAGTCACATTAGGGGAAAAGTGTGTGTGTGTGTGTGTGTGTGTGTGTGTGTGTATGTATATATATATATATATATATATATATATATATATATATATATATATATATATATATAGAGAGAGAGAGAGAGAGAGAGAGATGCTGTAATATATCAAATGTTCCTATACATTTTTAGTGTCTTGCAGCTGTAAAAATATAGGTATAACTACTTTGTAAATGTTTTGAAATTTTACTTTTGTATGTAGGCTGTACACTAAAATTATCATTTTTTTAGTTAAAACAGAACTCATGACTGACTAAAGGAAGTGTCATGTTTTGATGAACATTCTGTTTGCACTAAAATACATGCATGATATGATCATGGATGAAAATTTGAGAGAGTTGAACTTTTAACGATAAAATAAATATACTTAAGTTACTGAGACTTAAGCTTCTTCCTTTTTGAGTTGGAAGATTTCCATAACTATGCTTGAATTTGAAGACCTCACAACTAGGAACAGTTTTCTACAGAGACTTTCCCGGAAATTCTACACAGAAGAAAAACATTGCATGCCATATATAGTGATGCAGCATAATTCTTATTTTTGAACCAGATAGATAAAGATAAAATGATGAAATGCAAGTTCCTCTTTAGTATACTTAGCAATATGTCAAATAAAGCTATTAATATATATTCATCCACTTTTATGTTGAAAATTATTCTTGCTGGGACAAAGGGGTTTGAAAAACGGGACCTGGCTATGGAGGTTTATGAAAAGGCAACATTTTTACAGCTAGTGTTATATCCTTCATCTCACCTACATGAAATGATGAAACTAGGGATTATAGGCTGCCAGAGTTTTCCCAAACAATGGTTAGGACAAGGTAGAGGACAAGGGGCAGTAGTACTGTGTAGCCAGAAACATTATTTCTTGTTCCCATCCAATGAAATATACATATTTTTTGAAAATGTGACTTCCCTCCCTCACTGTGCATATCATATATTTTTTAAATTACCAGATGAAATAGCAGCATTAATATATCTTGAAAGAGTGCTTTATTAGAATTCCCTTAAAGAGTTTAAAAATCTTTCTTTTATAATTGATATATCATATCTATATTTTCTTTAGATAAATATTCAGTTCAAGAAGACAACTTGATTCTTTCTTTTGCACCTAGAAACCATTTTCATTTTTTGTCCTTAGCTTACCTCTCTCCCTTTCAGTTGGTAAAGTGCTAAAATGATGTCTATAAATTCATCCTCAGGTCTTCATGATTAACACATTCATACCAAATAATTTATGATTCCAGCATTGTTGCTTGTAGACTCATTCTACCCTTCAATAGTTTTGGGCCCTTTCACTAGTTATTTTCTTATCTGAATTTCTTCTACTTTACTTGTCAAGTATTTTATCAAAAGCCACTTCTATTATGAGGATTTCCAGGTTTTTTCAGACAGAACCAATTGTCTCCTCTTGTGTGGTTCTACAACACTTTACACATGCTGCTATTTTAGCATTTTTATGCTGTGCTGTCGTTATGTGTCCAGGTGTGTCTAGAACACCTAAGCACCTAGAATACGCACTCTACTCCAATCACCAGGCTAATTCTGTGTACCAAATAAGCAGTGAAAATGCTCAATGAATGAATGAAAGAGAACAAGGTATATGTAAAGAGATAGGATTGGTGTGCTGTGATGAAGATTTGGAGAGCACTAATAAAGGAACTAATTTTGAGAGGATGAAGCAGGGGAAAATAGAGTCTGTCCAGTATTGCCTATTACCCAGATTTGTCTATAGAGAAGAAGCTATTTTAAAACAGAAACCACTATTATCTTCTTACACACATACCTTTACCTTGTGTGATCTTTCTTGAATCTAAGACTATTCAAGGAAATAATGTTTTAATCAATCAATAATGTGTATAGGACATTCATTGAGTTAAATAAATATTTTCCCTTAAAAAGAAGGAAATTTTAAAAAACTAGATTGGAATGAAAGTACATTTCTATGATAATTTCTGAAGACCTTTTTTATTAAGCATGAATCATAATTTGGTCCATATATTTAAAAGTGGAATTACAATGGCCTATATATTTTAAAGTCTAAAAATATTGTGCCAAATACATTGCTAACCTAATGGAATATTCAAGAAATGTTAATTTAAATAAAAAGATTTTGAAAAAAATTCAATGACCCCCCAAAAGACAGAGGCTGTGTTTTCCTTCCATTTAGTTATCTAAGCACGCCTCATGTATTCTAAACTCTGAATACAATTTGATCTAATCCTATAATAGAAATAAGAATGCATATAAACAAACTTAATATAATTTGGTAGTTTCAATGCATAAAATCTAGAAAATATGTATTATGTATACATATCTATCTAGTTTCTATGGTGACCTGGTCACTTGGAATATAGTTTTGCATGAACAATTGTACACAGTCATCACTTTGAATTTCCTGACCTATCTTTTCTGCTTAAATGCTGCATTAGCAGATTTTAGTAGCTACTGTTTAGCATATCTTGTAAATTGTATTAATGTTGTCTGTTTGGAGCTCAACAGTTACTTCAGAAAAAAAAAGTTGTTCTAGTTTTCTTTGAAAAGTTTTATTTTAGCTTTAAATAAACCTTGAGATTACAGAAAAGCAAAACAATTATGAAAGATTCAGTAAATTATACATTTAAAAAAAATTACCCATAGCTTTTAAGCTAAAAATAAAGAGAAAACAAGTATTTCTATACAGTATCTATGAAGTTATGGATTAAAAGGCATTTGAAACATTCATTAAAATTAACATGATATTTCTATAGCTAGCCTAAAGCTACCATATTTATAATGTCAATATAAAGTTTACAATGTCAGAGAAAGAACACTGGGCCAGCCACCTGGGGTCCTAATATCAGGTCTGTTAGTGTCACTTATATTTTATTACACAAGATAATAAACTTTTCAAATTCTCAGTTACCTTCTCTATAAAATGATGAGTAATAAAAACATAAAACTTTTCTATCTCTCTAATTCTGTAAGTCTAAAGGCCTATATAAACTTCAAGTGAAAAGTCATGTATTATTAAAAATCCTAATGATTGCATGTTTAATAATAGCAAAACTAGATTAAAAATAAATACTCCTAGCAATTGGGGAATGTTAAATGATCTATGACATATGGTGCAGTAAATATTTTGTTAGTAAGTGATAAATATGTGGACTGTGTATATTAAAAGAAACGTTTGTATACAATAGCTTGTTAAATTGCTACAAAAATTGCACTGAAGGCAGTTGCATAAAAAATAAGAGCTCATATACTAAGGTTCAAAGATGTCAGGTTAAATTAAAATAGTATGTTAAAAGTGTCATTAGCTTTTTGCTGCTGCTGTTATCTGTTCTGTTATACTTGGTTAAATACATAGTTTTTTCAAAGAAAGATATAACTGATGCTTTTTTTTTCATTCCTAATATAGCAAGAAATAGAGGCAAAACAACTTAACATCAGTTCTTAATTGTGAAAAAGAGTACTCTGAGCTGAGTTTACCCTTGACTGGGGTACATGAGTAGGAAATTAAAATATCCTTAAGATCTAGACAAGTTAGTTAATCTCCATAAAGATTGGCTATGTCATATGGAAATGTGGCAAATAACATAAAATGTCCCATAAAATCAATTTGAAGTTTATAAGTAAATGCATGTGATGTTTTTTATCATAAAGCCTAACTAGTAAATACTAAATATTCAATAATATCACACTACAATTTATTAGATGGAAGATAGAGGATATTTGTTCTTGCTTCTAGAGTTGTAGAAATACAAAAGTTGTGATATGGTCATCCTAATATTAAAAATATCATGTGTTTCATTCAGTTTTAGTGGGTTTTGCTACATGACTTTATAGAGAAATGGATGAAGTTAAAGAGGGATCATTTAATGCAGTGTAACATACAATGGATTTTTTTGGCTTGGCTTCTCTGGATATTACCAAGATACATAATGTATTTAAAAAGCAGGGAAATATGTGAATACAATATCTGCAGCAGTTAGTCTTAAAGAAAGATGCCAGTAACTCTCAGAATTTGAATGATTGCCTTAGGAATACTGGATGAAGTGAAATGGTTATAAATTGCAATAAAGGGGGCTTAACAACAAGAATTACTTGACACCAGGACTATATAAAGATGTCATGAATTCATTTAATCCTGAAGTTTTGTTGAAAAGAGTAAATGAAAATATGTTATAAGATTAAGAAAGAGTGACCTAATTTTTTTAATGCATTCATTATTCTGGAATGAGAGTGTTTATGGGTGGATTAACATAGATGGTTAGGAGAAATAAATGAGCTAAACTAAGAGTATCTACCTATACATTGAACACCAAGCATCTAATATCTTTATACTTTTGTTATTTAAATCTTAACATAAGGAGTTATGTGTATGTGTGTGTATGTGCTTGTAAAATAGAGTCAATTTATTAACTCAAGGAAATCAGCCACTTTTTAAAGGAGAAATGGAGAGGAGAATAGATAACATTACAATTTAGCACTTAAAAGTAGTCTTTCTGAAAGTATGACTACAATTTGGGCTGCATTCATCATTCTTTATATAACAGAAGCAAAGGAAGAGAAATAGACATATTGGAGATAATAAAGTGCATGTGATAAGCAGAAAAACAAAAGTGAAGAATTTTGCATCTCTTTCCACATGATGCATTTGACAGAATGACATTATTAAATTTTCATGAGGAAGAAAATTCATAAAGCAATTAGGAAAGACAAGGTATATAAATTAGGTATCTATATTTTTTTCCAAAGAGAAGAGATTTAATATTTATTTGCTGGGATTCAAGGAAGGAAGAGGTAGGTTAGGTAGATATTCCTTGTTTTGACTAATATTGGTAGAGCCTTCTGGGGCTCTATGGGTGTCTTCAAATTCAGAAGTTACAAAAATGTCCTACTTCATGTGTAGATAGTCAAAGAAAGTATTGCACAAGTCTAAATTCTTGTTGCTAACACTATGTGAGAGTTAAGTGACATTTCAGGTAATTCAACTGGAGGAAAGGTGTATTATTATTTTTAGATCTTTGAAAGTTGGAACTTGAAGCTCCAGATCAGCACTATGTGTTTGTACTCAATTTAGAGTTCTATACCAACAGACTAAGATCTCCATTGAAACATTCCTTTTATAAACAATATAAGAGCTATATCCCATTAAGTTATTTGCCAATTACTTTATTCTACTAATTCTGTTTGTTAAATATTGTCTTATAATTTAAATCTCTAGGTGGAGAATATAAAAACCCAATTCATAGGAGATCATCATAGTGAGGTGTTGTTAGTATTTGGCTTATTTTTGAATATTGAAGATTCAGTGGTCAAAATGTATAAAACTTTTATTTAAGGGAGCATTAATATCTATATCGAGAACCAGAAGGAACTATATGAATTTTGCCTAGAAAGTTCAGAGCACAAGTGAAGTATAGAAGTATAAATATAACACATTAACTCTCTCTTTATCCAAACTCTGAAAGTGTTATTTCCTTCATCCCTATCCAACCCAAAGAAGCCAGAATCATCAAGAAGATATTTACTGTTGTATCTACATTGTTTAGCATTATGATCTCTTCAGTAAATGGTACTGTATGGGAAAAACTGGATATCTACATGCAAAAGAATAAAACTAGACCCCTATCTTACAGCTCTCAAAAAATTAACTTGAACAGGATTAAATACTTAAACATGAATCCTGATACTATAAAATCCTTGGGGAAAACATAGAGAAAAACCTCTGTGATACTGGTCTTGGCAATGATTTTTTTTTTTTGGTATGTCACCAAAGCCAGGCAAAAAAGCAAAAATAAACAAATAAAACTATATCAAACTAAAAATCTTCTTCACAGAAAAGAAAACCATCAACAAAATGAAAAGGCAGTCTATAAAATGGGAGAAAAATATTTGCAAACTATATATCTGATAAGGGGTTAATATCCAAAATATGTAAAGAATTCATAGAACTCAATAGCAATAATAATAATAATAATAATTGATTAATATAATAGGCAAAAGACCTGAATGGATATTTTTTCAAAGAAGACATACAAATGGCCAGCAAGTGCATGAAAAGCTGCTCAACATCACTAATCATCCAGGAAAGGCAAATTGAAACCACAATGAAATATCACTTCATGCCTGTTAAAATGACTGTCATCAAAAAGACAAGAGATACATTTTGGCAAGGGTGTGAAGAAGAGGGAAACTTTGTACGCTTTTGGTGAGAATATAAATTGGTGCAGGCATTATTGAAAACAGTATGGAAATTCCTCAAAAAATTAAAAATAAAACTATTGTATGATTCAGCAATCTCAATTCTGGATATATATCCAAAGGAAAAGAAATCAGTATCTTGAAGAGATACCTGCACTCTCATGTTCATTGCAATCTTATTCCCGGTAGCAAAAACATGGAAACAACCTAAGTGTCTATAGATAGATAACTGGATTAAGAACATGTAGTATACTACATAATGGAATATTATACAGCTGTAAAAAGAGGAAGCTTGCTATTTGCAACAACATGAATGAAACTGGAAAAATTATGCTAAGTGAAATAAGCCAGACAAAGACAAATATTGTATGATCTCACTTTTATATGTAGAATCTTTTTTTTTAAAGTCAAATTATAGAAATGGTGGTTTCCAGGGGCTAGGGAGTGGGGAAAATGGGGAGATGTTGGTCGAGTACAAACATTTAGTTATAAGATGAATAAGAAAAAAAAAACCCTAAATAAAATCTATGAGAAAAAATAAAAGAAAAAAATAGTGGGTTTTCTTCTTTTTAATTTCATGTAGAGATAATTTTAAGTTGATGGACAATTTTTTTAAACATCTTATTTTTAAAACTTAGTTACCTCTTATGTGCCACTAACAATACTTACTGTTATAAAAGAGAAAAATAAATGCAGAATATTTGAGTTCCTTTAAGATTTCATGACTTAAGCTTGTATACTAAGAAGATTTAAGAACTTAAAATATGTCTATATTGCTCAGAAACTGCTTGCAGTAAAAATTTTTTTTTTTTACATTTTGATAGAATTTGAAAGTAGAAAATTGCTGGGCACCTTGATGGACTCTGCTTTTTAAAGATTTTCCTAAATGACAATTTTATATTCTCCATTGTTAACAAAGAGGTTGCCTTCCTCCTCACCTCTGAGACCTCAGAGTAGGAAAAAACTTCCTTGGAAAGGGAAGAATCATATATTACAATATTTTATAGTATTGATTTATATTTTGGAATTGAATCTAATGAGGAAAAAATGAATGATTCTCTATATGAAGTCACATTTGGAGAATTTTGCTTTATAGTATAAATATGAAAGAATTCAGTTTTGACCAATAAAGTTCTTTTGAACTATTCCTTGCTTGAACTAGATGGAAACTGATATCACAAGAGACAATAATATTAGTGGGGGTAAAATGGGAGGAACACCTCTCTTCTAAACTTCTGTTGCTGGTATTTTTAGATTTTCTAGTTGTCCTGACCTATATTTTACCACATTTTAAACAGTCTATGTTGTTCTGTTTGTTAATTTGTTTGTGTTCTTTTTAAACACCCACACTTGAGATATAAAAATTGAGAATGTTTATTTCTTCTTTGCTCATGTTTTGTTTTAGGCTGAGTAAAAAAGGTACATCAGGCAATAGTTTTTCCTCAAGGCATTGGGTAATTTTCTGAAGTTTTAGTTTATTCCAGTTATAAAGTCTTGATTTTTTCCAGTCTCCTTTGACCTAAGTTGTAATATTCAAATTATGTTCCATTTGAATGACACTAAACTCCTGAGTGTTTAATTACTCCTGATGTTTAGCTGATATAATTTTTCTTTATATCAAAGAGTTATATGATTTAATTATCAGCATTTATTCCCAAAACTACAACCTAAACAATAGTTCCTAAGTAACTGTATACTTTATAAAGACTGGTTATGGCTATCAAACAATGAACTTAATTAAAAGCAATATCTCAAAGCTGTAATGTAAGTGGGTGGAAAGGGATATAAAAGCCTTTTACAAAAGTTATTATAACAAACTCATCTCTTTAAATCAAACCAAATAGTTCTCAGCATGAAGCATTATTAAAAAACATCAGCTCCAAAGACTAATATTCATTGAATATAGGAAACATGCCTTACTCAGATATATTGGTGCATAATCTAACAACCAGAAAAGAAGTCAAATTATATGTCAAAAAATTTAAAAAACTATGAGCAAGTGCTGAAATGCTTGTCTTATGAAATGTTAATCATATCCACCCTTTAGGAATGACAGGACTATGTCATCAGATATTAGTTCTATTGAAAAATGTCATATCTTAATGTTGGTCAAATGGTTCAGATGAATTAAAACACACACGCACACTATACAAAGTTGAATAATTCACTTGAAATAGCAACACTATATTGGCCTAGTATGATGAGGATGAAATTTTTGCTTCATGTAAGAAAGTAGAGAGGTATTTAGGGAGCAGCATTGTCCAAAGAGAAGGAATATGATTAAAAATGATTAACCCTTGGGCAAGTGACATCACCTTTAACACTCATCTTTATCTCTCTTTCTCGCATCTGTAAAAAGGGAAAATAAAAATCACCTTTTATAAGAACTAAAAAATGTAAATTGGAAATGCAGAAAATGATATATGACATTTATATATTGTTTAAAAATTGGTAATTGCTTTTACAGCTGTCGTTACTTCCCTTGTAACTGTGGCTACAAGTGTTGCTGTTAGTGATGTTGACTGCCACAGTTTTGCACTGGAGGACCATTTCTTTGTAAACTAACATTTCTTTGCAACTAAAATGGATAATAGCTTAAAATTAAAACAGTCAAACATAGTTGTAGGTCTAGCCTTCAGCCCTTCTTTTAAAATGCTTTCTAAAAAATGACATAAAGTTAGTAGGATGGTTTTTATACTTCCTTAATGATCTTTGAGTGCTAAAATTAAAGTCATGCAAAGATCTGCAGTGTTAAGATAAATTTTATTCTCAGAATCCATGTAGCTTAAAGATATGTTCCAATTTATGACTTTGAGAGGTACAGAATAAAGAGTGTAAAATGAACTGCTCATCCTACTTCTCGATTTTATAAATGAAGAAACAAGATTTAGAGTTTAGTCACTTGAACAAAGTGACTATTTCAGAGCCAAAGTTAGAATTAGAACCACTTCCCTACAAGTTGCTTTTCTCAAATAACCCAGTGACTGCCTAATAATATGACATTTTGTTTTCATCCACTTTCTTCCTCATGATTATGCACTGTCTCAGACTATTTCTGATTCATCACTTCCCAATTAAAGAATAAGATAGCTATAACTACTGCATTGAGTAAGAGTGACATCAACCATGTTCCTAGAGCTATTTATCATCAATACCTTTGATGATACAGTGACCCATACTTCCTAGAGATATGGCATCCAGATATCAACAACAAACAAAAAGATGTCCCTCTAAACCATTGAATCTTTCAATGCTCTCTCCATTCCCAAATTTTAAGACCCTTCCGGCTTTCATAACTCTCAAATCCTTAGTTCATTTCCAACTGAAAATAGAATTTGTGTTATTCCACCAAATGAAAAACAAATAAAAGTTTAACTTACATTTCTATAAGATATTATCAGTTTTTCAATTGTTTTCAATTGAGAAGAGGGTGCTGGAGAGGACTTCAATCATAAATTAATTTTAACCCTAACTAGTCACTTTATACATTGCTTATTAACAACAAATAAGACCCATAATTTTAAAATATTATTTTGAGTCATATACTTGCATTGTTAAAAATATAGTACATGTATAAACAAAAGCATTACCTGAAATCTCAACCAAAGAGATATGGTATGTCATTTGTAGAGACCACATTTATGGTATGCCATTTTTAGGCACAATATGGATCAAGTAATGTTGATAATTTGTTATATGCCCATGCCGTGATTGTCAGTTCATGCCGTCCTTGACTTGTCTAATTTTAAAAAGTACATAGTTAGATAAATAGATGACAGGTAGATATGATAGATAGATGATAGATAATTTTCTTCAGGTCCCTCCAAATTCTTCACTTATTTCAACCACAGAGGTAGAGTTTTTCTGATCTTCTCTTGTCTTTGGACTTGTAGAATTTCATAGTCGTATATAGAATTTCATAGTCATATATATACTTTCGACAGACTCTTCTACACTCAATACTTTGAATAAAAAATGTGAAATTTCCTAAATCTTACAATCCAGATAGAAACTTACATTTTTCTACTTTGTTACTGTCAAAAGTGACTATAAATAAAATTCCCACTGATATCAATGAAAAATAATTTTAAAGCTATAGGTTGGGAATTAAAAGCAGGAATGAAGTGTAACAGTAGTGGCTAATTAAAATAATCTATATTGATCCAACTAATAGGTTAGAGGTGAAGATTTTGAAAGTTTCATGCCTCTGCAGATTTATTTCTAATTCTATAATAATATTAAAATCCATAAAATTCATAGGTTTACCTGAAAATTATGTTTCTAACATATATGATATTACACTTAAACAAATATCAGGGCTGACTAGTTTATGTTGTAATTAGAACCACAGCATTTCAGTTGTTTAAAAGACCAAAAGGTGATTCCTTGCTTAAACTACATGTCCATCACCAGTCGGCTAGAAGGTTGTTACTCCTATACTTTTCCTCACTCTGGGATCCAAACTGACAGAGTGGCCTTTATCTCTTGGGTAGAGCAAAAGAGGGTGGTGAAGCATGTGCTGGCTTTTTAAGCTTCTGTCTGGAAGGGACACATCATTTCTGTTTATGTTCAATTGACCTTATAAAGTCATATACCCTAACTTCAAATGGGAAAGAGAGATGAATTCTACCATGTGCCTGAAGAAGGGAAAGCTATAATATTTATGTATAGCCATACATATAGGTAGACAGCATGATATATTTAATCTGTTTTTCTCATAATTTCATTGTTTTACCCATTGCTATTATTTTTACCTACTCAATCATGGTATTTTTATGAATATATACCATAATTTACCAGATTTCTTAGATTTTTCTCTAAATCTCATTTATATTCTTGTAAATTATAAACAATACTTCTGCATACTTTCTCTCATATACATACGATTATATAAAATTATTCTTGGGGCTTCCCTGGTGGTGCAATGGTTGAGAGTCCGCCTGCCAATGCAGGGGACACGGGTTCGTGCCCCGGTCCAGGAAGATCCCACATTGCCACAGAGCGGCTGGGCCCGTGAGCCATGGCCTCTGAGCCTGCGTGTCCAAAGCCTGTGCTCTGCAACGGGAGAGGCCACAACAGTGAGAGGCCCCCGTACTGCAAAGAAAATAAAAATAAAAATAAATAAAATTATTCTTTTAGGCTATATAGTTCTAGACAAATTGCTAAATTAGGGAGTGTTGTCCAAATCACTCTTCACAGTGAACCAATTCATGTCCTACTACAAGCAGTATCAAATTTTTCATTTTTTCTCCAAAAATGACCACTCTATTTGTGTTATCTTTGTCACTCCAATTTGTAAGAAATGTGATTCCATTTTTTAATATTTATTTTGTTGATTCCTTGGAAGGTTTATATGATTAGTTTTGTTTTATTAATTTGGATTTCCTATATTGTGAATTCCCCCAAGTTTAAAAAACTAATTTAAACTAAGAATTAACATAATTTATATTTTCTTGACATAGAGATAAGTATATAATAACTTAAAGTATTGAGTGCAGGCACACCATATTTACTAATTTTTAAATTTAAATAAAATTAAATCACATGAAAGAGTATATTTTCTACCCAAAATAATAATTAAAAAAATCACTTTGAAGTAAAGTTCACTTAAAACTTACCATGAAAATTTTACTGCTTCATCATTCCATATAAGTCTAAGCTTACTGAAGAAACTTTAAAATTACAGGTGACCCTTGAAAAACATGGGTTTGAACTGTGTGGGTCCACTTACACATGGATTTCAATAATAAATATTTCGGTACTATACAACCCATGGTTGGTTGAATTCACATAGGAGGAACGACAGGTGTGGAAGAAACATGTACAGTACACAGAGAAACCACATATACAGATGGATGACCATAAATTATAAGTGGATTTTTGACTGAGCAGAGGGTCGGCATCCCAACCCTCCTTTTCTTATCTAGATGTGACTACCTGAGGATACATTAGAATGAGGGATACTAATGCAGAAAAAAGTGTTTTGTTATACTCATGTGATTCCTTTTGTTTATAATTGTTCAAAATTGTGTATTTTTAATCTTTTTGGATTTTTTCAGGGAATCTATTTTAAACAACATAAGAATCAGCTTTTTGCCCCCTGCTACAGAGACCTTTGACTCTTAAAGTTTAATCCATCTCCATTTATTGCGTCACTGATAGACACCCTCCCATACTATTTTGTTTTTTATTCTTATTTTATAGCTCTCCCTTATAGCCTTTTATTTGAGTGATTATGGTGGAAATTTGTCTTTTTTTTAATGAGCATAATGGGTATAAGAATTTCTCGATTCTTTCCTCTGTTGTCTGAATGTTGAAATTGTTATGCAGATAATTGTTTGAAACTTTAATCTGAAATCTAAACTTCTTAGATTTCTTGGTCATGGAAAGGAAAAAGAATAGAAACAATAAAAATTATAAAACAACCTATAGTTTCTACGTATCTACCAAAGTGTCCTGATATTCTGGGTATTTTCCAGATTTGTAAATTTAACCTGAATGTCTTCTCTGACTGACAGGTGCCTTATATCTTTGAGACATTTTCATTTTTGATTCAATAATTATTTTTGAGTTCATTATTGGCTAAGACATTGTCATAGGTAAAAAGACACTGAGATAATGTTAAAGTTATAGAAAGAAGTTTCCTTTGAGAAGCTTGAAAGCATACAGTGACACCATAAAAATTCCTAACTTTATGCATTTTGTAAAATTGGTTCTAAAAGTTTTTCTGTTTATTTCCTGAACTATGCTGAAGTTTAAATAATTTGAAATTGCCCTAAATATTACAAAACAAATAACATATATTGAGTCATTTTCATATGCATGGTCAACATACTAACAAATGTTAGTTGTTCAATAACTTACTTGCCCATAAGGCCTCAGTTCACCATCAAAGCTGAAATTCATAGACCCTTCTTTGAAGCATATGTATATGTGCATATATTTGGGTGCAACCTCAGGAGTATCAAAAAGTGGAGTTATAATAACTATTTTCTTAAGAATCATACACATGCTGAAGATAAAATTACCATGATAAACCACAAAATATCTACATAAGAGGTTTTTAGACCACAATCATGTTGCAAAGCCACTTCAAAAGGAGAACTGCATAGCCAAAGTGCATTTTGAGCAAGAAATCTACATGATTTTATTATTTTTTTCTAAAAATCTTGGAGAGATAAAAGTGTTCTAATACAATTTGGGGCTTTTATCACACTTCATAAAATTTGTTGAAGTGTGTTTAATTACAAAGTACAAAAAATATGCACCATGCTTATAAAAATATTAACAAAACTACATGTGTAAATTCATTTTGAAATATGCTAAGCATAAATATGTGCAAATTAGTGATTTACTTGCTTTTTATGATCATTATGTCTAGCTGAAGACTTGTGTGCATTATATCAAGCTAAAGACATTTGCTAAAGATTTAGCTACTTGTGTGGTAGAAACCTGGGTTTTTTTTTTTTTTTCTGTCTCTCCAAGTCTAGAAATGTTATCTATGAAAAACATGAGAAACCACTCAAGATTTACCCATTTGTTTATGCACATTAATGATTAAAGGAGGAAGTAGACAGTGAGTAAGTGAGATTGGCTCATACAATTAAAGTGGTTTCTACTAGTTAAAATTTTCTTATTTATAAGAGGTTGCAAAAAGTCCAAATAAAGCCAATAGTATACGCCACATAATAATATAAAAAATCCTATTATATATAGATACAGATATGTTGTTAAAAATAATTTAATGATTTTTTCCACAATTAGATTCTGATATATAAAGATCTATTAAAAGAAAAAGATTTTTGAAAGGCTTTATAAAATGGGTTATGGATATTATAGATACTTCTTAGAATATAAAAAACAAAACTTGAACTTAATGTAAAAACAAACCAAAGCCAATGTACTGCATTTAATTTGGTGATTGCAGTGAAGGAATATGTCATAAGGAAAAAGACATCCTGAAAATGTCAGTACTCATAGTACCATTTATAAGAAAGTAAGTATAGAAATATATTAGAGACAGTGTTTTCCTATTTTCCAGATACAGGAAATGAAGTGGAAATTGAACGAGTCATGGAAGTTTAAGAAAGATGTGGTAAAAATTGATCCATATTGTTTCTTTACTATTTTAACAAAGTGTGTATAAACAACTTAGAAGAAATTAATATCAAGTGCATTTGAGCAAATAGAAGGAAATACTTCACACAGCACTGTGGAAATATATTGCCTTTAGAAGGTTACAGAGCCAAAAACTAACTGATTAATAGGACCAACAATAATGTATTGGCCAACATGAGGAAGTTGGGGCCAGCTCCATGCTAGCTTCAGGGACTTTTCTCTGAATGGCATCCAAAAGCACTTTCTAGCTCGGGGGCCCTGAGTGTGCTTAATTAACTCCGTCTGACCCAGTCACACAGACTAAAGTCATCAGTCTATCAGATTTGGCTCACTTTCTTCCAGGGAGTTGTAGATGAAGGTCTTCCACCTATTTTTGAACTAACAAAAGCAAATCTCTACTTTTCCAACACACACACACACCAGAGAAGAAAGCATGGTGTGGTAAACTCAGCAGTTTGACCTATACTGATGAGTACATAAAATTTCCTATCCTGACTCTATGGAGACTATGTAGTATAACAGACAAAATATAGAATGAAGCGTCAGAAAATCGGACTAAAAATCAGTGTCTTCCTTTACTGACTATGTGACTTTGGGCAAATCACTGAACTTCTCACAGCCTTAGTTTCCTCTGTTAAAAACATGGAAACAATCATAATAAAACTCTGCTAGGGATATAAACCCTAGGTCATTAATAAAAATTAATTATTTTTGTTGAAAAATTTATTCATAATTGAGGAATTCTCTACCACATATGAATATAAGACAAAGCTTATTTTGGATCCTTCCTGCCTTTTTTTTCTTTTTCAGGTATTTTCACTCTTCCTCAATATTAATGCTATTCACCATATGCCAAAGTCTGTACTGCTTCCTGCTCCACCAGTAGATGTGCACATTTATTTCACATTATTTTATTTTGGCTCATTCAAGAAAACTGCCTTAATCAATAAAATAAAGTCAAGTAAATGAAGGCTGTTAATGGGAAAAATGACCCACCAAGAACGATGTTTGACTTGGCCTCATGGTCTCATTTCTCATTCCCAGTATTCACTTCCTCCTTACATATTTCCCTCTTTTTACCAAGATGGCTTCAGGGATTGCTTGTCCCAACTATAGGTCATGGGAAAGTAAACTATAGGTACTTTTTTTTGTATAGGCAGTAAAATGGACAACAAAAAATTGTGCTTTCTTCCATAATATAGGTGAGGCAGCTACCCAAACATCCCTCCTCCTTATGGTTTCCAGGCATCCAGGTGTAGTGATGTGATAGAAAAATCATAAAATGGAAAAACCCTGGTCTCTAAATAGCCACATAGAGGAAATCTGCCTGCCAACTATAACGTTTACATTGAACTGCTTTAAGGGTTAGAAATAAACTTATTGTGTCAAGCCACTGAAATTGTGGGGTTTATTTTTTAAACCTACAAACATTACTCTAGCAAATACCCAATTATACAGATGAAAAATATTTAGACCATGCAAACAGACATTTATAAGTTCTGAGAATAACAGAAAAAAAATGAGTGTGAGATAGACCCTGGTAATCTGAACTCCCACAATTGCATTTTACTAGGAGTTACAGAGATAGTACACTGCATCCTATATCTCGGTCAGCTTCAATATGAAGGATGCCATCTTAGCACTTTCTATTCAGAGCCAGACATCTAGTCTCCAAAAGACAAAACCCAAAAGAGGGAAGGCCAAAGAGAAATGGTTATTTCTAGCAATATAAAGCTTACTTTATGCACTTTCATCTTCTTTCTTATTAGCCTCTTCTCAATGTGAATGAAAGGAGAGATGATTACCCCTTAAAGGAAATACTAAGCCTACTCACAAGGTTATGTTCTAACTTACAGATAATGATAATTACTATCTCAACATCTCTAAAAACTCCAAATTCAAATAAGGGAAAGGTTTAAAATGTGCAGTGTCAGGAGCATAATTTTATTACAACTCATTTTCCTTTTATCTTCTAAAATTTTCTGATCCATAAGACGAAAGTCAGAAAACTTTTTCTGTAAAGGGCCAGATAGCAAATATTTTAGGTTTTGCAGGACATACTGCCTCTGTCACAACTCTGTCACAACTACTCAATCTTTCCATTGTAGCACCAACACAGCTATATACAATCCATAAACAAATGAGTGTGGCTATGTTCTAAAAAAATTTTATTTACAAAAATAGGCAATGGGCTGAATTTGGTTCTCAATCATAGTTTACCAACCTCTGATTTAAGAAATTATTATACGCAGTGCTCTAATTTTTAGTTCCTATTCTTTTCCAGTGGCCTCTCTATAATCACAGATTGATTTCATAAAACTCATATCTTTTCAGTGAGACAAATTATTATGAATGGGTAGGAACTGGTAACTTTTAAAATTATACAACTGCATGGATCAAATGAAATGTTTTAGTAAAATATTTTTTTGAATTCTCTTGTTCTGCCACAGTACCTTTTCATCTAATATTTTAAATCAATGTATAACTTTAAAAAAGGAAAAAAACACTGAAAATAACTCTTGGACACTTTTTTGAAAGTCATTCTTGGTTTTTGGCCTGATTCACATGCAAATCATGAATGTTCATAAATAGTGATGTCCAAGATCTATGGATCTTATGCTACAGACCCTGGCATGGAGTCGGCAGTCTATAGCCTCTTCTAAATGATCCTCACCCAACTCATTCACTGCCCCTAATCAAAAACTGCTCATGACCACCTCATCGTAACAGTGCAGCTGAACCAGAGGTGGACACCTAACCCAAGAATAGCCAGTCAGTATATCAGCCAGTCCCATTTCATCTGGTCTGCAAAACTGGCTAAGTTAATCAGACATCCTTTCAGAAATAGAAATTAAGCAGTTAGGAATGGAGTTCAAGGTAAAAATGTTATAAGTATTCATAGAATCCCAAATTTTTGAAAAAACAAGTTATAATTATGAAGAGGCAAAATTTATGAGTGAACAGAAGCTGTAAATTGAATACATGTCCTCACACAGTGGAGAAAAAGGATTTGTAGCACAAGAAGAAATAAGTGTGTAGGGAATAGTGCGGGATGTTAATGGTAGACATTAGAGTGAAAACCTGTAGCTCTGTTCCAATCCTGTTACTGCCCTTCTTGAAGCTAGGATGTTTGGCATCTTCTTATAATACATATGAAATTCTGTTTTTCACAGGCACATGAATTTAATTAGATAAATGACAAACTATAGATTTCTTTGAAGTATAGGATAAACAAAACAAAGAAAACAGAAACAAAAACCTTTGATTGCATCTTTAGAAAAATGAAGTGGAATGGGGAAACTGTCTTTTAAATTAACTAGACAGAAATTATAGTATAGTAAATACAGCAAGTTTTGGTGCCAACCACAGTCTTACACTTTTTAGCTGTGGGATCTTTAGAAAGTTACTTAACTTCTCTTGCATTTATCAATACTTCAATATCTACCAAATGGAGGTAAAATTTGTACCTGTCTCAGAGAGTTAATGTGATGTATAAATTTTATTACATCTAAAGTGCTTAGAGGAGTTCCTGAGGCATAGTAAGATTTCAGTGAATGCTGTCTTTATTTTTATCTTATCATATGTTATCATATGCTTTAAAATACTTGTCATCTGTACATTTGACCACAAACACTGTCCTAATTTCTTTTCATCAGAAGATGATGCTCTTGCATAATAATAGCATAGAGATTGATAATGTGTGTTTGAGTCTATAAAAATTTATTCACATAAAATAAGTTTGTAGAGTTTATTTGAGTGCAAATAGAGCCAAAATGCAAATTCTTTGTTTTTCTAGTAGAGTTGACCATGGAAATAGTATTTTTAACTCTCCTTTGCAGAGGAAGTAACTATTAGATGTAGTTAGAGTCATGAACAGACAGGTTGAATGAAAGAACTGCAGAGTATTATCTTTCAGCCATTTCACTCCATGGAACGAATGAAGTCAAAGGGAACATTTCCACAAAACCTCACTTATTGCGAGGTTTTGAACTAGTCTGGATTACTTCCTTCTAGGAAAACATAGAACTTGAAAGTTAAAAATTTCCAATTTACTGTTGAGTGTATGGTTGCCATATAGTCCATAATTTAATTTTAAAGGTCTAGAATTTATGAGTCAGAGTTAGTGAATTGGAGAGAAGGACAAGAAAGGACAATAAACCAGACTTTATTTTTGGTTACTTTTAATATTTTCCATTAAGAGGTTTCTTCTATACATCTCCCATGTTTTTGTTCTTGGACTTTTCTTTCTTCAGTTAAGTACATTCAACAAATTCACTGGAAGGAAAGCACAACAGTTGTGAATGACTACTACTGATAAATATCCTCTCCATTTGTACCAGAATCAGAAGGAGGCATTCCTGATCATTTGAGCTGTTTCATCAATTTAGGGACATTTTAAAGAAATGAATTATTTGGCACAATATATAATTTTAGGTTAAAACTCTGGAAAACAAATTTATCATAAAGTTTAAATATGATAAATTAGAGCATACTCAATTTTGAATATATATATATATTTATTTTTTAAAAATAGATCTTTATTGGGGTATAATTGTTTCACAATACTGTGTTAGTTTCTGTTGTACAACAAAGTGAATCAGCCATATGCATACAAATACCCCCCTATCCCCTCCATCTTGAGCCTCCCTCCCACCCTCCCTATCCCACCCCTCTAGGTGGTCACAAAGCACCGAGCTGATCTCCCTGTGCTATGCAGCTGCTTCCCACTAGCTATCTATTTTACGTTTGGTAGTGTATATATGTCGATGCTACTCTCACTTCGCCCCAGCTTCCCCCTACCCTCCCCATGTCCTCATGTCCATTCTCTATGTCTATATCTTTATTCCTGCCCTGCCACTAAGTTCATTAGTACCATTTTTTTTTAGATTCCATATATATGCTTTAGCATGCAGTATTTGTTTTTCTCTTTCTGACTTACTTCACTCTGTATGACAGACTCTAGGCCCATCTAGCTAACTACAAATAACTCGATATTGTTTCTTTTTATGGCTGAGTGATTTTCCACTGTATATATGTGCCACATCTTCTTTATCCATTCATCTGTTGATGGACATTTAGGTTGCTTCCATTTCCCGGCTATTGTAAATAGTGCTGCAATGAACACTGTGGTACGTGTCTCTTTTTGAATTATGGTTTTCTTAGGGTATATGCCCAGTAGTGGGATTACCGGGTCATATGTTAGTTCTATTTTTAGTTTTTTAAGGAACATCCATACTGTTCTCCATAGAGGTTGTATCAATTTACATTCCCACCAACAGTGTAGGAGGGTTCCCTTTTAACCACAACCGTTCCAGGATTTATTGTTTCTAGATTTTTTGATAATGGCTATTCTGACAGGTGTGAGATGATATCTCATTGTAGTTTTGATTTGCATTTGTCTAATAATTAGTGTTGTTGAGCATCTTTTCATGTGCCTCTTGGCCATCTGTATGTATTCTTTGGTGAAATGTCCGTTTAGGTCTTCCACCCATTTTTTAATTAGATTATTTGTTTTTTTGATATTGAGCTCCGTGAGCTGTTTGTATATTTTGGAGGTTAATCCTTTGTCCATTGTTTCATTTGCAAATATTTTCTCCCATTCTGAGGGTTGTCTTTTTGTCTTGTTTATGGCTTCCTTTGCTGTGCAAAAGCATTTAAGTTTAATTAGGTCCATTTGTTTATTTTTGTTTTTATTTTCATTACTCTATGTGGTGGATCAAAAAAGATCTTGCTGTGGCTTATGTCAAAGGGTGTTCTGCCTATGTTTTCCTCTAAGGGTTTTATAATGTCTGGCCTTACATTTAGGTCTCTAAATTATGAGTTTATTTTTGTGTATGGTGTTAGGTAGTGTTCTAATTTCATTCTATTACATGTAGCTGTCCAGTTTTCCCAGAACCACTTATTGAAGAGGCAGTCTTTTCTCCACTGTATGTTCTTGCCCTCTTTGTTGTAAATTAGGTGACCATATTTGCATGGGTTTATCTCTGGGCTGTCTATCCTGTTCCATTCATCTGTATTTCTGTTTTTGTGTTAGTACCATACTGTCTTGATTACTGTAGCTTTGTAGTATACTTTGAAGTCAGGGAGCCTGATTCCTCCAGTTCTGTTTTTCTTTCTCAAGATTGTTTTGGGTTTTCAGGGTCTTCTGTGTTTCCATACGAATTGTAAAATTTTTTGTTCTAATTCTGTGAAAATTGCCATTGGTAGTTTGATAAGGATTACATTGAATCTGTAGATTGCTTTGGATAGTATAGTCCTTTTCACAATGTGGATTCTTCCAATCCAAGAACATGGTATATCTCTCCATCTATTTGTATCATCTTTAATTTATTTCATCAGTGTCTTATAGTTTTCTGCATACAGGTCTTTTGTCTCCTTAGTTAGGTTTATTCCTAGGTATTTTATTCTTTTTGTCTCGATGGTAAATGGGATTATTTCCTTAATTTCTCTTTTTGATTTTTCACTGTTAGTGTATAGGAATGCAAGAGATTTCTGTGCATTAATTTTGTATCCTGCAACCTTACCAAATTCACTGATTACTTCTCGTAATTTTCTGGTGGCGTATTTAGGATTATCTATGTATAGTTTCATGTCATCTGCAGTGACAGTTTTACTTCTTCTTTTCCAATTTGTATTCCTTTCATTTCTTTTTCTTCTCTGATTGCCATGGCTAGGACTTCCAAAACTATGTTGAATAAGAGTGGCGAGAGTGGACATCCTTGTCTTCTTCCTGATCTTAGTGGAAATGCTTTCAGTTTTTCACCATTGAGTATGATGTTTGCTGTGAGTTTGTCATATATGGCCTTTACTATCTTGAGGTAGGTTCCCTCTATGCCCATTTTCTGGAGAGATTTTATCTTAAATTGGTGTTGAATTTTGTCAAAAGCTTTTTCTGCATCTATTGAGATGATCATATGATTTTTATTCCTTAATTTGTTAATATGGTGTATCACATTGATTGATTTGCATATATTGAGGAATCCTTGCATCCCTGGGATAAATCCCACTTGATCATGGTGTATGATCCTTTTAATATGTTTTTGGATTCTGTTTGCTAGTATTTTGTTCAGGATTTTTGCATCTATGTTCATCAGTGATATTGGTCTATAATTTTATTTTTTTGTGATATCTTTTTCTGGTCTTGGTATCAGGGTGATGGTGGCTTTGTAGAATGAATTTGGGAGTGTTCCTCCCCCTGCAATTTTTGGAAGAGTTTGAGAAGGATCGGTGTTAGCTCTTCTCTTCTCTATAAATGTATGATAGAATTCGCCTGTGAAGCCATCTGGTCCTGGACTTGTGTTTGTTGGAAGATTTTTAATTACAGTTTCAATTTCTTTACTTGTGATAGATCTATTTATATTTTCCGATTCTTCCTGATTCAGTCTTGGAAAATTGTACCTTTCCAAGAATTTGCCCATTTCTTCATGGTTGTCCATTTTATTGGCATATAGTTGTTTGTAGTAGTCTCTTATAATCCTTTGTATTTCTGCAGTGTCAGTTGTGGTTTCTCCTTTTTCATTTCTAATTTTATTGATTTGTGTCCTCTCCCTTTTTTCTTGATGAGTCTGGCTAAGGATTTATCAATTTTGTTTATCTGATCAAAGAACCAGCTATTAGTTTTATTGATCTTTGCTATTGTTTTCTTCATTTCTATTTCATTTATTTCTGCTCTGATCTTTAAGATTTCTTTCCTTCTACTGACTTTGGGTTTTCTTTGTCCTTCTTTCTCTAGTCGCTTTAGACGTAGGGTTAGATTGTTTATTTGAGATTTTTCTTGTTTCTTGAGGTGAGATTAAATTGCTATAAACTTCCCTCTTAGAACTGCTTTTGCTGTGTCCCATAGATTTTGGGTCATCCTGGTTTTATTGTCATTTTTTAATGTATTTTTTTATTTATTCTTTGCTTTCTTCAGTGATCTCTTAGTTATTTAGTAGCACACTGTTTAGCCTCCATGTCTTTGTGTTTTTTACAGTCTTTTTCCTGTAATTGATTTCCAATCTCACAGCATTGTTGTCAGAAGTGATGCCTGATACTATTTCAATTTCCTTAAATTTTGCAAGACTTGATTTGTGAGCCAGGATGTGATCTATCCTGGAGAATGTTCCATGTGCACTTTAGAAGAAAGTGTATTCTGCCACTTTTTGGTGGAATGTTCTATAAATATCAATTAAATCTATCTGGTCTATTGTGTCATTTAAAGCTTGTGTTTCCTTATTTATTTTGTTTGAGTGATCTGTCCATTGGTGTAAGTGGGGTGTTAAAGTGCCCCATTATTATTACGTTACTGTCGATTTCCCCTTTCATGGTTGTTAGCATTTGCCTTATGTATTGAGGTGCTCTTATGTTGGGTGCATAAACATTTATAACTGTTATATCTTCTTCTTGGATTGATCCCTTGATCATTATATAGTGCCCTTCCTTATCCCATGTAACAGTCTTTATTTTATTTTTTATTTTTTTGTGGTACGTGGGCCTCTCACTGTTGTGGCCTCTCCCGTTGCGGAGCACAGGCTCCGGACGCGCAGGCTAAGCGGCCATGGCTCACGGGCCTAGCCGCTCCGCGGCATGTGGGATCTTCCTGGACCAGGGCACGAACCCATGTCCCCTGCATCGGCAGGCGGACTCTCAACCACTGCGCCACCAGGGAAACCCACAGTCTTTATTTTAAAATCTATTTTAACTGATACAAATATTGCTATCCAGCTTTCTTTTGATTTCCATTTGCATGGAATATTTTTTTCCATCCCTTCACCTTCAGTTTGTATGTGTCCCTAGGTCTGAAGTGGGTCTCTTGTAGACAGCATATATATATATGGGTCTTGTTTTTGTATCTATTCAGCCAGTTTGTGTCTTTTGGGTGGAGCATTTAATCCATTTACATTCAAGGTTATTATCAATATGTATGTTCCTATTACTATTTTCTTAATTGTTTTGGTTTTGTTATTCTATGTCCTTTCCTTTTCTTGTGTTTCCTGTGTAGAGAAGTTCCTTTAGCATTTGTTGTAGAGCTGGTTTGGTGGTGCTGAATTCTCTTAGCTTTTGCTTGTCTGAAAAGCTTTTGATTTCTCCATGGAATCTGGATGAGATCTTTGCTGGGTAGAGTAATCTTGCTTGTAAGTTTTTCTCTTTCATCACTTTAAGTATATCCTGCCACTCCCTTGTGGCCTACAGAGTTTCCCCTGAAAAATCAGCTGATAACCTTATGGGGATTCCTTTGTATGTTATTTTTTGTTTTTCCTTTGCTGCTTTTAATAGTTTTTCTATGAATTTAATTTTTGTTAGTTTGAGTAATATGTGTCTTGGTGTGTTTCTCCTAGGATTTATCCTGTATGGGACTCTCTGCACTTCCTGGACTTAGGTGACTATTTCCTTTCCCGTGTTAGGGAATTTTTCTGCTAAAATCTCTTCTCATATTTTTTCAGACTCTTTCTTTTTCTCTTCTTCTTCTGGGACCCCTATAACTCGAATGTTGGTACGTTTAGTGTTGTCCCAGAGGTCTCTGAGATTGTCTTCAATTCTTTTTATTCTTTTTTCTTTATTCTGCTCCTTGGCAGTTATTTCCACCATTTTACTTCCAGCTCACTTATTTGTTCTTCTGCCTCAGTTATTCTGTTATTGATTTCTTCTAATGTATTTTTCATTGAAGTTATGATGTTGTTCATCTCTGTTTGTTTGTTCTTTATTTCTTCTAGATCTTTGTTAAATATTTCTTGTATTTTCTCAGTCCGTGCCTCCATTCTATTTCTGAGATTCTGGATCATCTTTACTCTCATTACTTTGAATTCTTTTTCAGGTAGGTTGCCTATTTCCTCTTCATTTATTTGGTTTTGTAAGTTTTTACCTTGCTCCTTCATCTGTGACATATTTTTTTGCAGTCTCATTTTTTTCTTTTTCTTTTTTCTTTTTTTTGATGACTGGGATTGTATTCCTGTCTTACTGATTGTTTGGTCTGAGGCTTCCATCACTGGGTTTTGTAGGCTGTTGGGTAGAACTGAGTCTTGATGCCAAGATGAGGACCTCCGGGAGACTCAGTCCTATGAATATTCCCTAGGATCTGAGGTTCTCTGTTAGTCCAGTGGTTCGGACTCAGAGCTTCAACTTCAGGAGCTTTGGCCCGACCCCCAGCTTGTGAACCAAGATCCTGCAAGTTATGTGGGGTGGCAAAAAAAAAAAAAAAAAAAAAAAGAACAATAACAAATTAAAAAATATAATTAGAGTAGGAAACTAACCGATATGTTAGAAAGAATATAAAAATAAAAATATAGATGAAACAACTGGAAGGTAAAACAGAACCACAGTAGTAAAAAAGAGGAGGAGAAAGAAAAGGTAGAAAAAAGCCTTGGTGGAGGGCGGGGCCTATGCTTAAGACCCATAGGGCTGGAAAAGGCTCTGGGGTCTGTGGGGGGTGAGGCTTAATCTCAATGGAACAGGAGTGGCCCAGGCGTGCCTCCTGCCTCTGGACTCAGAGGGTGGGGGACCCCACCTGGGATCTCAGACCAATGTCCTCTGCTCCTTCTCCTGCTCCTCTGGTCCTGGGGGGTCCCTACTGCCTGCCTCTTCTGTTCTCCCCTGGCCTCCCTCCTGTGCTCCCAGGATCAATGCAGCCTGGAGGGGTCCTCTGAGTTCATAGGACCTGGCTGGAGAGCTGGGCAGACTTCCCTGGTTGATTAGGCAGGGGAAATGCTGGGCATGCTCCTCCCAATCTGAGTCCCAGAGGGTCCCTCCAGGCAGGAAACCCCTCCCCCCTCTCACCCACCCCTCAGTGGTGCTGGTCCTCTCCAGCTTCCACTTCTCCTCTCCCCCCCATTCCCCCACATCCTACTGGTTTGCTTGGGGGTTCCTCCTGTGTCCTTGGGTGCCAAGGTCCCCCACCAGCATCCAGCAGGTGCCCTAGTTGTGGGGAGATGTGAACTCCATGTCTTCCCACACCGCCGTCCTGACTCCACCCCTGAATATATTTTTAAAAGCCTTTAGCAAAGAACATGTTCCAGGAAAGTTTTCCATTTCCCCTGTTGCTTGATTTTACACTCTTATTGGTTAAATTCATCTTCAAATTATTGATTACCAAGTAACATTGTGAATTGGTCTTCTACAGCATGAATCTAACTACCGTGTTTGTTTTATCATTAATCTTGTTGGTCATTATATCATTTACTGTTCATTATAGCAAGAGATAAATTGCACAAATGCTTAATATTGTTAGTTCAGCTTGGCTGCCTTCTTTAGTGACACTAATTCTACAGAGCAGTTGGGCAAAATCAATGTCTTATGCACCATTTATATTAAATTACACTTGTTATGTGAATCAACACTACACAGAGTTTTCTCAAGTTAATTGATCAACTCCTACAATACAAATTAATATGATACATCCAAGTTATGGAATTGTCTTCCAGAAAGAACATAATAAACATCAGTGCTGAAAGAAAACCAGTATTCCTCCTGGAATACTGAAATTCTCAGCCCTAACCAAATGGCTGGCTAAAAGTAATAGAAGAGAGAATGCTAATGGAAATTCAAAGGGAGACATTTTTACTTTTCTAGAAGGTTTTAAGGTATTTATGTCAAGTAATATAATTGCATTTGTTGAAACATTGCAGTGTTGTTTGATCCCCCTCCAATCCCCTGGCCCTAATCAGTTAAGAAAAAAATGGTATCTAAAATATCACTTAAAAGGTTTCTTTTTTTTTAACTTTTCTAGTTCAAATCGCTATTATTTACCATTATTAACCATCTTCCTAAAGTTAAATCTTAGTAAATATTTCATGAGCCACCTTCCATGTTTTATATTATATCAATATTAATATTGTTAAAATACATTTCTGAGAACAGCATGTCAAATTTATCCAACTGTGCTAAATATTACTATGTTTTATAATCATTAACATATTCACTAGAGTTGCAATGTGGATTAAAGGTTATTTTAAGAAAATAAAAATATAAATAAATATTATGTCAAGTTTTTGAAATAGTGTAGTCCTTATATTTTTGTAAACTTGAGATTTTGAAATTTTGAGCAAATGCAAAATACACACACACACACATTCAACATTTTGAGCCCCATTTAGATAAGTATTATATAAATAAATTTTAAAAGAACATGTCAATCCTATGTGTTTATTATATGTGATTTGAAAATATATTTAATACTACAGAAAATATTCTACTTTGTTGAAGTGCAATGTTAAATTTAATCATCTGGGTGTACTTAAAGTAAGAATAATAAATAAGAGAAGAAATGAAAGTATTTAAAATAAATAAACAGTGGCATCCAGCTAACTACATGGTTCCTCACCAAGGAAATGAATTTAAAATCAGAAGAAAAAACATGTTAGGCTACTTTAGCTATGTTTTGTAAAGATGAGTACATTGAACAGTATTCTGTTTATCTATGTACAGATAAGGATAGTGTGCCTGACTCTATATATTTATTTAGAGTATGAGTCTCTCTTTCAGTTCTTTCCTCTACTCAGTGGCATGCCATCTCCTTTCTCTCCCCAAGTGTTCCTTAAGTGTTTAGATATAACCCTTAGAAAAGGATGATAGTCTGACCTTGGTAATGAATTAGTCCTTTCAAACTTTTCTGATTAATATCAAGTTAAAAACTGTATGTAAGTTTTCTGAACAAACACAAAGTAACTATATATTCAATATCTTCTTTTTAAAATGAATGACAGATTGTTAATATGTTCCTTCTGTTAAGTGGCATCTGTTGGTGGAAGTATTAATTCCAAGCTATGTTTTTTCTGACTGTGTTTTGGAAATTTTATAGAATTAAATTCCCAAGGGACACTAATTAAAATTATTTTAAGTAATTGAGTCATCAAGAAAATATTTTAAAATTTCTATATTTTAAAAACTAAAAATAAAATAGTTTACCACGATAACATCACATCCTACATATTGTCATGTATTTCAGTAAAAATTGAATGGACATAATCCTTGTACCTTTAATTTCATATTCAAACTTCAATTTATTAGGCAAATTATGTTTTGTTTATTTTAAAAGTATGCTTTAAGTTTATTTATGTTATAGTCATTTAAATTGTATTTCATGTAATATAAAAATATAGCTAATATATTTATGAAAAGAATTGACCAAAATATATCTATACCTGTAAAATAGTAACTGGTAATTAAAGATATAAATGAGAAATGCTGTCAATGCTGTAAAAACATTATTCTAAATTAATGGTACCTTTATATAATTTTGCTATGACACATTGATATTCTTATTTATATAGTAATGTTTCCATGGAATTATATAGAATGTTTACTCTCATTCACCATAACAATTAATTGCAGAAGATTGAGGTACCATGGCATTTTACTTTCACAGTGCCTGTGACCAGTTGTATCTAATTCATAGATATTGTAGGTTGATGGAATAAATTAGGTCATTCAGGACCCCAATACTTTTATCCCTGTAGTATTTTCATCATTGTAACTAACTTAACTATATTTCCTAAAAATGGCTTTTTTTCTTTAAGATGGTTAGTGGAAATCTGAAGCCAGTATTAATTACATGATAGAGAATTAATTTTATGTGTGTATCTTTATAACATAAAAATTCCAGGTATTGAAAAAACAGAATTGTTTGAATCACCTTTTTTTTTTTAACTTTTGTCTGGATGTTTTTTGCCACATAAACACAATGATTAAGAGATAGCTTTTCTTGTACTTTGGCATATAATTAAGGGTTTTATTTTAGTCTATAAATTGTAAACTCTGAAAATAATTTTGGCTTGAGTAATTAATGTATTATCTTTTTTTGTCCTTGCTATATGAGAAATTTGGCTAAAGGTAGTCTGAGTATGTGGTGACTCCACCATGTTGTCAGAGATCTAGGATCTTTGATGTTTTAATCACTTATTCCTAACTTGTGACAGTCGACTTGTAGTTCCAAGATGGCTTCTTATTTCTGGGCATTGCATCAATTTTCCTGACAGCAAGAAGGGCAAGGGGAAAATGTCATGCAACTTTGGAGTCAGCCATCCTCCATCCCTTCACTCGTATAATTTAAAGAGCTTGTCAGAGGTATAGTCAACAACTTTTTTTTCTTTCATGGAAAGACATTTTATTTTAAATATAGCAGTGTGCACATGTCAATCCCAAACTCCCAATCTATCCCCCCCACCCTTCTCCCTGGTAACCATAAATTCATTCTCTAAGTCTGTGAGTCTGTTTCTGTTTTGTAAATAAGTTCATTTGTATCATTTTTTTAAAGATTCCTCATATAAGCAATATCATATGATATTTGTCTTTGTCTGACTAACTTCACTTACTATGATAGTCTCTAGGTCCATCCGTGTTGCTTCAAATGGCACTATTTCATTCTTGTTAGTGGTTGACAGCTTTCATGTATATCCCATTGATGAGAGCTGTGTTACATGGGTACTCCAATCTACAAGGGAAAGTGGAAAATACAGGCTTATTACACCTGATGAAATCAGGATTACATTTGTGGGTGAAAAGGAAAAAAATGGGTATTGGCTATGGAAATTGCAGTCTTTGCCTCAGTCTGTGGTACAGTTTTACAGAATAAATTTATCGTCAGTATTGCTATATAAAATCATTTTCAGGACTCACTCTGTCCAGAAGCCAGAGTAACATCTGAGAGATTTTTGCTTCTGCATGGAAGTATTTAATTAGAGTAGAATCAGTATGGATATTAAGGTCAAGCAGATGAGTTTGATTCCTTACTTTGTCTCTTACTCAGATGTGTTAACTTGGGCAAATGCCCTGACCTGAAGTTGCCTCAATGACTTTATACTGTTGTTGAATGAATTAAACTGTGAATATAATGAGCATGGCACATCCTTGGTACTCAATACTTGTTAGCTCCCTCCTCCCGCCGCTCTATCTGATTTTCCTTTCTAGTCTAGATGGGACATTTAAAATCTTTCCTTCCACAAGTCAGTAAGATACTGTTTCCAAAAATGCCATAAGAATGGAAAATATTTCACAGAGATGAGCCTTTATGACCTCCAACACCATTATTATTATTATAAGATTTTCATCATTATTAATAAATTAACTTTCAATATTTAACCCAGAGCTGTATGTCAGTTTGCCCACTTATCGATACACCATAACTGACAGAGTCTTTCAAAGTCAAAATTAATTTACAAATGTCTTTTTAGATATTTTGCTTTCCCAGGCAACTTTTGTAGTCTTCTGTGTTCCAAATTTTCTGGTAACTGTTCTTTGTCATTACTGGGGTTTTTATTTGCTTGTTTTTGTCATTATTGTTCTCTTTTTGCAACTTCTGCATACCAAACCTCCACCAAGGCAGCAGTTAAACTGTTAAAAGAGTTTATATCTTTAATAAGTAGATCTTAGGACAAATTAGTTAGAAAGAATATTACTTAAAAAGTGTAAAATAGGGCTTCCCTGGTGGTGCAGTGGTTGAGAGTCCGCCTGCCGATGCAAGGGACACGGGTTCGTGCCCCGGTCTGGGAAGATCCCACATGCCGCGGAGCGGCTAGGCCCGTGAGCCATGGCCGCTGAGCCTGTGCGTCCGGTGCCTGTGCTCCGCAACGTGAGAGGCCACAACAGTGAGAGGCCCGTGTACCGCAAAAAAAAAAAAAAAAAAAAAAAAAGTGTAAAATAAAAAAACTAGACATATTTGCCTAGTGCCCTTTAATTTTAAGCCTCTCATACATTCCGAACTTGTTGATATGTTTAAGTTTTGAAATATTTAATACTCTAAAAATAATTTCTCATGATTGTATTTAAAATTAAGAGGAACAATTTAGACTTTTTCCAAGTTTTACAAAATGACATTAAAATATGTAAGTATGTTCTATTTTAAACTGAAAAGTAAAACAAAACAAGAAAAAATTTAAAAAAGAAAAATGAATATTTCCTTTAATCTCAGAACAATTAGAAAGACTTTATGTCTTATAATAATAATAATGAATGTGAATAAATGTTACCAGTAGAATGAAATTATTTTATATAAAATTAAATATCAAAATATCACTCAGAAAATTTTATTATAAAATTAAGAGATTATTCAATCAGCATAAAAATATCAAACATAGACATAAAATGCTTTCCTATTCCTTCAGTAAAATATATCATTTGATGCTTAATCAAGTAGGGCAAAGGAAGTATTCTGAAATATATATGATAATATGTTTATATTTCTTGGCTTTTTCTCCCAAAGTTTTCCAGGACTCTTTAGAAGTCAGCCGTATTTAACACTGAGGTCTCATTCGCTGTTATTCTTCACAAACCCTCTGATATAGGTGGTCTCATCAGCACACCATAAAAATCTTCCTCTTAGAAATTTTTTTAAAGCACTGCTTCCTGTGCTGGTATTATCTCTTAGAGGAAGCCTCCCTGAATGCTTCAGTCGTTGGGGATAATTTACTCAGACTTCATAGGCCATTTTTGGCCCCAACCATTCATATTCCCTGTAGAATTTGCTACCTTATAATGTTTTCCATTGCATGTCTGTCCCTTCTCTGCAACTAAATCACAAACTCTTACAGGCAGATGTAATTTCTTATCTTCAAAAAATGGCACATGATTTATTCATGTTTATTATTCCTGATGATATAAAGAACAATTTCAGCAAAAAACAAAATTGTGACCAAACTCTGCAAGGGATAGGCAAAACCACACAAGATTGATAACATTTAAATGGCTGATGAAAAATAAAAGAAAAAAAACTGATGTTTAAATCAACATTGCTTCAAAGATGGTTCATGTAAGAAAGATAGAGCATAAATACATTATCTCTAGCTATTCATGAAAACAAGGACTTCCTCAGATTCCCTGAGCTCCAAACAAATGAAATGAGACTTAGAATCCAAAAGAAACACCAGGCTCCTTATCTGCTTAGTTTGGTTTACTTGAAAGACAGTCTGTAAGATTATATTTGCTGTGGGCAGATAAGGTGACTCCTCTTCACATGGAAGACCAGCATGCTGAGCATTGCTTTGGCATAACTTATAAAACAGGAAACTCATTGGCTGTGTAAATTCTCATTGATATATTTTTACCCCAGATGGATTGAATTAGCTGAGAGTAGAAAGCAATTCTGCTACATCTCTAGAAACTTTCTGATCTTGTCTCATCTTTATCTGCCCATCGAGGTGACTAGAATTGAACAAGTTTAGCTACAGTGTTTGTCATAGTAAAAAAAAGAATAGTAAAAATGTCTACTCAAACAGTCTAAACAGAGAAAGCTATCTATAGAATACCAGTATCAAACGTCCTTTACTTTTTTCCTATAATCTAAAAGAAAATAAGTGACAATGATCTGTTGTTTTTCCTTTAAAAGTTGGAACTTTAATAATGGATAAGAATTTTTGTTCATAAAACAGTCCTTTGGGGTTACTTGTAAGACTGATGGGAGATATTCGTGGACCAAATGTAGTTGCTTAAGGCTTCTTTGAGAAACCATACATTCCTCTCTAATGAAGTGATATTTATGACATTAATTTGGTGGAGGAAGGGGAAAATCCAGTTTTTATCTTTCTGTTGTTATTCCTTCAGTTTTAATTTTGAGCAATTGAGTTAGGCAGCGCTAGGCAACAGGTGAGGTAAGATACTTTCTTTTTGACTTCAGTGTTATTCATATGGTTTGTTTATTATATAGAGAGATGGTTTTCTTTTCATTGGTTTAATATGTTCATCTAATGTATCTCATCTTATTTAAATGCATATTTTCTTATGGTGAAATCATATCTGTTATGCTTTTTACTGAAACCATTTTTTGGGAACATATTAAGCAATCTGGAGTATGAAAAAATAAGTCTGCTGAAAAAAATCATAGATTTTGTTTTCTTCTTCATCTTGAAATAGAATGCTATAAAAGGATAGAAAAAGAAAGCATAAAAAAAGAGTTGCTTATGTGTTCTCCAAAATCAGACTATATTCATTAAATTGTATCTAGAATTCGTATGCATATAAAAATTGAAATCTCTTATCACATTGATAATTATTATTTGTTATATATAGTAATTTGCAAATATTGATCAAAATATCAAATGTCTTCTTTCAGTCCTTCCTTAAACTTTCCATAATATGCCATTTTTCAGAAACTATGTACTGTTTTAACTGCTTACATACTAATAACTAACATGGTGTCAAGTATTAATATAAAGACATACAGTTCTTAAATGGATTGGGTCTTAAAGGCATCATTCTTAAGACCCAATGGATTGGGTCTTAAAGGCATTCACTTATTTCCTTTAGCCATTTCTATATCTGTATCTCCTTTAACCATCTTATCACATTCAGCAGGCAATCAGACGTGAGCTTCTTTACTTTTCTCTTCTTTCTGTGTACAGTGAGAAACAAGGGAAACCAAGTCTGCATTGCTGAATTTTTTTTTTTTTGTTTGTTTGTTTGTTTGGGTTTTTTTGCGGTACGCGGGCCTCTCACTGTTGCGGCTTCTCCCGTTGCGGAGCACAGGCTCCGGACACGCAGGCTCAGCGGCCATGGCTCATGGGCCCAGCCGCTCCGCGGCATGTGGGATCTTCCCGGACCAGGGCACGAACCCGTGTCCCCTGCATCGGCAGGCGGACTCTCAACCACTGCGCCACCAGGGAAGCCCGGCATTGATGAAATTTTATCACATTGATATGTGCCTTATTTCCTGATGTCCAGAAGAAAACTAAACTCTTCGTAGTAAAAGTCCTTCAATCTTTTAAATACCTGTGAAATATTCCTTTTGATTTTGAGTGTTTAAAGTATTACTTCAGATATCTGGTGATGTAACTTTTCTTTCCATAATCCTTTTCTATATCCTGTAAACCTTTTCAATATATAATTTATATATCTTATCCATTTTAAAACAAAACTTCTATTGTTTATTGCAAAATGTGTAACCTTTCATTTTCTGTTTTTGCATCTTCTATTACTTAAAAATCAAAAATGCTGATATGGTACTATGTGTCTTTATTTTCCTCATATATATAATTAATATATTAACATACATTAAATGTATACTTGTTTTATTCCTTTATCCATTTGACCTGTATTCTTGAATATTTCTTTAACATTGTGTCATAGAATCTTGCTGAATTTATTTCAACAATACTTCTAATTCAGAAGGTCTGTTTCTTATTCTTTTAAAGAGACTTTTTTCTTAACATCTTTTTCATCTTCTCAAAATTACACTGAGATTACCTATCATAATGCTTTAAAAATTTTCAAAGATCTCTTGTTTCATCAAGCATTAAAGAGCTTTTTTGTCTTATTTGCACAGTCTTTCTCCTACATTATATGTGTTTTCCTCCTTAAAGTGTAGTGATTCTTGTTGGACCATTAAGAATGTGGGATCTTTCCGGAGTAGTTAAGAACAAAGAATTATATTTTATCTCATTGGCTTGGGTGGATTTCCTCAGCTGGTATTTGAATTATTTTGTTTCCTATTAGGCCTCCCTCAGGACTGGGAAGCCAACAAGTTGCTCTTGTGGGGATAAGAGTTGAGTGGGGAAGGACTGAGCTTGTGTACTGGTGGGTTTCCTTACATTATGAACAGAAAGGAGGTCAATTCAAGAAAAAATTTCAAAAAGGACTTCAGGTTGATATGGAAAAATATTTGCACTGTGTGTTTGTTTCATAGTAGTAAGAATCTACAGATGACCTAGAAGTCCATCAGTGGAAATGGGCCTATGGTTGATGCATGCTATGGGGAGCCATATAGAAGCTAGTTGCACTAAAATATATATACTAATAAATATGAAGGTAGAACTTTAAGATAGATCTTAAACGTATCATTTTAATTTCAGTAAGCACTAAAGAATAGGTGGTGAATGAATACAATCGGTGTGTCCATTTGACTCATAAATCACTCAACCTCTATTCCATCCTGTTTTTTGTGCCTGGTGTAATTTGCCTGTTAGTATTACAGATTGTTTAATCATAAAACCCACACTTCATATTTTATTAATCCAGGTAAAATTGACAAAGTGTTACTTTGTGCACTCTCTTGATTCTCCTTGTGTATATGTATGGGGCATCAAGGGTAAATCATGGGTTTTGAAATGCCTCACAGAGAGGCGCCCTCTATTAGGCATGGAAGAAATCTCCCAAACAAACATTGGTTGCCTAAGTACACTTAATATGGGGATTTTGGTTAATTTCTTCCTGTCTTTGGGGACACTGGGTAGTGGTTGTAGTAAAAGCTAATCATTCAGCTAATCATCACTTTCTACTTATATCCACCCAGCACCTTCTTTATAGAACAATAGCTTATCCAGCCTCAAACATCTTTCAGAAGACAAAGTCTTAGAGTCTCTAATACCCTGTAGAACAAATGTTTACTATTAAGTAGCTTAAGTGTCTGGGTTAAGAGGACATGAGCAACACAATTTACCACTCCCTTTTCTCCCCAGTTGTCAACTTCAGAATTAAAATGAAATTAGATCATTGCCATTTGATTAATATTTCATAATCAGTGACGCTACAAGTACCCAAGGGAAGAATGACTTATTTTGCATATATAATTTTTAAAATTTTTATCTTAAATGACAGTCTCTCTGTCTCTCCCTTTGTCTCTCTCTGTCTCTATCTCTCTCTTTAGGTTCTATCCTACCAGATTGGAAGATAATAATATTACTAAGAAAAATGTGCTTCTAGATGTTTTCTTATGCATCAAGGTTTTTAAAATTGGCAAGGCCTGCTGGGGGCCACTGGTCATCTCACATTTGTACTCATACATATACTTGTGGAAAAAGAAAACTATACCATTAAATAAACACGAGCTTCAACTTTTGTGTGTTTTTCTCTCTTCTCAGATTATCAGAGGCATGTTTTTATTAACAAAACTAACAAAAATTTCTAAATATTCTATGGAATTGATGCTGCTTCCTCATTTTCTCTCATTTATTAGTTTTTAAAGAAATAATTCCATGTAGTAAGCTATATGCTAATGTATGTCATGGTTAGCCTTAGCATTAGTAACTGCCTCTCAGTACTTGCTTTTCCTCTTCTCAATTTACGGAGTGAAAGTCCTGATCAAAGTGCACCCAGGGTTAAGATACAGTAATTTCATTTTGAATGATACCTTTTGTTGTAGCAGCTGAGCTCCATTTACTCCTTTGCCTGCCAAAGATGGCATTTTTGTACCCTATACATGGCATACTTTTCTCTTTTTTCTTCACTTACCTTTTTTCTTTTTATGGACTAAATTGGCTCCACATTCTAAGCTTAATGAGTATGTAGAGGTTGGCAGGCAAGAAAGAGTCATTTATCTAGAGGGCTGAGCCAGCTGCAAGGTACAGAGCTTTCATTTCATCTTGAGGAAATAGAACAGAAAATACCCTAATTTTATATTAATCTTCATGTTCACATGGGAAGCATTTTAGGAATCTTTGGGAAATATGGAATAGATTAGGCACACCATTAAAATTACCAGCATACTGCAGTGGTTAACACCTATTATGAAATAGTATCCAAAAAAAGTGAAGGTAGTTTTTAGAATCTGTATCAAATAGAATATATTAAAGAAATACCACTGTGGAAAGATTCAGTTTGTATGTATTCTTCCTCAACAACTATGCTTTAAAATTTAAATTCAAAAAGGCATTAGATGAGTAGTTACATAATGATTAGAAATGGGTCTTAGGACTAAGGAAAGCTTATTGAAACAGTCTGTTTAGCTACCATAGTGACTTTTGTTTATTTCTTTCAAAATGATGTTTTATGATGTTTTCACTATTATGATTTAAGAGGAAATATTTATATTTTATATATAAAATAAAAACAAATCAAGAGAGTTGTAAACTAAAGGGAATTAAAGTAATTAATTTGACTAATCTAGAAAAAATACATTATCAGAAATAGAAACCAACTCACAGAAAACATAGTTGACTCTAATATTACTTTGCATCCATCTTATATAAAAATGATATAGGGCTATTACCTACACCCAAGCTATATATTTTAAACCCCTTCAAGCTAAGTGCTATTTATAATATCCAAATCACAAGCAGTTACCCCAAACCTCTCTTCTTGCCATGATATTTACATTATGTCCAAATGACTACCTAACCAGTTATTGAAATCTGAAAATAATTTAAATCTGTTTTTAGGGACTTGTGAGACTCGGACAAATTACATTGGCTATGTTCTCCTTCTTACTTTTTTTACCTCTGTGCATTGCATGTAAGTTAAATTGAACATATAGGAAAGACTCACTTAAAGACCAGTTGGTAAGTCTATGTATCCCTCCCCACCACCAGTACCTTTCAAGATGCTTTCCTAAGTCTGTAGTTAACAATTAGCTCTGTTTCTCCTCCCAGTGTTTTTCTTCAGAAAAATCAGGCAAATTAATTTATCTCACTCATGTCTCTGAGTACTTAAAACCAGCACTTTAATTGGTTTCCTAATAAAGAGGCATTTATTGTACATAGTGTGACCTAAATAACTGCAGTATATACACCATGGTTACTTTTGTTGATGACTAAGGCACTGGTCAACAGGAGAACAATACATTGATCTATTACATGTGCCGATATTAAAAATGATTATTTTAATCTACTTAACATTGCATCTAAGTCAAATATAGCAAATATTTAGATCATTCCCTCCTCTGATTTGTACCAGTTTAGCAGAACATTCATGCTACTTTTTCAGAATCCTCCTTAACATAATGTTCCCAGCAGCCAATATTAATTGTTCAAAACTTCTGATGAAATAAAAACTATTTGACATTCCTGCTATAAAGAATGGAGATTAGTGGGGGATGAATATTTTTTGTTTAATGTAAGGTTAGTAAGTCTGAGCTGCTCTTCATGACTGTATTTCCCAGCTTGCTCTGTATTCCTACTCCCCTCTGCAGAACAGTTGCTCTCACAGTGAACTCACTGAGACTCAGCCACTGTCACTGAGGAGTGGAAATGTAGCTAGAGCAGGAATGAAGAAAAACAGCTTGTTAGGACAAATTCTGCTTGCTAGGCCTTCAGATTTCTCATCTGTTAAAATAAGTAATCTATGCTTAATATTTGGCGATCATTGAGGTCCCATTTAGGTCTATAGTAGTGTCACAACCCAGTGCCAAGGCAGTGGCTCCTGGGAAGCATTATGAATTAGGCTTCAAGTGTTTCACTTTTGAGATTTTAATACTCTGCTGTACTTTTTATGGTTTAATAGTATGCAGCTTTCATAGAAACAATTGTGTAGTTATTTAAAACACATCATAATTACCATGATGGTGCCTTTGCTAATGTGATGATCTGTTTGTGGTGAAATAGAGTTGCTTTTACTCCTACACAACTTTCCTGAAAGAAAACTATGTTTGTGGGTGAAATTACACTTTTGCTAATAAAGCATTATAATAATTTTTGAAATATATGTTCATGTCAAAATCACTTTTTTACACACAAGCAAAATATAGCAGTGCGTTACGACCACAAAACTGATGAATTCAAGGTCCAAAGACCTCTGCTGCCTTCTTGTTTCTTCCTTTTTATCTACAAAAAGTAAGCTTTTGTTTTTGAATTCTGAAGGTAAAAGGAAGTGGAAAGGATTGTCATTTCATTTTGACTAAATATTTCCTGTTATTTGGATTTTTTCATGGGAAAATATATATGATATGCTATCAAAGAAAAAGTGAAGCATAAAATTTACACCTGTATAAACAAATGCATAGAAAGAAGTCAGAAAGAAGACATATCAGATGTAACAGTAGCTGTCAGTGTAGTTAACATGAGTGATATGTTTTTTCTTTTCTCTTTTTTTATGAATTTTAAACTTGCCTTAATATTTTAAATATTTTTTCAATAACTACAAATGATTAAATGTTATAAATAATGTTTTAATAAATACATTTAAGTGAGTCTTACTGAGAAGGCTGAGGTCTTCTAAAGGAAGGAAAAAATGAACAAGGGGGAAAGTTTCTGAGTTCCCTGAGTTTACAACACAGGAGTCCTTTTCCCTGGCATACACAGGGTTCTAGTTAATTACTGTTCCTCCCCATCACTTCATGTATGTGGCACTTTCTTTAAGGCCTTTCTTTCTGCCTAGCCTTTCCCTAACCCTTATTCAGAGACATTTTCTCTTCCTCTCTGCTCCTGTTTCACTCTTGATTTTCTCTTATGTTTGTTAGCAAAGTCTGCTGTCTTGTGGCTTATTTTTTGTTGGCTTATTACTTCAAAAGAGAAAAAGTTTCTTCCAGTTATTGGACAAGTTTTGTTTGTTTGTTTGTTTGTTTTTTGTGGTACGCGGGCCTCTCACTGTTGTGGCCTCTCCCGTTGGGGAGCACAGGCTCCGGACGCGCAGGCTCAGCGGTCGTGGCTCACGGACGCATGTGGGATCTTCCCGGACCGGGGCACGAACCCATGTCCCCTGCATCGGCAGGCAGACTCTCAACCACTGCGCCACCAGGGAAGGCCTACCGGGCAAGTTTTATTTCTTTTTCCATACCTCCAAATTGTTTAATATTAATTTTTAAAATAATTCTCATTTTACTTGAGGGTTCACATTTTCTCACTCACAATATTAAGGAAAGAGATTTAAGAAACCAGAAATATTGAAAATTTATATTTTCTACTAAATTCACCCTTTGTAATAGGTAATGGAAATTCTAGCCACATCCTTTGTTTTCCTTTACTGTATTATCATCATTTTTTTTTCCCTTGGGTGGCATATGTGTTACACAACCTGTTTATCTTGCAGAATTCTCTTTCTAAAATGCCTAGATTGTAATTTTAAATGTTGATAAAAATCACAGCAGTATAAATGCTAATGAATCCTTCCCTCAAAAAGTAGTACTAATAAATATTAGCAATGAATGAAAAACTTGGGCAATACAAGGGGGACTCTCCTGGTTGGTGACTCTAGGTTTATTCAAACTATGAAAATAAGGAGATATTATTACCATGCTCTGACTTTGCTCAGATCAATGATGAAACATTTTACTGCAGAGAATATTAAAATTCTCATGACACAATCACACAACATGTTTAATCTTGGTCAGGAAAGGCAGGTTTTTCAAAAACTTTTACAACTTCCTTAGAAACTGTAGTATTGAAATCAAATACCACTTAGCCAAATGTATCCCAGTTATTCAAATAAGTGATACCATGTTTTACAACTAATGGTATATAGTGCTGGGACCATTGGGAAAAAACCTAGAAGGTCAGAAAGAAGTTATTATTTTTTTATCTTTGGATTTTTTTAAATAACATAACTGAAATACTTCAGTGTTTGGGAGCAATATACAGTGCTACAATCAATGCTTTATATCCAGTCCTATAAATTTTGTAATAATATAAGCATTATTTCATAAACTCATATTTTAATATTTCCATATTGTTACTCTTTTTCTTTATTTTCAGTTGGAATTTCCATAACAGACATTGAAATGTTTAGACTAATTTTCTTTTTTTTAAAAAAACAAACTAAAACAAATCCCTCACATTATTTCAATTTCAGCCTATTTGTACTTAAAAATTTTTCCCCAATCTTTAATTTCATCAGTATTTTTTCAAATTTTTACTCAGTAGAACAGGGTTTTTACTATCAGTGTAATTTTATGAATATTTTTTAAAATGTAAAAACTGTATTTACAATGAAAAATCATAATAATGCAATAGAATGGCTATGACTCAAAACAATGTCATGGAAAAACTGTTATTTCTAGTCAGACTTTCTAACTAGTCCATGTTTGCAGGATATATAATTTAATAAGTTTTTAAAACAATTTACTTACAATAAAATTTGCCAGTTCAATGAGTTTATACAAATGTATAAAGTAATACAACTAACACCATCATCATGATATAGAACTTATATATCACGCCAGTTGTTCCTCTGTACCCCCTTATAGTCAAGCCCCATCCTCAACTATTAGTGTCTCGAAAACACTGTTGTGCTCTATAATTTTGTCTTATCAAAAATTTCATATAAATAGTATTTAAAAGTATATAATATTGTATCTAGTTTCTTTCACTTAGCTTAATGATCTTGAGATTCATTCAAGTTGTTGTGTGTATCTGTAGTTTCGTCTTTTTTATTGCCAAGTAGCATTCCATACTGTGGACATACCAGTTTGTTTTTCTTATTCTCTGATGATCATTTGGATTGTTTCTGTTTGGGGGTATTATGAGTAAAACTGCTATGAATAGTTGAGTACAAGCCTTTTTTGGACAAATATTTTCACTGACCTTGGGTAAATAAAAAAAAGCAGGATTGCTGAGTTTAGGGGAGGTATATGTTAAAATTTATAAGAGTATGACAAAATATTTTTCAAATATGTACTATTTTTTCATTCCCACTGTCAATTAATGAGGCATTTAGCATTGTCAGTCTTTCTAATTTTACCACTGCTGTGTGTATACTAATATCTTACCATGGTCTAATGTGTTTCCCTAATGACTGATGATATTGAGCATCTATATATGTGCTTATTTTTCATTTGTAAATCTTCTTCCAAGAGTTCTAGTCAAGTCCTTTGTCCATGTTTTTTTATCAGGGTGATTATCACCTTATTATTGGACTATAAACTTTTACAGCTCTTTGTATCCTGGATCCATGTCCTTTATCAGATTTATGTTCTGCAAATACTTTCTCCCAATCAGTTGTTTGAATTTTTAATTTCTTAAAATTTACTATAAAGTGTGAAATTGTTTTCAATTTGAAAACTCCAATTTGTCATCTAAAATTTTTTGTCGTTCATGTTCCTTTTTCTCTTCTAAGAAATGTGTTGTTAAACCAAGATATATAATATTTTCTCCTTTGTTTTATTCTAGAAATTTTAGTTTTGTCTATAACATTTAAGTTTAAGATCACATTTTGAATTAATTTTTGTACATGATCTGTGGTAAGGCCAAGTTTTTGTTGATATATATCAAATACATATGTGTGTGTGTGTGTATATATATATATATATATATGCATTTGGATATTCAATTGCTCCACTGTAATTTGCTGAACAAGCCATCTTTCCCAAAGTGAATTATTTACAGTGGCATATTTCTCAAAACGAGTTGACTGTATATATGTGTGTCAGTCTATTTCTACAATCGCAATTCTTTCTAAATAATTTTTACATCTATCCTTCTTGCAATACCATACTTTCTTGATTAGTGTATCTTTACAGTAACTCCTAAAATCAACACTTGGATTGCTCTTACCCCTTAGCTATTGTGAATAATGCTGTTATTAACATTAGCGTAAAAGTACTTATTCAAGTTCCTGTTTTCAATTCTTGTGGTTATATATGAAAAAGTAGAATTACTGAATCACATTGTAATTAAATTTTAATTAATGATTTTATAGTGATTGCATCATTTTACATTCCCACCAACAGTGCCCAAGGGTGCCAGTTTCTCTACATCCTCAACAAGACTTGCTAATTTTTGTTGCTATTTTTTTCTAGATAATAGCCATCCTAATGAGTATGAGGGGAATATCTCACTGTAGTCTTAATGAATTTCCCTAATGATTAGAGATGTTGAGAATCTTTTCATGCACTTATTGGTTACATGTGTATCTTCTTTGGAGAAATGTCTGCTCATTCCTTTGCACATTTTTAAGTAGGGTTATTTATTTTTATTGTTATTGTTGAGTTGTAGGTGTCCTTTACATATTCTGGATATTAAATCCTTTTCAGGTATATGATTTTCAGATATTTTCTTTCATTTCTTAGTTTGCATTTTTACTCTGTTGATTATGTCCTTTGGATGCACAGATGTTTAAAATTTTGATATAGTCCAAATTATTTTTTTCTTGGTTACCTGTGCTTTTGATATCATATGCAGGAAATCATTGCCAAATCTAATGTCATGAAACTTTTCCCCTATGATTTCTTACAAGAATATTATAGCTTTAGCTCTCACATTTAGGTATTTGATCAATTTTGAACTAATTTGTTTGTGCTATAAGATAAGGGACCACCTCATTCTTTTGCATGTGCATATTAAGTTTTCCCAATATTATTGTTTACAAATGCTGTCCTTCCTTCATTGAATGATCTTGCTCCCCTTGTTGAAACATTTGACTATATATACACGTGGTTATTTCTGAGCTCTTGTTTTATTCTATGGGTCTAAATATGTTTTTATACAAGTACTATACTGTTTTAAATACTCTAACTTTATATTATATTTTTAAATCAGGAAGTGTGAGACCAACTTTGTTATTTTTCAAGATTGCTTTGGCTATCTATAGTCCCTTGAGATTCCATTTCAACTTTAGGATGAATTTTTGTACTTCTGCAAAAAACATTATTGGGGGCCTGATAGGCATTGAATTGAAACTGTAGATTGGTTTGGGTAATATTTACATCTTAACAATATTATATTTTGCAATCCATGAACACAGGATGTCTTTCCATTTCTTGAAGTCTTCTTCAATTTTTTTCAACATTTTGTAGCTTTCATTGTAAAAAAAATTTTATATACTTAGTTACATTTATTTTTCAGAATGTAAATCTTTTTGATGTTATTGTAAATTGAATTGCTGTCCTGATTTACTTTCCAACTTGTTTCAACATTACTGTATAAAAATGCAGTTGATTTTTGTGTTAATTTTGTATCCTGCAACTTTGTTGAACTTATTAGTTCTAAGAATTTTTGTTTTGTTTTGTTTGTAGTGTGAAATCATTAGGCTTTTCTATATATAAGATCATGTCACCTGAAAACAGAGATACATTTGCTTCTTCCTTTCCAATTTGAAGGCCTCTTATTTATTTTTCTTGCCCAATTGCTCTGGCTAGAACTTCCAGTTGAATAGAAGTGGTGAAAGCAGGCATCCTTGTTTTGTTTCCAATCTTAGAGGAAAAGCTTTCAGTCTTTGACTATTGAGTGTGATGTTAGCTGTGAGCACACTTGAATTTTAACCTAAAAACATCATTTCCTCTCTTTTAGTTTTTAAATGATTTGGAATTATTTATTTTTATAACTTGAGTGTCCCTTTAAAATTATTTTCTATTATTTTTAATATATATTTCTGTCAGGAATATGAAGAAAGTTTGAAATATATATCAGATGTATTGGGTTGGCCAAAATGTTTTTTTGGGTTTTTCCATAACATGTTATGGAAAAACCTGAATGAACTTTTTGGCCAACCCAATACTATAATTATAAACAACTAAGAAATGTTGAGATTTTAATAAAATTACATTAAAGAACAAATAACTATGTCTAGCTATGTAATTGACAATCTCATTTGTAAAAACCTGGTAAATATCCAAAATCCAATGGTGTATAGCCCACGAATTTGTCCCTTAAGAGGTATTTTGAAACTGACACCATAGTTCTAAATCCCTATACATATTTTTGCCAATGTATAAACTCCAGTTTAGTTGTGTTTCTGTTTTGTTGTTTTACAAACTGAAAAATAATAATAGCAATAATAATGCTAACTGGAAGATGCCTTTCACATTATAGCAATTGATTGAAAGCATAGACTATCAGCCACCATTTATTCAAAGTCTACGTGCCCACATAAATTGTACTAATTTTCTTCCTTTTAATAAATGGTCACTTTTGTGCTTTCAAATTTCCTAACTTGGCCTGTGAAACTGATATATTCTTGAATGTGTCATGTTTTGAATTTTGAAATGAGACATTCAAAGTAAAATATACTGCATGGGAAATCAGTTCTTGAAGATTTGAACTAAACCTAGTAGTGTTTGCAAGTTTTAAACTCAATGCTATTTTAATTTGACTCAGAAGAAAAGCAAACCTGTAAGCTGCCAAAGATTTACATGCTTAATTCCACTGCTCTATGTTACAGTGATAAAACCATTTGAGAAGGCATGAGTGGGGAGGCCCAAGGAAAACATTAAACTTCAGTGGAAAATTAAGCCATGTGTTTTATAGCCACAATTGATTATAAACTCCAGAGAATTAAGCTACTGTATTTGGGACTCTCAAGACAGATAAAAACACAATGATGGAGCAGCCAAGTAGGCAGTTTTTGGAGTTCAGTCATTATTGGTTTCTAAAGTTTTAAATGTAATGGTGAACTCCTGGGTCTCTTCTTTTGTTTGACTTAAACTATACAGTCATTGTCATGTTTTAAAAATATTGATTTTGGAGCAATTTCCAGAAATATTCAGAGACAGTGATATCACATCATCACATAGCACTTATTAGATATTCCCTAGGGGAAATTTAGGTAAATACAAGAATGTATAAACTCTTAAAAATGAACATTTCCTAGTAAACAGAAATAACTATATAATCAGTGTTTCTACTATATGTTTATACATTTTCTTAGGCAGTAGATTAAGAAAGTTTAACAGGTAAAATAAAGGCTTATATTATAGTAAGATATTAGAATAGATAGTAAGAAGTGTACTTTAGTGATAAAACCTATTAAGTATTGCATTGAGCAAATTATCCTAAAATAGTGTATGTTTAGTTAGAGCAAAAGTTCAGGGAAATGGCTTCTGTAGTCATCTTTTCCTCTGGCATAGGTTTTGCTTTGAGCTTTTTCCTTTTATGAATGAGGAACATTCCACATATCAGTAGTTCTGAAGCCAACATAGAATTGGAAATTTACTGTATGGCATACCTTAGAATTCCTTAATTGATTTTAATTACACTGTATCTACATGTTAGTGGACTTGGAGAATGGAGTAAAACCATTACAGTCAAGAAGGTATGTTAGATTCCATGTATGAGTTCAATTGTTTTAATCAAGGCACCTTTATATAGAACTGAAAACAGACCTCAGTTACAACCTGATGTGTTTGCCTCAGCATTCTTTTTTTTTAAACCAAATGAATAGTATATTTGTGAAAAGTTAAGATTAACAGAAAACAATTAGTTTTTTTCCACGCAATTGATGCCAACAAGTAAAAATGGATTACTTGCTGATCCTTAAAAATTGAAAATGCAGTTAATTGAGTCTAATTAGTCTAATAATAATTAATTACAAATAATTAAAGTCATCTTTCCTGATATTTACGTTTTGAGGGAAAATTACTGCTTTTCTTATGTTTCTTCCTTTCTCCCTCCTTCCTTTTCTCCTCCCCTCCTTTCCTCTCTTCCTTCCTCCTTTCTTCCCTTTCTTCAACCATCCTCCTGTTCTTCCTTCCTTCCTTCCTTCATTTCTTCCACTTTTAATTTTTACATTTAAAAAATAGCAGTTACATATTTAATTAGATTATGACAGTCTACCTTAAAATATGTCAGACATCCTCTATAATGGTTTCAGTTTTATATTCAAACATTAAAGTATAAAATAAAATAGCTCTTTATGGTAATGCAGTCTATTATATTAATGTAATACATATCAAATGTATAATTAATTTGATAGTATTTTTTATTTACTTATGAAAACTTTTGACTGAATTTGCCTTATAATATGGCTTTGACTACAATTTTTTAATATATTATCAATAACTCTATGAAGCAGTTAAATCATCTGATGGTTTTGTCCCCATCAGCGGCTAAAACCCAGTAAGACAAAACACTATGAAAAGCCATATGGCACATAGAAATACTGGAACTTGAATCCATATTTGAATACTACTTTCCATTATTTCTATAGGAATCAACATGATGCATTGAAGTGTTTTCTAAATATGGCTTAGATTTAGGAGATAGTTTTTATGTAATTTCCTTAGCTAAAGTTATCTGGAAACAGGGCCCAAAACAAGGGTTAAACTGACAGTGTTATCTGGGAGAGCAAATCCAAGGTGAAGAGAAAGAGTGGTGAGACAAGGAAGGATGTGAGTTAAAGCAAATTCATGCAAAACAATGCTGGCTACCACTTTAAGAAAAGTTGGAAAGAGAGCATTTCCTGGCAGTCCAGTGGTTAGGACTCTGCTGTTCCACTGCTGGGGGCCCAGGTTTGATCCCTGGTGGGGAAAATAAGATCCTGCAAGCCATGTGGTGCAGCCAAAAAAATTTTTTTTTTAATTTACAAAAGAATATCCAGGGTTTTTAATAAAATTTATTTTAAAAAATAGAAAAGTTAAAAAGAGACACAGTCTCTTTCTGTGTCTAAGCTGGTGCATGTAAGATCTCTGGGCACACATCAAGGGGAGCCATGCCATAGCCATGCTTCCATGAAAGCAAGGAAAGGGATTTTATCTTCTGGACTCCTTCTGCCTCCTAGTTCCCATTGGTCAAAGTTTGCTTCTCTGGAAATTAGCTCCCCTGCAGGTACAGGTGTAATCATTTGACCCAGTTTATAGGGTTATGAAAGGCAGATTTTAGGCCCTGTAGTTGGTCTTTCACACAATTTCAGAGGTAATGCTCGTAGCCAGAGTCCCTGTTTCTATGGCTGTTCAGCCTGGCTGTGCAATAGGAATAGTGACTAGTTAGCCTCATACAGTGGAACCCAAGACATGGATGAGTAAATCAGTGGAGGCCAATATAGTGCTAAATGGAGGAGCTATTTTATTCTCATGTCTTTTCCACCCAAAAGATTTTGTACGAGCTTCTTATATTTGTGTCCTGGTTGTTATCTTCCAGGGTTCATTACTAAAACCCTGTGTTCTCTCCTACATGTCAAGACCTCAACTCTTCCTCTTCATCTAAAGCCTTGGGTCCCACTATTTCTCTGGAAGTAAATTGTCAGCTTGCTCCTACTCCCACCATTATAGCTTCACAGTCTCAGCACCTCTTCCCTCAGCATTCCTACCTTTAAATTTTTAGGTTTGCTTCCCATTCTTCAGCTCTTTAAAGTTTTCTCAATCCTCCCATTCCTGGTCCTTCACCTTAGATGCAGTTTACCTCTCTGCTCAAGTTTTTAACTGTCAGACTCTCATCTGCTTTCAGCAGATCATCCCGTAAAAAAACCCACACCCACCTCTCACAAGGAATCCAGCCCTCTCTGCCCACACTGTACTTTCCATATCCTGTTTCCTGCGCCTTAGTGCCAACCTTTGTAAATGCACATGTAAAAACACGTGCCTCTCTCTAGGCTCTGCCCCCTTCCAGTTACTCTGTTGTTTTTAATCCTATATTTTAAATTCCTTATTGCATTGTTTTTCACTTTTTTTCTGGATTCTCCTTCATTTGCTTATGGAAGGATTGAGGAAAATTTTTTCTTTTTAATTTTCCAAATCTTACTACCTGGACTCCTAATCTCTAAAATAAATGAAGATACCACTTTTCAGTTCCAATGTGGTGTAAGAGGTATCTCTCTGAAGAATAAAAATTAGAGGGATCTAGAGAATGGAGGACTTGACCTTTCTCTCTCTTCTTGGTGATTGTACTCTCTTTCAGGGATGTTTAAATTCCATAGGCTGCAGGAGGAGTTCTGGAGCCTAAGAGTCAAGTGGAAGGTTTTTCCACAGAATTGGTTGGTTTTGAGTTATGGATAAGTCATCTGTCCATGGAATGGGAGTACATTCCAGGAGAGGCTACTGTGACTCTCCATCTAGCAATTGGTAGACATATGAGATATTCAAGTAGTTCAATGTCATGGAAAAACTTACGTTTGGTATATAATGAATAGATAAATTTTGGGAACACTGGTAAAGTGGAAATGTCATGAAGTTTGGGGTGAGAAAAAACCGCAGTTTAGATGCAAGTTGTGTTACTAACAACAAGGCATACATTAATTTGGTTAATTTTTTTAATTCATTTTACTGAATTTTAGTTTCCTCGTATTCCAAAAAATGAAAAAATAAATTATGACACTGTAAGGATAGTGAGGCTATTAGAAGAGGTGAATAATATAAAGCATCTGAAACATAATAAACATTCAATACATAGGTACTCCCTTCTTTCCAGTCCTCTTTCTACCTTACAAAACACCTTAAAATATGTGTGCAGTATGTAGTTGTCATGAGGAAAACATTTACTTACTTAATGAAAGAAAATTTATAGTAGTATTTAAATTGCCTCTGGTGAGGTTTATGTGGAAAAGTTTAAAGCCAAACCTCTTTTTCTGTTTGTGTGTGTGTGTGTGTATGTAAATAAATCCTCTCTGAGGACAATACATTGTGAGGTAGGGGCATTATGGAAGTCTTCTGGAGGAAAGTGAATAGATGTCTTGCAAGACTGGGAGGGAAGCAGACATTTTCAGGCCCTCCAGGAAGCAGAGCCTATATCATGGTCCCTATATCATGATATATAATGGCAACTTGGACAGAGGCAGAACTTTAAGGGAAGCATCTGTGTGGTACAATTATGGAGGTTTGCCAGGACTGTTGCCCACACCCAGTACACCTTCACTAGCATTAGAAAAGGTACCTTTTCCTCTAGGATGCAATCAAGTACAAGGGCTTGTGGTCTGGCGAGTGGAGGCCTCTGTTCCTCCAGAGGTCCAATCTTCCTACCAAATGTAGTTACCTAGGAAGGCTTCCCCAAAACTCCAGGCCCACATCTTTCAGAGAATTATTACTGCCACTTTCAGAGGCCACGTGGACTTCAATAATAATCACATGAGCCTGACTATTATGTATTGGAGACTTTCAGCCCTTTTCCTGATTTTTGATGGTCATAAAGCCACCCTTCCCCCCAGATCCTTGAAAACTTCCCCAAAGTCTGAAACCAAGTGCCTGTGTCAACATGGTGGATTGGTTGCTAGAATTCAGACTTAATTTCATTTAAAGGAAATGCTGTATTGCAAAATTTCTTGCACATCTGAGTTTCTCAGATTTGATTTATAAAGTTTGTGAATTTAAACTTTCTGGATAATTAAATTGCATCTCGTTTGTATTCTAGAAAGAGTTTAGAAAGAACTGATAAAATATATATTAAATGATTATTTTTCATATAGTTGGACCCATGAGGTTTTTTTTTTTTTTTTTTTTGTGGTACACAGGCCTCTCACTGTTGTAGCCTCTCCCATTGTGGAGCACAGGCTCCGGACGCGCAGGCTCAGCAGCCATGGCTCACGGGCCTAGCCGCTCCGTGGCATGTGGGATCTTCCTGGCCCGGGGCACGAGTCCGCGTCCCCTGCATTGGCAGGCGGACTCTCAACTACTGCGCCACCAGGGAAGCCCCAGACCCATGAGTTTTTAAGCGTAAAAGAAGAAACCATTTCATGAAAAAGGACATACTACTTAGAAACTAATTCATAGAATGAATATAGAGAGAGTTCACAGTGTAAAATTTTATAAAATATACGGATGACTATAAAATTGTCCTTGGTTTCAAAATCCAGTTTCTAGTTTATTATTCTGTGATGATTTCACTAAAATTAAAATATTTAATCTGGTTCACTTGAGAAACAATTAGTCATCTAGAGCAAAGTCTTTACTAAAAAGTATACTATTGAATATATATAATAACGTCAGCCTCTGAACCATTGAATATAAGTACCCTTGAGTACACAGGCTTTCCTTTACATGGTACCAGATTTTTTTCTCAAATAATCTCCAGTAACTAAGTAGAGTCTGAAATATGAGACAAAAAGTTTCAAAAATTTTAGATATCTGTATATAATGTTATGTTCTTATTAAGGAAAAATTTAAGACTTTTTTTTTTTTTTTTTGCATGGGCCTCTCACCGTCGTGGCCTCTCCCGCTGTGGAGCACAGGCTCCAGACGCACGGGCTCAGCAGCCGTGGCCCACGGGCCCAGCAGCTCCACGGCACGCGGGATCCCCCCAAACCAGGGCACGAACCCGCATCCCCTGCACCGGCAGGCGGACTCCCAACCACTGCGCCACCAGGGAAGCCCAAGACTTCTTTTAATAGAGTGTATCTGTCACCCTTAGCAAAATCATTTCCTATTAATTCTATTTAAATATTAAATCTATTTAAAAAGAAACTGGAAAAAATTGTAATAAAATAGATTTTCAATAAGGTAAATCTGTTTGATTCCTATATTAGTTGCTTGAAAATTGTTTGATCCTGGGCAATTAACATGTCCAATTATAAGTTATGTCTTCAGTGATAAGATATTTTCAACATCATATTTCTAGTATAAGGACAAAACAAGGTTCATTATTGTATTAATAGTATACTGAGAAATATCCATTTATGCACAGCAAATTGATAAAAGATATCAAAAATTAGTCTTATCTATTCATGAAATTAAATCTCAAACAAAATTTGTAAGTCTATTTCAATTTGCTATTGCTTTTGAAAATAGAATTTTCATTATTTTTACTCTGAAACCATCAACCCACCACCATTGGAAATCTTAAGGTTTAAGGACATTGCAACTATTAGTGTTCATCATGGAGAGATCCTGATGAGAATGCAACCAACCTAAAGATAAGCAGCCTAACAAAAGCAGAGAAAGAGATAATGCTGATGCAGTAACTTCACTAACTGTAATCAGCATGTGAAAGCAGGAAAAAATGTATTAAGTACAGTTATATGAATCAATCAACTTTCCTTTCTGCTTAAAAAATTTTGAATTCTGATATTTAATCAGTTATGCTAAAATTATATGATTTACTAAGTAAAGACTTTTATTTTCTGATACCCTTATTTTCTTTAAACACGTTCAGTTCTATTCCGTGATTTGAATTTTTACATGTGTTTAGAAAAGAGGATATCATCTAATGTATGGCAGTTAATATTTTGTAGGAGAGGTGTTATATGATAATGACTCAGGATCTACTTGATCAAAACTAATTTTAACGCCAACTACTGACTACATATTAATGAACAAGAGTTGTACATTTTTATGGGGTTTTTTCTTTGCCTTTTGAAAAGGCAAAGGCTTGACATTTATTTATCTTTCTCTTAGCAACTGGTGTATTCTTAAATCAACGTATTCCTGAAAACATAATTAATAGAAAATATTAAAACTAATGTGGAGAAGTTGTCACTGTGTTGAATTTTTAAATTTTTTTTCTGTATTACTTTGAATGAATAAAAACTGAAACAAAATAGGTGTATATGTATAGCAACATTGTCATTGAGCTAAACAAGACAAAACGAACTCTTTCCTGTTCAGGTTACTATTGAAACTACAGCAAACGAAATATTTCACAGGGATGTTTTTCACTTAGCTCATTTACATAGGCATATTAGGCCTAATTAGTATTTTTTAGTCATAAGTTATTCTTAATAACCTGAGGACTATTGCATTAGTGTTACAATTTACAGTTTTATAAGGAAAGCAAGTTCAAGAAGGGACAATCCCCTAATTTGTATGTGCTAATTAGAAAGATATTAATTCTAATTTTTAAATCAGTAATTTAATATTTTTGGTAAACTAGGACAAGATAGTAATTCTAATTAGTTAGACCAAATTGTTACTAAATGAAACCAATTTAATAGTCCCTTTGAACCTGTTAAGAAAAATTTGGTTGTAATAAATATCTCTGTGTACTGTTTTGACCTCTGCTTCAGCTATGCAATCCGATTTTATTTTAAATGTTTTCTCAGGTACAGGACTCTATGATTAATATCTCTTGCTGTGTTATCTCTGCTGCTAATGAAAAACATTGGGTGTTCTTTCACTTCACAGAATGCAAACACAGATGAAAAAATTTCACAGGTGAACTCCTTATGAACACTTCTAATTGCTTAGGAACAGTGTTTGAATATCTCAAGTAATTTGCCATTATTATAATAAATAGCATAAACTGTAATTTTTCATAGTAATTAACTTGTGTCAGCACCATTATTTTTCATTAATTATAAATGAGAAAGAATGAAAGAACACCCGCAGGAACAGATGTGCAAAATTGTCTCTTAGATTCTGTTTTGTTTTTTCCTACTCAATATACTGTTTTGGGTATACTATCAAGCCTGGAGAAAATTCAGATGGTAATGCCTCTTTGGCGCAGAAAGGGACAAAGGATATTTAATTAGGTTGTTGCCTGTGAAGTTAAGCATTTTAATAAAAAAAAAATTGTTATTGACATCCCAGATTAAACTACAGTGGGAAAAAAGAAAACACCTTACCTTTGGTAAATGCAGCCAAGATAATCTGAGAAAATGTATTTTGATCATCTTTTTCTTATGTTAGAAAAACTATCTATTTTTGCCAGATTTTAAGCCTATAGTGTGTTAATTGAATTCTAATTTAAAAAGAAATAAAGCAAAGAAGGAAAGAGGAAGAAGAGAGGGTAATTTTTGCGTGGTTGGATGTCTTTGTTTTGTAATTTTACACAACAGCTTTTGGGTGGTTGGATGTCTTTGGGTGGTTGGATGTCTTTGTTTTGTAATTTTACACAACAGCTTTCATGCTGTTTCCAGAGGACAGAATACAGGTATGTCTTGGGTATTTTTGTTTTATATCCATTTCTTTTAACCTCTTATAAAATATTTAACTGTGTTGTCCTTCTCGATTTTTGTACCTTAGGCTTGTTATAGGCATGAAAGTCCTAAAATCATTGTGCTGTAAATTTGCTATGACTTCATTCATTAAGATATAACCTAAATAGCAGAAATCTAGAGATATCATGCTTACTCTTGGCTTTTTACAAGTTTTGGTCAGGACTGTCCTCAGAATCATTCATACTGCATGTTGTCCAAAAAGGCTGAGCTGCCAATTTTATCCAATGTGAATTCCTCTGGAAAACAAATGTCAGGTGAACAAAAGAGTCCATGGCTAAATACATTTGGGACAAGTTGACAACATTAAACAAGATTTTTTTTAACTTCAGGATTTTTTTTTTTTTTTGCGGTACGTGGGCCTCTCACTGTTGTGGCCTCTCCCGTTGCGGAGCACAGGCTCCGGACACACAGGCTCAGCAGCCATGGCTCACGGGCGCAGCCGCTCCGCGGCATGTGGGATCTTCCCAGACCGGGGCATGAACCCGTGTCCCCTGCATCGGCAGGTGGACTCTCAACCACTGCGCCACCAGGGAAGCCCTAACTTCAGGATTTTTAAGGGCTTATGAATTGGTGATGTTTCTGTGACTCTCCAGGAGGAAAGTAGAACAGTCATAGAACATTCATTGATTCTCAAACATTTTTCTGATACTGTAACCACACTTTCCATAACTCATGAGTCTCACAGTATGTATTAGAAATATGTACCTCTGGCATTCTCTGAAGGAAGTGGTGCTAAAGAAGAGGAAGAATTATTTCTTTTCTGTTGTCAAAGGCTATTTATCCGAATGAGATCAAGGATGAGGAGTGCAGAAGTTTGAATGAGGGAAAGTCTGCTCTTTATTTTATCATGTTTCTTCTCAGCTTTGATCCACTTATTTGTCCTTAGCTTATTGAATCCCTCTAGATTTATCCTATGTTTCACATGCTGTTTTACTCTCTAAACCCAATTAAAATGTTTCTGCCTTATATCACAATTTTGAACAGAACTTTAATAGAGGAACTTCAAACAGGGTAGTAATAGTGGGCTTTTTTCCCACTGGAACTGCTGAATCAAAAACTACTAACCCAGATAAGCAATATATATATATATATTTAATTTTTAGTCTTACACCAACACTTGCTTACATTTAGGATTATGATGATGATTAAATGAGATGACATATAATATATGAGTGAGGTTAGCAGAGTTCCTGGGATTCAGTGGCTATTTATCAAACCTTATTCTATTTCTCCCCAATTTTGTTTGTATTCTAAGGAGTATGCATTATTCTCCTTCAATAATTTTAACTTACAAAAATGGGTTAAATAAATGCAACCAGGTAAAATATTTCCCTTCTTGATTTTAATTATGGACTTTTAATCTTTTAATATCCTACTTCTCAAATGTTTCTGCCAAAGCATCCTTAATGTGAAAGAAAGGAAAAATGTACCTACACAGATATGTGGGCACTTGCTACAGGTGTAGACATTTTCAGAAGTCTCTTCAGTAATTCTAAAATTATGAAAAGAAATTTTAATTCCTAATATCCCATTTTAGTTACATTTCCTTCAAAATTTCAAGTAAACTTGAAAATAAAAAAAATCTATATAATGTTTGTATTACTATAACTTCCATATTAGTTTCCTTGGAGTGCTGTAACAAAATACCATGAATTTGGTGAAAAAAGAACATAAGTTTGTTGCCTCACAGTTTTGGGGGTCAGAAGTCTGAAATTAGGGTGTTGGTAGGACAGCCCCTCCTCTGGTGACAATAGAGCACCTTCCATTCCTTGCCTCTTCCAGCTTCTGGTGGCTCCAGTCACCCTGGCTCATGGCTACATCACTCGAATCTGCCTCCATGGTCAAATTGCCTCTTCCTCTTTTGTGTATTCTCCTCTCCTGTCTGTCTCAACCCTCCTTCTGTCTTTCTGCTGTAAGGACACTTGTCATTGGATTTAGGGTTCCCCAGGGTAATCCAGGAATAACACATCTCAGGATCTTCAAATAAACCACATCTGCAAAAGATTCCTTTTCCAACTAAGAAGACATTCATAGATTCCAAGGATTTGCCCTAGATAGCTTTCGGGCTGCGGGAGGCCTTTCTCAACCAACCACAATTTCCCATAGATATTGGCTCTCAGCTAATTACCCTGAAAATAAGGCTTTCTTGTTAAAACATTTTTTAAGTAAGACCTGATGGGATGACTAACATGGATGCAAAGTAAGAGGAAGAGAAATCTTTATTCAAGATTTGATTCCATGAGGATAAATATTATGTCTGTAGCATACTCAAAATGGATAGGCAGAGGAAAGGTAGCTCTCCTCTGACCATGCTTCCCATGGTGTAAGTAGGAGATTTATACCCATTTAAGAGATTTATACCTATTTATTTATACTTATTTTGCACCTATTTATTTGTACCTATCATTTATTTATACGTATTTAAGAGATTTTTACTTAGTTTAAGAGAATTGCTTAAGGTCAATTTCACTGTACCACAAGTAACAAGCTAACACCTAGAGATGTCATTTGTACCACCTTTGAAACATCTTACTTTTCTACAAAATGATATTCACACCAAATTTGTTATAAGCTTGTGACTAGGATATTCTTTTTGTTTGTTTATTTGTTTGTTTGCGGTACATGGGCCTCTCACTGTTGTGGCCTCTCCCGTTGCATAGCGCAGGCTCCGGACGCGCAGGCTCAGTGGCCATGGCTCACGGTCCTAGCCGCTCCGCGGCATGTGGGATCTTCCCGGACCGGGGCACAAACCTGTGTCCCCTGCATCGGCAGGTGGACTCTCAACCACTGCGCCACCAGGGAAGCCTAGGTTATTCTTAAGTGTGTTATTTCTATAAATATATTGGTCTCTGCTATTCAGTGTGCCGATATGAAGTGATGAATACCTGCAGGCTAAGTTTTTGGTAAATAAATAGTTAAAATGTATCTTTCCTCTGACATAGAATAGTAATAGGAGTTAGAAGCATATGTACATATATATATATATATATATATATATATATATATATATATATATATATATATATATATATATATGGTTTTATTTAGCTATGGTTTCTAGAGCCGCATTTTTTGGTAAGCTATGATTAAATATTCATCTTAGGTCAATTAAGAGAAGACTGGCAAAAAGGTTATTTTACAATAAATGCCACGTTTCCTTCCATTTAAGTATATTCCTCTGTTGTCTTATCTCATTTCAACCAATGTCCCCTTCCTCCCTATTTGCCTCCTTGGCCCCATGATATTTGCTCTTGTTGTTCTTCCTACCTGGAATGTCCTTACCCCAAATATTTGCAGAGTCTGGTCTCTTGTATCCTTCAAGTCTTTGCTCAGATGACACATCTTCAATGATCCCCTATTTAACACTGCAAATTTTCCATCATTGGAACGCATTTTCCCCTTTTATTATATTAACTTTTCTCCATAGCATTTAATATTTTGCAGTGCAATACAAAATATAATTTATTGTCCATATCTCTCCACTAAAAGGTCTCTTTTTGGAGGCAAAAGGCTTTTCTGTTTCTTGTTAAGGTCCCTGAAATTTTGTAAACACTTGGAACACACCTAGCTCTTGGTGGGTTCTCAATAAATACATGTTGAATAAATTTACAAAAAATATCTTATTGAGCCTCTTGTTGTGGTGGCTGTTAATGCTACTGGTCATACCTTTGCCTTCAACCTCACATTATCCTTCAGTTTCCCCTAGAAATATAGAAATGCTCAATTTGAAATTTTCATCATACATTTTCTGTGCTGCTGCTAGCTTAAATAAAATGACATACAACTGAAAAGTTTGTACCATGGGAACCTTGAGACATATTTTAAGTTAACTTGTACATAAACATGCTTAATGTTATTTTGAAACACATTTCAAGATGATACCAACAATGATTAACTGCAATTGAACTTTCAAATCACAAACGTAATTTAAATATCTTTCTTTTGTAGAAAATAATATGGTAACTTCTGCAGGTCCTCAGACACATGAATTAGCTCAGAACTGGTGTGCAATAATCTCGCAAAGCCTGGGCTGTTTACAGTCCTTAGTCTAGAGCTATTTAGGTAAGTGGTCATAGGTAATTTAGTGATAGAATGAGGTAAAGTCTCACAGTAGGTACATGCTTGTGGTGTTTTTATAGGTTCCTTCCTTAAAGAAATCAAGAAAATTGTTCATTTATGGAATCTGTGACTCTGAATTAACACACATCTGAAGAATGGCAAAGACTGCATCTGGCTTACTGCTGTCGTTCAGATATCTAGTTATTCATATCTGAAGTTTGTACACTTTTATTGTTATCTGTTTTTTCTGTTGTTTTTTGGTATACAGATTACTTAAGATGTCAGTGAATTTCTTAGTAATTTAATTACTGGGAATCTCATAATTAATTAACTATAATCTTCATTAAACAGATCATTCCCAAAGATCCTATTTCTTTGCCCACCCTGATTCCTATTATACATTGCCCACCCTAATTCCTGTTATACATTTTGCCTTGTAATTAACTACTACCTCTCGTGCTCAGCCTCAGTGGGCTTCTCTCCCCCTTGGAATGCCATTCAGTTGTTTCCTTCTTCCCAGACTTCCAGACCCAAAGAAAATTGCAAATTTGGCTTGGTTTGTTTATTTGAATTTTGCCACCTCCCTAGTTATAGTAGATCACAAGGAAAGGAAGAGAGGAAAGTGTTGTGGGAATACCTCTCAGGAGGATCCAAAGAGGTATGGGTACATGCAAAACTCATGATGAGCTGATTCAACCTCCTTGTCTCTCAAAATCTTTGCATTCTTTTCTTTTAGACCAAGAGATTTCTCACGTTCAGTAACACTTAGCACGGATTACTTACAGATCAGTTCTCTTTCGTATTATCCAAACTCGAAATCTATTAGAACCTAGACCAGCTGCCTGAATCTCTGCAGAGTGCTCCAGTGTCGATACAGTCATTTTGGTTCAAACTTTCGGTTCATTCTACATTCTTGGGCACTTTCAAAAGTATATTTCTACAAATATTCTTTCAATTTTTGAGATGCTTTATAGCCAACTTGAGCAGTTTTTTCTGGTTATACTTTTCTCTTCCTCAAACTTTCTTCATTTTCCCCCACCGCTTCACCATCAATAATGGCTGAACTTAAATTCTGGCCCCTGGCTAAGAACAAAGTGTGAAGATTCAGGGGGAAGTTGAACTTCCTTTTATGAAAGAGGAGTGGGCTCTGCAAAAAGAATAATGCAATGGGTGGTATTTCAAGGAAGTTTAGTTATTCTTGTTACCCAAATCCTTCAAAGCTTCCTAATGTCATTATTACAATGATTAGATTTCCCTAACTTTCTCATTAGAGGTAGAATGAAGTTGTAAATTAAATAGGTGGGCTTATTTGGCAAGTAGATATTTATTTATTTACTTACTTATTTCTGAATGTATGTTTGTGTTCTCAATCCTATCACCACAGTGGTTAAATTATTCTTTCAGGGTGGTTACACCGTGGGGCAATGTGTAGATTATGTCTAGGGGATTTGAATTTGTCACATTAAGTTATCCAGTGTTCTGGTGCAGACAAATCATCCAACCTAATAGACAGTATCAGTGTTATCAGCCTAATTGACAGCATTTGTATTAAATTGGTGGAGAAACAAGTTTCTTATCCTTGCAAGTTTCATTCTCAATCTGCTTACATGATTTGATGTAAAATATGGCAGATTTTACAATAATATGCCAATGACTGAATACTTCTCATTCCATATATTTTATTATATCTCAATAGCCATCTCTGAATACACCACTTTTCTTGGATCAATCTTACCTACATCTAGTCAGATACCAACTTTGATCCTAATGAGGATTCTTTGACTACAATCAATAAAATCTGACTTGATTTATGCAAATAATTTTAAAATTTAAAAAGAATTATGTTTGGGGATGTATACTGGGTAGCTCCCAGAATTGATGAAAAAGGAAAAAATTCTGATTCAGGCGTAAAATGAACCAGACTAATTCTGGCTATCTTAGCAATAGAAACTTATTGGCAGTGTTTAATGTGTCACCATATGAGTGACATAGACTCAAAAACTATTGAGATACTGCATTTCTAAACAAAAATCCAATTGCCCAGATCAAGAACAAGCTTATAACACTACTAAAATTACTATTAATTGACTTGGCAGCAATTAACCAAATAAAATAATGATATGGGACAAAAAAATATTCTAAGCATTTTACATATTTTATTTTATATTTAAAATAACCTTAAAAGGTAAGTATTGTTAGTGTCTTTGTGTGAAAGAAGAGGAAATTGGAGCTCAGAGAGTTAGGGTAATTGGCCCAGGTCACAAAGCTAGGAAGTAGTAAACAAAGATTCATGCAAAAATTGTCTCATTCACCTCTGATTTCACCAGTGTTCTAGGTTAGAAAGTCATGGACTAGAACTATATTTAGGTTTTTACAACTTTTATTTCTTATTTTATTTTTCTCATTATGTTGGGTAGGATCTTTTACAAAGTTACATATGTATTTTTGTATCAAGGAGTCAATTCTACAAACACAGCACTTTGAATATTATGATTATTAAAGCAACAGATCCAAACTATGGGGACTCATTCTAAGCAAATTCATAGAAACAATTTATTTACTTGATTAATTTCAAGTTAGTGGTTTTATTGTGGATTCTTTGATTATGATTTTCAAGGTTTTCATGTTGAGGTTTGAGAATGTTTCCTAAATATTTACTTTTTGCATTTTATTGAGATTTTCTGTGACCTAAATTTTAATAAAAGTATAAATGCCCCAAAGGTATTTCAAAGAAATTTTGAAAACAAAATTTCTCACACTGTAGGACAAGTCTTTGTCATGGGTCTATTGAAATAATTTATATTAATCAGATCCTTTGGAGTTATTTATTTATTTAGTATCTGACAAGTGGAAAAATTCTCCATTCTTACACAGTAAATTTCTTTTAAATTTTTTGATTTATATATTTTGACACTTTGCTTTTTACTGTACTTGTGATATTTTTCAATGTCTTGTATTCAATTAAGATAACTGTCATTAATCACTCATAGATTAATCACTCACTTTTCCCAGTAAAATCCTGCCTATCAGTTTTCATTACTATCAAATCTAGTTTATTTATTTTTGAATTTTCTTGATATAACTTTCTAAAATTGGATTTTTAATTATATATATAATATATATTATTTTCCTCACTTATTTCCATCACTACGGTTTTTTGAGCTTGCTCTTATGTTTTAAGAGGTGCCAGGGATATGTTTTTGCACTGAAATATAAAGATGTTTTAAAAAACACTTTTCACAAAAAATAGTTCTTTATCATTACATTATTTACTCATGTGTTTGAACATTTTTGTACATCAATTTATGAATCATTTTTTTAGTAAAAAAATACATATTCAGAACCAAAAAATTTATATATATATATATATATACTGTATATGTGCTTTTTTAGTACTAAGTTTGAAATTCCTGGAATATAATATGAAATTTCAAATCATTTGCCATATTAGACAAGATGATATGGTTGCTCATACTTATGTGATTTCATGCTTTATATTTCATTTCTATGGGTTTATTTTATTTTATTTTAATGCAGAATTCATTATTGATTTATTTTTGCAGTAGTTTGGGAAGTATTCATCATTTAAAAAATTCTTAGCATTTTATGAAAAGTTTTAATTTAATTATAAAGATTAAAAGTAAAATGGTATTTTGCCACATACTACCAACACACATCCTCTCTGTAAAATGTGAAAATTAGTAATTTATACCCCCCCATTCTATTATATTATGCTGCCCTGTGTAATATGCATTTAAGATTCTTCCATTTCTTTTCATGGCTTGATAGCTCATTCCTTTTTAGCACTGAACGATATTCCATTTCTGGATGCACCATACTTTCTTTATCCATTCACCTACTGAAGGACACCTTGGTTGCTTCCTTGGCAATTGTGAATAAAAATGCTATAGACATCTGTGTACATATTTCTTTAAGGACATAGATTTTTCACCTCCTTAGGCTAACTAAATTCCAAGGGGGAAGATTGCTGTGTCTTATAGTAAGAGCATGTTTAGTTTTGTAAGGCACTACCAAAATGTCTCCAAAAGTGATTTTACCATTTTGCATTCCACCAGCAATGAATGAGAATTCCTATTGCTGCACATTCTTGCCAGCATTTGATGCCCTCACTGTTTCATATTTTAATAGGTGTGTAGTGATATCTCATTTTAATTTGCATTTCACTGATGACATGAGATATGGGGCATCTTTTCGTATCCTTATTTGACATCTATATATCTTCTTTGGTGAGGTGTCTGTTAAGGTATTTGGCTCATTTTTTAAGCAGTCAAGTTTGACTTTTTTCTTTACTTTGAGAAGAGTAAATAAAATTTATTTTGTAAGTAATGAGTAATTAACAAGTACTTTAGAAGATAATTAAAGGGACTGATAGGAGTTGACTGTAAGTCTTAGAGATTTCTCTATTTTTTGAGATATAATTGACATATAACTCTGTGTAAGTTTAAGGTGCAAAATATGTCGAATTGATACAATTGTATATTACAATATGATAACCAACATAGTGTTAGCTAACACTTCTATCAGGTCACATTATTATTTCTTTCTTATGGTGAGAATATGTAAGATTTTGTCTCTTAACAACTTTGTATATAATACAGTATTGTTGACTAGAATTAGTATGCTGTGCATTAGATCTCTGAAACTTACTCATCTTTTAGGTGCAAGTTCGTATGGTTTAACAGAATCTCCCCAATTCCACCAATCCCAGCCCTGGTAGCCACCCTTCTGTTCTCTGTTTCTAGGAGTTCAGCACATTTAGATTCCACATACTAATAATACCTTACAGTACTTGTCTTTCTTTCTGGCTTACCTCACTTAGCATAACACCCTCAAGGTCTGTCCATGTTTTGCAAATGGCAGGATTTTCTTCTTTCTCATAGTTGGATATATATAAATACATCTTTATTCATTCATCTGTTGACAGGTTATTAATGCTGCAGTAAACATGGGAGTGCCAATATTTTTTAATATCCTGTTTTCATTTTCTTTGGATGTATACCCAGAATTGGGATTGCTGGATCATATAGTATTAACTATTTTCAATTTTTTGCAGAAACTCCATACTGTTTACCACAGTGGCTGAACCAATTTACATTCCCACCAACACTGCATAAGGCTTCCCCTATCTCCACATCCTAACAACACTTGTTATCTCTTGTCTTCTTGATGAGAGCCATTCTAACAGATATGATGTGATAACTCATTGTGCTTTTGATTTGTATTTCATTGGTGGCTAGTGACGGTGAGCATCTTTTATTCAGACTGTTTTGTTGTTGTTTTTGTTAAGTTATATGTGTCCCCCTTTGTATATTTTGTGTATTAACCCCTTATCCAATGTATGGCTTACAAATATTATTTCCTATTTTTTAGGTTGCCTTTTCATTTGTTGATGATTTGTTTGTTTGTTTGTTTTTTGGTGTGCAGAAGCTTTTTTGTTTGATGTTAATCCTACTTGTTGATTTTTGATTTTGTTGCTTATGCTTTTGGTGTCCTATTAAAACAATCATTTTCAGCATCAATATCATGTATTGTCTTTCCTATGTTCTCTTCTAGGAGTTTTATGGCATCAAGACTTATGTTTAAGTCTTTAATTCATTTCAAGTTAATGGAAGTCAGTGGTTTAAGATAGGCATTCAATTTCATTTTTCTGCATATGGTTATCCAGTTTTCCTAACATCTTTTGTTGAAGAGACTATTATTTCCCCATTGTGTTTCTGGCTCCCTTGTCAACTATTAGTTGACCATATAAGCAAGAATTTATTTCTAGGCTTCCTATTCTGCTCCAATTGTTTATGTGTCTAATTTTATGCTGGTGCCATTCTGTTTTAAATACTAAAACTTTGTAACATAGTTTGAAACAGGAAGTGTGATGATTTTAGCTTCATTTTCTTCACTAGTATTACTTTGGTTATTTGGGGTCTTTTTTTGTTCCATACAAACTTTATGATTGCTTTTTTTATTTCTGTGAAAAATGCCATTTGAATTTTAGTAGGGATTACATTGAATCTATAAATGGCTTTGGGTAATATGGACATTTTAACAATATCAGTCCTTCTGATAATGAACGTAGGGTATGTTTCCACTGATTAGTGTCTTCTTCAACTTTATTTCATCAAAGTCTTACAGTTTTCAGTGTACAGGTCTTTCACTTCCTTGGTTAAATTTTTTCCTAAGTATTTTATTGTTTTTGATGCTATTGAGAGTGGATATTTTTCTTTATTTCTTATTCAGATTTTTTCATTTTTAGCATATAGAAATACAACTGATTTTTGTATTTTTATTTTATAACCTGCAACTTTACTAAATTCTTTGATTATTTACAACAATATTTTGATTGAGTCTTTAGAATTTTCTGTATATAAAATGATATCATCTGTAAATAACAATTTTGCTTCATCTTTCCAATTTAGATATCTTTTATTACTTTTTCTTGACTACCACTTTAGCTAGGACTTTCAGTTCTGTGGTGAATAAGAGTGGTGAGAGGGGGTACCCTTGTCCTCTTTCTGATTTTAGAGAAAGAGCTTTTAAACTTTCACCTTTGAGTATGATATTAGCTGTGGGTTTGTCCTATACGGCCTTTATGGTGTTGAGGCATATTCCTTTTATATCCAAGTTGTTGAAGATTATTATTATGCAAGATGTTGTGTTTGTCACATGCTTTCTATTCATTTATTAGGATGATTATATGACTTTTATCTTTCATTGTCTAGTGTGGTATATCACATATATTCATTTGCAGTGTGTTGAACCATCCTTACATCCCAGGGATAAATCTTACTTGATCATTCTGTGTATAATCCTTTTAATGTGCTCTAGAATTTGGTTTGCTAATATTCTGTTGGGAATTTTTGCATCTATATTCAACAGGGATGGTGGACTGTACTTTGCTTTTCCTGTATCCTTATCTGACTTTGGCATCAAGATAATGCTGGCTTCATAAAATGAATTTGAGAGTGTTCTCTCCTCTTCAGTTTTTGGAAGCATTTGAGAAGGATTGGAGTTAAGTCTTCTTTAAAAGTTGACAGAATTCACCAAAGAAACCATCTTATCATAAGCTTTTCTGTGTTGGGAGGTTTTAGATTACCAATTTAATCCTTACTCATTATTAGACTATTCAGATTTTCTATTTCTTCATATTCAGCCCTGGTAAGATGTATGTTTCTAGGAATTTAACCATGTCTTATAGGCTATCCCACAGGTTGGCATATAATTCTTAAAAGTAGTCTCTTTTGATCCTGTGTATTTCTGTGGAATCTGTGTAATGTCTCCTCCTTCATTTTTATTGTATTCATTTGAGTCTTCCCACTTTTTTTAGATAGTCTAGCTAAAGTTTTGTCAATTTTGTTTATCTTTTCAAAATATTAGCTTTTAATTTCATTGAGCTTATCTATTATTTTTCAAATCTCTCTTTTTTTCCTGCTCTGATCTTTGCTACTTCATTCCTTCTACTAACTTTCTGCTTTGTTTGTCCTTTTTCTAGTTCATTGTGGTGTAAAGTGAGGTTATTTAATAGGGCTTTTTTGTTGTTTCTTTTTTTTCTTCCAGTTTTATTGAGATACAGTTGACATACAGCATTGTATAATTTTATGCTCTACAGTATAATGATTTGACTTGCATACATCATGAAATAATTACCACAGTAAGTTTACTGATGGTCCATCATCTCATATAGATACAGAATTTTAAAATTTAGAAAAAAAATTTCCTTGTGGTAAGAACTCTTAGGATTTACTCTCTTAAAATCTTCTGTACATAACACATAGCAGTTTTTTGTTTTTTGTTTTTTTGCGGTACACGGGCCTCTCACTGCCATGGCCTCTCCCATTGCAGAGCACAGGCTCCGGACGTGCAGGCTCAGAGGCCATGGCTCATGGGCACAGCCACTCCGTGGCATGTGGGATCTTCCTGGACTGGGCCACAAACCCGTGTCCCCTGCATTGGCAGGCGGACTCTCAACCACTGTGCCACCAGGGAAGCCCCACGTAGCAGTTTTAATTGTATTTATCATGTTGTACATTACATTCCTAGTACTTATTTGTCTTATAACTGGAAGATTGTATTTTGACTACCTTCCTCCAATTCCCCCTCCCCACACACCTCGTCTCTGGTAACCACAAACCTGATCTCTTATTCTATGAGTTTGTTTGTTTTTTAAGTAAAATTGACCTACAACACTGTGTTTGTTCCTGATACACAACATAGTGATTCAGTATTTTTATAAGCTTCAAAATCATCATCATGATAACTCCAGTTACCATCTGTTACCATACAAAGATATTACAGTATTACTGACAACATTTTCCACACTGTACATTTCATACCCATGACATTTATTTTGTAACTGGAAATTTGTACCTCTTAATCTCCTTCACCTATTTCTCTCCTCTTTCCACTCCTCTCCCCTTTGGCAACCACCTGTTTGTTCTTTATGTCTATGGCACTGTTTCTATTTAGTTATGTTTGTTAAATTGTTTTGTTTTTTAGATGCCACACATAAGTGAAATCATACAGTATTTGTCTTTCTCTATCTGACTTATTTCACTCAACATAATACATTCTAGGTCCATCCATGTTGTCACAATGGCAAGATTTCATTTTTTTCTATAGTTGAGAGATATTCCATTGTCATATACACACACACACACACACACACACACACACATATCTGTAATCTTTATCCATTTTTTTAAATCAATGGGTACTTAGGTTGCTTCCATATCTTGGTTATTATAAATAATGCTGCAATGAACATAGGGGTGCATATATCTTTTCAAATTAGTGTTTCTATTTTCTTCAGATAAATACCCAGAAGTGCAATTACTGGATTGTATAGTAGTACTATTTTTAATTTTTGAGGAATCTCCATACTGTTTTCCATAGTGGCTGCATCAATTTACATTCCCACAAACAGTACACAGATTTCCCTTTTCTCCATATCTTTGCCAACACTTGTCTTTTGTTGTATTTTTGATAATAGCCATTCTGATAGATGTAAGGTGGTATCTCATTGAACGTTTGATTTGCATTTCCCTGGTGATTAGTGATGCTGAGCACCTTCTCATGTGCCTGTTGGCCCTTTGTCTGTCTTCATTGGAAAAATGTTTTTTCAGGTCATCTGCCCATTATTTGTGTTTTTTTTTTTCTGACATTGAGCTGTATGAGTTTATTTGTAGATTTTTTTGATATTAACTATTTATTGGATATATTGTTTGCAATTATCTTCTCCCATTCAGTAGACAACTTTTTTTGTTGGTTGTTTCCTTCACTGTGCAACAGCTTTTTAGTATTATGTGGTCCCATTTGTTTAGTTTTGACTTTGTTTCCATTGCCTGAGGAGATATCCAAAAATTTACTTGCTAAGACTAATGCCAAAGAGCATACTGCCTATGTTTTCTTCTAGAAGTTTTATAGTTTCAGGTCTTACATTTAAGTCTTTAATCCACTTTGAGTTTATTTTTGTATATGGTGCAAAAAGTAGTCCAGATTGATTCTTTTGCATGTAGATGTTCAGTTTCCCCAACACCACTTATTGAAGAGCTGTCTTTACCCCATTGTATATTCTTGCTTCCTTTGTTGTCCATAAAAGTGTGGGTTCATTTCTAGGCTCTCTTTTCTCTTCCATTGGTCTATGTGTCTATGAGCCAATACAATGCCATTTTGATTACTGTAGATTTGTAGTATATTTTGAAATCAGGGAATATGATACCTCCAGCTTTTTCTTCTTTCTCAATATTGTTTTGGCTATTTGGGGTCTCTGGTGTTTCCATACAAATTTTAGAATTATTTGTTAATTCTGTGAAAAATGTCATTGGCATTTTGATTGTGATTGCATTGAATCTGTAGATTGCCTTGGGTAGCATAGATATTTTAACACTATTATTTCTGCCTAATCCATGAACGTGGTATATCTTTCCATCTGTTTTGGTTATCTTCAATATCTTTCATCAGTATCCTGAGAAAATGTCGTTTTACCTCCTTAGTTAGATTTATTCCTAACTCTTTTATTCTTTTTGATGCAATTGGAATTGGAATTGTTTTCTTAATTTCTCTTTTTGATAGTTCATTGTTAGTGTATAGAAATGCAGCAGATGTCCGCTTATTAATTTTGTATCCTGAAATTTTAGTGAATTCATTAATGAGTTCTAGTATTTTTTTGGTGGAGACTTTAGAGTTTTCTATCATGTCAGTATCATGTCATCAGAAAATAGTGACAGTCTTCTTTCTTTCCAATTTAGGTGACTTTTGTCTCTTTTTCCTGTCTAATTGTTGTTGCTAAGACTTCCAATACAACGTTGAATAAAAGTGGGACAATTAGGCATCCTTATCTTGTTCTTTATCTTAGAAGAAATGCTTTCAGTTTTTCACAGTTGGGTATGATATTATTAATAGTTGTGGGCTTGCCATATATGGCCTTTACTATGTTGAGATATGATTCCTCTATACTCATTTGGTGGTGAGTTTTTATCATAAATGGATATTGAATTTCCTAAAAAGACTTTTCTGCATCTATTGGGATGATTACACGATTTTTAATTCTTTCATTTGTTAATGTGGTGTATCACACTGATTGATTTGTTGGTATTTAACCGATCTTGAATTCTTGGCATAAATCCCACTTGCTCGTGGTATGTAATCCTTTTCATGTATTGTTGAGTTCAGTTTGCTAATATTTTGATGGGGATTTTTGCATGTTTGTTCATCAGTGATTTGGCCAATAATTTTCTTTTTTGTGATATCTGTCTGATTATGGCATCAGGATGATATTGGCCTCATAGATTGACTTTGGGAGCCTTCCTCACTCTGCAATTTTTTGGAGCAGTTTGAGAATAGATGTGAACTCCTCTCTAAATTGTTTGTAAAATTTACCCGTGAAATCATCTGGTCCTGAGTTTTGTTTGTTGGAAGTTTTTTCTTTTTTTAATTACTGATTCAGTTTCACTACTGGTAACTGGTCTTTTCATATTTTCTATTTCTTCTGTATTCAGTCTTAGGACATTGTACATTCCTATGAGTTTTTCCATTTCTTCTAGGTTTCCATTTTATTGGCATATAATTGTTATAGCAATCTCTTACAAACCTTTGTATTTCTGTGATGTCAGTTGTAACTCATCCTTTTGTATTTCTGATTTTATTTATTTTGGTTCTCTTTTTTTTCTTTATGAGTCTGGCTGAAGATTTATCACTCTTATTTATCTTTCAAAGAACCAGCTCTTAGTTTCATTAATCTTTTTTATTGATTTTTTGGTCTTTATTTCATCTATTTCTCCTTTGATCTTTATGATTTCTTTATTTCTACTAACTTTTGGTTTTATTTGTTCCTCTTATTATTTTTCCTTTAGGTGTAAGATTAGGTTTTTATTTGAGATTTTTATTTTTTTCTAACATAAGTTTTGTTTCTATAAACTTCCCTCTTAAAACTGCTTTTCCTGCATTCCACAGATGTTGGATTTTTGTGATTCCTTTTACAGTATTTCCCATTTTTTTCCCACTTTGATTTCTCTGGTGAACATATTGTTTAGCCACCACATGTTTGTGTTTTTTGCAGTATTTTATTGTAGTTTATCTGTGCTCTCACCTGTGTTCATAAGGTTTGATATAATTTCAGTTTTCTTAAACTTACAGAGACTTGTTTTGTGGCCTAACATGTGATGTGTCTTAGAGAATGTTCTATGTACAGTTGAAAAGAATGGGTATTCTGCTGCTTTTTGGTGAAATGTTCTGTATATATCTCTTAAGTCCATCTGAACTAATGTGTCATTTAAGGCCATTGTTTCCTTGTTGATTTTCTGTCTGAAGGATGGGTCCATTGATGTAAATATGGTGTTAACAAACCTCTACTATTATTTGTTATGTTGAAATCATCTTCTCCCTTTTTATCTGTTATATTTGGTTTATGTATTTATGTGCTCCTATGGTGGGTGCATATATATATTTACAATTGTTATAACTTCTTGTTGGTTTGATTCCTTTATCATTATATAGTGTCTTGGTTTATTTTGTCTGATATAAGTATTGCTACCCTGGTTTTATATCATTTCAATTTGCATGGAATACCTTTTCCATCCCCTCACTTTAGCTCTGAAATAAGTCTATGTGTGACTTTAGATCTGAAATGAGTCTCTTGTAGGTAGCATATATATAGGACTTTATATGTGTGTGTGACTTTAGATCTAAAATGAGACTCTTGTAGGTAGCATATATATAGGACTTGTTTTTTAATCCTTGTTTTCAGCCATTCTATATCTTTTGATTGAAGCATTTACTCTATTTATATTCAGAGTAATTATTGATAGAGTATACTTACTACCATTTTAAAACATTTTAGGGCTGTTTTTGTGATTCTTTTTTGTTCCATTCTTCTTTTGCTCTCTTCCTTTGTGATTTGATGACTATATTTAGAGTTATACTCAGATTCCTTTCTCTTTTTTGTGTGTGTATCTATTATAGATTTTTGGTTTGTGGTTACAGTGAGGCTTATATATATCAATAATATATCAACATATCAATATATCTGTCTCTCTCTATATATAGAGAGAGATGATAATTTTAAGTTGCTGATTTCTCTAGTTTGAACACACTTAACAGCCTTGCATTTTTACTCTCCCCTATGTTTACGGTTTGTGACATCATATATTACAACCTTTTGTTTTGTGTATCACTTGTGGGTATAGATGATTTTGCTACTTTTGTCTTTTAAGCTTTATACTAGCTTTATAAATTGTCAATGTACCTTTACTGCGTATTTGCCTTTACCATTGAGATTTTTCCTTTCATAATTTTTATACTTCTAGTTGTGGCCTTTTCTGTTTTGAGAAGTCCCTTTAACATTTATTATAAAGCTGGTTTCATGTTGAAGTCTTTTAGCTATTGCTTGTCTGTAAAACTTTTGATTTCTCCTTCAAATCTGAATGATTACCTTGCGGGGTAGAATATTTTGGTTATGTGTTTTCCCCTTTCATCATTTTAAATGCATCATGATACTCCCTTCTGGCCTGTAGAATTTCTGCTGAAAAGTCAGCTGATAGCCTTTTTGAAGTTCTCTTGTATATAAATTGTTGCTTTTCTCTTGCTGCTTTTAATATTTTCTCTTTATCTTTAATTTTTACCATTTTATTTACAGTGTGTCTTGCTGTGACCCTCTATGAGGTCATCCTGTTTGGGACTCTGTTTCCTGGACCTAAATATCTCTTTCCTTTCCCAGGTAAAGGAAGTTTTCAACTATTAACTCTTCATATATGTTCTGTGCCCCTTACTTTCTTCTCCTCTGGAACCCCTATAAGGCAAATGCTAGTATGCTTAATGTTCTCTCAGAAGTCTCTTAAGCTGTCCTCATTTTTTGAAATTATTTTTTCTTGTTTCTGTTTAGCTTAAGTGATTTATACTCTTGGGTGGGCCAAAAGGTTCATTCGTCTTTTTCTGTAAGATGGCTATAGTAGCACTTGGTTGTCTTTAACTTCATTTGAAACAATTTTGTTAGATTATATGTGACAGCTGTCATATCAGCGTGCATTTAAAAAAAGACATCAAAATCAGTGAATTTTTTGTAGCCATTTTAATATTGAAGATGGAAGAAAAAAGCAAGATTTTTGGCATATTCATATTATGCTTTATTATTTCAAGAAAGGTAAAAATGCAACTGAAACACACGAAAAGGTTTGTGCAGTGTATGGAGAAGGTGCTGTGACTGATCGAACATGTCAAAAGTGGTTTGCGAAGTTTTGTGTTGGAGATTTCTTGCTGGACGATGCCCAACCTTTGGCTAGACCAGTTGAAGTTGACAGTGATCAAATCAAAACAATAATTGAGAACAATCAACGTTATATCAAGTGGGAGATAGCCAACATACTGAAAATATCCAGATCAAGCTTTGAAAATTATTTGCACCAGCTTGGTTATGTGAATCGCTTTGATGTTTGGGTTTCCTGTAAGTTAAGTGAAAAACACCTTCTTGACCACATTTCCACATGTGATTCTCTACTGAAACGTAAGGAAAATGTTCTGTTTTTAAAACAGATTGTGACAGGTGATGAAAAGTGGATACTTCACAACAATGTGGAATAGAAGAGATCATGGGGCAAGCAAAATGAACCACCACCAACCACACCAAAGGCTGATCTTCATCCAAAGAAGGTGATGTTTTGTATATGGTGGGATTGGAAGGGAGTCCTCTATTATGAGCTCCTTCCAGAAAACCAAATGATTAATTCCAACAAGTACTGCTCCCATGTAGACCAACTGAAAGTGGCACTCAACAAAAAGTGTCCAGAATTAGTCAACAGAAAATGCATAATCTTCCATCAGGATAACCCAAGACTGAATGTTTCTTTGATGACCAGGCAAAGACTGTTACAGCTTGGCTGGGAAATTCTGGTTCATCTGCTGTATTCACCAGACATTGCACCTTTGGATTTACATTTATTTCAGTTTTTACAAAATTCTCTTAATGGAAAATATTTCAGTTCCCTGAAAGACTGTAAAAGGCACCTGAAACAGTTCTTTGCTCAAAAAGATAAATAGTTTTGGGAAGATGGAATTCTGAAGTTGCCTGAAAAATGGCAGAAGGTAGTGGAACAAAAGGGTGAATATGTTGTTCAATAAAGTTCTTGGTGAAAATGAAAAATGTGTCTTTTATTTTTACTTAAAAAACCAATGGCAATTTTTGGCCCACCCAATAGTTTGTTTTCCAGTATTATGATCTGTTCCTCTGTATCATCTAATCAACTGTTGATCCATTCTAGTATATGTTTTATTTTAGTTATTGTATTCTTTAGTTCTCTTTGGTACTTATTTATATCTTCTAACTCTTTTTTAAACTTCTCACGTGCTCATCCATTCTTCTCTAATTTCTTTGGGCTTCTTTATGATCATTACCTTAACTCTATCAGGTAGATTGCTTATCTCCATTTCACTTAATTCTTCTTCTGGGATTTTACATTTTTCCCTTATGTGGAACATATTCCTCTGTTACCTCATTTTGTGGCATTTGCTGTTTTATTTCCCTATGTTTGGTAAGATGGTAGAACTTTCCTGACCTTGGAGAAGTGGCCTTATGTAGAAGATATCCTTTGTGGCCCAGCAGCACATTTCCATCTGGTCACCAGAGATATATTCTCTAGGGGTGCTCCCCTATATGTGTGTCTTTCTCTTGTGGCAGACTGACTACTGACTACCGTGGGAATAGTGGTAGGTGTGGCTGTCCCTGTGCAGTTGGTAGCCAGGCCCTACCTTGTGTGGAGGCTACTGGCCTTTTGGTGGGTGGGACCAGTTCATGTGGTGAACCCCAGGAGACCCAGGGCATCTGAGTCTATTGCTGGCCCACTGATAGATGGAGAACAGTCCTAGAGTGTCTGTCTGTAGTGCCAGGGGTCTCAGAACTTGTGTTGGCCTGCTTTTGGTGGACTAGGATTGACATGGCTGGCTTCAGGGCCACAGTGATCCCAAGACTAGTGTCTGCCCTCTGGTGAGTGAGACCAGTTCCTGGGGCTAGTATTAGCCCACTGGTGGGTGGGGCCAGGTTCTGGGCCCTCTAGTAGGCATGGCTAGCTGCTTGGCCTGAGGTGTCCTGGTATTGATGCTGACAAGCTGGTGGGTAGTGCCATGTCTCAGTGCTAATAAGCCAGAGAGAGGATTCGAAAATGACATTTGCTGGCACTAGTGTCCTCGTGGTAGAACAAGGCCACAAAATGGCTGCTGCCAGCACCTGCATCCCCAAGGTGAGTCCCAGCTGCCTCCTGCCTCTCCAGGACACTCTCCAAGTTCAGCAAGTGGGTCTGACCTAGGCTCCTTTCAAATTACTGCTTCTGCCATGGGTCTCAGAGCATATGAGATTTTGTATGTACCCTTTAACAGTGAAGCCTCTATTTCCCACAGCCCCCAGGCTCTCCCCAAAGTAAGTCCCACTGGCTTTCAAACCAGATATTCTAGGGGATTGACTTCCCAGGGCAGGATGCCTGGCCTGGGAGCCTGATGTGAGTTGTAGACCCCTTGCTCCCTGAGGAGGACCTCTGCAATTGTAATTATCCTCCCATGTGGGTTGCCTACTCAGGGGATGCCTACCTCTGCCCCTCCTACTTGTCTCATTGTGGTTCCTTCTTTATATCTTTAGTTGTAGACAATCTTTTCTACTGGTCTTGAGGTCATTCTCAACAGTCACTCTGTAAATAGTTGTAATTTTCATATGCCCGTGGTAAGAGGTGAGCTCAAGGTTTTCCTACTCCACCATCTTGGCCACTCCTTCCTCCTCTGTTGTTCTTAATGTGTTTCTTAATGCAGGCACCCATCCATATAAACTTCCCTCTTAGAACTCCTTTTGCAGCATCCCCTATGTTTTGATATGTGTGCTTCCATTTTTGTTTGTTTCAAGATATTTCTTGATCTACCTTTGATTTCTTCTTTGACCCATTGGTTGTTCAAGAGCGTGTTATTACTCTCCACATATTTGCCAATTTCCAGCTTTCTGTTACTGATTTCTAGTGTCATATAATTGTGGTCAGAAAAGATGTTCGGTATGATTTGAATCTTAAATTTGCTAAGACTTGTTTTATGGCCTATCATATGATCTATCTTGAAGAATATTCTATGTATACTTGAGAAGAATCTGTATTCTGCTGCTATCAACTGGAATGTTTTAAAAACTTATTTGTATCAATTTGATCTAGTGTTTTGTTCAAGTCCAATATTTCCTTATTGATTTTCTATTTATTATCCCTCTGGATTATCTATTGTTGTGGAGAGTGAGATATTGAAGTCTCCTATTATATTTGTAATATTATCTATTTCTCCCTTCAGACCTGTTAGTATTTGCTTAATATATTTAGGTACCTGAATGTTTCATATGTATATATATATATATATATATATATATATATATATATATATATTTACGATTGTTGTATCTTCTTGATGAATCAATCCATTTATCATGGTACAATGACCTTATTTGTCTCTTGTTTTAATTTTTGGCATAAAGTCTACTTTGTCTGATATAAGTGTGTAGCTACTACTGCTTTATTTTGTTTTACATTTGCATAGATTATCTTTTTTCATCTGTAAAATAATATAAAAAAATCTATTTGTCTTTGCCCCTGGCTCCTAACAGAGAGCTCCTGAAAACCATGTAATTTACTAAGCGATATGAGTGTCTTTTATTCTAATGAGGCAAATCTGGATGAGCTCTTAGATGGCTCCTGGATGAGGACTGATCACCAGAAATACCAAGCCATGTTTAGATGCTTAGAATTTTCAACTCTTCCTCCCATTTTTTGAGAAAGTAGAAAGGCTGAGAATGAGTCAGTGATCAATCATGCCTATGTGATGAAGCCTCCGTAAAAATCCCAATAGTATGAGCTCAGAAAGCTTCCAGATTAGTTAAGACATCCATATACTGGAAGGGTAACACATTCCAACTCCATGGGATCATAAACTCCTGCATTTGAGACCCTTCCCACCCTTTCACTATGTATCTCTTCATCTGACTACTCACCTGTATCCTTCATCATATCCTTTCATAATCTGGTAAATATAATTATTTCCCTAGGTTCTGTGAGCCACTGTAGCAAATTAATCTAATCCAAAGTGAGAGGAAGTAATGGAAACCTCCAATATGTAGCCAAGTCAGACAGAAGTTGTGGGTAAACTGGGAACCTACTACTTGTGATTGACACCTAAAGTGGGAGGGGGTGGCATTCTCATTGGACTTAGTCCTTCCACCTCTGGGATCTGATGTTATCTCTAGGTAAATAGTGTCAGAAATGAGTAAATTGAAAGGCATCCAGCTGGTGCAGTGAACTGCTTTGTGGGGAAAGTCTCAACATATCTCGAGTCAAAAGTTTTGTGAGTGTGGCAATGTTCTGTGTAAAAGTAAAGACTATATACAGGAGGAGGGCTGTGGGTTTTTCCAGTACACCATCCCTTCACTTTGAGCCGCAGACCCTGCCCTGATTTTCTGAGCAGTTACCCTGTTTACCAGAGTTCTGTCTTGCTATTGCACTCAGGAGGATTCACAAGGAGCCAGCCACATGGTAGGCAGAGGTGTGGGTGTAGCACTGGAGTGTTGAGAATGCCCACAGATCCTTGAGTGTGTTTCTCCCAGCAGCTTTGTGCAGGATTCCTGCTGGAGTTCTGAATAATATTCTGGGTACTGCTGGAAAGAAACAAGTTTCCCCAGCAGCATCCTGAACAGCTAGAGTGGTTAGGTACTCACTCACCACTCTCCTTTTCCTTTGCGGGAGATGTTGATGCTGGCTAGTTCAGCTCTGTGTTGTGCTTCCTTACAAGAGGGGCAGTGCTGGCAAAATTACTCTTACCCTCTCTAAGGCATACAAACTCATTTTTATTTTTCCAATGGAGTGCTGAATCTTTCATCGGGACAGGTAGACTTCTACAAAGTCTCTCTTATCTTCACCCAAACCAGCACTTTCCAGGTTTTCCCCAACCTTGGCCAAGTGGGATGGGGCTGGTGTGTTGGCTTCTGCTGACCCATACTGAAGTCTATCTATCTAATACCCAATGTATAGGTCGGCAAGACTTCTCCTAGATCTTTTGGCATATGGTGCTGGATTCTACAGCTCCCAGTGGTACTTTAGTTGATGGATGCTGATTTTTAGTTGTTAAAAGTGTGGACAAAAAGAGGGGACATTACACTGTCATGATGCTGACAGCACCCTGGTTGGTTGTTTTCTTATTGTTGAGTTTTAAGAGTTATTTGTATATCTTTGATATCAGTTTTTATCACAGATATCTTTTGCAAATACTTTCTCACAGTCTGTGATTTATCTTTTCATTCTCTTCACATTGCCTTCTGCAGATCAGAGTTTCTAATATTAATTATTTATTTCTTGGATAATGCCTTTGTTTTATCTGAAAAGTTATCATCATACCCAAGATCATCTAGGTTTTTTCTGATGTTATCATTTTACATTTTAAAGGATTAAAAAATGTGATAGATACTATATGTAGCCTATTATGTCTAGAATATTTATAGCATAGCCCTTTACAGAAAAGGTTTGCTGAACCTTGAATTGCTCAAAAATAATACTTAAGTGAAGTTTTCTGATGTACATAGATAAGATTCAAAGGAAATGCATAGCTTTGTATTTTTATATCAAAGAATCTTTACATCCTAGGTAAAAACACATAAAATAACATCAGTAAGTAAATAAAATATATTAAAGGAAAATATGACATATAATATTTATTTTCAGATTAATGACCTTGTTGAGTTCAACCAGTAGTAGGAGTATGTATGTGTGTGGTTAATAACTGAGAAATATTAACTATAATGCAAAACTTTATAGAAATTACTATATAGAAATCCATGCTTTTTTAAATTTATAAGTAGTCTGTGGAACATTTTATGAATGTCATTTAGAATACCTACATGGATTTCACTATGAGACTTCTGTCTGAAAGACTGCTAAAAATAAAATACTTCTCTTTTTTTATTCTTTGTTAAAAAGTATAATAGTTGGTTTAAGCATTTTTCCAAGATTTACATATGGAAGTTTTTGAAACTTAAAGAATCAATTAAAATAAATTTTTCTCCAGTTGTCCACTTTTATTTCATAATATATCCCTTCTTCTAGCAGTGGCAGGTTTAAGGTGTTAGGGATTTAACAGCATGTTCTCTGCATAGGTTATAGTACTCTACAGAGAGCACAGGTATCAAAGGGCACATTGGTCAAGCCAGTGAATTTAATGTAATTATCAGAAAAGGATCTACCTCCTGTAGGTACCTGAATTTCACATTATCTGAATTATTTTTCTTGTATATAATATATATATTGATAGCTGTAAATTTCTTAGATCAAATGGTTAAAATTTTTACTTATTAAATTACAGTCTTCCTCATACTTTATCAATTGAGCTTTAGTTTTAAAGGGATGATAGAAGGTTGTTTTTTTTTTCATTGAATAACTTAATATACAATATAAGCATCATTTAGAGTAAGATGGCTCTAGAGTAATTCAAATTGAGAGTTCTTGTTCAATATGAGAGAGCTACAGGAGATAATTATTTGATGTCCTTTCATGTTTCTCTTCCTTTTCCATGTCTGATTTAGTACCAATATTTACCTGAGGAGCATGGTATATGATTTATGGTCTAACACCTTTAGGAATTTTAGGAAACAAAGTCTTCAAGGAGCTTATAATGAGGAAATGAGAATTGATGAGAAAGATTAACTTGAAATTCATACAAGTTTAAAGCAGCTTATTGACTACTATAAGAGAAACAGAGTAGATATTTGCTATGTGAACCTAAAAGGCTGATTAGCCAAACTTATTCTGGGATTGAAGGGAAGTTCCATTGAAGACATAAGAGAGGAGTAGAGTTTTAAAGGGCAGACAGAAATTTGCAAGGGTAAAAACATAGGTAACTCCATCTTGGGAACAATATGAAAGGCTTGTCTATTTGGAGAATGATGAGAATTAGAGTAATAATGACAATAAGGTCTGAAACACAAGCAACTGGAAAAGGAACTATGAGAAACCTGCCATGTTTTTTTTCTATAGACTAAAATCTTCCAGCAGAGTTTTGTTTTGTTTACAATCATTGAACTGATATAATATACTGTCAGTAATGAAGACGATCTGGAATAGGATGACTAGGGAGAATATTATTTCAGTCGTGTAAAAGGCAACTGAAGGAGTCCTTAACTAAGAAGTATTAGGATGGTTAGGTATAGGGTTTACATTTAACGTTAAAGATGTTAGGAAATGAGAGAGAAGGAGAAGCCTAAGTTTAACACTAAAAATTATACAAGTAGATTAGAAGATAATTCAATTAACAAGTCTAAAGAAATAGGAAGTAGAGAATGTATTTTTGAAGATAGGTTATAAATTCAGTTTTGTACTTGCTAAGAATGAGACTGTGCAATGTTTTCAGGTTGCCCAGGTGGTTATGTTAAAGGGCAAGAATTATGAGTTTGGGACTTTAAAGACAAGCATAAAATAAAGATGTGGTTCTAAATTTCATAGACATAAAAAAATCTGGTGAAATCTATGGACCTTTATCTCAATGAGCATACACACTCATACATACACACCAAAAGTTTCATACCATTCCAGTGATATCTGATCATATGTGAAATAAGATCCATTGGATTACCAAAGGAAATATTTTAAGTTAAAAAAGAACACAATCTTAAATGGAACTTGAATCAAATATAGGATGGACCTCATGAGGTGGAAAGAGAGCAAAGAAAACAACAAAAAGAAAGGATAAATAGATAGAACTTAGTAAGAGTGGTACTGAAGAAAACAAAAAAGGCAAGAGTTTTAAATATTAGTGGGAAGTTCACCATTGCCAAATTCTATTCTGTAATCAAAGGTGAGAATTTAAAATGAGTCACTTTACTGTACAGTAGAAATTAACACAACATTGTAAATCAACTATATTTCCATAAAATTTAAAAAATAAAATAAAATAGGGTATGGGGTTATCAATTGTAAAGTTGTTAGTAATCTTAGTTTGGATAAAGTCTTTTGATTTGGTAGAAGAGAACAAACTATAATGGATTGAAGCATGTATTTCTATCACAAAAGTTAAAATATATGAATTGAATTTGTCCTTTTGTATTTGATACTTGAGTACTGTTAATATACCATATTGTACTGTTAATATTATAATTCCTATTGAGTAGCAGACATTACAATTGTGGACTAAACTCCCATAGCTTCCTTTTTAGTGAAGCTGTCCCATTCATGGTTTCTGTAAAAGTAAACAATAATATACCAGGTGACCTCATCTTGGTCATAACTGACTGGAAGATTATCCCAGAATCTGAAGCCTAAGTATTCTTCCTGCTACTGCATTTGGTCAATAAATTACCTTATTACTTAAATTATTTTGAGGGATTTCTCTGTATTTTGAAACTGAAGAAAAAACTACATCAAAATACCTGGTCTTGAAGGCCCCTGTATACTCCCCCAGAAATTCCACAATAAACTGCTGGGAGGAAAATAAGGAAAAAACTAAAAATTATAGGACTCTACACTCAACAATGAATGCATATCTGGCATAATCAATCCCCATTTTCATTAATAGTGAATCCCACACTGCCCTGGCTTTAGGAATGGTTGACTCCTACCCACATCTCTGATTGAAGAGAAATTCAATAGTTCTAGTGAATAAATAGCTTGTCTACTGTTAAATTCATTTGTTATTCTTAACCATTTTCTTAACCACTTCCTTTATTTCTATTCAAAAAGTTTGCACTTAGTAGTGCTCCATTTTCCTTTTTGTTTTATTCCCTTACAGTTCAGCTTATTTTAATTAAAGTATTTTAAAAACTATTTAGATATGCATTACTTCTTATTCTCTTACTTCCCTTCCCTTTCAACTGTTCTCTAGTTATTCCAAGAAGATCTTTGTCTACCTCTCCTTTTTTTCTGCTTTTATCTTTATTCCACTTGTGAGTCAAAGAATGCCCCCCCCCCTTTAAGGACAATAAACATTAAGGAAAGCTAATGGGAAACATATATGAAGGAAAATGAAAGTCATATATTTCAAGTGAATTTAGTCTTCAAGAAAAACATGCCACATTAAACTTGATAGACTTTGAAATTTCTTAGAATTTCCCATATGAATCCATGAACTTCTATGTCCCTCTTTTATTCTCCTTTAATGAAATATTTTATCCTCCAAGAACTATAATTCATAGCAAATTTTTAAATTCCCATTCAAAATTTCTCCATAGTATCATATTTTTTCCATTGAATTACATTGAAAACATATCAGTTTTAGAAGCAACATGGGATAAAATTGATATTTGTTTACTATACTCTGAAACATAATCAGTATTCAAAATATTGCTTCTGTGAGTAATCCTTTTGACTTTTTAAAAAAGATCTTTTTTAAAATTGGAATCTTCCATTGTTATGAAACATTGAATAAATTAACAAGAAATGGAAATAAAAGAGTTTAAAAACAATCTTCAAAATAGGTCAATAAAAAAAAAAGATACCTGAAATTATATGAACTCACAATTTCCATTAGTAGATATTTTCTTGGATAATCACCAGTTGGTTCATCAAAGTTAACGTTTTACCAGCGATGAGCAAGTTTCCCCCATGATTAGAAGCATCTAAATCTGAGTAGCACTCTGGCATAACTCTAAATTATATGCCATTTATTTAGCAGTTACTGTGTAATTAGTGTGTCTTAATTTGAGCATTAAAAATGTATTGAGTTCTAGCATTTATAATTACAAGATCAATTTGTAGTTAACTGATTTCATTGCTAAGATTTTGTATCTGGAATATTTATATGCACTTTCAAAATTGCCACCATAGAGAATTTTGTGTTGGAGAGTACTTCAGTAAAAGTAAATCATTTGTATTTTATAGTGGATTAATATTAAAACATTCAAACTACAAAACTCATGAAAGGACTAATCATACACTAGAAAGAAACTATTACATAAGCAATCATATATATGTTCATACATTTATGTATATACATATATCCACACACATACACACAAGCACACATATACACATATTGTCATAACAGGTAAAAATATCTGTTTAGGAAGAATAAAGCCTTTGTTGGAGTTTAATTTGTATTCTTCCAAAACCAGGCATTTTGACCTGGTATGACTTTTTAGAAAAATCTTGTATTATGAACTCAGTAAGCAATGTTCTGAAAACACTCCTATGTATTTTCTCCTATGTTGTATATCTGTACTGGCAGAAACATTTAGTCTCAAACTATGTAATTTCTTATGCCACTTAAACTTCAACATGACATGTGCTTCACTTTCTCCCAGAATCAAGCATAAACATGATTGACTTAGTAGATTGTGTCATGATATAGACACGTTTATTCTTTGACTAAAGTTGATAAACTGAGTTTTCCAAGGGGGATAAAAAAGTTTCAAAATGCCATTACTTGGAGTTGCAGAACATTACAGAGCTATTTAAGAGCATACATCTGGAGCACAGCACAATCTGCTATAAGAAAGCATAATTAGATACTTAGTTTGGTGTGCAAAATTTTGCATGAATGACCCTGTTAATTTCCCCCCCCAAAAAAAAATCAAAGACTCGTCTTAAAAATGCATCTTCAGCAAAGTTGACATACACTGTGTTTGGGATTTTAAATGAAGCACTGTGTTACCAATTCGGGCATTAAAGAAGAAAGGATACAAGAACAGAAAATAAAAATTGAAAAAGGAAAGAAAGATTTTACTGGTGAGCTTGAAAACAAAATAAAAACAATAAATATATCTATGGAAAAATAAAATATTTAACATTTACCACCAAAGTTATATTTTTGGAAATTAATATAACATAAAAATTGGAAATTTATATAATTAATATATAACTTTGGAAATTAATATACTTCAATATGATTGATATACTTTATTAACATACAAGTATAATTAATATATACATTAATATAGTGTGAAATCTGAGGAAGACATTACAGATATGTATATTTACCACAGCACTAGTGGCGGTATATATTTAAGTCATGGGCCAGTTGCTTTGTCTGCAGAGAGGTCCTTCACTTAGTTTCACTCACCTTTTCTGGGAAATGCTATTAATTGTTATTCTATCCTAAGAAGCAGCCATTTAACATGAAATGATATTTTTTTTCTGGAATTTTTCCAAGGTGGACACCTGTCACAATCTGGTCTATCCTATTCCCAGTTCTAAGAGTTTTTAAAAAATGGAATGGAGAGAAAGAAAAAATGAGATACACAGGGAGGAAGAAGAGGTAATAGGGAAAAAGGGAAGGAGGAAGGGAGAGCAGAAACAAGAGAGAAGAAGAGAGACAGAGACAGAGAGCCCTAGATACATGGAGAGATGGATCAAAAAAGAGAAGTCTGTCTTTAGTACCAACAGCACAACATAAGGTGCCTCAGTGACTAATCTGCCAGCTGTACTAAAAAGTAGAGGACACTTTCTGCAACATGAGTAAAGAATGAAGCAGAAATGCAAAGACAAAAAAAAAAAAAAGGAAGAAACACTATCTTGATGAAATTTGATTACCTGGTTCCCAGTAGATTCTAATATGAATTATATTTTTGCTTTGGGTTCTTTGAGACATACTAAAATCTTTTCTACTCAAGATGGTTGAACAGGCTTCTGCTACTTGCAGTGCAAAGTATCCTCACTTGTGAAATAAAATTAGTTGAAAGAAGAGTGATAATTATAGAAAATGTTTTTTTAAAGTAAAGTAATTTAGGCTTAAGGTTATAGTGAATAAAGCAACAATGAATTAGAAAGCACCAAATAGTTATGGTTTAAATATACTCATGTAAATATTTCATATTAAGAAAGATTTTACCTATGGAAGAAAACTATAGGCTAAGTCAAAAGCCTGGAGCAGACAATTATGTATTACAATCCAGAAATGTTGCGCATTTATGGTTGTTCATCTATCTATCATTTACTACAGAGAACTCTTGTAAATAGAATTGTTGTTGCAAATTATGGCCTGTCAAGAATTGGATTAGTGAGATTCAGCATTTTTCAATCCATTTTCTCATAATGACATCCCATCCATTCCAATTGCAATCTGTAAGTGCTATCTCTATTTGTTTTATATTAGTGGTCTGGCACAATTTCATGTTGCAATAAAATTCTTTATTGATAACTTCTCCCAAAGAGCTTTTTTTTTTTTTTCGATATGTGGGCCTCTCACCGTTGTGGCCTCTCCTGTTGCAGAGCACAGGCTCCAGAGGCGCAGGCTCAGCAGCCATGGCTCACCGGCCTAGCCACTCCGCGGCATGTGGGATCTTCTCAGACCGGGGCACGAACCCGTGTCCCCTGCATTGGCAGGCGGACTCTCAACCACTGTGCCACCAGGGAAGCCCCCAAAGAGCTTTTGAATAAGAAACATTTTGATTAATAAGAGCCACGGTCTCTGTTAAATATTCCTATTAATAGTATGCTGGAGGTGCTTTAAAGATGAATGTCAGTAAGCCCTTTGGTCAACACCTCATCTTACAAATATCTGTGCCTAAACACACAAAAAGACACACAAACATCAGCCGAGCACCAAGCCAGTAGTCAAATACCTGTCCTTAGTCACTGAAAAACAATGAAAAGATACAGATGCAGTTTTTAAGGAATATACAACTTGTTATACGATAAAGAAATCAGTAAGCTACTGACTGGCAATTATTAGAATATATCAGAGAAGCAATAAGAATGGCTCTTTTATTTTTGCTATGTTTTTTAGCTTGGTTGAATAGGTAAGAAAAAGGACACCTAAATTAATCTTTGAGCTTGCTCTAAGAGTTGAGAAGGAAAAGCTGTCTAAATGTGAAATATTATTCTATTATTTATGTAATTTAGGAGGAAAGAGCAACAATCTACTCCCACATACCTCAGTTATTCCCCTTTTCTTTCAATGTCCATATTTCTTACTTAGGTTGAATTTATAAAAGGCTGCAGAGAATTAATTGATCATTAAATGAATCTAAGTAATTTTTAAACAGTAAATGTAAATTCATTATCTCTATTGCCTAGTTTTCTGGCTTCAATATAAATAATCCATCTTTATTAGAAATATGTTTTAAAGTGAACTTTATACTCTACCAATGTCATTAATACTCCATCAAATCAAATGTAAAAGTATTTTCTCTTACTAGTTTCCCCTCACTTTTTTTCCCTTCCATAAGTGTGAACATTACTGAATACTAGGGACACCTCCATTCTTTTTTGTATGCTTTCCCCAAAGAGTTTATGTTACACCAAGCTTGAACTACCATATCAGTACAAATGACACAGACCTACATCTGGAACTTTCTCCTACTTTTACATTTCATTGTAAAATTAGGGATATTCAACTTTGGGAATTACACAACTACAAAACACTTTAGACAATGTATGCTTTCGTTCTTTTATATTATACAAGAGTAAATTATAATAAAATAATTTACATGATGTGATAAATGAGAAGTAGAGACCTGTGCTTCTGTTATGTCACTCATTTTAAAATTGGACAATAAGTTACACAAAATAATAAAGTAATCCTACTGAGTGTCATATATTTACAAACAAAGAGATTAAATATGTTTTAAATTTTTAAAATCAATGTCACCTTTTAATTCACTCTTAGTAGTCTAAGATTTATACAATTTTTTTGTTGCTTGGAAATTATTTGAATATATAGAAATTTTCTGATTATTGCAATGGAAATCCATAGTTGGAAATTAACCTGAAATTAGAAATAAAAATCAGACTACTTAAATCTATGGTAATATCTACTAAAATCTGAAGAAAGGATGAAATGAGTGGAATAATTAACATGATACTTCCCATAAAAGTCCAGGCTGAGAAAACTGCAGGGATGTATACAAGCTAAAATTTAATCCTTTCAACATATAAATTATTTTTCACATAGCCAGAATATCACTAATACCAAAATCTTACAAAAATTATTAAAGCAGTAAAAATTAAATCTAATTTATTGAGGTTAACTTTATAAAATACTAACAAATATAATTCAGCAATATTTTACAGACAAGCAAATTTATCCCAGAAAGGCAAGAATAGATTATTTCTTCTAAATCAATGAATGCAATTCAACATATTAGTGTAGAAAATGGGCAAACACAGTACAAAGACAGTTCACAAAGAAAACAACAACAATTATGGGGGGGGAGGGAGAGAGGTTCAATAGACCTCTCTAGAAATCAATAAAATGCATACTTAATAAAATAACATTTCACCTTCAATTAATTGCAGACTAAAATTATAATTAGTGACATTGAGAGCTCAGATAAACAGATACTTTATTTTATTTTTAGAGCTATTTTTCTCTATATATTTTTAATGAGTATTTTTTCTATTCATTTATTTTTTATTGAAGGATAGTTGATTTACAAAGTTGTGCCAATCTCTGCTGTACAGCAAAGTGACTCAGTTATACACATAGAGACATTCTTTTCTTATATTCTTTTCCATTATGGTTTATCCCAGGAGATTGAATATAGTTCCCTGTGCTATATGTTAGGACCTTGTCGTTTATCCATTCTAAATATAATAGTTGGCAACTACCAACCTCAATTTCCCAGTCCATTCCTCTCCCTCCCCCACCCCCCCTTGGCAACCACAAGTCTGTTCTCTATGTCCACGAGTCTGTTTCGTTTGTAGATAGGTTCATTTGTGCCATATTTTAGATTTCACATATAAGTAATATATGGTATTTGTCTTTCTCTTTCTGACTTCACTTAGTTTGATAATCTTTAGTTGCTTCCATGTTGCTGTAGATGGCATTATTTTGTTCTTTTTTATGGCTGAGTAGTATTCCATTGTACATATGGAAGATGTACCACATCTTCTTTATCCATTCATCTGTCAATGGACATTTAGACTGTTTCCATGTTTTGGCTATTGTGAATAGTGCTGCTATGAACATAGGGGTGCATGTATCTTTTTGAATTATAGTTTTGTCTGGGTATATTCCCAGGAGTGGGATTGCTGGATCATATAGTAATTCTATTTTTAGTTTTCTGAGGAACCTCATACTCTTTTCCACAGTGGCTATACCAACTTACATTCCCGCCAACAGTGTAGGAGGGTTCCTTTTTCTCCATACCCTCTCTAGCATTTGTTATTTGTAGAATTTTTAATGATGGCCATTCTGACTGGTGTTGAAGTGTTAGCTCATTGTAGTTTTTTTTGTTTTTTTTTTTTGCGCTACACGGGCCTCTCATTGTTGTGGCCTCTCCTGTTGTGGAGCACAGGCTCCGGATGTGCAGGCTCAGCAGCCATGGCTCACAGGCCCAGCCGCTCCATGGCATGTGGGATCTTCCCGGTCCAGGGCATGAACCCATGTCCCCTGCATCGGCAGGCAGACTCTTAACCACTGCACCACCAGGGAAGCCCTCACTGTAGTTTTGATTTGCATTTTTAATGACTGTATTTTTAATTTACGAATTCTACTCCTAGAAAGGTATCTTATGGAAGTAACTATTGATATACTCAAATATTTAAACCCAATAATATTTAAATCATTTAAAAATCATACAATAGAAAATTGGTTAAATTGGTTAAATAAAATTGATAGCATAATTTATATAATTTAATGATGCTGTTTAAGAATAATGCACTAATCATTACAATGTATTCAGTGAAAAATAAAATCAACTTATAAAGCCATATGCTTCCATGTCTCCAAGGTATAGAGCTATATAATCCTGCACACACACATGCACACATACACACAAATGTTGGGGAAAAATTAAACATATGTGCATTATTCTGAGAAGTTTGTAAATTTCAACAGATTTTTAAAGGCAATTATAATTTCCCAAACTTTAAAGAACATTATATGATAATCTGGATGGTCTTGCAATTTAGAGAATACTGGTAATATTAAATTTCTTTTTATTGGATATCCAGTTAATTTTAAACATTAAATTAAATTCTTAATTTAAAATTAAGAATATATTATAATTATTAAAAGATGGCTTACAAAAACAATCCATGCTTATTGGTACCAAATAGCACTAAAGATAAACTTTAGACTAATGCTAGAGCCTATTGTAAATGTTCCTTATCTGTACAATCTTTTTTGTATTTACAAGTAACATTTTTGAAATGCATTAAAAACTTATTAAAACACATTTACTGATCCTTTTCTTATGGATTTTCTTGGAGGTACCCCAGATTGTGTTTTGATAATGATTAACATAAACTAGTGGTACATGATAGATTGTACAATTTGTTTTAGCCCAGTTCCCCTGAGAAGCCAACACCAATACATGATTAAATATGTTAGAATTTCATTAAAGGAAATGGGTATGTGAGAGAAAATAAAAAGGGAGCTGGACAGGCTGAGAGTGCAATGAAAGTCTGACCCTAAGCACCAGAGAAGAAGAGAAAGTTGAGTGGAAACATCCTAGACTGTTGTGAAGTCTAAGGCATTTTGGCAAACCCAGTGGGAAGTCTTCAAGTCAAAGTTGGTGATTAGAGAAATTTGCTTGTACCTGAACCAGGTCTGCCCTAGTATCTCTATTGCACTGAGTCTTGGTTGGGAGAGACCATGGAATATGTCTACTTGCAAAACTGTGGTGATGGATTTCAAAGTGCAACAGCTGGGCCATCCACTAATTATATTATCAAGGCTGCCACAATGAGTATATCTTAAAACTTACTTTTAAATTATTAATATAACATTATATATTTATTTCCATTAATTTTTCTATATTTATTTTACATAATTATTTGTTTCTATATATTTATGCATGTGATATATATATAAATATACACATATATAAATAAATGCATGCATAATATGCATGTACAAAACATAGAAACAAATAATTATATACATAGAAATATATACATTGATATTAAAATATATATACATATATATATATACACATATACATACATACATATATATATATATATATATATACACACACATATATATATATATATATATATATAGAACATTTACTTAATTTCTGCCTGAAATCTTAAAAGAGCAGTATATCATTATCTATGACTAATTACAGGTTTCGGGATATAAAACATTTCATATACTGTGTAAAATTCAAAATAGCTAAAATGGTTATTATCTTGCATACTTTAGAAATTAAGTTTCTACTGAGAAAATAATGATTATAAAGATCAGTTGTATAAGAAATAGAAAAGGGGAGGTAGACAAGTTGATGGAGTAGGCAGACCTTGTACTTACCTCCTCCCATGGACACATCAAAATTACAACTACTTAGAGAGCAATAATCTATGAAAATTACCTAAAGACTAACAGAAAAGAATTCCACAGCTAAGCACAACATAAAGAAGGGACCACAAGAAGAGTAGGAGGGGGTGAAGATGTGGTCTAGTGTGGACCCATACCCTTGGGTCAGTGGCTCAGAAACTGGAAGAATATCACAGTCATAGAAGCCTCCCACCAAGGAGTGAGGGGGTCCCAGCCGCACATCCAGCTCCCCACCCTGGGTAACTCTTGCACTGGGAAGAGAAGCCCTATAATATCTGGCTTTGAAAACCAGTGGGGTTTATGTTCAGGAGAGCCAGAAGGCTGTAGGAAACAGAAGGGTGCACATTACTCTGAAACACTCCAGCACAGAGTCAATAACTTGAAAGAAGTCTAGGTCAGACCCACTTCCTGATCTTGGAGAGTCTCCAACGGAAGAAGAAGACAACTGAAAATCTCCCTGAAGATGGAGATGCAGACAGAAGTCGTATTTTGGAGCTTGTTCTACTGTGATAACACTGGCACTGAGAAGCACCATTTGGAAATCCTTCTTCTAGCCTATTAGCCCTGGGAGCTTACTGTTCACCATTGGGCTGGCAACAGCCACAATCCCCAGGAGGCTGTGCAGACAGCTGTGAGTGTCCCCTCCCCACTCTCAAGGGGGCTGGCACCTGCCCTGAGACCCACCAGTCCATGCAGACAGTACATGGGCATATGGCCCTGTTCTCCAGTGGATGGACACCAGCCCCAAGCCTCCACAGGCTGCATAGAGAGCCATGTGGAGACCTGATCCTACCCACCAGTGGGCCAGTTGCAGCCCCACAGCCCCTGTGCTGTGTAGCCAACTGCATGGGAAACATTCCCTACCCTCCAGTGGGCTCACAGTCACAACCCAAGGGACAGCCTTGCAACCAACTGGGTCTGGGCCCAGACCTGCCTACTAGCACTGCCACAGTAGTTAACCTGCCACAATATAATGGTGCATGTAACCTGCATAGGGGGCATACCTAGAGAATACAGCTCTGGTGAACAGAGGGTACACTATTGAGCCCTATAGGATGTCTCCTACATCAGGCCATTTCTCTAAGATCAGGAAATATAACCAACTGACCTAACACATAGAAATAAACACAGAACATTAGGCAAAATGAGAAAACAGAGGAATGTGTTCCAAACTAAGGAACAAGGCAAAATTTCAGATAAAGAACTAAATGAAGTGGAGATAAGCAATCTACCTGATAAAGAGTTAAAGGTAATGATCATAAAGATGTTCATTGAACTTGAGAGAACAATGGATGAATACTATGAGAATTTCAACAAAGAGAAAATTTGAAGTAGAACCAAACAGAGCTGAAGAATAAAATAATTAAAAATACACTAGGAGGAATTAATAGGTTAGATCTCACAGAGGATCAAATCAGCGACCTGGAAGAGAGAGTAGTTGAAATCACCCAAGCTGAACAGAAAAAAGAAAATAATAATTTTAAAAAGTAAGAATAGTTTAAGATTCATCTGGGACATTAATGGTACTAACATTCACATTACAGGAGTCCCAGAAGGAAAATAAAGAGAGAAAGTGACAGAGAAATTATTTGAAGAAATAATAATGGAAAGCTTCCCTAACCTGATGAAAGAAACAGATATCCAGGTCCAGGAAGCACAGAGTCCCAAAAAAATGAACCTGAAGTGGTGCACACCAAGACACATTGTAATTAAAATAGAAAAAAAATTAAAGATAAAGAATCTAAATGTAACAAGGGAAAATCAACAAGTTACATAAAAGAGAACTTTCAGCTGACTTCTCAGTGAAAACTTAGCAGGCCAAAAGGGAGTGGCACAATACATGCAAAGTGATGAAAGAAAAAACTTATGACCAAGAATGCACTACCTGGCAAGGTTATTATTCAGATCTGAAAGAAACATAAAGGGTTTTAAAGACAAATAAAAGCTGAAAGAGTTCATCACGACTAAACCAACTTTACAAGAAATGATAAAGGATCTTTTCTAAGGAGAACAGCAGAAAAGAAAAAAATACAACTAGAAATATAAAAATTATGAAAGGAAACTTCTCATTGGTAAAGGCAAATATACAGTAAAGGCAGTAGATGTAAATCTAATAGGAGGATTAAAAGACAAATGTAGTAAAATCATCTATATCCAAAATAAGTAGTTAAGAGACACAAAACAAAAAAATGTAAAATATGACATCAAAAATATTAAATGTGGGAGGAGTAAAATATAGTGTTGTTAGAACACATTCCAACTTAAGAGATCATCAACTTAAAATAATCACACATATATAAGATGTTATATCTAAATTTAATGTTAACCACAAACCAAAAATCTATAATAGATACTCAGACTAAAAAGAGAAAGGAATTCAAACATAACACTAAAAATATTCATCAGATCACAAGGGAGACAGCAAAAAAAGAAAAAAAAAAAAAAGAACTGCAAAAGCAACCAGAAAACAAGTAACAAAATGGCAATAAGTACACACCTATCAATAATTACTTTTAATGTAAATGGACTAAATGTTCCAATCAAAAAACATAGAGGGACTAACTGGATACAAAAATAAGACCCATATATATGCTGCCTGCAAAAGACTTACTTTAGATATAAAGATATACAGATTGAGAGTGAAGAGAAGGAAAAGGATATTCCATGAAAATGGAAATGAAAAGAAAGCAATACTTATATCAGACAAAATAGACTTTAACAAAGGCTGTAACAAGAGACAAAAGAAGGACATTACATAATGATGGAGGGATCAATCCAACAAGAATTAAATATATGTACCTTAGGTATAGGACTACCTAACTATGTAAAGAAAATACTAACACAAATAAAGGGAGACGTAGATGGCAATAAATAATACTAATCCCACACTTACATCAATGGATAGATCATCAGAGCAGAAGATTAGTCTGGAAACATTGACCTTAACTGATACATTAGACCAGATATACTTAATTGATAGATACAGAACATCCCACCCAAAAAAAGCAAAATACACGTTCTTTCAAGTGCACTTGGAACATTCTTCATAATAGATAATATGTTATGCCACAAAACAAGTCTTAATATATTTAGGATTGAAATCACATTAAGCATCTTTTCCAACCATAATGCTATGAGACCGGAAGTCAACTACAAGAAAAAAAAAAAAACTACAAAGAAACACAAACGTGGAGGCTAAACAATATGCTACTAAACAATCAATGGATCACTGAAGAAATCAAAGGGAGAATTAAAAAATATGGAGACAAATGAAAATGTAAAAGAAATCCAGATTCTATTGGATACAGCAAAACCAGTTCTAAGAGGGAAGTTTATAGCCATACAAGGCTACCTCAGGAAACAAGAAAAATCTAAAACAACCTAAATTTACATTTAATGGGACTAGAAAAAGAAGAACAAATAGAATCTGAAGTTAGTAGATGAAAGATAATAAAGATCAGAGTAGAAATAAATGAAATAGAGACAAAAAATAGAAAATATCAAATAAACTAAGTTGGTTCTTTGAAAAAAATAGACAAGATTGATAAACCTTTAGTCAGACTCATCAGAAAAAAATGAGTCATGAAGGATCATGATAGATTACTACAAACAATTATATTATATGCTAATAAAATGGAAACCTAGAAGAAATGCATAAATCCTAGAAAGGTGCAATCTGCTAGGACTGAATTGGGAAAAAATAGAAAATATGAACAGACTGATTACTAGTAAATAAATTGAATCAGTGATAAAACAAACTCCAAGCAAACAAAAGTCCAGGACCAGATAGCTTTACTGTGAATTCTACAAAACATTTAAAGAAGAGTTAAAACCTGTCCTTGTCAAGATATTCCAAAAATTGAAGAAGAAACACTTCCTAACTCATTTAGCAAGACCAAAGTAACTATCTCTGATGGTATAGATGCAAAAATTCTCAACAAAATATTAGCAAACCAAATTCAACAATATTTTAAAAGAATAATACATCAAGAACAAGTGGGATTTATTCAAGGAATGCAAGGATGTTTCCCAATATCTTCAGATGATGTGATAGGCCATGTTAACAAAATAAAGGTAAAAAACAATATGATCAACACAGTAGATACAGGAAAACCATTTTCTGAAATTCAGCATCTATTTATGATTAAAAAAATAAAAAAACAACTCTGAACAAAGTAGAAGGAACATACCATCATACTAAATTGTGAAAAGCTGCAAGCATTTTCTCTAAGACTATGAATAAGACAAGGATGCCCACTGTTGCCACTTTTATCCAACATAGTTTTGGAAGTCCTAGCCACACAGGGATCAGACAAGAAAAAGAGATAAAAGTCATCCAAATTGGAAAGGAAAAAGTAAAACTCTCACTATTTGCAGATGATATCATACTATATACAGAAAACTCTAAAGACTGCACTGAAAACTAATAGAACTAATAAATGAATCATTCAAGTTGCAGGATGCAAAATTAATATATAGATGTTGAATTTCTATACATTAAAAACTATCAAAAATAGAAATGAAGAAAACAATTCTACTTACAGTTACATTAAAGAGAATAAAATGCCTGGGAATAAATTTAATAAAGGAGATGAAAGACTTGTACTCTAAAAGCTGTAAGACATTGGTGAAAGTATTTGAAGATGACACAAATAAATGGAAATGCATACCATGCTCATGGATTTGAAGATTAATATTTTTAAAATGTCCATACCACCCAAAGCAATCTGCAGATAAAATTCAATTACTATCAAAATACCCATGGCCTTTTTTTCATAGAATTAGACTAAATAATTCTAAAATTTGTATGTAATAAAAACACTGAATAGCCAAACTAATCTTGAGAAAGAAGAATAAAGCTGGAGGTCCTGCACTCTCTGATTTCAAACTATACTACAAAGCTACAGTAATCAAGACAGTATGGTACTGGCACAGAAACAGGTGCATAGATAAATGGAACAGAATGGACAGACCAGAAATAAACCCATGCATATATGGTCAATTAATCTATGACAAAGGAGGCATGAATATATAATGGAGAAAAGATAGCATCTTCAATAAATGATGTTGGGAAAACCAGACAGCTGCATGGAAAAGAACTGAGTGGGACTATTTTCTCACACCATATACAAAATAAACTCAATATGGATTAAAGACTTAAACATGACACCTGAAATCATAATAGTCCTCAAAGAAAACATAGACAGTAAGCTTTTTTTACATGGGACTTAGCAGTATATTGGGGTCTGTTTCCTCAGGCAAGGACAACAAAAGCAAAAATAAACAAATGGGACCACACCAAACTAAAAGCTTTTGAACAGCAAAGTAAATTATTAATGAAATGAAAAGGCAGCCTACTGAATGGGAGAAGATATTTGCAAACAGTGTATCCAATAAGTGGTTAATATCCAAAATATACAAAGAACTCACCCAACTCAACATAAAAAATAATCCCAATTAAAAAAATGAGCAATGGGTCTGAATACACATTTTTCATTAGAAGATATACAGATGGCCACAGAAACATTAAAAAATACTCAAAATCAGTAATCATCAGGGAAATGTAAATCAAAACCACTATGAGATACTGTCTCACATCTGTCAGAATGGCTATCATCATAAAGACAACAAATATCAAGCACTGGCCAAGATGGGGAGAAAAGGTGGGACTGTACATTGGTGGAGCCCATATGTAAAATGATAAAGATTTGCCTGAAAAAATTAAAAATAGAACTACCATATGATCCAACAATTTCGCATGTGTGTATTTATACAAAGAAAAAGGAAACATTTATTTGAAAAGAACATGCACATCAGTGCTCACTGCCGCATTATTTTCTGTAGCCAAGATGTGGAAGCAACCTAAGTACCTAGTGATAAGTGAACGAATATAGATGATGTGGTACATATATATGCCATGGAATATTACTCTGCCGTAAAAAATGAAATCCTGCCATTTGAAACAACGTGGATGGCTCTAGAGGGTATCATGCTAAGTGAAGTAAGTCAGGCAGAGAAATACAAGGCCATATAATCTCACTTATATGTGGAATCTAAAAAGCAAAACAAAACAAAAACAGATTTATAGATAAAGAGAGCAAAGTGTGATTGCCAGAGGAGAGGAGGGTGGGGGAGCAAAATAGGTGAAGGTGATTAAGAGGTATAAACTACCAGTTAGAAAATAAATAATCCACAATGTTGCAATATACAGCATAAGAAATATGGTCAATACTACTGTAATAACTGTGTATGGGGACAGATGGTTTCTAGCCTTATCACAGTGATAATTTCATAATTCATGCAATCAGTATGTAGTACACCTGAAAGTAACATAATATTGTACATTAACTATAGTTCAACTTTAAAAAAAGAATAGAAAAATATTTCCATGTTAGCATGTGGAATAGTAGTAGATTTCAAAGAGAAGTCATTAATTACTAAAAAATATTTAGTGCCATGTAAGTCCATACATTTCAAGTTTCTAATTATTCTTTTTCTAGGTTTGGTATTTCTTTTGCAAGAAATGTACCCATTGCAATTAACCAAATTTATTAACATATAAATTTTATAGTGTTGTATTTTAAATCTCCATTGTAATCGTAATTTTATCTTCGTTTGTTCTGCACTTTTTCATCTTTAGTCTTGTCAAAACAACACGAAACCTTGAACAGTCTTCAACTAAATTTACTCTTTTTTTAACCTTTGCTATTGTTTTTGTTTTCTATGTTATTGATTTCTCTCTTGTTTCTTTGATTTTATTCTGTTCTTTTTCCAGTTTCTTCAGGTGTCTTAATTCTTTTTTTCTTGTGTTCTGGTACATTGAAATCTAAGTCTTCTAAATATTAATTAACATTTGAAGTTTTTATGTGATCACTGTATGTTTACATGTTCAGAGGCTAGAGTGATAACATAAAAAATGTGTCTTGCTGAATATTGGGGAACATGTTTTAGTCTTTTAAATGGATAGAAAATAGAACATGGACCATTGAAGGATTTTAGGTGCCTCTTACCCCTCTCAACTCGTAAGCAGCAAATTAGAGAAGGTGTATCACTTTTATGGTAATTGGTACTGGATAGTTTTCATCATCATTGATGCAATTGAGAGGTCAGTCTGTCCAGAGTGGATGCCAAGGATAATTAAATTTAGTAAGAAGAGGTTTTTTTTAGCATGCTCAGCATATACAAACTAGTCAATGTGTTCAAACTATTCCATATTTTCAAAGTGTTCAGGTATGTTTTGTTACAGAAATCATGAAAATGGAAAAACTCCTCAAGCTAGAATAAAGAAATATCCAGTTCATGAATTTGAAGCATTCATATTTGGGTCTGGATCTATATTACATTGTCATAGAACCAAAACCCATTTCTTTTTTGTAACCTAACATTCTTATTTAGGTGGGAAATGCAAATGTCTAAAATTAAGAGTTTATACACTCAGCTTGTGGGAATGCTACTGACTCAAAAACAACTCAGAAATAATTTATTTATGGTAGTTTTTTTCTTAAAACTTGTTTCTTGACCTTCCTGTTCCTTCTCATCCTGTGCTTCAAGGAATCAATGCAACTGCAGCATGTGGTTGCCAGGATACGTGTGCAGACACTGTCTAATGAAAGTGTAATGTAACAGCTTGATTTGTCATCAAAATAGAGAAATCTTGAGGGAAAAGTGATTTGGTGAGTGGCAACTAGAATTTGAAAAAGCTGATTTTCCTGTAAGTTAACAAAACAAAATTTGTAGAAAGTTGGTACCAGGCATATTGTTTGCTATCTGTATACTAAAATAAAGCTGCATAGATATATATTCCTAATGTGAAAATCACATGAGAAGAAATAATAATTTATATTTATTAATGAGTTTGTGTTTCCTATATAGAATCAGCAGATAATAAAATTGCATTATTTCTGGGATTAGCTTGTTATACCTGCTTAGTCTTACCATTTAAATACTGTAATAACAATTGACTTATTTTTAAATTTATTTTTTATTGAGGTAACATTGGTTTTTAACAATATGTGTTTCATGTGTACAATATTATATTTCTACTTCTGTATATACTACAGTGTGCTCACCAGCAAAAATTTAGTTTCCATACCTATTTTTCATAGTTAATAAATATTACCCTTATAGAGTTTCCAGAAGAATCTTAAATAAAGTATGATCACTGAGTTTACCATTTTTTATTTCCACATTTCCAAAACAGACATCATTTTGAAAAAGTACTTACTAAAGAGAGTCTCTAAATGAATTTCAGCATTGTGACCCTGTGACTATGTTGTTTGAAGTGTCCACTAGTTAGAGTTCTCTGGGAGATGGCCTTCTCTGCAGTCCTAAAAGATATTCAGAGTTGCATAATATTTATCTATGTAAGCAAGATATTTCTAGAAATTTTAATTTATTCTTACAGCATTGACACTATACATAAAGTATGTATATAATAAGCTAAAATGCCAATATTTTCTCATTATAACTTAATTTTCTTTCATAGAATCCTTCTTAATTTTATGATTATATGTAGTTTTTTTTTTTTTACCTATTAACATTTAAGAGAATGAAAGTGGTAAAAGATGATTGATAAAGAGAACTAAAAACGAAGGGGAAAAGAGATTCAACTTTTTAGTGTACTAGATTAAAATTTTAAAGGAGATGTGAAGTGACTTATGGGTCATTTACTGTTTAAAAATTGCAGACCTTCTGTAAATTAAATTCTCTCAGTGCTCCACCTTTACCATGTTTTTAAAAAGGGCAAATATACAGATCTAACCTTTTCTAAGATAGAAAAACTCTTAAAGGAATTTCAAGTTGTAAGGAATTTCTGTGTCAAAATCTTACATAACTATAGACATTTAATTGAGGATATTAATTTCTGTACTTTAGATGCTGATACATAGCCATTTAACATTCATGTCATTGACAGATATTTATTTCACCATTGCAAGATATAACATATAAAGATTTAATTATGGATATTCATTTCCATCTTTTAGCTTTGATGTATACCTGTTTAACTATCGCATCATAGGTACATATTTTTTCACCATTGCAAGCTGTGAAATGTTAAAATTAAACTGCAAATATCCATTGCCTTGTTGTAGTTCCATGCACATAAAAACCAGTCACCAAATTGTAGACAGATATTTCACTGTCAAATACTTGTAATAAAATGGTATTTTCGGTCATTAGTAAATGAATATTTAATCTTTTAAAGGATAACTGTAACTATAAATTTAGATGAGACCAATTATTGAACAACAAATAATATGAAACTGAAATCATTTAATACAACTTCAAAACTAAAACTTTGATTTTTGTAAAAATGAAGGATGTGTGTTAAACAATGTCAAACAATAGAAAAAAGCCCATAAACTTAAAAATTCACACAAAAATCCTAATACTTGAAGACAGTCTCTGACAAGATCCATTTGTGTTATAGAGAGTATCTCTCTAATGTACATAAAGAGATAAAAAGGTAGAGATAGATAGGCAGGTAGGTAGAAAAAGATAGAGAAAAAAATACTGCTTTAGAAAAACATGATTAAAATGCCATTGCATTTAAACAAAGAAAATGACGCTAAAGACAAAGTGGAGAAATTAATGAATTTCAGATAAAGCTTGTTTTATCACAGAGATACAGTTACTAAAAAATTGATTTAAATTTAAAAATATACCCAGAACTCTGTAGCTGCACATTGAATCAACAGAGAGAACATTATAAATACTGATACCTGAGTCTTACCCTCAAAGTTTCTGAATTAATTGGCCTAGGAGGATGTGGCTGTATTATCAGGAGTTTTAAGTATGATTACAATGTAATGTCAGAGTTGAGAAACACGGCTCTAAAGCAAGGAAAGTTATGGTGAAAATCTTAAGTTATGTAAAATTATAAAAAGTTGTAAATTTTGTAATGTTAAATATCCTTTAACAATATGAAAGTACACAATGATAAAAATGAGAAGAAATTAGCAGACTTAAAATTCTATTATTATTCCCTCACCTCCCTATTTTTTCCTTTTTTATTACTTTAACATGGAGGAAAGAAACATAGTTTATATAATCAAATAATTGTCACTTGTTGAATTGGTTCAATGGCCACAGATACTTCTTCCCTCTCTTTTTTATTGAATATAGTTGACTTACAATAGTATATTAGTTTCAACTATACAACATAGCAATTCAAAATTTTTATGGCTTATACTTCATTTAAAGTTATTATAGAATATGGGCTATATTCCTTGTGCTGTATATTGCAACCTTGTATCTAATTTGTTTTATACATAGAAGTTGTACTTCTTAATCCCCTAACCCTATCTTGCCCATCCCCCTCATCTCCCTTCCCACAGGTAACCCCTAGTTTGTTCTCTGTATTTGTGAGTCTCTTTCTGTTTGGGATACTCATTTTTTAAATTTTTTTAGATTCCACCAGTAAGTGAAAACATACATATTTGCCTTTCTCTGTCTGACTTATTTCACTAAGCATAATATGCTCCATATCCATCCACGTTATTGCAAAAGGCAAAAATTCATTTTTTAATTACTGAGTAATATTCCACTTTAGATATATACCACATCTTCTTTATGCATTCTGCTGATGGATACTTATGTTGCTTCCATATTTGGCTATTGTAACTAATGCTGCAATAAACATTGGGGAACATATATCTTTTAGAATTAGCATTTTCATTTTCTTCTTTCATTCCATTCCCACATACCCGGGAAGGGAATTGTTGGATAATATGGCAGTTCTGTTTTTAGTTTTTTGAGAAACCTCTATACTGTTTTCCATAGAGTCTGCACCAATTTACATTATATCCAACAGTGTACTAGTGTTCCCTTTAATCAACCTCTTCACCAACATTTGTTATTTGTTGCCTTTTTGATGATAGCCATTCTGACAGTTGTGAGGTGATATCTTATTGTGGTTTGGATATGAGTTTCCCTGGTAATAAGTGATGTTGAGCACCTTTTAATACACCTGTTTGATTTCTGTATGTCTTCTTTGGAAAAATGCGTATTCAGGACTTTTGCTCATTTTTTTCTTTTTAAAAATATTTAAGTATAGTTGATTTACAATGTTGTGTTAATTTCTGTACAGCAAAGTGACTCAGTTATATATATTTTTTCTTTTTCATATTCTGGTTTGTCACAGGATATTGAATATAGTTCCCTGTGCTGTACAGTAGGACCTTTGTGTTTATCCATCCTATATATAATAGTTTGCCTCTGCTAATCCCAGACTCCCATTCCTTCCCTCCCCTACCCCACCCCCACCCCCTTGGCAACCACAAGTCTGTTCTCTATATCTATGATTCTGTTTTTTTTCCGTAGATATGTTGATTTGTTAAATCAGGATGTTTGTTCCTTTGATATTGTGTTGCATGAGCTGTTTATATATTTTGCATATTAATCACATATAAGACATATCATTTGCAAATGTTTTCTCCCATTCAGTAGGTTGTCTTTTCTTTTTCTGATGGTTACATTTGCTATGTAAAAGTTTTTAATATAATTCAGTCCCATTTGTTTATTTTTGCTTTTGCTTCCTTTTCCTGAGAAGACAGATCCAAAAAATATTGCTAAGCCTTTTATAAAAAGTGTATTGCCTATGTAACATTTTTTTTCTAGGAGTTTTATGATTTCCAGTCTTATATTTAGGACTTTAATCCATTTTGAATTTATTTTTGTATATGGTATGAGCAAATGTTCGAATTTAATTCTTTACATAGGGTTGTCTGGTTTTCCCCACACCACTTATTGAATCGAGTGTCTTTTCCCCATTGTATATTTTTGCCTGTTTTATCATAAATTGGCCATTATGTGAGGGTTTGTTTCTGGCGTCTCTATTATGTTCCATTGATCCATGTGTCTGTTTTTGTGTCAATATCATGATGTTTTAATGACTGTATATTTGTAGTGTAGTCTGAACTCAGGGACACTGATACCTCCAACTTTGTTCTTTTTTCTCAAGATTTCATTAGCTGTTTGTGGTTCCATATAAATTTTAGGATTATTTGTTCTAGTTTCATGAAAAATGTCATGGATATTTTGATAGGAATTGCATTAAATCTGTAGATTGCTTTTGGGTAGTATGGACATTTTAACAATATTAATGCTTCTAATCAATTAACATGGGGTATCTTTTCATTTCTTTGTATCATTTTCAATTTCCTTCATCAATATCTTACAGTTTTCAAGAGTATAGCTTGTTGCCCTCCTTGGTTAAGTTTATTCCTAGGTATTTAATTCTTTTGGTGTGATTTTAAACAGGATATTTTGTTGCTTTCTCTTTCTGATAGTTCATTATTAGTGGACAGAAAAGCAACAGGTTTCTGTGTATTAACCTTGTGTCCTGCAAATTTACTGATTCATTTATTAGTTCTAATAGTTTTCTGTGGAGACTAAGGTTTTTTATGCACAGTATCACATCATCTGCAAATACAGTTTTATGTCTTCCCTTCCAATTTAGTTTATATTGCTATAAATTTCCCTGTGAGAACTGACTATGCTATATCCCATAGATTTTGGAAAGTTGTGTAGGCATTTTTATTTGTACCAAGGTATTTTATAATTTCCTCTTTGATTTCTTCATTGACCCATTGGTTTCTTAGTAGCATGTTGTTTAGTCTCCATATATTTGTGTTTTCTCCATTTTTTCTTCTTGTAGTTGATTTTTAGTTTCATACCATTGTGGTCAGAAAATATCTTGATTTAACTTTAATCCTCTTAAATTTGTTTAGACACTTTTTGTGGCCCAACATGTGATCTATTCTGGAGAAAGTTTCACATGCACTTGAAAAGAATGTGTATTCTGGCCGGTTTTGTATGCAAACCTGTAGCTATCAATTAAATCCAGCTGGCTAATGGGTCATTTAAGGCCACTATTTCCTTATTAAATTTCTGTCTGGATGAACTGTCCTTTGATGTAAATAGGGCGCTAAAATGCCCTATAATTAATTATTGTATTATTATCAATTTGGCCCTATATATCTGATAATATTAGCTTTCTATATTTAGGTTCTTCCACTACTAGGTATATACCCAAAGGAATTGAAAACTTATGTCCGTTACAACAAACAAATAAACAAACAAACTTGCACATGAATGTTCATAGCAGCATTATTCATGATAACTAAAAAGTAGAAACTACTCACATGTTTACCATCAACTGATCCATAAATAACAAAATGTGATATAACCCTTCAATGGAATATTTGCCAGTCCTAAAGGTGAATGAAGTACTGATGCTTCATTATGTGAAGCATCATGGGTGAATATTATGCCAACATGGGTGAATATTATGCTAACTGAAGTAGTCAGACACAAAAGGCCATGTGTTTTATGATTCCATTTATATGAAATGTTCAGAATAGGCAAATTCATAGAGACATAGAGCAAATTAGCGGTTGCTAGGAGCTGGAGAAAGGAGATAATTGGGAATGACTGCCAATGGCTATAGATTTTCTGTTTGGAAGATAGAAGTGTTCTGGAATTAGATAGTGAGGATGGTTGTACAACCCTGCAAATATACTAAAGATCATTAGACTGTACACTTTAAAAGGGTGAATTGTGTGGCATGTGAATTATATCTCAAAACAAATAATGAAATTGTGCACCTAGATAGAATCATCAATGACTCTTAAAACTACTAAGTGAAAAGTTGATGAGGAATTTATAATACATGGATCTGTCTGACAGGCAGTGAACTTTGTTCAAAATTGGACTGTTACTCATTAAGTGCCTCCTCATATTATACAGTGGGAAGAACACATACCATATAAGAAGTATTCTTTCCAAAAAATTGAACTTGAATTTATCAAGGCTGTAACTACTAGTTTGCAGGAAATATGAAAGATAGAGAAACATGTTAAATTATACCACAAGAATACAAGAAATTAAATCAAGAAGGTGGGAAGTTCTATAAGAAAGCAACTCAGTTTCTTTAATAAACAAGTGGTTTGAAGATAAATGGAGGGAGTGGTAATGCAGATCCAAGGAGACCTAAGACATAAACAACATAAACATTTGAACAAGAAAAAAAATATTTTTTCCAACAGTTTAGGAAAATGTACACATTGGATATTAGAAGATGTTAAGAAATTATTATACCTCTTAAAGTTAAAAATAATTCCTTAATACCATCTAATACTATATCTGTGTAACTTTGCATAGATTGTTGACTCCGGGTGATAACTGGCACTTGGGATTCATAGTACTACTTCTTCCCCTTTTGTGTACGTTTGAAATTTTCCATAATACAAAATTTTTTAAAAAGTAAGCCTAACGTTCAGTGGCAATGGGTCAGTATTAATAAGTTCATCTACTGATCTAAAGTTGTTTGGCTGGAGAAAAGAATGTTGAGTCAATGGGAAGATCTTGGGCCTTGGAATTAGAAATACTTTGGTTTGAATATGGCTCTGCTACTTATAAGCACTATTACCTTGGGCAAGTACTATACTTTTCTGAATCAGTTTTCCCACCTATGAACAAGGATTATATCACCTACTTAAGAATGTTTTGGAGGAACATGTGAGATGTGTTTGGCATAGAATAAATGCTCTATAAATGTCAACTATCTTAAAACCTGACTCTAAAAGTAATCTCTATTGAATAAGATTCCTAAATAAAAGTTATATATTTTTTCAGTTTAAGTTAATTCTCATTAAAGGCCAATCAATAGTGAATCCCTGACTCCCCATGCATCTCCATAATGTATTAGGGAAACCAAAATAATCAACTCATAATATGTGAAAGTAAATTAATTTATGACAGTTTCTGATTTTGTAAAGTGGCTGCCTGATAAAAGATATGCCTACTTTGAACAAAATCATTAATAGTAAAAATACCAAGAAGCTTATTTCTGAAGAAAAAACCACCTATTTTATGATATTGGAGGGGAAATAAATAAAAACCAAACTACTGTAGCCATTAACAGTAAATTCAAGGCACATTTTTGAAACTGTCTTTCTGCATGAGATTATCCATCTTTAAGCTAAATTCAAGATACTATAGCTAAATTTTGATAAGCATTCTTACTTTACCTTAGTTGCCTTGTCCCCAAATTTGAAACATTTATCACATCATTTTCAAGAGCCAGGAGCTATTCAGATAGCTTATATTTCAAAACTACTAATCATTTTCTTATGTATAGATTGTGTTCCTCATTGTAGAAGATAAAGAAAAGGAACATGATCCCAAGATTTAAATTGTGTAGTCTTCTCTTCCTTATGGCACGCTATTACCTTTGTCAATGATTGTCACTCTGTTTTCTTCATAATCAATAACATATATAATTTTATATTCTCCGGGTCCTTATAGTTCTGTTTCCATTTATGTTCATCTAATATAAAACTGGAATATATTCCATATGGAAAAAAACAGTCTTCGACAATCTTCTATGTACATATTTTCCTTACCTTTACATATTTGAAAGGTCGGTTCATTAACTGGGGAAACTAAATTGATTTAAGCATTTTATTAGTCCTTAGTCTGACCCTGAAATTACTTAGTAATATAACATTAAATATATTTAAATTTAATATAGTCCATATTAAATATAGATTTTCTATTTGTTTTTAAATTAATAGGAGCAAATAGTAAAAAATGGAAATGGAATAAAATAATTTAGACTGAAACAAAAAAAAATAGAATGAAAGCTATGCTTCCCTTACCAACTTACCAATCTTTTTAACCAGAAATGTGTATTCTATTTTAAAACAAAATACATATTATTGTGCCACTTGCTTTTCAGTTAACAACATATTTTAGTGATATTTCCAAATCAGGAGAGATAGTTGTGAATCATTTGCTTTAAAGACTACACAGTATGGGGCTTCCCTGGTGGCGCAGTGGTTGAGAGTCCGCCTGCTGATGCAGGGGACATGGGTTCATGCCCCGGTCCGGGAAGATCCCACATGCCACGGAGCGGCTGGGCCCGTGAGCCATGGCCGCTGAGCCTGCGCATCTGGAGCCTGTGCTCCACCACGGGAGAGACCACAACAGTGAGAGGCCCGCGTACCACACACACACACACACACAAAAACCAGACTACACAGTATTCCAATTTAAAACTGTACTATGATTAATTTAATTAGCCCTATTTAGATAGATTTATTTTTATTACATTTTGATGATATTGAAAACAATGCTATGATAAATATCCTTCCATTTGTATCATGGCAAAGTACTACATCTTCTTAGAGTGTTGGATTTCTAGTGTAACTGTTACATTTATGTCCAAATCAGCTTCCAAAATATTTGCCCTAGTTGACAATGACGACAAAAAGAATACCTGTGACTACTTTCTCAAATCCTTTGGTTTTACCAAATGTATGCAAGTTTTATTTTACTCCAATAGGTAAAACATAAGAGTTTGCAGTTTTATTCCTCATATTTTTCAGGTTATGACTTGAGTGAAGCACAGCATTTTCAAATATTTGGGAGACCTTTATTTTAATTTTGTTTAATTTTGTTTTATTTTGTATTTTTTGTGTCATGCCTATTAGCATCTTTTCCCCATTTTTTCCTTTTGGTTATTTTTTATGATGGATTTATATAACAACAAAATTAAGGAGATTAGTCTTTTGTCTCTAGGAGATATTGCAATTATTTCCTCCAGATTGTCATGTCAGTATTGAATTTATTTATGATATTTCTTTCATATTTGAAATCTATTTCTGTTTTTAAAAATATTTTCTATTTGGTTGTGTCCAAGTTTTTTTTTCCTTCTAATATGTTAAAATTATTAGGTTCTATGTAGAATAAATGACGTTTCTCTTTAATGATTGTTTTAAAAATTAAAAGTTCTGATAGGTTTAATCCTTTTACTTTTATGGCTTCATTTAAAAATTTTTCCTAAATGTTTCTCATTACAAAAATATTTTAAAATGCTGCCATATTAATTATAGAAATTTTCTGTCTTTTTTTAAATAAACAGCTTCCAAAGGACTAAGTATTTTCTGTAAATTACATTACTAAACATGTTTATGTCTATTTCAGTATTCTCTATGTTGTCCCATTTAGCTACATGTCTATTTTGCAAAGATACTTAACTGTTTTATTTCCCAACACTTTATAATAGTTTTTAGTATCAGCTAATGCTGGTGTGTTTGCACTGTCTTTTTCTTTGCATAATTAACTTGGCTTTTCTCTTATGCATATATTTTCAGGTGACCTAAAGCAAGGGTCTGTAAACTTGAGGGCAAAACTTGGAAAATAATCTACCAAGGCAGCCCAGGTTTCAGGAGCAAAATTCCAGAGAGAAGAAAGCACATTCAGATGATTCTCAAATTCATACCTGCTTTAAATATTGAGGCATTTTCTGATTTGAATATGGCTTTGGCAAAAGGCTGAGCATATGAAAAGAAAGTAGAGGTTGCTAAGAGGTAAATACTCAAGCAAAAGCTTTTGGGAGCCTCATGAGGCTGGGGAGAAAAATATTTAAGTGGGAATTCATTTCAGGGGGAAAACAAAACAAAACAAAACAAAACAAAAAACAAACAAAACAGAAAACCCCCTAGCAGCTACAGACTTTCTGTTGGTAGGATGAGCCACTTTCAGCAAAAGGCTTCAGCTTCAGATGATACTGACTAGCAAGGGCAAATGTGGTTCCAAGTGAGTGGCCCAGCTGTTCTTTCTCCCACCCTCATCTTTCAAAGCAACTCTATTTGTGGTGTTTTGCCAGGATGTTCTTTACTCCCTTTTCACTGTGCTGAACTACTTAGTAATAAAAGGAAATTTTAATTAATCAGTGGTGAGTTCCTCCAAATTGATCCCACCAACACTATATTTTGCAGAAATTTTTTGTTGTTCATGTCATGGAGTTGGCACTTTTCCCTAAATTCATACTGATACTGTTTTTTTCCCGTTTGTCTTTATCTTCTGTTAATTCATTAGGGTTGGGATAGGTTTATGGTAGCTATTATTTACCTCCATCTTTTCTACATACTATCATCAAATTATTTGTAGAATATTTCCCATAATGTCTAAAATGATTCTTAAATTTGAATTTTTGATTTCATTTTACTAAAACAATCTTTTTATCTTTATAAGTACAACTTTAGAAAAAAAGTGATAGCAATTAAGAAATTATTTGGATTTTTTCTTTTATGTAATTATGTAGCAGCTAGTTAAAGGTAAATTTTCTATTTTGTGTCAAAAACTGTGAAGGGTCTAAGTTTTTACCCTACTTGCAGGGTTACAAGTTAGCCTTCCACACTTTCGTGGATGCTGGCAGAAGACATAAGGTACCTGGTTCAGAGACAATAGATATTTTGACTAATGATACAGCATGACATATCAGCATCAGATTTATGTTGGTTCTTCTTGCTCCTCAACCTCTCTAAAGGCAATGAAGAGAAGTCAAGTAGATGCTGCACACACAGTGGGTTTGTGCCACAGATAGAGAATCTTAAGCCTAGGCAATCCTAATCTTCTCCAATGAGGGACAAGCACACTTGCCCTTGTCTCAGAGGGAGATTTTATCTCTAACTTCCAAGGCTGTTCATTATGTACACACCTTAGTAAATATAGTCCAGACAAAAGGAGAAATTAGTATCTTCTTATTCATAAGATATGCAGAAACATTATTGAACCATAAATTATCTCCCAACACTAAACAAGACCAAAAAATGAACACAGACACACCTGTTTAAAGGTATCAGAAAGTTATTGTGCCAGACAGGGCTTGGAAAACAAGATCCCCTTTCTTGGGTGTTGGGGGAAAGTTTAAGGAGAGGTTAGGCTATAGGCTAGCCATACAATTTAATTCTTCTCAACTGTTGCAAATGGATAAGAATTAGAGATATCTACACAATAGCTAGGAAAGCACAAGTAGTAAACAAAAGTATATGTGAAAGTACTTTCCTCTAACCTGATTTTTCACTAATATGATCAGTTCACCATAAACTGGGAGAATTTTGCATAATCAGAAATTGCTCCTCTGCCCATTCATTTTTTTCACATATCCTTCCCCTATCTGGAAAAATGATGATCAGCCAACCTGGAAAGCATATGTACTGGGAAGGCTATGATGTAATGCCGTATAATGTAGACAGAAACAAACAAAAAAAAGTGAATTCAAAAGGAACTTTCTATTAGAAAGAAGCTCAAAAGAAAACAAAATCAAGTAGAGCAAATAACCCATGCTAGTGCTTCCCATGGCTCCAATGACTATATCACTTTCCCTTTGATTCTAAAATAATGAGTACAATACATCTACATCAGCTTTAGGTAGTAAAGAAGGTCCTTTAACAATGTCCAGGTTAGTCATAAGAATAAACAAAAAGATTCAACCTCCGTTATTCTATGGCCAATTAAAAGGCTGAAAAATTTATATACAGCATGAAATCCTTGATAATAATTTAGAACATAAAAGATGATGAACATTACATATAAGAAAAAAGAAAGATAAATTATTTTAGAATGACATTACATCCTCCTCTTTTTTTGACATCAAGAAGTTAAAAAAAAAACAATGGCTCTGAAACAATGGATAAAAGACTATGAGACTGTAGAACAAAAAAGGGAAATGGTGGGATTAATGACAAATATTATAAGGTGTTGATTCTATACAAGAATTTTAAATGACACTAGAATATGCAGAGTAATAATGACCACATCAAGTGGTTTAATTGGTGATATGAAGCTTAGGAAGTTTTTTACCCAGTCCAGATATAGAGAACCAAAAGATTAATGCAATTACTGTGATGAGTAGATAGACACAAAAATGTTAGTGTACATAAATAAAAGAGCAGAAATATAACAATAAATGCTAATTAAAAATATGATGGACTTAACATACCTAATATGAAGAAATACACAGCTCTTTGTAAGGAAAAATCATCATCAGGAACCTGGTACCTGGGGTCATATTCAGGCATGTTTACCTATTGGGTGAACTTTGATCCAAATCACTTGAGCTCTCCCATGCCACTATTTTTTTTCACCTGAAAATAAAGGTACTATTATTTACCTTCCACACTTGTTAGGATGATTAATAGAGAAATAGTCTTTAGTGCTAAACACATAGAAAAGCTCATTAAGTAAGCTGCCATTATTATCGGGAAAAATGAAGAAATATTACCATTGTGTAGATAGGCATGGTAAATTATTTTAATTTAATGCAATCTGTTATGAAACAAAGAGCTAAATTACAAAGCAAATATATAACTCTAAATGTAGATTCCTCCTAGTAAATATTAGATATCAGAGTGAAATAAAATAATATCCATAGAGTTTGAGGGTTATCAGTGGTTATAAAATAACGCCGTACAAACTAATATGTAATTTATGTATGAATATAATACAAATACATACTCAGAGTTTTTTTTTTTTTTTTAATCATGTGTACTTTTCCTAAATGGGTGCAAGGGATATGACTTGCTAAAGAACATGTTCAAACTCTTATGAAATAATCTATATAAAGGACTCAGAATTATTTTTAAAATCATTAGAAATATGAATCAGCCAATCTGTAATGAAATAAAGATTAATGAGATCTTTAAGATTGAAAACCCTACTCAAATGCTCTCATATTACAAATTACTCAATATAAGCAAAGATTAGCCAGGAAAATATAAAAGTAAAATAAGCAGATATTTTAATATCGATATAGAATACACAATAGAATGTAATAGCATCGTTGTAAATAAATGGTGTTGTTTTATTGAAGAAGTGTTCAATCTGTAATGGAAAAATTTATTCAGTCTCAAGTTATACAAAACATAACGCTAATTACAACGAAAAAGTAAAATAAAAATAGAGTTGGGCTTCCCTGGTGGCGCAGTGGTTGAGAGTCCGCCTGCCGATGCAGGGGACACAGGTTTGTGCCCCCGTCCGGGAAGATCCCACATGCCGTGGAGCGGCTGGGCCCGTGAGCCATGGCCACTGAGCCTGCGCGTCCGGAGCCTGTGCCCCGCAACGGGAGAGGCCACAACAGTGAGAGGCCCGCGTACCGCAACAAAACAAAACAAAACAACAACAACAACAAAAATATATAGTTGAATTTTCTAAACATCTTTAGCATTTTGGACATAGATTCAGTAATAAATAAAAACAGAATATAAACATTTCAATTAAAGGATTGATGTCAAAATGCATATCTTATAAATAACTTTATTAAAACTCATAGAATAGTTATAAATGTTACAATGTATGAGAAAATTATGTGGCGGTAATTTTAATGTGTTTGACGTAGATATGGGCAAAAGAGTAATCATATTCTACTAATGAATGTGTGAATTGATAAAATTATGTGGGGGACAAATAGGATCATAGTAATATATGTATATATATAAATGTATATATTTACCTATGTCAGAGTTATTTTCAAAGTATGCACCATTTGACCAGACAATATTATCTTTAGGAGTCCACCCTTAATGTAAAAACTGAAAATTACATAAAAACTTAAATACAAGGATAATTATCACTACAAATTTATAATAGCAACAAATTAGAAGCAATTATGTCCACCTATATGGTGTTTCTTAACTCTCATACACTTTTATAATGCAACCCAGGTAAAGAACATAAATAGTCAATGCATATTTGAACATGTAGAAGAGAAATTATCTATCATTGGTACCTTTATTTTTTATTTTTAAAATTGTTACTAAAATTCAATAGCTTATAACAGAGATGAAATGTTAAAATAAGCAGTTATTTCAGGTATATTGGAATATAGCATTGTCATGTATTACTCGTGAAAAATGGTTTCAACCTTATTGCAATTGGCTATAAGTATTTATACTGCAGATATTTTGTCTGAGCACTCCAGTTCTTAAAACTTTTTCTCAGAGTGATATTTGAATAAATTTTCACAGACATACATACAAGGTTGCCCTTTGAGTATTGTCTAATAATTTAAAGTAGAAGCATCCTATAGGACTATCATATAAGTTTTGGTTTAATATTAGTTTACATCCTAAACTTTAAAAAGTATGATGCATTTTAAAATTCACACCTATATAGATCCATCTGAATTAATATGTATTTAAGCTTCAAATTCATACAAATTTAGCTCCATATTTAGTCAATAAATGAAAAACATGTTGGTAAACAGTATGAACAGCAGCATATATTAAGAGAGAAGGAGAAAGAGAAAGAAAGTGAGGAAGAGGAAGGAAGGAAGGAAGTGAGGCAGGCAGGCAGGAAGGGAGGAATTAGTAAGACTGTGTACCAAAACATTAATGATGTTTACCTTTGATATTAGGACTTGGGGAGATCTTTCCTTTCCATCTAAAGTGAAAAATGGAAGAGATTTATAAATGTTGCCCTAGAGAAATATTCATAATAAATAGTTACGTTTTTTAAGTGCAGGAAAGATAGTAGACCTATGTGTATGTGCATTTATATATATATGCATGTATGGAAATATACATATGTGAACATGTCTATCTTTTTATCTATTTTATCTATGTATAATAGTATGAGGCTTTACCACAAATGTTGAAAGTAATAAATCTTGGAATAAGACACTGTCTTTTGATTTTGTTTATTTTTCTGAGATTACATTATTAATTTATTACTTATTTTCTTTTTCATTTTTTATGAAATATTATTTTTAATTTAAACAATTTTAAAGGGAAAATAAAAAGCATCTTGGTATGACTTCAAAGTATATTGTATATTTTTATTATTTTCTTATTGTTAGATGTACAATAATAAGAAAATATCTTTGTCATATAACAAATTAAGGTATTATGAACTGTTTTAGAAATGTATTATCCAGGGTAGAAATATGTTTCGACATAAAAGTTTTACCCAAGGAGTTTGTTTTGATACATTTTCTTAGTTCTCAATAGAATATAATATTTATATTATAAAGAATAGAAGGAATATCACTGCAGCAATAGGATAATATATAAGATGCATTTTCTCTTATTCCCCTTTTTCCAGGCATTAAGATTTTTAATACTGCTAATAATTCAGGTTTTAAAATGATGCCACCAACTCCAAAGGTAATAATTAAAATAAAAGATGAATCTGAAAGGAACTTGATGTATAGAAAATCCATGTAAGTCACTACCATATATTTAATACCATTTGTTCCATTAGGCCTCATGATCTTGAACATACATGTGAACAAAATTTATTTGATTAGAAAAAAGTTACCTCTCCTGAGTGTAGTTACGTTAGCTCTTCTGTAGCTTCTAGTCATGTGCATATATGAAAAATTTTGTTATGAAAGGGAAACACCCAAAACAGTAACCTGTGGTGATAATACATTTCATGGGGTGGTATTATAGTGATTTATAATTATGAGCAGATCATGATTTCCATATCCTCTGGATGAAGAAACCAAACTATGGTGAATTTGGGCACTTTCCCCCAAAATTCCACAAACAGCCATGCCTATCTCTAGCTACATCATCATCATCATTATAATACATTTATTTTTTTTAATGTACTTTATAGGAAATCATGTCTTGTATATGAGCTTACATGTAAATTTAAGAAAGGAAATGTAAAACAAATAATGTAATTATTAGGCTGAGATAGGATACTGGTTATTAAAATAGATATATAAATATGTTATAACTTCCTATCCAAATGTCCAAATTTAGTCACTGAAAAGCACTGCAACCATGAAACTCCCCCTGGCCCTCACAAGAAGAAAGAAGCTTGAAATGAAAATATAGACATAGAAGTCACTTAAGTGCAAACATAAAATGAGCCAAAATAACAATATCAGTTTACATAATTATAAAATAGAATTTGAGAAGAAAAGGAGCAAAAAGGGCTATTTGAGGATAATAGAGAGCTCTCTTTAATTTTAAAGTCATGTCATAGTAGTTTTATAGTTTAAACTCCTGCTTTGGCACTAATAGTAGTGTATCCTTGCCCAATTATTAGTAGCTTTTGGCCTAAGGTGTTTTTTTTTTTAATCTATAACAAGTAAGTATCATAGCTCCCTCCTCACTGTAAACTTGGGAGGATTAAATTTTTGTCAATCTGACAAAAATCTCACAGAATGGCAGTTAACACATATTAAGCAGTTAATAAACTTTCTGCCATAATAATTATTGTGTTTTACATATTATACATAATAATAAGTATTTAATGTCATATAATATAATGGAAAATAATAGATATTATTGGTAATATATCAAATAAATTATTTTATTAAAAAAACTTACATGAAATATCACAAACCTAATGTGTATTAAACAAGGCACCAGTAGAATACTTAATGTAAAAATTCTAGAAGTAGACAAAAACCTCATTTTCTATGCATATTTATGTTTATACTTTGTAACTATCTTATTATCCTATAAACAGAGAAAAATATGTTGCTGAACATTCACAAAAGGTACATTGAAATATAGGTGCAAAAATTCTCAACAACTCTTATCAAATAGAATCCAACTGTGTATAAAAAGAATTATACACCAAGTGCGATTTATCCCAGATATACGAGGCTTATTCAACATTCAAAAATAAATTACTGTAATCCATCACATCAACAGACTAAAAAAAAAATCAAATTTTTATATCAATAGGTGCAGAAAAAGCGTTTGACAAAATTCAACACCCATTCATGATGAAAACTCTCAGTAAACTATAAATAGAAGAACATATCCTACAGAAAACCTACAGCCAAAATTATTCTTAATGGTGAGAAACTTTCAGCTTTCCTATTAGGATCAGGTACAAGACATCCTTGCGTGTCACTACTCTTACCACTGCTTTTCAATATTGTACTGGAAGTTTCCGCTAATGCAACAAGAGAGGAAAGGAAACTAAAAGGTATACAGATTGGGAAGGAAGACATAAAGCTGTCATTGTTCATAGGTAACATAATCATCTATGTAGAAAGTCCAAAAGAGTCAATGGAATTTCAAAATTCCAGCAAGTTACTTTGTGCATATCTATTTACAAACTGATCCTAAAGTTTATAAGGAGAGGCAAAGACCCAGTATAGCAAACTCAGTGTTAGAGGAGAACAAAGTTGGATGACTGACACTACCTTACTTCAAGACTTACTATAAAGCGAAAACAATCAATACAGTGTGGTATTGGTGAAAGAATAGACATATAGATCTGTAGAACAGAATAGAGAGCTCAGAAATAGACCCTCATAAACAGAGTCAGCTGATCTTTGAAAAAGCCCCATTGAAAAGATATTGCATTATTATTGACTGTATTCCCCTGTACATTTCATCCACATGACTCATTTATTTTATAACTGGAAGTTTGTACCTCTTAATTTTCCTCAGCTATTTCACTCATCCCACAGCCTCCCTTCCCTCTGGCAACAAGCTGTTTGTTTTTTTCATCTATGACCCTGTTTCTTTTTGTGTTTGTTCATATGTTTTGTTTTTTAGATTCCACATAAGTGAAATCATATGGTATTTGTCTTTGTCTGACTTATTTCACTTAGTATAATATCCTCTAGGTACATGCATGTTGTCTCAAATGGTAGGATTTCCTTCCTTCTCATGGATGAATAATATTCCAAGTATCCAGTGGAATATTATTTCACATTTTATCCATTCTTCAGCCATGACTGTTCATCTTGATTATATTGATATTAATATAAAATAATTTGACAATAATGAGAGGAAAAATTAATAGAAAAGGCTTTATGTCTAGATATAATTTTTGATATAAAATTATAGTAAATAATTACAATTTATCTTATTCATAATATGTTTACAAGGAAATACACTTGAAAATTTGACAGTGGAGGTGAGTTTTGTATATCAGAAAATAAAAGAAATTATAAAATGCAATTATTTTTACAAAACAAGTACCAATAGATTCATTCTATATAGAACATGTATTTATTGGGTGTTTGTAATCAAATGAAAAAAAAACCCTTTTTTACACAGATATGCTAGTTTTGAGATCACCATTTGTTTATGATTGCATTAGTATTTCTACCTCCAGTATTTTTACACTGTCCTCTTGGTTCAGAAATTTTTTTCCCTAGCAGTGGTTGTTTGCTTTAAACTCCTTGAATGTGACAATTATTTCTTTGATGTATGGCTGAAAATAAATCATCCAGAATGTATTTAGATGGACAGTGAAAATATAGCTTATCTGATAAAATTGCTCCAATTTTCTTCATGAGTTGAAGAAGGAAGGAGAAAACAAAACAAAATTTTCAGTAAGATATTCTTGGGTTAATCCCTTACCTCTTTAGGTTGCTTAATGTGTTTTGGTTAAGTGATCAGTTTTTGAGATATTCTGTACAAAATCTTTCTCTTATCCAAAATAGTATCTGTGTTCGTAGGGGTAGTGGCCAATTTCAAGCTACCAATATGAGCTCACTGAACAAGGAGTTAAAAAGACATACATACAGTTAGCTCCAACCTCGTAGAATGTACATGACAGAGCAGAATAGGTTTGGTTCAGAATCATAAGCTGAACACTTAAAGTAATTCACTCTCTTTTGGAAATATCCTTGGACTTTCAGGCCTCATTCCATTCCCTGCTCTTCCCCTAGTTGATAGCTAAGTGGGTAAAGGGAGGCTTACCAATCTCCTTTCTCAATCCCCAAATTTATTGCCTAGTGATGAGGATAGAAGATGGAGAACAACAAGATTTAGTTTAATTTATTAATGTCAATCTATACTCAGAATGTGAATATTTAAATAAAAAAGGCTTTTTTTTTTTGCCCAAATGCCTTGGTTTTCATATCCGTGAGTGTCCTGCTTCTGGCTGCTCTAGTCACAACAAGGCCCCTTGATCAAAAGGTCATTCTTTATTCTGATGGCATTCATATTATAAGTTTTTATTCTGTTTAAGTAGTTAGTTTGAATATTAGGGGATAAATCGGCACTGAGATTGAGATGTACATCATGAAATCTGTTCTCTTTTCAGGCTTGGTCAAGGTCTACGCAACTCTGGCCAGTTGGCTCCCTTTTACATCTTACACTATGGACAACCTCTGCGTCTTGATCATGTTCTCTATCCAGCCGCTGAGAAAGTCTGTGTCCCTGAAGTCCCTTCTGTGGAGTCACCATGATTCTTGCTGTATCAGAACCCATGGAGGACTTCTCTCAATTTGGTGTCACACTACGTAGAAATGAAGGTTAGTTCGGAGCCCTATCTCTGCATGATCTTGCTGTCAAGGTTGCATTTACTCTGGGTCTGCTCCCTTGATGAGGACTCACCCTTCTGCTCATCTTTCCCCAGGATATCAATCAGAATGTGGAGCAAATAACTCCTCCATTATCAGCTTTTGAAACTCAGAAATATTGTGACCATGACACAAAACTTGCTATATTCCTTTCTTATCTCTATCTTCTTTCCTTACAGAAAACACTGAGAATGAGAAGGAAATCTTGCTTTTATTTTTTTTCCATCTTGTATGTTGATTCTTTCTAAGTTTTATTGAGATATAAATTCATGTAATATAGAATTTCACATAACTTAAATTCACCATTTTAAATGCTATAATTAACTACATTCACAAGGTTGTACAATCATCACCACTATGCCATTCCAGAATATTTTTATTACCCAAAAAGAAACACCATAACTGTTATCAGTCATGCCCTCCAGTCCCTGGAAACTACTCTACTTTCTGTCTCTATGGTCTTATCTATTCTGGACATTTTATATAAATAGGATCATACAAAACATGGCCTTTGTGTCAGGTTTCTTTCACTTAGCATAATTTTTTCAAAGTTTATCCATATTTTGCATGTTTCACACCCATTAGGATGGCTATAATGAAAACAATGAAAAATACCAAATGTTCAGGAAGATAACTGGGTGCCTCATACTTTGCTGGTGTGAATATAAAATAGTGCAACTACTGTGGAAAATAGTTTGGCAGTTCTTCAAAAAGGTTAACATACAGTTATCATACCACCCACTCTTGGGTATGTACCCAAGAGAAGTGAAAACATTTTACACAAAAACTTGCACATGAATATTCACAGCAGCATTATTCGTAAGAGCAAAGAGTGGAAACAACCTAAATGTCCATTATCTGATGAATGGATGAAAAAAAAATGTGGTATAGCCATACAATGGGATATTATTGAGCCATAAAAATGGAATTTAAACATATGTTTTCAAAAATATTATGTCCTATTTCTGTCAATATTTTTGTTTTCTCCCTTTCCTGGAAGAAATAATGATAGGAGGACACATACTGTATTACTAACAAGATATATATAATCAGAGAATATTTTTGAAAATATTAAATCCTGATAGCTGACAGGCTAATATGACAGAGAGATATGTAAATATTTATTTCAATAGTATATGAGAAATAGTTCTGTATATGACAGTGGTGTATCAGGCAATATGCTGTCTAAAAGGTGACCTTAATTTAACTTGATAATGCATAATTATTTATCAGGGGACAAGCAGGAAAGAGGCTGGCATTCCATGCAATGAAGAAGAACACTTGTGAAAAAAACTGAGGCATAAAATAGTTTGTAGCTGAGTTATGGGAAATAACAATAGACAGTGTTCAAGGACAAATCCAATATGGTCTTGAATAAGATAGGGAATGTAGGTTTTATTGTACCAATGTACAGATGAAAAATTGTGTATGGGAAAAGAAGAAGCATGGAAGAGAGAAGAGGAGTCCAGTTAAGAAGCCATTTATATGTTAAGTTAAAGATGGGTGAGACATCTAGATAGAGAGCACTCAATACTAAAGTTCAGAAAAAAGATCTGTACTCTAGACACAGATTTAGGATTCAGTCGTTATTTGTTAATTATTAGAGCAATTGTAGCAGAATGCAAATGTATTACTTTGCATTATATTATATTGAGATCCACATATACACACACACTCCCGGTACTTGGGTTGATGGATATTCAGCTTGAATCATTTAGAATTTCAGTGTGTAGAGGAGGAATTTAGAGTCAACATATCTAATGAACCTTAAATATTCATAGAAATTTTCCCACTGGAATATTTTAAAGCAAATTGAAGTTTCAATATTATTGAAATGAAAGTGTAATACATAAGATTATAAGCATTCTGTGTTATTTAAAATATAAAGTGCTTATGTGAGTTTTACATCGGCTCAAGACTCGTATTATTTTGTTAATGATAGCATCAGGTCCTAGAAGTACTAGTTGTGTAGTGTCATTCTATAGAAACAATGATTGCTCTGAAAATTTTAGCTAGAATCATCCTATTTTGATCTATATTTTTGTTACCCTTGGGCCTAGAATTTACATATGCTGAATTGCAGTTATCCCCTTTCACTGTGGATACTTAACAATTTAAGCCAGCATTTATACACTTTTAATGCCTTACCACAGTTAATTTGCATGTCTATTTCATATTCCATATTAACTCCTTTGTTTATTTATTTATTTATTTATTTTTAATTTTTTTGTGGTACGCGGGCCTCTCAGTGTTGTGGCCTCTCCCGTTGCGAAGCACAGGCTCCAGACGTGCAGGCTCAGCGGCCATGGCTCAGGGCCCAGCCGCTCCGCGGCATGTCGATCTTCCCGGACCGGGGCACGAACCCGTGTCCCCTGCATCGGCAGGTGGACTCTCAACCACTGTGCCACCAGGGAAGCCTCATATTAACTCTTCTGGATGTCTGGAATTCTCCTGAAAGAATTCATTGATGTATATAATTCATTAGCATTCACTTGGAAGCTCCTGCTCTGAAAAAATTTTAAGGAAGATAATTACTAGTACTGAAAGATGGCTTTTGGTATATTTTCTATATTAGGAAATATGCTTTACATTAACAACTCATCAAATATGCATAATACCTTATTAAGACCATTATTATTATTTACTGAACAAATATATGGATTTGACTCTCTTTGAGTGGTACAATATACACATATTAAAGGTATAATGCTTAAGTCCATTGATGCCACATTGCAGTTAACTGTTTAACTTTATAAAGTGGTTTTGTAAATGATTCTGCTGATTAGGGTTTTAAAGACTGTAGAAGGGAATTAGGGGAATAATATAAGAAAAAGACTAATGAACTCATTAAAAACTGTTTTGCAGAAACTACATGCACCATAATGCACACAGTAGCAACAATTAGTCAAGCAAATAAGCAATGAGTTCTGATTCTCTTACCTCACCAGTAAATTCTGCCAGTACATAATTTGTGAGGCATAACATTACCTGCTAATGACTCTATAATACAGTTCAGATAGATTTTTTACAAGGAGAATCAATAACTTTAGAAAACATTTAGAAAGTTTTACTTAGATTGCTAATATGATTAAGTGTGGGGGGAAAAGACAGCTATAATTTATTTAAACCTTTGTCTTACCAGAATAATGACTTTTTTATGAAATAAATCCATAGTGATTTCTACCCTAAAGAATAGTTTGTTCAAAACAAGACAACAGGCCCCAAATGAAGTCACTTATGGTAAGCCCCATGTCACCAAAACAAGACTTAATTACAATTTTGGTCTCTTCCAGAAATGGAGTCTTAAACTAGTTAATCAGGAATCACTAAGGTAGCCCTAGTAAGGTAGTCTGCCCAATAGACCACATGCCATCCCCTAAAGGAAGTGACCTTGCCACAGCCAATCCACTTTTTGCTAGTATAACTTCCTTGTTCCCACTCCCTTCTGCCCTTAAAAGTCTTTCATTTTATACAGCTCTTTGGAGCTCATTTCTATCTGCTAGGTGGAATGCTACCAGATTCATGAATTGTTGAATAAAGCCAATAAGATCTTTATAATTTACTCAGTTGAATTTTGTTTTTTAACACGTTTAACAATTTTCCAATGATTTTACTGTGATGGCTGTACGTGTATTTTTACTTAGTTTTAATAACCACAAATGTATTTCTAAATACATTCTTTAGCAATAGCTAAAGAAAAGAACATCTACAGCGAGCAAGGCATGACAAAACTAGCTTCAATTTTGAGCAGATTATACTTACTGTAGTTGCATAATGCAATTTTAAATAGATTTTTTCCACCTGAGTACACTGCACTGCACATTATGTTACTGTGAAGGATTAGTATACATTTCTGTGGTCTTGTGGACTCTCCTTTGCCTGAGTGGTGATAGAGGATCTTAGGTTTCCTCAGGCTTACTTGCTTCCAGATAGAGCTTTGACTTAAGATCCTCGGGAGTAATTTTAGATGGAGCCAGAGAAAGGAAGTGAGAACTCGAGAACTCAATGGTGTGAATTATGGTTTATCTTTGCACTTGAATTTCTTGTCTCTTGCTGGTGTGAATTATAACTTTACTACCAGTTACATGTAGATTTGGAGGCTCTGTGTGTGATGAATATATACATAAGTCTCTAAGTGCTTTTAACTCTGCTAACCTAACTAAAAATTCATTGCTGTCCTTTTTTAAAAACGCATCTGTATTTCTAACTACACATTCAGCAGAAAAATCATTTTGTATAGACTAGCCTTTTTTTCTGTATGTGTTTTTACAGACTTAATTGGAGTTCAAAGATTCCAATATGAAATATTATCTTAGCTATAAATCTTATAGTCTTTTTTGCAGCTTTACATTTTGGAGCTTTATCCTTAAGTTTCTCTAGTAATAATTGGTGTTTCCTTCATTCAGGTCCCTGGAAAATATTCAGTGAAGCAAATTGTCAATTTTATAATATACTAGCCTTAATGGGGTAATTTTTAGACATCCAGGGAAAATGACACACTTCCTTGATTTTATTTATATAGTTTTTATGATTCATGCACTGATTTATTTATTTTACAATTGTTTATTTGACTCAATCTATACTCACTGATGGGCTGATATTATGGAAACCATAGAGACAGCTAGGCATAATCCTTCCCCTCAGCAGCATGGAATTTTCTTTCACTCACTTAAAAGGAAAACTAAGGAATTCAATCATCTTTAACACAGGCCAAATACTTCCTTTTTTTCAGGAAGAATTTTTTAGGAAGTAGATTACCTGATGTTGCTTATCTAAATCTTTAGAGAATATTAATATCAGTCAGTTACTCATTTGGCACATATTTATTGACACTCATCATGTTTCAGCACTTTTCTAAGATCAAGTAAAACAATGATAAATAATAAAAGCTCCATTCCCTATAGATGTTTCATTAGGATCTAAGATAAGAAAAAAAGACAAGAGACAGCTAAAATATTGTGTGATGGGTTTAAAGGAAGTAGATAATATGGGATAACATTGAAGGAGCCTCTAATCTAGGCTAGACTTTGTCTAAACTAGTTGGATTTTGGATGCTATCCTAGAATAAATGACACCTAAGAGGAGACCTGTATTTCAAACACTTAGTGGATGGGTTCAGAGAAAGAGGACAAGTATTCTAGAGAGAGGAAAAAGCATGTACCATAAACCTGGGTGAAACAGTGGCATTTTAAAGTAAATGATAAATGTTAAATATGGAAAATGGGATGATAGTGATAAGACTGGAAAGGTAAATAGGAGGCAGATCATACCATATTTGGATGTCAGGAGATGAGTGATGGGGAGGCAGTGAACTGCTTTTTAAATAAAGAGCAATTCAATCAAATGGATGTTTTTGGAAGCATCACTCTGTACACAGTATGGAGATTGAATTGGAGGGGGAAAGAGTTTATTAGAGGAAAACTGTTGAAGTGATTCAAGTGAAGGATGTCAGTCATCTAAACAGAGTTGTTGAAAATTGGAGAACTATTTAGCAAAAGAAATTTATAGGACTTTGTTACTGAAGGGATAGGAGAGAAGTAAATCAAACATGACTGCCAGCATTTTGTGTGTTTTTTTGTTTTTTAGGTGGATGGGATTGCCATCATTCTGCTTATGAAACACATTAGAAGGAGCAGATTTTTTTGGAGAAGATAATGAGTTTTCTTTCAGATCAATTAAGTTTAAGGTGGTCATGGGGCATCCAAATGAAGATGTTTAAAAGTTTAGCTAGAGGGCTTCCCTGGTGGTGCAGTGGTTGAGAGTCCGCCTGCTGATGCATGGGACATGGGTTTGTGCCCCAGTCCGGGAAGATCCCACATGCTGTGGAGCAGCTGGGCCCATGAGCCATGGCCACTGAGCCTGCGTGTCCGAAGTTTAGCTGGAAATGTATAGGCAAAATGTACTGATCAAGGGTTTGATGAAATTTGCCAAGGAGAGTCTAAATCAAAAGAGAAAAGAAGGGCTTCCCTGGTAGCACAGTGGTTGGGAGTCTGCCTGCCGATGCAGGGGACACGGGTTCGTGCCCCGGTCCGGGAGGATCCCGCATGCTGTGTGGAGGCTGGGCCCGTGAGCCACGGCCGCTGAGCCTGCGTGTCTGGAGCCTGTGCTCTGCGGCGGGAGAGGCCAAAACACTGAGAGGCCCGCGTAACAAAAAAAAAAAAAAAAAAAAAAAAAAAAAGAGAGAAAAGAAAGATGGGAGGAAAAAAAAGCCAAGAAGGACAGAAAGAAGGAGCTGCTACAGAAATGTGAACTGAACCAGGAAAATCAGATACAGATAAGAGAATACTCCAGTAAGGGGAGTTGTCAATGCTATCGAGAATTCAAGAAAGATGGCAATTGAAGTGACCATTGGACTTAGTAACAACAAAATTATTTTTACTTTGCAAAAATGTTTTTAGGGGTTATGTTAGGTATGGTAGCCAAATTCTAAAGGGTGGTTCAGAGGGCGGGTGGTGAGCAGGTAGAAAAAGCTAATTTAAATTAACACAACACTACCTGAAAGTTTGTCTGATTAGAGAACTAGCAATACAAGAAACAGTAAGAGTAAATAGAATCACAGGGAGCAATTAGCTTCATGTTAACCCTCCTTCTACTCAATTTCTTTTTTTCTGGCTATCTTTTCAGGATGTATTATCGTTACATATCCTCCAACTAAATATTATCAGTAGTAGATCCTCTTTGTTTCCAAGTAGCCTGAAATACAGATGCAACCAGATATATATTAAATAATAATCAAGTAGGGTTAATACCATCAATGTTTAGAATACTACTTCAGCCACTGTTATTGCTGAATGGGAATGACAAAGGGTCCAGACATAATTTAAAGCACTATTTTACTTAAAATCTAACTGGCTTGTGTATCCCAGATCTCTATTCTACCACACAGAGGCACTTCCTTAATACCTTTGCCTTTAGAGAGTGACATGAATGCTTTCTAGACATGTGGAAAATGCCCCCTATGAATACCGACACCTCCAATTTCATTCTCCCACTCTTCTTGGGCCCCTCTCCCTTAAACAGTTGTCCTCCCCTGATTTCTTATGGTTTCAGCCATCCATCCTTTCTAGAGATGCCCTAACTCTCCCTACAGACTGATGAAGTTCCATTTTCTCAGTTCTTTCTTCTGTCTTATAATACCCTAGTCTTTGGTACCTGCTAATTCCAGCCAGTTCCTTTTGGCACCTTAAATAAAAGGAAAACAGTGCTCACATAACACTGAAAATGGCTTTCCATGCAAATGTTAAATTCTGGCTTTTCCATGGGAGAGAGAACAAGCTGGGGACTTCCGTGTCCTAGGGAGAATGTTTTTTTCTCCATTTCTTTTGTGAAATAAAGTATAGGTTAACATCATTATGAAACATGGGGCTTTTCATTTAAAGGAGGAATACAGAAAATGTTTCTATATTATTATAGAAAAAAGTGCATGAGATAAAAGACCTTACACTACCTCTCACTTATAGCTTTGTAATCTAGGTCACATTACTTAAAGTCTCTAATAATCAATTATTTTGATCAGTAAAATAGGGACAACAATAATGTTTACCCACTAGGACAGTGGTGAGAATGAAGAAAGATAATGTAAAAAAATCCTGGTATGTGGTAAACTCTCAATAAATGTTATCCATTATTGTTAATGACCTTCACTTTTAGAAAGTAATAGTCTTACTTTCTAATCTTATAATGCAAAAAAGGACCTTTACCACATTTTCACCTAAACTAAGCTTTCAAGCTTCTTTAGGTCAGAAATGGTCAAATATTGATGATTTCATATTGTTCAATCTAATATTATCCAGAAATGAATGATGCCACATGTTTGACTATGAGATGGCAGTAGGAAGTACTTTGAAGGACTATGTTCCCTTTTCCTACTGTACTTAGAGTGCAAGAGAACTTCTTTTATAAAAGAAGGACAGAAAAAGATATTTGCTAGTGTGATGAGGGTAGTAGTCAGTTTTTAAAAGTTTGTTCAATGAGTAGTTTAAACTACGATTTCTTTATAGTTTAAAAATTGTGCTTATGATTTTATTTGGATTTGAATTTGTTATAAAATTAAGCATTAGTAAAATTCTTAGTATAAAGCTTTATTTCTTGGGCACATCTTTCATGATTTAAACACCATTTTTAGTTGATGTTAATGAATTTTCTAAAGATCCGTGTAACATTTCTTGAGCATGTGGTCATTTTAGTTACACTAAATCTCATTTTAATAGTGCCCCAGATGGAACTCCCTTTTTTAAGCATTGGCTTGCAATAAATATTAAACTTTGTAATTGTAGACAATTACAGAAAATTGTTGACAATTGTTGACAATTGTAGACAATTCTAATTGTTCTCTCTGACTATAGAATAAGGAAGCACTCAGTTGCACATAACACTTTAGATATAATTTAATGGAAAATGTAATTTTCAATACATATTTCTCTGTGGTCACAAGGAAGCAAAATGGGAAATAAATGTTCTCTATTCAACAATTAAAGTTTTTAATATGATTTCCAGTAATTAATTTGAAATCCCCAGTTGATATACCTCAGAAAACAAGTACACTTCTTAAGCTGTCTTTTCCTATAGTCCATGACTTTCTGTTCAGGAAACAAACTAATGTTTAAAAATGCCAAGTAAATTTTCAGCCTGAATTTACTATTCTTGGGATGGGAAAACAGACAGGAGGAGGACCCTAGAATTAAGCTCAAACTCAAGTAGACAGTCTATGATATTATCTAACAGAATAATATCATGTGGAAAATTCTAGGATTCATCTGTTAAGAATAAGACAGCATATTAAAAAAAGGGGGGGGCAACCTCCTTCAGCTGCTGCTTCTGCTCCCTTCTTGCCCTTCAGTTAGTTACTTTCCCTTGGGCCCTTTTTTTCTCAGTTAACTTTTCTTTTTTCTAACTTTTCTTTTTTGTTTTTCTTTTTTTTCCACTTTTTAAAGTCTTTATTGAATTTGTTACAATATTGCTTCTGTTTTATGTTTTTGTTTTTTGTCTCTGGCATGTGGGATCTTATTCCCCGACCAGGGATTGAACCCTCACCCCCTGCACTAGAAGGTGAAGTCTCAACCACTGGACTGCCAGGGAAGTCCCCTCAGTTAACATGAAAGAATTTGTAATGCTCCTCTCAATCTTCATGCTTCTATAAAGGAAGGATTCTTATAACGAATACAAATTCTGCTGTTAAATTTTTAAATAATGTACTGCAGATTTATTGAGTGCCAATTAGACACAGGGAAATGTTACGTTAACACATAGAGAAGAGTATTGTGGAAGAATGGTAATGAAAGAATGAATGTAACATTTTTTCTCAAACGACAATTCAAAACTTTGTGTTATTTAGTATAAGTGCAGGATGACGTCTTATAAGAAATTTGAATGAATTACTTTCGATAAAAGCACATATCTGCCTCTTATTTGGCAACTTGTTAGAAAGAAAGATATTAAAAGAAGAAAAGGAAGGAAGGAAGGAAAGGAGGAATCAAGCAAGCTAGCTATGAGAGTGTTGCAAATAATGCCTCACTGAATAAAAATATGGACTAAAAGTTGGAGTGTTAATAGAGAGCTAGGAGAACCTTCATTCCTGTCAGCTAGCTGCAAGGGCAGAAAGGTCTCAGATGTGTCTAACTCTCAGTGGATAAATCAACCCCAATTTATAAAGGATTTTTTTAACTTTAAAAGGTCTATTTCTATGCCACAATAAATAGTTTGGGGATTATCTAACACTTTGGATTATCTGCACCATTAGTGAGGATAATAAAGAGCTGACTGCATTTTCCACTGAAATAGCACGGTCTATTACGCTCATGAATAGTCTGAGAATGAAGCATTGGAAAGTCTTTCTTGCTGTGTTTATGCACAACAGTTTAATTGACTGCAGCGTGCTTGATGGGATTTTAAGGTAGTTTACAATTGATGGTACATCCATGACTTATTCAGTGATTATTTTCAAAATTATCAAAACTGATTATAGTAGATAAGTATATAGATATGGTCTCAAGAAGCTTTTAATTTCTATTCTTAAAAACAATGAAGTATTGTTTCACAAGTGTCTTGTCCTGGGTTTCTCTGTTTCAGTTTTCTTGACTGAAACATTTTTGCCCTGCTCCCTTTTTCAATGGCATAGAAAGGAATTATCAAATACTAATAATTTTCAGGAAATGTATTTCAAGTGATGTAAAGGAAACCAATCTCAGTTACCAGAGTTTAAAACTCTGATAGACTGGCAGAAATTCATTTTACCTAAAAATATTTCAAGCATTTCTGCTTATGGAAATCATAAAAAATCAGTTTTTTTTCCCCCTAAACATTACCACATGTCTGGGACTTAAATATCCCTATCAAACTTATGATAAAGATAAAATTCCTTTATGTTCCTCTCCAAAGCTATTTTTGTTATTTTTCCATGGTCCACGAATAATGCTGGAGAAAATGGCATTCTTCACTCACTAAATCAGGCATGAATTTGCAATAGCATTTCATGCAGAATGTCTGGCATAGATCATATTATGCCTTCTAATTTAAAGTTTTAAAAATAACTGTACAGTGTATTATTTCTTTAAAAGAAAATAACCCAAGTCCTAGGACTCTTGAATGGTAACATTAACAGCACCATTTACCTCACAATGACAATACTTAATTAGAAATAGCCTTTAGTGCATTCTTCTGCATTTATTCATTTATAAGGAAATAATAAAAACAAAATTTTGATACTACTAGTACGAGAGGTTTATATAAATGGCTTTAGGTGAACTTTTCCCATATAACAAAGTTCATTCATTCATTATTCATTCATTTATTCTCCAATGTTTTGTCTTTGTTGTTCATAATATCTCAAGCTCTGTTATAATTGGTAAGGAGATGTTTTAGAAAAAGGCAAAAAAAAAAGGACTTTCCTTCTCATAGAACTTACATTCTAGTGCAGTAGATAAGCAGTACACAATAAACTACTCTGCTCTGACTTAAACAAAATACCACAATTTAGAGTGGCAAATCTTGCTTCCTGAGTGACAGCCAGATGATGCAACCCATGAGGGTGGGAGGAGTTAACCCTCTGATGAACTTTATTCAGGGTAAATTGAAGATGGTAAAGAAACAGGCAGATAATATTTCTCATTTCTCCTTTCCATTTATTATTACCAAAGAGAGGAAAATTATCTTCAGATTGAGGGTGAAAAAAATTTTCGATGAACAAAAACCAAGGGAATTTACTATCAATAAACTCTGACTAAAGAAATTTCCAATAGATAACAAATGAAAAAAAAAAAGTTTAACCTAAGGATTGATCTTAAAAAATATAAAAGCTTTTTATTATGAACAACCTCTTGCTATTCTAAAACAGAAAAAATTATCACAACAAACTCTTATATACTTATCATTGTTTCAGCAAGGATCAAAGAAAGCATGGCAGATCTTGTTTGACTTATTTTCTGTCAAAAAAGAAGTCTCCTATTTAATTAATTTAAAATGAATCCTAGCATCTATGTCATTTAATCCAAAAATATTTTAAGATATGGGAATTCTTTAAAATAAACCATCAGTATATTATTTTAAAATAGAATAAATCAGTATCAGTAAAATAGAATAAATTGAGTATCAGTAAATACTCAACGTGTCCAAATTCCCTTGATTAAGTCATACTTTTTAACATTTTATCTGCTCGAATATTCAAACAAAGCTCATGCATTGCAACTGGTTTATATATCTATTACACTTCTTGTAAGTTATTGGTTTTAAACTATAGGTTCTCTCTCTCTCTTTGTGTTAGAATTTACTTGTTGAATAAATGAAGCCATATGTTTCACAGAATTTCCAAGGGTTGGATTTCGATAATTATGTTTCCATGGTGCCATTTAACATATCTAATAGGTTCTTTCTGTAAATTCTGTACTTTGGTAGATAGACCTTAGGACCAATAATTTCAAAGGGCTGTTCTGATTTCAAAAGGTGGTTTCATTTTTGTGATCTTAGCAAACAATGAATATTATTGTTTAGATCCATCTTTTAACTAGGGATTGTTGCAAAAATGAATTCTGAATTTCATTTTTGTTATATACAAAATTGCTTTATAAAGAGAAATTATTTGGTATCATCAACTATTTGGTTACTCTAAGGTACTCTTTTATAGGAAAGGCAGAAAAAATATCAGTTTTCAAAATAAAGAGTTAAAAAATTAGTATTCTCCTATGGTGATTTTTTTTTTTAGTATCACTAGAAACTCATACATTAACATAAATTTGAATCTTGTAGATGTATTGAATTGTTATTCTTATTGACGATCAAATTGTCTTATCTTTGCTCAAAGTGTAGGGTCACCTCACTTTGATTCCTGAGTTCTTCTGATATAATTTAGTACTCTTTAAGTGTTTTCTTACTTTCTGGTATGACAAGAGATTTCAGGATTAACTTTTACCTTTTCTGTACCATATCTTTAATCAGCTTTTTACCTCCCCAAGAATCACTTGTTCACAGCAAGTATTGATTTATTTTGGATTTATTAGTATAAATATATATGATAAAATTTTAAGTACTCACTATAAGAAAAGAAGTAGAATATATCCTATGCAAACTTGTAGAAAACTATGAAATAAGAAAAAAATATTAATTTTAATATAAAATAAAATTTTAATATTAATTCAAAATACAGTAGAAATTTTAAAATGAAACAGAAAACATGAAACAAAGAAACAAAATAACATATAAGCAACAAATTTAAATTTGTGAGTAATGACAATTACCTTAAATGATATAAAATAGCTGGTAAAAAAACACCCCAAAATCTTGAAATTAGGTTTTAAAAATCTAGCCTTTTGTTATTTGCCAGAGACATCTAACATCTAAGAACACTGAAACTTTGTTATTAAAGGGCTATAAAGAGAGACAACTGGGTAATACTAGCAAAATGAAAGTTGTGTATATATTACTGTTTGTGACAAGATAGATATTAACGCAAAAACACTTTCCCAGAGGTAACGGTAGTCACAATATAAAGATAAACACTTAAACTTAGAAAGAAAGTGTAAAATCCTTAAATTTATAGATACCCAACAGCATAACCTCAAAATGAAGAAATCAAGAATTTGATATTTATAATGAAAATTCAGTAAATCATAATCATATGTGAAGGTTTTAACTTCTCTCCCAGTAAACAACACATTAAGAGAAAAAACGTCACTAAGGCAAGAGAAGATAAATACATTAACAAAAAGAACACTGTGCCCAAATGGAGGAAATACTTTAATTTTTAAGGTACAATATTACCCACTTTATGCATTTTATACAAGTGTACAACATTACTAATTCCAAATAATTTTATAATGACAACCAAACATTTAATAAAGGGACAATTTAATTCTTCCACAAAATCTTCCAGAATATATAAAAATATTTTTATGAGATTAAAATAGCTTTGAAACCAAACAGAGTCCAGAAATTAATAGTACAAGACATCTAGAGTGACATATCTAGTTGTTAACTTTTGAGGGGGAAGTAATGGGTCTATCAAGGTAGATTTTGTGTGTTTCCTCTTCTTTCAAATAAGTCCGCCAGTAGGTAGCATACATTCTCCTTCTTTCTCACTTTATAGGAGTACACTCTACTGATGATTTAGGAGATAAAATCAGAACAGTGTTATAAAGGAAATCTATTTGGAAGTGAAAAATATAGACTCTTTTGGAGTGAACAATACATGATTTTACACTTGAAACTGTAAACTTTTGGAAGTATTTTGTAGTCATGAGAGGGACTTGTATGGCTGTGCTGTTTGTCTCTATTATTAGAATCTGGATATGTAACCTTAGGCATTCAATGCCAGCTAAACAGCATTTTAAAATTGGCAATCAGTACATTGTATGGCATACTTGGCTATAGGCTAGTAGCTGTTTCAGTTAGTTGCATGTATCACATATTTAGTTCTGAACTCAAAAGAGGTGAAGATATCATTTAAGCAAACCAGGAAAGATAAAGAGGCTATCTGAGCAACTAATAGAGGTCTTGATCTTCATATGTTGGACCATGGAGACCTCAAAGACACATGCTTCTCATTGCAGAATGAGTATATGCCAGTCACCTGGGCCTCAGAAAAAGTGTGGTCCATGGAGGCCATCTTAGCCAAATGGAGGAGAGTTTTCTGGAACACTGATGTGGAATAGCACAGGTGCAGCTATGCCTGCAATCACAAGTCTAGCAGAGATGGTATCATATCTTTTTAGGTATTGTTGAACAGAACAATATTTGTGACTCTAAAACTGAAGGCAGCTGGGTTTTTCCTGTACTAATAGTACTAGTGTGGTTTTAGCTTTGAACTCTCAGTGACTGTGATAGGCTGAGCTCCCATCTTATGTTTTATTGTATAGGTTGGATAGAACACAAAGACAATTCATATAAGACCTGGTAACCAAGACCTCCACCCCTCCATCATCAAGCAATGAGACCTTCAGAGGACTTCCCTGGTGGTCCAGTGGTTAAGACTTCACCTTCCAATGTAGGGGATACAGGTTTGATCCCTGGTTGGGGAGCTAAGATCCCACATGCCTGGCAGCCAAAAAAACAAAACATAAAACAGAAGCAATATTGTAACGAATTCAATAAAGGTTTTGAAAATGGTCCATGTCAAAAAAATATTAAAAAAAAAAAATGGGACCTTCAAAGAAATGTTTTTGGAGCATCTTCTCCAGAGACTAAAGTTTGACTTGTTTTCTAAAACATGGTGAATATGGGGCCAATAACCTGATTTCTGCTTATTTTGGGTGCATTATTATCTCTTTCAACTCTATAAAAGGCAAAGCACATAGATATCAAGTTCTAGGCAGAATAGAGCAGCTTAAGAAAAAATAGATAAAATACAAATCCAAGTATGTGTGTGTGTGTTTATCAATATTAATTCATAATTTTAATATTAACACAATTAATAATAATACCTATAATAACTAAATTTATAGTCATGTTTTAGGCATAATTCTATGATATTAACATATATTAACTTGTGTAATCCTCCAAACAAACCTGAAAGATAGATAGTATCCTTGCCATCCCTATTTATAGATATGCAAACTGAAGTACAGAGAAGTTAAATAACTTGCTGAACAGTATAAGTGATGAGATTGAAATGGGATTTAATCTATAGTCTATGCTCTTAACCACAACAGTATGCTAAGTCTGTTACTATAATGAAATAAAAAACTGTTTTATTTTCTTGAAGTAGACAGCTCCTGATATATAAATTGTAAAATAAATCATTAAGAATATTCAGAAAGGCTCTTAAAAAGGTGAGTAAAGAGAATGGAATAGCCTTCCCTAAACATGTAATAAATCTTCAATAACTGAAATTTGAATTGGCACATGAAAAGACAGAAAAAAAATTGAACAGAATAGAAAATCCAGAAACAGACCCAATTATGCAGTGTCTTATTATGCAATAAAGTTCTGTCTCAAGTCTACAGTGTAAAATTAGACTTTTTGAATAAATGATATTTAGACATCTGGTTAGTCATATGGAAAAGATAAATTTTGTTTCCTACTTCACCAAATTGTACATTAGGATAAATTCCAAATGGATTAAAACTTAAATTAAAAATATGAAATAATAAAAGTACCAGAAGTAAATGTGGGTACATATTTTTGGGGAGAAAATAACAAAAAATTTGGAACACTATAAGCATTTTTAAAATGCAACACAAAACCTGGAAGTCATAAGTTAAAGAATGATAAAGTTTACCACACTAAAAATCTAAAAGCAAAATACTATAAGCAAATGAAAATATGAATGATATATTGGCAAAATATATTGGCAGCTCATCACAGACAAAAGAGCTAATGCCTTAATATACACAAGATTACAGGAAATGAATAAGAAAAACTCAAAATACAATGAAAAAAAAAAGAAGGAAAGGACATACATGGGCATTACTCAGAGATAGAAAGATAACTGGTTCTAAAACATAAAATATGCTCACACTCACTCATAATTAGAGAAATGCAAATTAAACTATCAATACATTGAGATGCCATCTTCATCTAATAGATTGAAAGAAATACCAACTTTGAACAATATACTAGTTGGCAAGATTGTGGAGATGCTGCCTTTCTCACTAATTTTTGGGGTGAGTATAAAGTGCTATAATGCATATGCAGCATATTTTGGAAAAATATATCAAAATATTAGAAAGGCATTTGTTTACCCACTGGACAAAACAGTCTCACTTTTGGGAACTTATTGTCCCAATATATCTGCCAACTTACAAAATAATGTTCAATACTATTTGTGAAGATTTATAATTACAAATTATTGAAAACAGTAGTCCATCATTTTTATCATTTCCATCAAGAGGACACAATTTCTATAAAATATCATATACAAAATAAAGTACTATGTAGCTACAATGCTTTATCAGATTTCCTAGTTCTAAACCAAATGATATTAAAATTAAAGAATAATAAAATTTAGCAAAGATCTGAGTGGCCATCTATTCTAAAAGCAGGTGGGAAAATGATCAGAAATAATTATCATGGAATTTGAACAATTATGTATTAACTAAGTCATTCCTTAGGCATAAAACAATTGTAGAAACTGTTCTTTTAAGTCAATGGCAAGCCACTTCTCTGATTCACTAAGGTAACTCTACTACTTAGTTTTTTACCTAAATTGTGAACATAAGCCCTACCTTATTTTAGAATTGAGAAAGACTTAGTCTTGAACACATCACTTACTCTAATGAAATACAGCTAAGTTTTCATTTGGCATACCCACGTAAGATAAATATTTTCTTGTGTTATGATTGACATTTGATTTTGATTAATCACATCTCTTTCCTAACGTATTATTACCCTAACCTAAAGACAGAAAATACTGTATCTTTGCATTGTTTTGTTTTGTTTTGTTTTCCTGCAATTAGGCTTTATTACCACCAGGAGGTGATGAAAATTCCTTCTATCCTTCCACTTCAAGTTTTTTTGTAATAGAATGGTGAAGTTTTTACCATCTTCTTACATCATTTAAAAATACAACCTCTTTTAATGAGGCCCAAACACTCAAATGTTACAACTTACCTCAGCTAAAATGTATAGTATTTTTCCAGTTTTACTGAGGAAATAATTGGCATATATCATTGTATAAGTTTAAGGCATATAGCATGATGGTTTGATTTATGTATATTATGAAATGTTCAGCTAAAATCCATCTTCTCATATAGATACAATAGGAAGAAAAGAAAGAAAAAAGAACAAAAGTAAATAATTTTCTCCTTGTAATGAGAACTCATAGGATTTATTCTCTTAAATTTCCTATATATCATACAGCAATATTAACTATAGTCATCATGTTATATAATACATTACATCCCTAGTCCTTGTTTATCTTGTAAATGGAAATTTATTCCTTTTGACCACCTTCCTTCAATATCCCCTTACACCATCCTCTGTATCTGGCAACCACAAGCATGATCTCTTTTTCTATGAGTTCAGTTTGTTTGTTTTATTTTCTGGTTTTTAATTTTTTGTCTTTTTTTAATTCTGCATACAAGTGAAATCATACAGTATTTTTGTTTTGTTTTGTTTTTTGTTTTCTTACAGTACGCAGGCCTCTCACTGCTGTGGCCTCTCCCGTTGTGGAGCACAGGCTCCAGATGCACAGGCTCAGCGGCCATGGCTCATGGGCCTAGCCGCTCCGCAGCATGTGGGATCTTCCCAGACTGGGGCACAAACCTGTGTCCCTTGCATCGGCAGGCGGACTCTCAACCACTGCGCCACCAGGGAAGCCCCCATACAGTATTTTTATATCTCTGTCTGACTTACTTCACTTAGCACAATGCATTCAACATTCATCCATATTTTTGGAAATGATAGGATTTTCTCATTTTTTATGGCCGAATAATATTCCATTGCATACCACAATTCTTTATTCATTCATCCATCCATGGATACTTAGGTTGTTTCCATGTCTTGGCTGTTGTCAATATTACTGCTATCTTTTTGAGTTAACATTTTCATTTCCTTTGGTATTACTCCCAAGAGTGGAATTGCTGAACTGTATGGTAGTTCTATTTTAACTTTTGTGCAGATCCTCCATACTGTTTTCCACAGTGGCTGTACTGGTTTGTAATCTCACCAGCAGTGCACAGGTTTTCCTTTTCTCCACATATATGCTGGCATTTGTTATCTCTTGTATTTTTGATGATGGCCCTTCTAACTGGAATAAGGTAATATCACTTGTGGTTTTTATTTGCATTTCCCTGATTATCAGTAATGTTGAGCACCTTTTCATATGCCTGTTGGCCATTTGTTTATCTTCTATTCAGTTCATCTGTCCATTTTTTAGTTAGATTATTTGTTGTTGATGATGTTGTTTGTTTTTGTTTTGCTATACAAGTTGTAGGAGTTCTTTATATATTTTGGATATTAACCCCTTAGCAGATATATGGTTTACAAATATTTTTTTCCCATTCTGTAGGTTGTCTTTTCACTTTGTTAATGGTTTATTTTGCTGTACAGAAGCTTTATAGTTTGATGTAGTACCACTTGTCTATATTTATTTTGTTGCTTATGTTTTATGTGTCATAGCCAAAGAAATCATTACCAAAACCCATGTCAAGAAGCTTTATTCCTATGTTTTCTTCTAGGAGTTTCATGGTTTCAGGTCTTACATAAGTCTTTAATCAATTTTGAGTTAATTTTTGTGAATAGTATAAGATATGTGTCCAGTTTCATTCCTTTATATGTGATTATCTAATTATCCCAGCACCATTTATTGAAGAGACTGCCCTTTCTCCACTGAGTATTCTTGGCTACCTTGTCAAATATCAGTTGCCTGTATATGCTTGGTATTATTTATGGGCTCTTGATTCTGTTACATTGGTCTATTTGTCTGTTTTTACGCCAGTGTCATACTATTTTGATGACTATGTATAGCATGAAATCAGAAAGTGTGATGCCTCCTGCTTTGTTCTTCTTTCTCAGGATTTCTTTAGCTATTCATGGTCTTTTGTGGTTCCATATAAATCTTAAGAATGGCTTTTTCTACTTCTTTAAAAAATATCATTGGAATCTTGATAAAATTGCAATGAATCTATAGATAGCTTTTGGTAGTAGACATTTTAACAAATAATTCTTCCAACCCATGAACACAGGGTACTCTTTCGTTTATTTGCATCTTCTTTGATTTCTCTCATTAATGTCTTGTAGTTTTCAGAGTAGAGAATTTTACATCCTTAGTTAAATTTATTACTAAGTATTATGTTGATTTTGATTTTTTAAATGGGATCTTTTTTACATTCATTTTTAAACAATGTATTGGATATTTTATTTGGGATATATTTTTATTCAAAATTATGCCCTGTAATTTTCAGTGTATTTTTTTCCAACATCAATTAAGTGCATGTATGTGAGAACTTCTGCCTATTGTTGAAGAAGTTCAGTACAGCTGTTTCATTAATAATGCAACTAACCACTCCCATCAAGAATTTGGATTGGTAGTCACATTTTATACCTAAACATGAGCCTGGTATCTTCTTATTTTGTTTATAGAGTGTAATACAAAAGGTTATGTATCAAGTTATGGCTGTGAAAGGGAATGAATTTAGTCTGTCTTATTACTGTCACAGCTGCAATGCTGAGAGCAGTCAGCATCTGATTCTTGGCAATCACATTAGTTCTTTCTTTCTTACTATACAAGTTCAAATGGTAGTCACTTTGAAATCCTAGAATAAAATGCTGATAGATAGGGGGCCTTGCCATCACTCTGGAAAATCACCTGTCTCTTAGTATTTGCCACTTAATTAAAATAGCATCTGAAATAATGAAAGGAGGGTGCTGAAAATGTATGCTAGGAAACAAATGCTGCAGAGAAGCTCTGGTGCCTGTGGTTAGCCAAGCATTATTATTTATTAATTTATGGATTGCAGTGCCCATGTATCAGAGTACTTTATGACAACAGAATCAACAATATAGCCTTGAAAACAATAAAAATCCAAGAAGGTATGCTCTCCTCAAACAAAGAATAGCAGTAATGCACTTTTGATTTGATAGAGAGAAAACTGTAGACACTCTGAGCTTCTTGACAAATACCACATCCAGAATTTTAAATTCTCAGGGGAATTAAATTGCTTTAGATGACCTTTGATCAATTTCAAAGAGAGGAAAATTATAATGCTTTAAGCCAAAGTCCATTTTGGATGAACACAGTTTATTTTAAACCTTAATGTTTATATTTCCTATATCAGTTTTATAAATATGTCTGATATTTCTATCAGCTTTCTGTAAATGCACCTGTCATTTTTGTCCACATTAAATAAATAAAATATATTTATTTTTTCAACTCAGAGTAAATTTTATTATCTTTAAATATGAGATAAATAGTATCTTTTGATTTATCTTTTAAAACATTCTGGATGTATGTAGAGCCTAAGAAAAATAAAAGTGGGAGGAAAGTCATTCTGTTTAAAAAAGCCTAACTAAATCACTGAAAAATAAATAGATTTAATATAAAGTTTATTTAACTCTGTACAGTAGCTGTAGCTGAATACATTCCATTCTTTTTGTGATATATTGGGGGAAGTAATGACTGTTGTCTCCTCAAAGGCTATTCATGGTGTCATGATATATCTTTACTCCTATGGCCTCTAAAAATGCAATACAGAAAACAAATGATTTAATAATCCAAAAGGGAAAAGAAAAAGAAAAGCTATGTTTACTGCCATTGAATATAAAAGTACTATTTCACAGAATAGATTAAATAGAGGAGTCTATTCAAATTTTATTTCAATGTTTCCCTCCTTGAAATTATTAAGATTGACACAAAAACAATTCCTTTATATCAAAAGTTAGAGAGGAGGCAATATCAAGGAGAAGGTGGGGATGTGGGAAAATCAAAAATGAAAGAACATAGGATTCAGTATACTAAAATACCAATACCAGTATTGATATTAATTAATAACTATACTTTTGGGAAAGTTGGTTCACGATTTTTTTTGAGGCATCTTCTTTTTGAACAACCTCGAATCATCAAATATGTCACCTTCTTAAGCATTAAAATCAAAGTTTGTCTTCAAATGCATGGACAGTGTATATACCCCTGTTTAACTTTTGGTTTTCTGCACATGCAAAAGGATATTTTATGAATAAATTGAAGGTTGGATAAATAAATTGAATGAATAAATTGCAAACAGTAGCAGTATACATTATTTTTGGTTTTAATTTCATTGTCAACTTTATTTTAGTCTGATCTAAAAAATTTAGTTATAAAATAAAAACATTTGATTTGTGTTTTAATTTGACTTGGAATTTGGTAATAAACAAAATCCTCCTCAAAAAATTAATTCCATTTCTTTTAACAAATATTTATTGCTTTTCTCCAATGTTTAAGCCACACTGCTAGAACTGGGGCAACAAAAAGTCAGATGTGGCCATCGACCATTACCCTGAAACTCATTAGAAAGGTAAAATAACAGTTATGAAATGATATAATCAGTAGAACTTTAGTCTGTCTGTTTCCAATGGCATAATCGATTGAGATAATTAGACAGTCACTACTTCTGGTAATGACACTCATCTAGTGGGAGGAAATGCCCATAGCAAGAATTTAAATCACCTGGAACCAAGTCCTCTGAGGGGATTGGAAAGTAGACTTCTAAGGCAAGCCCATTTGAAATAGGAAATAGCAATTTTAAATGTGACTGAAGAAGGAAAAATGTATATCTACCTGAACTAAAAGTTAAAAATAAAGATAATTTCACCTATGGTCAAATTCAGGAAAGTAGAAGGGCCATATGGATTTGCTTAAAAAGCATTGAATTATTCTTGGAGTTTATTGTTCAGGGGCAAGAAAAGGTGGGACAAGAAAAGGTAATGTCCTGGGAACCAGCAGAATAGACATATGTGTGAATCATGCATTTGCTATCAGTGTAACTCTGAGCAAGTCTCTTAGATAAATGATGATCACTTACCTTAACTGTAAAATCATAGTTTTGAAATAAATGATCTCTCAAAGTCCATTTTCACTCCAAAAAAATCTATTATTAAGACCTCAGTAAACCCCCCTCCAGAAAAATTAATTAAAAAAACTTTTGGTATCCACAAACATTCAGAAAAAGAATTTAATGAATAAAAGTTATATTACAAATAATTTTTATGTAAATGATTCCAATGCATAGTTATTTGTAACATTTTATAATGGAAATAAAATATACAGGTTGTAGTAGGACATTGAATTAATAGATTTTCATAAATCCATATCATGGGAATAATATGCAGATATCTAAATTACATTTTTCAAAATATTTAAGTACAAGGTAAATGTCTGTGATATAACATTTGATCAAATATGTATTTAACTTGTATTTTTTGTTAATACCATATGATCTTAGTTAAATAACTGTATCTATATACATAGTTATAACTTTAGCTAGATATATGCATGCACACATAGACATATATTTGTATCAGTATAAATATACATAGCTAAACCCATACATACCTTCCCACAAAATAAATCCAAAATGGCAATATAAAAAACGTTAATTATGTTTATCTTTAAAGAAATCATAGGTATATATCCTTCACTGCAGTTTTCTGTATTATTAATTTTTCTACAATAAGTATATACTGGTATTATTTTTAGATAGAGAATTATAATTATTTAATATATTTAGTCAACATTTAAGGTTTTGAACATTTACTCTGTGCAGACATTATGCGAGGGGTTTTATATGCATGTTTTCACAACTAACTGTGAAATATAAACTATTTTATATCACATTTTACAGTGAAGTAAAGTGAGGATTAAGGAGATAGCATTTACATGGAATAAAATATATCCTTTTAGAAAGTTGGGTGAAGTTTCAATGCAAAGTATTGGTGTATATCAAAAAGTAGAGTAAAATTATATGTAAAATATTAATCAAGGCATCAAGTTTTTCATATTTCCATAAAAGTCATTTCTTTTTTAAAAGTCAATTTTGTTATAATAAGAACAAAGCTCTTCATGAATCAACTGCAAGATGGTGTAAAAAAAAATTTCTTATCAATATAGAACAGAGAACATTAGAGGGAATAAAATGATCATTTGTAAAAGAAAGAATGGCAGTTGAGGTCCAGTTTTTGTGTTACTGTATATGATGGATGAGTTAATTCTTCTGACTAATGAACCGAGTCTTTCTCTTGGCCAGAACTAATGAACTAGGATGTTTTGCAGACTCAATATTGTAAGGTAACCACTCCTCTGAAATAGACATGAGCCTTGATGACAGCAATCATATGTTAAATAATGATCATGGTGAAACCTTCCCTGAAGTCACTCATCTTTTTCTTATTTTTTCTTAACAGTGTTTGAAAGATCATGGAGGGAGGATATGAATGGAATATAACTAGGAGAAAACAAGGGATTACCTAGTTTCAGAAACATATGAGATTTCTTTATCATTTGGGGAATCATAATTAAAATTAGGAATGCAGCTTGACAATATTATTTATATAATTTCACTCTTCACTCATCAGCTTTTGTTCAATCTTTACTTTTGTCATCTCAAGTACATGCATAATCCAATGATGATAATATCATACGGTATGCTCTTCTATATAAAGGAGAAAGTAGAATGGTAGAGTAATCCCCAAAGATATAGAAGTCCCTGAGAAATATGGAACAGGAAGGGTTATCGGGACATCTGATGAATGCGACACTATTTGAATCTTAAACATGATTTGCAAACTATTCTTAACACAGGGGATATTTCAACGTCAAAGACACCTGGACAAGGAATATCACTTTTGTTAGTATTGTGTTTGGTTATCCATGCACAATCCGTCAACTACAGGAATAGCCAATACAGGATGAGCAATGCTACCATGCTTTAAAACATTTCTTGACTTACTATTGCTTATTTGTACTGTCCAAGGTTTCAGAAAAATGGTCCTGCTTTAAATTGTGTCAGATTCCAAAAGACCTCCTATATATTTGCATTTGGCACTGTATGGCAGCTGATCAAATAAAGAAAAAAAATCAAAGAGAATTTAATACATACAGTGCAGCCCAGTGACGTGTTTAGAACAAGATTCTCAGTATTATTTTTTCAGCATATGCAAATATCTGTCCCTCAGATAAAAAGATAAAAATTTACTTAACGAACACACAGAACTTGTTGTGTGCTTGGCATTCTTCTTAATTTTTATAAACAATAACCCATGTAATCCTCATAAAAACTCTTTAAGAATTGCTCAGTTATTATGTCCATTTTAAAGATGAGAAAATAAGATACCAACAAAGGTTTAGAAATTTGCCAAGTTACACAGCTGGAAGTGGCTGAACAGGGTTACAAACTATGCAATAATGGCTTCAATGTCATCGCTTTTAACCATTAGGCTTTGGTCTGTGTCCCTGTGGGTTTAATAACATCCTAATCAAATCAAAGCAATAGCAGAACCACCAGGGTTTCAACCCCAGTTCTACCACTTACTAGCAAACACTGGATAAGTTATTTTAGCTTCTATTAGTCCCAGTTTCGGTATGTGTAAAATGGAGATCATAGCATTGATCTAATTAAACAGTTATGTGAATAAATGGGATAATGTAGGGACTCTGTTTACTGTTTCCTTCTTTTTCTCCAGTTTTGGAAAAAGTTGAAGAAAGGATAATGAAAAAACAGATCTTGTCAACTAGATCCTTTCTACCCCATGTCTCGACCTGCCATTGCTCTTTTTCATTAAGATTATCAGATGTTTTCCTTAACTGGGTAGCTCTTAAAACAGTAAGCTTGTGTATTTTTCAGAGAGTTGACAGAATAACATCTTTTTAGTTACTATGACATGGAGTCATTGCAATAAATAAGAATCTATGCAGAAAACTATTACTCTGTGATCACTACACAAGAGCGAGACTAGCTGGGATTTAAGATGCCTTTACTAACACATGTTAAAACTCTGGCACCTGATTCCTACATACTTTCTGGATGTCCTCGAAGAAAAACTGAGAAACTACACCATACATTTTTTCTTTGGACAATCTCCCCCCACTTATATACAAGACAGAATAACTAAGATGATCAAGGCAGTAATTTTCCCACCCTCCCAGATCTGTCAGGAAGCTCTCAGCTGAGCCATTTCTAGACAAATAAGGGAAGAGCATTTTGACTTTCTACATTCTTGCCAGTTGTCTTTCACATTTTAGTTTCATCTCAAGACTTCCTCTTTTCTTAGTAATCACTGAATCTCTCTCATTACTGAGCAAAGTCCAGAGATTGCTGTCTTACTTTCATTGTTTATCTATCTTATATTGGGCTTTCTGGGCCAATTCTCACTTAATTGATAATACATTCTCTACTGTTGGTTTAACATTATGCCTTTTAATAAACTAGTCCCTTCAAAATGCTTTTTCTTTTAAGAAAAATATGTTGCACTAACTTATCTCAATTGTAATGGGGAATTTTAATAATTTATCTCATACTTACAGGAAAGATGGTCTTCTTTATGTGTTCTGTCTCCAGCTTGTTATGTTTCCTATCACTATTCTTCTATTTTATCGATGCATTTTCTTCATTATTTCTTAAAGGGAATACATTCTTGGTCTCTAACTGATGACATATTTAGAAAATTTATGCTGTTGTTTGTTTTATTCACTTGTGTATTTCTTCCTTCATGCTCAGTTGGTAGTTTAAAAAAATTATATTCTTGCATTCACCAATTCTTTTGTGTAATATGCTGTTTCAATCAACACTAACTCAGCTGATTTATGAATTTCATAACCTTGTCCTTTTCCTGATTATTCTCTCTTCTTCAGGTAAACCACATCAGTATACAGATTGCCTGAACTCTTTGTACACTTGCATTTCCTCTCTTTGTCACTTTTACTTATAACAATAGCACATATATTTCTTTTCTTAATATATATATGTATTTCAAATTCATAACTGTTTTTAATCTCAGAATTTACATTTGATTACCACTGTGATTCTTAAAATTAATAACTTAAAATAGTAAAATTCTCCATTTTTAGATAGGCCTAACTTACAGTTATTTTATACTGAGTTTTATAGCATTTTTCACTACCTTCCATGTGAAATAGTTACATATAAAATTACATAAAGTAAAATTCAAAAATAGCATGAAATCAAATGTAATGCATTTGGCAGTTGGCACCTGACATCTGAATCTCCAGCTGGTTAGTTATGTACACTCATTCTGGTCATTCTTTAGCTATGAATCTTATGGTTTTGAGGTTATATTTATTATAAAATTTATTATGTAATTAGTAATGAATAGTTAATTCAAACATCAGATTTATTTGGAGACTATCTCTCAATTATTTACCTGCACGATAATTGTCTTCTACCCAAGTATGAAGAAAAGGTCTTAATACTCTAATCACCAGATAACATTTTATTCATTATGTACCTCCTTAGTGTACATGTAATCAAGTGTTTCTCTGGAGAAGGTCAAGTATATGTGGTTTGCCCTATCAGTGATTTAACCACAATTCTTTAATTAATCATGTTTTACACTGATGTTAATATGTGAATTTCCTATCTTAAAAAAATAACATTGGTAGCAATAGTGGTTTAAAATTCAAATATATTGTTTTACTGTTATACTGTAAGACTTTCTTTGATGACTTCATTATTCATTAAAAGAAGTAGCACAGTTGTAAAAATAGTCTCTCTGGGACAACTATGAAATTTCTGTTAAAAATGGAGGAAATTAGTGTGTTTAACTGATCAGTGAATTTATGTCCACTCATCTTCTATAAAGAATGATGTCTCTGGTAAGGGGAAAAGCAAAAGACAACAACCAGCACAAAAACAATTTGTGTACTTCTGTGATTCAATTTACCTCACTGTAATATAGGTATTTCTTTCTTAGACACTAAGGTTATATTAATTACTGTGGTCTCTTAGATATGCTTGTTTCTTTGATGAGTAGCTGCTTTGTAGAAAATCCTTATTTTATTCTTGAACAAACAAACCTTACACTAGACAAACCCAATCATACTTTGATTTGTACTTTCCTTTAGTAGGCTTTAATTCTCTTTCCACCAGAGGCTTTAAGAGACAGCTAGGTATGCTTTAGGTATTTTTTACCTTATCCACCCTTAAATTAATGAGCATGTCTTCTTTAAAGTCTTTAGCAAATTTTACTCTTATTAATACATCTCTTCTCATCTATTCTGGAATTTGGGAGATGTGATTGCAAAAACAAACTTGGCATCAAATTAATCATGACAGTAAACATTTTGATCACTTTATGTCAAGTCTCTAAGTACAGGTGTTACATATGTGATCAAAATTAAAAGTATCTTTTCTTCCAGAATGGAAGCTTTTGAATATGGACATTTTTAGTTGTCTTGGTCCTCAATGAATTTCCCATTTTTATAGTTATTAGAATAGAAAAGAATCCATTGGTAATAAAATCATTTTCTTATGAAGTTATTAGTGGAAATATAATCTGAATTAATCATTTTTATAACTCCTATTTTCCTAGTGTCTCTAAATTGTTGCAAGCAATAGTATAGGAATTTCTGGAATTCATATTCCCTGAAAACATTAAACAGATTAGAAGAATATAAAAATCTATAGGATTATAATTTGGAATATTGAGTGACAGGTAGAGGTGGTGAAGTAACAGGGTGTAAGCAAAACACAAAGAAAATCCTGTTCTATTTAATAAGTAATTTACAGCAAGAGTAGTAATTTATGGATGTAATTTTTCATCATCACTAGGATGAACCAACTATCTCAACTAGAGAAAATCACCTGAATAATTTTTTTGAAGTTTATGAAGTCAGAGAATGAAGTGAATTTGAAAGAAAAAGATTACCTTTTGGGATGGGCAAACTATAGTTCTTCACCTATTTTTGTAAAGCCTGTAGATTAAGAATGATATTTGCATTTGTAAATAGTTTAAAAGAAGAAAATGTTGTCACCTGCTTGTGTAAATTAATGAAATTTAAATCAATTGACCATATATGTTTGGGTTTGTTTCTGGACTCTGAATTCTATTCTGTTGGTCCATATGTGTATGCTTATACTAATACCACAACTGTTTTGATTACTACAGCTTAATAGTAAGTTTTGAAATTGAGTGTGTGAATCTTCCAATATATATATATATTTTTTTTTCAATATTGTTTTGGCTATCTGGGGCCCCTTTGGTTCTATATGAATGTGAGGATTGACTTTTTGATTTCTGGTATAGTTTGCTAGTGCTAGGGTGGGCAATAGGGGTGAAATAAGGATAGGATTTTGTGTTTTCATCTAAATATTCTATTGCCACTTCTGCAACTCTATTCACCACCAACTTATAAATATGAACACTCATAAACTGCTTCTTCTGAACCTAAGCTTGTTCATCTAGTTTTTAAATATGTAATATCCAACCAGTGGGGACAGAGAAGCGGGGAGGGGCAATATAGGAATAGGAGATTAAAAGAGGGTTATTATGGGATTCTGTGAAATCATGTGTGTGAAACTTGAAAATTGTAAAGCACTACAGAATTTAAAGAATCTTTCATTCAATTAAAAAAAAACACTTGCCTAGAGAATCTGATGGAGTTTGAAGTTATGTTCTGAACAACATAGTTTTGGAAGGATCATCCCTCTCCCCTGTATGAGGTGTCAGTAGAAAAGAATTTCCTCGTATCTCCCTCTCTCTCTCCTCATTGTCACACATAGTGCTTAGCATTGTACCCTCTGAATGGGTGAAGTGGAAGGGGATCTGATAGTGTGCAGGAGAGAGGAATAGGAATGTTGTTTCTCAGTTAGACAATAGTTCCCATAACTGGGAGACAATCTTTAAAATCTTATACTTCTATTTAAATACTGACAGTGACTATGACAGAAAATGTTCCTTCCTTTCAGATAGTTTGTTCAATTTTGATTCAGAGAGAGAAGAACATGATAGACTTCTTTAGGAAAGGGCTTCTGCCTTGATGATGAAATTAGTGAGAAGTCCCCACACATGCGCTATGGTTTCCAGATGGTTTTCCTTTGCAATGTAGGTGACAGCATTTTATTTTTATAAAAAATATTTTTATGATTATATTCATGGGAAGGTTGAGAATGTTATATCATGTGTGCTTACACAGCTGACATACTAAATAAAAAGTACATAAATGTTTTGTTTCTCAGGACAGAAAGCAACATGTGAAACATGAACATTACTATTAAACTAGTTGTTAGACATAGGAATGTTAAAGTGATTGAATAAAATACATAATTTAATTAATTTTGACTATATGTAGGGCAATTTCCAGTGCTATGATTATGTAGAATAATCAAATTGTTAGCAATATTTTCTATGTTGAATTATAGCATTTTAGTCTGTTGAAAATTACAAATCTTTTTTTTTATAAAGATAACACTGGGCTTTAGAAATATCTTTATTTTTGAATTTTATTTTATTTATTTTTTATACAGCAGGTTCCTATTAGTTATCCATTTTATACATATTAGTGTGTGTATGTCAATACCAGTTCATCACACCACCAGCCCCCTCCACCAATTTCCCCCCTTGGTGTCCATACGTTTGTTCTGTAGATCTGTGTCTCAATTTCTGCCCTGCAGAATGGTTCATCTGTACCATTTTTTTAGGTTACACATATATGTGTTAATATATGATATTTATTTTTCTCTTTCTGACTTACTTCACTCTGTATGACAGTCTCTACATCCATCCACGTCTCTACAAATGACTCAGTTTTGTTCCTTTTTATGGCTGAGTAATATTCCATTGTATATATGTACCACATCTTCTTTATCCATTGGTCTGTCAATGGGCATTTAGGTTGCTTCCATGTTCTGGCTATTGTAAATACTGCTGGAATGAACATTGGGGTGCATGTGTCTCTTTGAATTATGGTTTTCCCAGGGTATATGCCCAGTAGTGGGATTGCTGGGTCATATGGTAATTCTATTTTTAGTTTTTAAGGAACCTCCGTACTGTTCTCCATAGTGTCTGTATCAATTTACATTCCCACCAACAGTGCAAGAGGGTTCTCTTTTCTCCACAACCTCTCTAGAATTTGTTGTTTGTGGATTTTCTGATGATGCCCATTCTAACTGGTGTGAGGTGATACCTCATTGTAGTTTTGATTTGCATTTCTCTAATAATTAGTGATGTTGAGCATCTTTTCATGTGCTTCTTGGCCATTTTTATGTCTTCTTTGGAGAAATATCTATTTAGGTATTTTGCCCATTTTTGGATTGGGTTGTTTGTTTTTTTAATATTGAGCTGCATGAGCTGTTTATATATTTTGGAGATTAATCCTTTGTTGATTCGTTTGAAAATATTTTCTCCCATTCTGATGGTTGTCTTTTCGTCTTGTTTGTAGTTTCCTTTGCTTTGCAAAAACTTTTAAGTTTCATTAGGTCCCATTTGTTTATTTTTGTTTTTATTTCCATTACTCTAGGAAGTGGATCAAAAAAGATCTTGCTGTGATTTATGTCAAAGAATGTTCTTCCTACGTTTTCCTCTAAGAGTTTTATAGTGTCTGGGCTTACATTTATGTTTCTAATCCATTCTGAGTTTATTTTTGTGTATGGCATTAGGGAGTGTTCTAATTTCATTCTTTTATATGTAGCTGTCCAGTTTTCCCAGCACCACTTATTGAAGAGACTGTCTTTTCTCCATTGTATATCCTTGCCTCTTTTGTCATAGATTAGTTGATCATAGGTGTGTGGGTTTATCTCTGGGCTTTCTATCCTGTTCCATTGATGTATATTTCTATTTTTGTGCTAGTATCATATTGTCTTGATTACTGTAACTTTGTAGTATAGTCTGAAGCCAGGGAGTCTGATTCCTCCATCTCTGTTTTTTTCCCTCAAGACTGCTTTGGCTATTTGTGGGCTTTTGTGTCTCCATACAAACTTTAAGATTTTTTGTTCTAGTTCTGTAAAAAAACGCCACTGGTAATTTGATACAGATTGCATTGACTATGTCGATTGCTTTGGGTGGTACAGTCATTTTCACAATATTGATTCTTCCAATCCAAGAACATGGTATACTTCTCCATCTGTTTGTATCATCTTTAATTTCTTTCACCAGTGTCTTATAGTTTTCTGCATACAGGTCTTTTGTCTCCCTATGTAGATTTATTCCTAGGTGTATTATTCTTTCTGTTGCAATGGTAAACGGGAGTGTTTCCTTAATTTCTCTTTCAGATTTTTCATCATTAGTGTATAGGAATGCAAGAGATTTCTGTGCATTAATTTTGTATCCTGCTCCTTTACCAAATTCATTGATGAGCTGTAGTGGTTTTCTGGTGGCATCTTTAGGATTCTCTATGTATAGTATCTTGTCATCTGCAAACAGTGACAGTTTTACTTCTTCTTTTCCAATTCTTATTCCTTTTATTTCTTTTCCTTCTCTTATTTCTATGGCTAGGATTTTCAAAACTATGTTGAATAATAGTGGTGAGAGCAGACATCCTTGTCTTGTTCCTAATCTTAGAGGAAATGCTTTCAGGTTTTTACCACTGAGAATGATGTTTGCTGTGGGTTTGTCGTATATGGCCTTCATTATGTTATGGTAGGTTCCCTGTATGCCCACTTTCTGGAGAGTTTTTATCATAAATTGGTGTTGAATTTTGTGAAAGGTTTTTCTGTATCTATTGAGATGATCATATGGTTTTTCTTCTTCAATTTGTTAATATGGTTTATCACATTGTTTGATTTGCGTATATTGAAGAATCCTTGCATCCCTGGGATAAATCTCACTTGATCATGGTGTATGATCCTTTTAATGTGTTATTGGATTCTGTTTGCTATTATATTGTTGAGGATTTTTGCATCTATATTAATCGGTGATGTTGGCCTATAAGTTTCATTTTTTGTAGTATCTCTATCTGGTTTTGGTATCAGGGTGATGGTGGCCACATAGAATGAGTTTGGGAGTGTTCCTTCCTCTGCAAATTTTTGGAAGAGTTTAAGGATAGGTGTTAGCTGTTTTCTAAATGTATGATAGAATTCACCTGTGAAGCCATCTGGTCATGAACTTTCGTTTGTTGGAAGAATTTTAATCACAGTTTCAATTTCCCTACTTGTGATTGGTCTGTTCATATTTTCTATTTTTTCCTGGTTCAGTCTTGGAAGGCTATACCTTTCTAAGAATTTATCCATTTCTTCCAGGTTGTCCATTTTTTTGGTATAGGGTTGCTTGTAGTAGTCTCTTAGGATGCTTTGTATTTCTTTGGTGTCTGTTGTAATTCTCCTTTTTCATTTCTAATTTTATTGATTTGAGTCCTCCCCGTCTTTTTCGTGATGAGTCTTGGTAATGGTTTATCAATTTTGTTTATCTTCTCAAAGGACCAGCTTTTAGTTTTTTTGATCTTTGCTATTGTCTTCTTTGTTTCTATTTCATTTATTTTTTCTCTGATCTTTATAATTTCTTTCCTCCTACTAACTGGGTTTTGTTTGTTCTTCTTTCTCTAGTTCCTTTAGGTGTAAGGTTAGATTGTTTATTTGAAATTTTCTTGTTTCTTGAGGTAGGATTGTATTGCTATAAACTTCCCTCTTAGAACTGCTTTTGCTGCATCCCATAGGTTTTGGATTGTCATGTTCATTGTCATTTGCCTCTAGGTATTTTTTTTTATTTCTTCAGTGATCTCTTGGTTATTTAGTAACATGTTGTTTAGCCTCCATGTGTTTATGTTTTACGCTTTTTTCCCTGAGATTGATTTCTAATCTCATAGTGTTGTGGTCAGAAAAGATGCTTGATATGATTTCAATATTCTTAAATTTACTGAGGCTTGATTTGTTACCCAGGATGTGACCTATCCTGGAGAATGTTCCATGCACACTTGAGAAGAAAGTGTAATATGCTGTTTTTGATAGAATGTCCTATAAATATCAATTAAATCTATCTGGTCTATTGTGTCATTTAAAGCTTGTGTTTCCTTATTAATTTTGTCTAGATGATCTGTCCATTGGTGTAAATGTGGTGTTAAAGTCCCCCACTGTTATTGTTTTACTGTCGATTTCCTCTTTTATAGCTGTTAGCAGTTGCCTTATGTATTGGGGTGCTACTATGTTAGGTGCATATATATTTATAATTGTTATATCTTCTTCTTGGATTGATCCCTTGATCATTATGTAGTGTCCTTCCTTGTCTCTTGTAACATTCTTTATTTTAAAGTCTATTTTATCTGATATGAGTATTGCTATTCCAGCTTTCTTTTGATTTCCATTTACATGGAATATCTGTTTCCATCCCCTCACTTTCAGTCTGTATGTGTCCCTAGGTCTGAAGTTGGTCTCTTGTAGACAGGATATATATGGGTCTTGTTTTTTGTATCCATTCAGCAAGCCTGTGAGTTTTGTTTGAAGCATTTAATTCATTCACGTTTAAGGTAATTATCGATATGTATGTTCCAATGGCCATTTTCTTAATTGTTTTGGGTTTGTTTTTGTTGGTCCTTTTCTTGTCTTGTATTTCCCACTTAGAGAAGTTCCTTTAGCATTTGTTGTAGTGCTGGTTTGGTGGTGCTCAATTCTCTTAACTTTTGCTTGTCTGTAAAGCTTTTGATTTCTCCATTGAATCTGGATGAGATCCTTTCTGGGTAGGGTAATCTTGGTTGTAGGTTCTTCCCTTTCATCACTTTAAATATGTCATGCCACTCCCTTCTGGCTTGTAGAGTTTCTGCTGATTAATCAGCTCTTAACCATATGGGAGTTCCCTTGTATGTTATTTGTCATTTTTCCCTTGCTGCTTTCAATAAATTTTCTTTGTTTTTAATTTTTGCCACTTTGATTACTATGTGTCTCAGTGTGTTTCTCCTTGGGTTTATCCTGTATGGGACTCTCTGCACTTCCTGGACTTAGGTGGCTATTTCCTTTCCCATGTTAGGGAAGTTTTCAATTAAAATATCTTCAAATATTTTCTTGGGTCCTTTCTCTCTCTCTTCTCCTTCTGGTACCCCTACAATGCGAATGTTGTTGCATAATGCTGACCCAGAGGTCTCTTAGGCTGTCTTCATTTCTTTTCATTCTTTTTGCTTTATTCTGTTCTGCAGCAGTGAATTCCACCCTTCTGTCTTCCAGGTCACTTATCCATTCTTCTGCCTCAGTTATTCTGCTATTTATTCCTTCTATTGTAGTTTTCATTTCAGTTATTGTATTGTTCATCTCTGTTTGTTTGTTCTTTAATTCTTCTAGGTCTTTGTTAAACATTTCTTGGATCTTCTCGATCTTTGCCTTCATTCTTTTTCTGAGGTCCTGGATATCTTCACTATCCTTATTCTGAATTCTTTTTCTGGAAGGTTGCCTATCTCCACTTCATTTAGTTGTTTTTCTGGGGTTTTATCTTGTTCCTTCATCTGGTATATAGCCCTCTGCCTTTTCATCTGGTCTATCTTTCTGTGTATGTGGTTTTTGTTCCACAGGCTGCAGGATTGTAGTTCTTCTTGCTTCTGCTGTCTGCCCTCTGGTCGATGAGGCTATCTAAGAGGCTTATGCAAGTTTCTTGATGGGAGGGACTGGTGTTTGTTAGAGCTCCCTTTTGCTCTGGTGGGCAGAGATCAGTAAAAGTTTAATCTGCTTGTCTGCTGATGTGTGGGGCTGGGTTCCCTGCCTGTTGGTTGTTTGGACTGAGGCAACCCAACACTGGAGCCTACCAGGGCTCATTGGTGGGGCTAATGGCGGACTCTAGGAGGGCTCACACTAAGGAGTACTTCCCAGAACTTCTGCTGCCAGTGTCCTTGTCCTCATAGTGAGACACAGCCACACCCCCCACCTCTGCAGGAGACCCTCCAACACTAGCAGGTAGGTCTGGTTCAGTCTACTAAGGGGTCACTGCTCCTTCTTCTGGGTCCCAATGTGCACACTACTTTTTGTGTGCCCTCCAAGAGTGGAGTCTCTGTTTCCCCCTGTCCTTTTGAAGTCCTGCAATCAAATCCCACTTGCTTTCAAAGTCTGATCCTCTAGGAATTCCTCTTCCTGTTTCCAGACCCCCATGTTGGGAAGCCTGATGTAGGGCTCAGAACCTTCACTCCAGTGGGTGGACTTCTGTGGTATAAATGTTCTCCAGTTTGTGAGTCACCCACCCAGCAGTTATGGGATTTGATTTTATTGTGATTGTGCCCCTCCTACCATCTCATTGTGGCTTCTCCTTTGTCTTTGGATGTGGGGTATCTTTTTTGGTGAGTTCCAGTGTCTTCCTGTCAATGATAGTTCAGCAGTTAGTTGTGATTCTGGTGCTCTCACAAGAGAGAGTCTATTTCAAACCTTCTGCTGCACTTTCTCATCTTACATTTTCTTTGGCTTTACTCTCTGATGATAACTTCACTTCCAAACGACACCTGGGGATGGGAAGTCCAAAATCTGTAGGGCAGGTCAGCATGTTCTAGAAATTTCTTATCTTGAGTAAATTCTTAAAGGAAAAAAAGGAAGATTATTTATTTCATTTCAAATAATTAGATGTTTAAGAAGCTGAAATGAGAGTAGGTAAAAAGAAAGACAAAGGTTTGCTTATATATTACTGAGGAAAATATCTGATTTAAAAGTACACATTAGAGAGGTCATGAAATGATGGTTTGGAAGATTATGTTCTTGCTTTTCTTATTGACACAGATAAGAAGTATAATCAAAGATAAAGTCATCATATCCAAGCAATTAGATAAGAGTATTCTATCATTCAGAAGACCTGTTTTTTATCCATAGCTCAAATTATAAGTAATTTTCTTCTTTAATTATATTGCTAAAATAATTTTATATGGATGTTACAAATTTGCTTTACTCCATTTAAAATTTAGATACTTTAATTCATCAGTGTAGTGATTGCATATTATTGAAATGTCCAGCATTAGCTTTTGATGTGAAAATGTTGTCAAGTATTATGTGCTCCTATTCTCTGTGTGAATATAAGTAAAATATAGAATAAACCTAGGCATGCAATTCTTATTCCTTTAAGGAACCCCCCACGTTGATGTTGCCTCTTGCATATGTCTCTTTTAAATAGGAAATTTTATTATATATTAATATAATAATATTATATTGTCTTATTTTTATTAAATTTTATTATATTTTACAATGAAGGGAATAGTTGGCAAACAAATTATGGCTAAGAACAAATCATAAATCTTATACCATCTTTTTGATTAAAATAGAAACTGTTTAGAAAATGTATAATATTTGTATTCAACCCCCACCCCCAGAGCTGAGAATGGTGAGAAAGTTGAAAAATAGGCACAGATGTAGAGTTTTCAGTGACTACTGCTACTAGACAGTTGGTAAATCCCCAGACAAAAAACTGGAATTGTATGTAACTAAGAGCCAGACTTTCTCTCATGCATTTACATTTGTACATTCTTTATCCATTAGATAATCCAGAGACTCTGCTTAGTTAATTTTTATTATCTATATAACTGTCAATATAGCAACAACTCCAGATGAGAACAAAAGGAAAGAAATGGAGAGCATTTGGGCCTAACCTTAATCATGACAATTGTCATGGGAAATATGGAGGTAAAAATTTAGGAGAGGATAGAATCATACCCAATGAACACATGCGTATAAGTCTGAAAATTTCACTAGCAAAAGCTCTTACCAAGATTTGTGTTCTTTACCTGATCTACTGTTTGGCTCTTTAAAAATTGAAGTTGTACATAAAGAAAATTTGAATTCATCATTTTCTAGGAAACTGAAATGCAACTACCTAAGTAGTTAGGAATTAGTCTATAAGGACCGTATTTTTCTTCGTCAGTCGGGAGAGGCATTTTCAAGGTATTAGAATAGCTGAGTAAGCATGCTATGTACCATTCTTTGAATTTCCCAAGACCCAGGTCATACCAGTCATACCTCTTGCTCTTTGATAATAATATTTACACTGCAAATGTATAAATCAAAGTGCAGTTAAGCAAAAATTTTATCACCTAGAAAAAAAGCTCTCATATCAGAGAAATTTGGATTGTTTTAGAGAATTGTGCCTTGTCATATAATGTGACTTGCATATAATTCACAGATTAATTCAGGATTAAGTCATATTTTCCTGTTATTTACAATTCTCCATTCTTGAATATGGTATATGTTTCCATTTTTCAATGTCTTATTTTACATCCTGAATGAAAGTTTTATAATTTTCTTAAAAAATAAATATTGTACACATAGGCATCCTAGGTATATTTTAATTTATATTGCTATTTTAGATGGTATTTATGTTTGCTACTTTATGTTTCTAGTACATGTAATGCTGTTGAATTCTGTGTAGGAATTCTATTCATTAGTTTGCTTACATTTATTTTTTTGATTTTTGGTTTATTTAGGTATTTGATCACTGAATAATGAAAACTTGTTTTTTAACCTTTAAATTTTTGTTTATCCTGTATTATTTTTCTACCCATGATTCTTACATATACTGAATAGAAATATCAGCAAATGTGAATTTATATCTTGTTAACTTCTTTAAGGGAATTCTGTTTTACTGTTAAATATGATGCTTGGATAGATTTTAGAAAATAACCTTTATCTTTTTAAAGAAGTTCTCTTGTGGTTTTGGTGTATTAATACATATTTTCATGAAAGAGTATTTGGATTTAATAAACGTTCACATCTTTTGGAGGTTTTTTAAACTAATTGGTTGACATAATTACTCACAAATTTAAATTTTCCATTTTAAGTCATTTGTGCAATCATGGGATCAATTCTACTTGTTCCTAATAGCTCTCATTTTTCTTTTTTTTTTACGATATTTTTCTCATTGATGATAGCATGACCAGGAAAGATGACTTTATATTCTTTCATTTGAAATGATCTCCCATAAACCCAAAGAGCACTTTCTTATGTTAAATATCTGGACTTTTTCATGATCAACTCTAAATATATAAATCAACAGGAAAAATTGTGTGAAAAATCCTATGTTGATTTTTGTCTTTCTGGGGATTCTGCCATTCTTTTTCAGGGAACTTGTTCAGTAAAGGCCCAGATAGTGAATATTTTAAACTTTGAGGCCCATACAATCCCTGTCTCAATTTCTCAACTCAATTGTTACAGTAGAAAAGCAGCCATAAACAGTATATTAAATGAGTATGGCTGTGTTCCAATAAAACCTTATTATGGACACTGAAGCAATCATTGGCAGAATTGAGGAGAGAAATAGACCATTCTACAAAACAGTTGTAGATTTCAATACCACACTTTCAGTAATAAATAGAACATTTACACAGAACATCAAAAGGAAATTGGGGACTTGATTAACACTATAAACCAACTATACCTAATAGACTCACAGAATGCTCCACACAGCAACAAAAAAATATATATTCATCTCAAGTGCACATGCAACATTTTCCAGGACAGACCATATGTTAGGCAATAAAACAATTCTCAATATATTTTAAAAGATTGAAATCATACTAAGCATGTTTTAGGACCACAGCGGAATGAAAGTAGAAATTAATAGCAGAAGGAAAATTGGAAAATATGTGATAATTAAACAACATTGTTTTAAAAATTATGGGTCAAAGAAGAAATCACTAGAGAAATTGGAAAATATTTTGAGATGCAGGAAAGTAAAATCACAACACACCAAAATTTATAGGATGCAACAAAAGCAGTGTTCAGAGAAAAATGTATAGCTGTAAATGCCTACATTTAAAAAGAAGAAATATTTCAAACCAGTAACCTAATTTTTCTTTTTATCTTAAGGGACTAGAAAAATAATAGCAAAGTAAACCCAAAGCAAGTGGAAGGAAGGAGATAATAAAGATCAGATAAACAAATTGAAAATAGAAAAACAATGGAAATAAAACATGAAACCAAATGTTGGGTTTTTTTTCAAAAGTTAAACAAAATTGATAAGCCCTTAGTAAAACTGGAGAAAAAAAGAGAATGTATAATAACTAAAATTGGAAACTAATACAGAAGTATTACTATGACCCTATAAAAACTAAAAGGATTATAAGAGAATACTATGACAAAATTTTTATAAAAATAGATAATCTAGATGATAGAAAACTTCTTAGAAACATACAAATTACCAAATCGGACTCAAATAGAAAATCTAAACACATCTATAACAAGTAAAGAGATTAAGTAATTAAAAATCTCCAAACAGAGAAAAGTCCGAGACCTGATGGCTTCACTGAGTGGTAAATTCTACCAAACTACAAAGAAGAATTAACCCCAGTCCTACTCAAACTCTTCCCAAAAAATAAAAGTGGTGGGAACACTCCTAACACGTTCTACCAGAATTACTCAGATACACAAAGTAATAAAACTACAATAATTACTTCTTGTTAATATAAATACAAGTCCCAACAAAATAATAGAAAATCAAATTGACCAGTACATTGAAAAAGTGATACAACCTAAACAAGTATGATTTATACCAGGAACACAGGGCTGTTCAACATAAGAAATCCAATCAATGTAACACACCACATTAATAGAAAAAGGGAAAATTCACATGATTATCTCAACAAATGAAGAAAAAGGATTTTTCAAAATTCATTTATTATAAAAAAACATTCAACAAACTAAGAATAGATGGAGCTTCCTTAACATGATAAAGAGCATTTATCAAAAACCCACAGTTGACATCACATTTATGAGAAACTGAACTCTTTCCCCATAACATCATGAAAAAGAAAAGGATGGCCACTTTCACCACTACTATTCCACATTGTACTGGAAGTTCTAGCAAAAGCAAATAGTCAAGTAAAAGAAATGAGGTCCACAGTGGAAAGAGAAAAAAATAAGATGACATAATTCTCAAGATGACATAATTTTTTTTATTCTCAAGATGACATAATTCTATATACAGAAAATCTTATAGAACATCTCACCCCACACCGACCAGCACACACCTAAACATATACACAAACTAGTAAAGCTAGTAATCAGATTCTGCAAAGTTGCAGGGTCAGTTGTTTTCCTATACACTGTCAGTGAAATACTGAAAAGGAAATAAAGATTAAAAATTTCATTTATAATAGCATCCAAAAGAATACACTGATTAGGAATACATTTAACCAAGGAGGTAAGATGCTTGTACACTGAAAGATACAAATCATTGTTGAAAGCAGTCCATGTTGAAAGACATCCCATGTTCATGGAATAGAAGTCTTAATATTATTAAGATGGCAGTATACCCCAAACTACCTACAGATTCAATGCAATCTCTATCAAAATTCCAATGGTGTATTTTGCAAAAATGAAAAAGCTGGATACTTGCATTCATATGAAACTACAAGGGGCCTTGGGTAACCAAAACAATATTGACATAAAACACAGTCAGATGACCCACACTTCCTGATTTCAAAGCTTATTGCAAAGCTACTGTAATGAAAGCAGTGTGGTATTGTTGTTGGCATACATAAAGACTAGTAGAATAAAATTGAGAGTCCAGAAATACATCTGTGGTCCACTGAATTTTGACAAGAGAACCAAGATCACTTACTAGGGGAAGGAATTGTCTCTTCAACAAAAAATAGTGCTGTAATAAGTGAATAATCATAAAAAAGAAAAAAAATGGACCTTAATCTCACTCCATAGGAAAAACTCAAAATGAATCACAACAAAAATATGAGTTAAAATTATAACAAACTATTAGAAGAAACTAGGGATAAATTTTATCACTGAGAATCTGGCAGTGAGTTTTTAGATTTGACACCAAAACCACAAAGAACCAAAGAAAAAATAAATTGTACTTCATAAAAACTAAAAGTTTTGTACATCAAAGGACATTATGAAGAAAGTGAAAACATAACTGACAGAATGGGAGAAACTATTTTCAAATTGTATGTCTGATAAAAATTTAGTATCCAGACTATATAAAGAACTCTTACAACTCGTCAAAAAAAGACAACCCTATTAAACAATGTATAAAAGACCTGGACAGATATTTCTCCAAAGAAGATACATATATTGCCAAGAGCATGAAAAAATGTTTAAGATCATTGGGTATTATGGAAATGCAAATCAAAACCACAATGAGATATCACTTTACACCCTCTGGGATGGCTTTAATCAAAAAGTGAAAATAACAAGCATTGGCAAAGATGTAAAGAAATAGCAATCCCAGTACATGGCCAGTGGGATGGTAAAATGGAGGATCCACTGTGGAAAACATTTTGGTAGCTTCTCAAAAAGTTAAGCATAGAAATAGCATATGACATAGCAATCCCACTCCAAGATTTAGACCCAAGAGAAATGAAAATATATGTCCACACTGAAATTTGTACTGGAACGTTTATAGCAGCATTATTGATGGTAATCAAAAGGTAGAGACAATGTTCATCAGTTGATGGCTGAATAAATACATTGTGATATACATCTGTGCTGTTCAGACAATGGCATATTATTCAGCCATCACAAGGAACAAAGTATTGACACATGCTACAATGAGGATGAAACATGAAAGCATTTTGTTAAGTAAAGAAATCCAGACACAAAAGGTCACAAATTGTATTATTCTTTTATGTAATATATTCAGAATAGGCAAATCCATAGAGACTGAAAGCAGATTAGAGATTACCAGGGGATGGGTGGAAAGAGAAATGAGGAGTGATTACTTAATATGTACAGGGTGTTTTACTGAGGTGATACAAAGTTTTGAAACTAGACAACGTGAATATACTAAATACCACTGAAATGTACAATTTGAAATGGTTAATTATATGTTTTATAAGGTTTTTTAAAACTTTTATATTGGAGTATAGTTGATTAACAATGCTGTATTAGTTTCACAGTAGAGTGATTCAGTTATACATATACATGTATCTATTCTTTTCAAATTTTTTTTCCACTTAGGTTATTACAGAGTATTGAGCAGAGCTCCCTGTTCTATACAGTAGGTCCTTGTTGGTTATCTATTTTAAATATAGCAGTGTTTACATTTCAATTCCAAACTCCCAATCTATCCTCCTGGCCCTTCCCCCAGTAACCGTAAGTTCTCAAAGTCTGTGAGTCTGTTTCTATTTTGTAAATAAGTTTGTTTGTATTATTTTTTTAGGTTCCACATATAAGCAATATCATATGATATTTTTCTTTGTCTGACTTACTTCACTTAGTATGATTATCTCCAGTTCCATCCATGTTGCTATAAATGGCATTATTTCATAATTTTTAATGGCTGAGTAATATTCCATTGTATATATGTACCACATCTTCTTTATCCATTCATCTGTTGATGGACATTTAGGTTGCTCCCTTTTCTTGTCAACTGTAAACAGCACTGCAATGAACATTGGGGTGCTTGCATTCTTTCAAACCACTGTTTTCTCTGGATATATGCCCAGGAGTGGGATTTCTGGATCATATGGTAGCTCTATTTTTAGTTTCTTAGGAACCTCCATACTGTTCTCCATGGTGGCTCTATCAATTTACATCCCCACCAACAGTGTGGGAGGGTTCACTTTTCTCCACACCCTCTCCAGCATTTGTTGTTTGTAGACTTTTTGATGACAGCCATTCTGACTGGTGTGAGGTGATAACTCATTGTAGTTTTGATTTGTATTTCTCTAATAATTAGTGATGTTGAACATCTTTTCATGTCCCTATTGGCCATCTGTATGTCTTCTTTGGAGAAATGTCTGTTTAAGTCTTCTGCCTATTTTTGATTGGGTTGTTTGGTTTTTTTTTTGATATTGAACTGCGTGAGCTTCTTGTCATTTTGGAGATTAATCCCTTGTCGGTCTCATTGTTTGCAAATATTTCCCCCCATTCTGTGGGTTGTCTTTTCATTTTGTTTATGGTTTCCTTTGCTGTGCAAAGGTTTTGAGTTTAATTAGGTCCCATTTTCAAAGTTTTGTTTTTATTTCCATTACTCTAGGAGATGGATTGAAACACATATTGCTGAGATTTATGTCAAAGAGTGTTCTGCCTATATTTTCCTTTAAGAATTCTATACTATGCAGTCTTACATTTAGGTCTTTAATCCATTTTCAGTTTATTTTTGTGTATGGTATCAAAGAATGTTCTAATTTCATTATTTTTACATGTAGCTCTTCAGTTTTCCCAGCACCAATTATTGAAGAGACAGTCTTGTGTCCATTGTATATTCTTGCCTCCTTTGTCGTAGATTAATGGACCATAGGTGCGTAGGTTTATTTATGGGCTTTCTATCCTCTTCCATTGATCTATATGTCTGTTTTTGTGCCAGTGCCATACTGTTTTGATGACTGTAGCTTTGTAGCATAGTCTGAAGTTAGGGAGACTGATTCTTCCAGCTCTGGTTTTCTTTCTCAAGATTGCTTTGGCTATTCAGGTTCTTTTGTGTCTCCAAATTTTAAGATTTTTGGCTCTAGTTCTGTGAAAAATGTCATTGGTAAGTTGATAGGGATTGCACTGAATCTTAAACTGCCTTGGATAGTAGTATAGTCGTTTTGACAATATAGATTCTTCCAATCCAAGAACATGGTATATCTTTCCATATGTTTGTATCATCTTCGATTTCTTTGATTGGTGGCTTATAATGGGTTGGCCAAAAAGTTCGTTCATGTTTTCCATAACATCTTATGGAAAAACCTGAATGAAATTTTTGGCCAACCCAGTAGTTTTCTGAGTATAGGTCTTTTGCCTCCTTAGGTAGGTTTATTCCTAAGTATGTTATTCTTTTTGATGCAATGATAAATGGGATTCTTTCTTGAACTTCTCTTTCTGATCTTTCATTGTTAGTGTATAGACATGCAACAGATTTCTGTGTATTTATTTTGTATTCTTCAACTTTACTGAATTCATTGATTAGCTCTAGTAGGTTTCTGATAGCATCTTTAGGATTTTCTATGTATAGTATCATATCATCTGCAAACAGTGACAGTTACTTCTTTTCAAATTTGGATTCCCTTTATTTATTTATTTTTTCTTCTCTGATTGCCATGGCTAGGAATTCCAAAACTATATTTACTTTAATTAAAAAATTACTAATGAAAATTAATAGATTATTCTAAATATGTGAGAACAAGTTGTACATAAAAAAGAATATTAATATTTCATGTAAAATCAAATGTAACAATATATAGTATTGATAATATTAATAGCAGGTGAAATAGAATTGGGGGAAAAGAATCATTAAAATGATAAAGAAGGATACAGTACTCATCACAGTTTTGAACTCATGCCTCAAATGACCTACTATCAAAATATATCACCAGTTATAAAGGGAAATAACAATAAGTATACAGTTTAGTACAATATAAGAGAATATTAAACTCATGCAAGTCAAGTAGATTGTGAAATATTTTTAAAATGCAAATGAATCAATTTACATAATTCTAATTTGTCAGTAGCTAATGATTTAAGGAAAAAAGTAAAGGAAAAATATGATCACAAAAAACATCTGGACACACATAAATTAGTGAATTATTTAAAACTTTAAATGACATTTTATTGTTATATTATTTTAAATAATGTTTAATTAGGTATACTCTTTATTTTATGAGGGACATTTAATGCTAATACTAAAACCTGACACAGATTCCTGACATAAAAAATAAATCTATAGGCAAATCTTACATACCAATAGATGCAAGAAAATTTAATGCAAAAGTATCCTATAATTTACGTAAGGACTTTTATAGTCATGCAAGGAATAGCATTAAGTCATAAATTAGATTAATGAATTAAATCTATAAGTTAAATAAAATTCAGCAAAAATTTATACTATCCTATATACACTATGAACAGTTTCATTCATTTGTCTCAAATCTTGTGTCTCCAACATGAGCCTGTGACTTTTTGGACACTTTTCAAAAAATTAAGTATAATTTTATGATTATTTTCATATAACTTATCTACATATGTTATTAATAATATTCCATAAAATAATTGCTTTTATTTTACTGTTTTTAATTTATTCTTGCTTGAGTATTAATACTATTACCTTTTAAATACTTGTTGTGTCTGGTCAATTTACTTAACAGTCAATACAACCTATGATGTTTGTAATTTAATCATTTCATTTTTTATTGTTGTTCAATTGTATCACCAAGACAGAATGATATGTCTGTATTCTTGTAATGATTAAATGCTATAATTCTATTTCCTTCTTACTAAATTGTCTATATTTACAGGGTAATTTTATGTAATGTTGAGATAATATGAATTACAATGCTTCGTGATTATGTGGATGCCTCTAATGTTTCACTATTTAGTTATTAATTTGAGAGGGACATACATCTTTTCTCAGTTTATCAGTACTCTGTGCAGGAGTTTATTCAATAACCATTCAGAACATTCTAAATTAATTTTGTGCTTTATTGAACTTTATGGAAATTGCAGTGGTAGAAATATGTATGTGATTTTTTAAAATATGCTACCTGCTGCATAAAACAAACCCCAACATTTCAGTTGATTTATACAATAGAGGTTTATATTTCACTCTCGCAGTAATTAAATATGGTTTTCCTTGTTCAGCACGATGTTTTTCTCCATATGGTAAATCAGGGATCCAGTATCCTTGCACTGTATGCTTTTACCATTTATTAGGACCTCCTAAAAAGGAGTTTGCTTTAGTGCCACTGAAAGTGCTACTTTAGTGTTCCTGAAAGTGTGCTTTAGTGCTACTTGTCATTTCCACTCTGATGCTTTCCCAGGGAACTAGTTACATAGTCCGACCTACATTCAAAGGAGATAGGAATGGGGTAGGACTGGAAAGTGCTCTCCCTGGATGGACAGCATCTTTTTAGCAGCAACTCTTTTTATAACTGTTGGAACATGAAGAACTAACAGTTAATGCTACAAGAGTGACTACCTATAATTGCTAACACTACTTATTTTAGCATCACTCATTCCTACCTTAATCTCTCTTTTAAAAAGAACATAATGCAGTGATACTAGAATATTATATTTATAACCACAATTTGTCTACTCTTTCTGTACTGATAATATTTTGTGAGGTTTTCAGTGCCAGAGCAAGGACAAAACTATTAAAGATATAATAAATATTTTAGTGTATATTAAATACAAAGATCTTGATAAAACATAACGTATTTGGTTATTGAGTGACACATTATTCATTTTATATAAACTGACTGCATGTTTATAAATCATTATACTAGATTCAAAAAGTATTAAGATTTTTATATAAAAAAATCAATACCTATTTCTTTAAACCAAAGTTTTGAATGAGTAAAATCACTTTGTATCATTTCAATTGCTTTCTCTGTTGTAATATACTAGGAAGATGGTCCATGTGTATTTGCACATAATGAACTAAATAATTTCAGACAGGTCTGTGGGTCTATCTTGAAGACAGAGGTAAAAGTGAAGCAGTTAGACTGGTCAATTTACCTTTGAATATTTAAGACCCTCCACAGTGATACTTAAACAATGTAGTAGTCTTCAAACTTGTGACAAAATCACCTGACAGGCCTATCAACAAGAAGTGGTCTGAAAAATATAGACTTCAGTGAGATTTATAAATAGAAAGTTTACTTTTTTTTTAATATCCCAAAGGACAAATTTGCCTAGGGTATTATATGACTGAAATGGTGATCCATTTAAGATCTTGATCTTGAATTATTGTTTGTACCTGGTTGTAAGAGCAAATTACTTTCACAAGAGTGAGCATGAAGATTGAAAAAAACACAGTATGGCAGTTTTGCTAATAATTACAACCCTAAGCTACTTGATAGATGAGTATTGGTAATTAAACCATTGGATGTAATGGGGACCTATATGATTCACTTCTCAAGAAAAAAAAAAAGAGACATGAAATAGCAAATTAATGTGATACTTAAGTGAACACTCTGTGTTCACACATTTTCTAGCATTAGAGGGAAACCGAAATAAATACTCCAATCTCTTTTTTGGTTTAAAGCAATTGGAAAGGATATTAATGGGGTCTAATATCAATGCTGACAGATAGCAGAGAATAGAGAAATGAAAGGCTATAGTAATGAAGTCATCATAAAGAGGGATGGACAAACTAAGCAGGTAAAATTTGAGAAGAAAAGAAGAGCTATATGGATTTCACTTTTTCAAAGATGTAAATGAAGGAATAATTATAGTGTGTTGCCAGATTGTCTCCTTATTCACTCTTCTCCCTTTCTTCCTCCTTCCCTCTCTCTCTTTCTTCTTTCCTTCCTTCCAGCTATTGCATATAATATTAAAAGGATTATTCTTTGATTTTTTTTTCATTTATTTGGATAGTCTATGGAAAATACTTATTAGGCAGGACAGCTTTCACTACAGAGAAGCTTAAGAAACAGTAGAATGACTGTGACATACAGGATGCATTGAAGGAAGAAAGGGTCCAGAGTTAGGGATATAAATTGTGGTTGGAGAAAGTCACAACTAGGGATAAATTTTGTCTTGATTCCCCTTCCCTTTCCCTATGTGGATTTTCCCTCCCATTTTTTCTTCTCATTTAATTTCAGGCGTGTAGTATTTTTAAGATGAGTGTAGGTACATCTACATAAAGAAATGTAATATGAAAAATATAAAAAGAGGAAATAATAATAATAAAATCCACTCAACTCAGAGTACTGAGTTCTAAATGTGCTAGAGCAGTTCCTGAAGATCACATAATACTTTTCTGTTTCCCCATATGTAGTCAGAATATAAAACTGATCCAAATTATATTGTTGCTTTCTTTTTTTTTTTTTAAAGAAAGCATCTTCAGTAACAGTGGAACTTAGAACACTTCTTAGAACACTTAAAATGAATCATGAAGTCCTGCAACAAAAACTGAAAGTGAAAACAATCTTACCAAATTATAAGAATAATTGTACTTTCACTCAATATTCACAAATACAAGTATAAAACTTCTATTACCTAGACTCTGTGTCTTTAATTAATCCTGTTTCATTAACTCCAGTGAACTCTTGTAAGAGTGGAATACAAAGTAATGTTTCTGAAAGTGTTCATTCTGATGCCCAGGCTCCAGTAATTTTTATCAAGCCTAACAACTCATCAGAGTTGTTGAAGTTATCTCTGTGTAGAATTTCACACCACAGATGCATTGTGCTTTTTGGATCAGTTATCTGTATCACTTTCATGCTATCCCAATAACTAATCCGGAAATTTGAGTAATTTTACACAATTCTTTTAACCAAGATTATTGAAAAATACTGTGTACACGCATCCTCAGTTCTTTGTCTCGTCCAACCTAATTTTCTATTTCTTTACTCTATTAAAGTATCAATCCAGGTAACCGAAATGAATATTCCATTGTGATCTAAAGACTTATGAATAGGCAGAAGAATAGACAACTTGTCAAAGTCCCTTCCTGTCTAGAGAATTGGCACTTGGAAATATAAATAAGTAAATCTTTCTTCTAGTTTACATGTTGGATAGTAATTTTAGTGTCATTTTTCTGAGACCTTGACACATTTATTTGATTTTTAATATTCTTTCATTGTTTTTATTTAAAGATTTTTTGGTGTGGACCATTTTTAAAGTCTTTATTGAATTGGTTACAATATTGCTTCTGTTTTATGTTTTGGTTTTTTGGCCGCGAGGCATGTGGGATCTTAGCTCCCCGACCAGGGATTGAACCCGCACCCCCTGCACTGGAAGGCAAAGTCTTAACCACTGGACAGGGAAGCCCCTCTCTCATTGTTTAACTTTTTCCTCCTACGTATTACAGGTAATATTAAGGTGTCTCAAAATACAATACACTCTTTCCTCTTAGAACCTCCTCTTTTATCACTCCAGTATTTGATTCCTATAAAATTTGCATTTATTTGAAAATCTTTGGTGTAGAAAAACTTTAGTATCTGAAAGCCGTTTTGCTAGCTTATGACAAGTCTTCAAGTTCAGACTTATCATTTCTCCATTCATTTTTTTCAGTAGGGTAGACTCAGAATTTGGGGCAAATACATTTAAAATTTCCAAGTACAATGCATGTATTTTTCAATTACAAGAGCTCCTTGTTTTCTGTTTTTCATTTTAAAATAAAAATTGTATATGTAAGTTGTACAACATGTTGGTTTGATATATATATAATTAAATGATTACCACAGTTAAGATAATTGACGTATCATCTCCTTACAGTTACCATTTTGTGTGTTTGTGACAAGTCCACTTGAAATGTACACTTCTGAGCATATTTTCAGTATTCAGTACAGTATTTTTAAGTACAGTCATGTCTGTACATTAGCTCTTTAGATTTGTCCACCCTCCATAACTGCAAATATTTACCATTTGAGCAACATATCCACATTTCCCCCATGCCCCTAGTCCATGGTAACCACTGTTCTACTATCTGATTTTATGAATTCAGCATTTTTTTTAGATTTCACATATAACTGAGATCATACAGTATGTGTCTTTCTCTGTCTGATGTGTTTCACTTAGAATAATGTCCTCCAGTTTCATCCATTTTGTCACAAATGATAGAATTTCCTTCTTTCTCATGGCTGAATCATATTTCATTGATGGAGAAGTTATTGGAAATGATACATCTGATAAAGAGTTAATATCCAATATATGCAAAGAACTCACACAATTCAACATCAAGAAACCAAATGACCCAATTAAAAAATGGGCAGAGGACCTAAATAGACCATTTTCCAAAGAAGACATACAAATGACCAATAGCCATATGAGAAGATGCTCAACGGCACTAAGCATCAGGGAAATGCAAATTTTTATTATATCTGTTTTATGTCAAGTGTAAATCCCCCATGGATATGATGCTATATTAGCTGATTCTTCCTTACAATCCAGTGTGCCCCACTAATTAGTAAGAAGCATGATTCGATTTAGAGTTGAAAATTATTAGAGTTCACATTTCTGGTTTTTACTTCTAAATTTGTGACTTGGAAAAAAAAAACTTCTTCATCTTACATCAATATTTCCTATTATAGATTTTGAGACTACTAGATATTTTTTTACCTAGGTATCACAACAATTATTACATTTTCAGACTCCAGTAAAGAAGTACCACATATGAGTAATCAGATAGCCACTGTTACCAAGAATGATGCTTAGAAATTGAACTTTCTTTCTGACACTCATAATTCCACACTATTCCTTCAATTCATATTACTTTCTACTAAACAGAGCTTCTTAAAATTACTTTTACTGCTTCCTATATTATTTAGTAACTAACTTTGTTGCTTCATCAATTCAGTTAAACAAAAAGTATTGTGTCCCAAATGTATCCAATACAGTGTTGGATATTTGGGATACAAAAATGAAGAAGAAGTTGAACAAGAATGATAGATTAGAAACAAAATTCAGCCATAAGCTATCCCACTTCTTCCATTCCTTTGCCTGTCTCTTATCTTGGCTCTGCATCCTCCAATAAATAGTAATGAATCAATCTTCTCTGCAGCCAAAAAAATTTTTCTAAAATTTTGACTAGTTACTTTTTTGACTAATTACTTTCAGGATAAATTCGAAGTTTCTAGGCAAATCTATATAGGGCTCTTGAGGGCACAGCCCCTGTTTCTGTCTCCATCTTCATGCCCTCATATTTCACACTTCACAAATTCCATGCTAAAATACAAAATGCTTATAATTTCCTGTTCACTTTGTCCTGTTTTGTGCCTCTCTCCTCATTTTCTCTCTCCCCAAGAAACTCACTTTCCACCATTTTTAGTATTACTGTTCTTCCTGCAGTTCAGATACTTCTCTTCCAGGCATCCTTTGTTAAATATCAGATTCAGACAGTAATTTTTGCATGTGGTCTCACATCACTAGTGCATCTATCTATCTTAGCATTAATATATATATAGAAAGTGTCCATTGGTGTTTCTGCCTACTGCTCTAAACTTAAACTCCTGAAGGGCTGGAATCATTTCTTCTTCATTTTGTTCACTCCTTTCCTCTAGCTCAGTGGTTGGCAAACTGTGTTTTTAAAGGGATAAGCAGTATGCAGCATTTTAGGATTTGTGGCCATAGGATCTCTATCACAGCTACTCAGTTCTGCTGTTGTAGCATCATAGCAGTCATAGGCAACAAGTAAATGAACAAACATGGTTATATCCAATAAAAATTTTACTCACTAAAACAAGCTTTCTGGCCTTAGGTTGCTGACCCTTGCTATAACATTGTGCTAATAATATAGTGCCAAATAAATGAATAAGTCCCTGATTTATTCCTGTGCTTGAATTCTAACTGGGTAAAGTGCCAAGTACTTGGTTCCCTCTAGAAGAGCCCTGTTGCCTCTATTGCCAACACCCTACATTGACAGTCACTTATCAATGCTGCATATCTTCTCTGTGTCAAGGACTCTTAAGCAAAGATGAATCAGACAAGGGCTTTTTCTCTCCTAAAGCCATGTGTGTCAGGGAGAATTACAATCAGGTGCAACTAATGGAAAAACATACTCCATTGACTCAAACAATCAAGAAGGTTTTTTTCTCTCATATATCAATAATATCGAAGTATAACGTTTGTGACAGCTTAATTATGCTTTTAAGGACTCAAATTCTTCTCTATCCAGTTGTATTCTCTTTGCATAAGGTCTTTGTCCTCATGTTCACAAGATAGATGCTGACTATCCATGCATTATACCCATTTTCCAGGTAGGAGGAAAGGAGAAGGAGACTAGAACACCTGCTTATTTCCACGTGTGTAATGGTCTATATTGCATGACTTTTCCTAACTACAATGCAGATTGGGAAATAGTGGTAACACTGTTGCAATTTTTATAATAGAAGACATCTGGGACCTAGGGCTGAATGGATATTGAGTGAATTTTCCTAAAGTATATGCTACATCATGCTACCTCTATGTATTTTTCTGCAAAGTAGGGTGTCTTATTACACTTGAAATTGGCGTAAAATCCCCAGCCTTGGCCAAGTAATTTTCATAATTCCTTTAACATCCTGAGATTTCATTTAAATTTAATGTTAAATTAGGTCTATTTTGTCACCATGTAAATTTAATGTTAAATTAGGACTATTGTGTGTGCAAATTATCATTTTGTTTATCTAGCCCTCACTCTCACTTAACGTCTTTACTATGAGAACTCTTGACATGGAAACAATTTCCTCCTATTCTCCCTAAATGTTAGTACTTTTTTTGTTATAAATTTGTACATGGAAAAATTATAACATATGGTCTAGAATTTGATATTTTATGAGCAATTTATATTTTCAAAGTACTTTAAAAATCATGTATCTGTTAAACTTATTTGAATATTATATTGACCCACTTTTTCTTTCATTATGAATAAAAGGCTTTTAGTAGAGAACAACAGTAATCTAATGTTATAGTTAAGGAGATGAAATATTTCACATTCATTTTTCCATAATGGAATCTCCAAGCCTTCACATCTAAATATGCATACCTGAAGAAAATAATTTGGTCATAATTTCACATTTCATAGACATATTGCATTAGACCTGTCACTAAAGAATTATCTGCTTTGTGGTAATAATTATTATTAATTATCAATATTTCAAAATAATGAGAATACAGTGATGAAATATATGTCATCACATAACCCTCCATTGAAAAATAACACGGTAGGGAGAAAGTAGAAAACACTAAAAGGCCAAGGGAAATTTGATTCCCCCTTAGAACTAGAACACCATCTCTTCTATGACTCTGCACAGGTATTTTAAGATTTCTGCCTGAGTGTTTTTATTTTGCTCTTTAGGGTTGTATGTATAAATAACCTACTGTTAAGAAAGGACTTATATGAAGAATGAAATACAAATACTAAGTAATATATATTTACTTTCAAAAAGGTTATCAAGGATGCTTGAGATATGCTATAAAACTTTAAATAAATTTTTATAATGTTTATAATAAATATAAATAATTTATTTAAAATGTATTTAACTATGAAACTATGTATTCAAGAGAGACTGCTGTTTTCAAATTGTTATAGCAACAAAGATAGCATTATTTATTATAGTCTGGTTAAACTTCTAACTCTACAAAGAATATAGGAATATGTATATTTAGAGTTCCCTTCCTTCAGTGGTAAGATATTTAAAAAAGCTTTCCTTTTTTGAATCTCTACTCCCTTGTTCTTTTCAGTTTACCTTTTATTATAGAATTAACCTGTGACACCCCAAAATGGAGCTCTTGCCTAAATGAAAATTAATCCCTAAGTCTCAGACTGTTCTTTTAGTTATTACAATCAACTTTGATATTAACAAGAGAATAAATATTGAAGTAAGACTTATTAGGCTTGAAATCAACCTCCACTACTTTTATCTCTTTTTATATCTTAGTTTTACACTTATAGAAAAATTGTACAAATAGCAGAGTCCCGTATTCACTTCACCTGATTCCCCTTTATGTTAGCATGGTAACAAAACATGGTTTTGTGGCAAAACCATGTTACAATTATACAAACTAAGAAATGAACACTTATATAATTAAATATAATAACTGTATGTATACTAACCCATGTATGCACACACTCATATTTATTTTTGAATCTATCCACCCATATATGTTTTAAAACCATAAGTTCCCATTGATAGTTCCATTAAATGAAACATTACAGCACTCATTCTCAACTTCCTCCTTTCCTTATTTGTCATTTCTTTCTCTTACAGTAAGCAATTCACTCATGATCTAAGATACATTTACTTAGGTGTTCTACTGTAGTATACATTTAACAGACTTTCAGAATTCTAATACTTACTCTAATGAAAAAAAATATACTCATCCTTAAACCACTCTTACTAGAGCATTTTAATAGGTTAGTTAATTTACTTTAGGAATTATGACTTCAAAACAATAACAAAGCACTCATTAAATGTATAGAAAAAGAAAAGTTTTTTGTCATTATTTCTTTGTTTTGCTGTTTCCAAATAATGCATTCTATTTTCATGTAAAGCTAATGGTATTCCTGTGTGCCACAGATTTTGATTTAAGTGCAATCTCTCCCCTATAGGTTTTTCCAGCAGAGAAAGGAAATGGGTCTCAAGCATCTCATTGCATGCCTCCTCTGCACATGCCGACTTAGCTACCACATCTGGACAAGTGAGTACACCTTTAGGCTCAAGCACAATGGCATATAGATGTACAAATTACTGTCATTATAATTGCACTACTATGCCCTATTGATGACTGCAGTGAATTACCATTACATTATGAAAGCTATCTTAGAAAGTGTTTGAATAATATATTACATCTTTACAGAATAAATGAAAATGGAAGGAATGGCAATATTAAATTAAAAATGCAGTGAATGCATATATTTTATTATACACTAATATTCAGATAAATGCTGACAAGTTTTATTGATTTTTTTTCTCATTTCACTTATAAAGGTCAATTTTATGTCAGTTTCTAAAAAAGAATAGTTGTTGGCACTTTCTAGGCAAAACATAGATTAGCGAAAATTCCCCATTATCACAATGTCTTTATAGCACATTATTTTTAGCTTTTACCTTTAACTAGCCTGAAAGTCTAGTTTTCAGCCATATTTTTGTTTGGTTGAAATTGCAGTTCTCTCAAGACAAGGGTATGTAAAAACAAGAAAATGGATATAGTCAGAGAAAGGCATAGATTCTCAAGCATAATTAAAATGAGACTGCAGGAATTAGAGACCAATTATATATAGAAATAAGAACTTTGTTGTTTCCTCTGATAATATTTTGCTTTATTATTTTTGTACTCCAATAAGTTTTAAGCACCATTACCAATTATATCTCTTAAAACTGATAAAACAACAGAGGATAATTTACTGATCATTTAACTCCGACACAGAAAAGTTTCAGTTTCAATCATTTGTGAAGAAATACAGAAATCATTATTTTCTAAACCATAAAAATGATAATATGAGGGGTAATATTAACCTAGTATATTTGGTTATTTAGAGTCTTTCAATAAATTATTGTTTAGAGAGTCATTTTTTCCAGTTAATAAAATATATATATTTTGTCACTTAAACTTTTATTGATTCTTATAATTTTGAATTGAAATCATCCTAAAATAGTTTAACCTAAATATCTTACAAATTCAAAGAAAGAATATTAAACATAATCTCAACCTATCCCTCCTAATTCATTTAAAACTGTTTAAGTACGTACTCTGTGGTACTTATTTTGGTAAACATTCTAGAGAGGTGGTGGGGGTGAATTAGGGAGTTTTTCCAGTCTAAAGTGTGGAATCCGGACAGATGCCTCCAAAGCGATTCTAAGCAACACCAGTCTATCAAGAAGCTTGAGCAATTAGAGGTAATGCCTTTGCTGGCACGTTCAGCAGGTGGTAAACTCTGGTAGCAAAGGTCATCACATTCATGGAAAAGACTGACAAGTACAGGCTTCTGGTAACTGACTATACTGCTGAACTGAATGAATAAGCATTTTCAGAACTCTAATGGAAAACTGATGAATTAATAAAAGTGCTAACAAAAGATCAAGATAAAAAAAAGTTAATTACATGGGACTGAGTGAACTGATGAGGATGATTATAATTTTTGTGACTTTCTGTTTGAATTAAAGAAAAAATAATCCCCCCCCCGCCAAAAAAAAGGTCATCATATGCAAAGCTACCAGCTTAAGCAGACAATGCCAAAGGGGATGGTGGACAAAACTATATAGACACCACACATGCTAGAAGGTACACTGAGGCCCTTTGAAGCTAAAGGGTTTGTGACAGGGAAGGTAACTCAGAACTGGCCAAAACCAAGAGTATGATTTCAAGTGGGTTTTAGGCGACAGCTGTGGAAGTCAGAAACAGTGTATATGAGGCTGAAGACAAACATAGGATGATAATAATAAAGAAGATTTATTTGTGTCTCAGAATCTAAGGAAAGAAGAACGTTTTCAAACAGGCAATATCTATAGTTTATAGAGTTCCTATTTTTGTTCTTGATAATTCATTAAAAATAATATTATTATTTTCTAGTATTTATATAGTGTCTGCTCCATACCAGACACTGTTCGAAGAGCTCTGTAACTCACACTCACAGCAATTCTCTAGAAAATTAATAATAGTATCCTATCTTGTGGGGGAAAAAGATACATAAGAGGACTGAGTAATTTGCAAAGGTCACATTTGAACTGGGATTCAAACACGCGTTATCTGACTCTAGTCGTTTCTCTTTCTCCCTGTGACATACTACTTCTCAAATATTTAATCAAATGTTACCCTTTTCTCTCTAAGGGAAAGATGGCCTTAACTTAATGCTGTTCTGTCTATCAAAAGTGCTAAAAAGGTTAGTTTTGGTGTACTGACATTATGAAGGATTTGTTCAATAACTGAAATCTTTGTTAGGAGGTTTGCCAAAATACTATTTTTAAAAGATAAATATGGATTTTTATTTATGATAGTGTCTTTCTTTTTTCCCTCCTTCTTCCCTTCCTTCCTTTTTTTCTTTCTCCTTCAGATAAACTTTGGTTTTGGTTTTAATTATCTTTGTGTTATTCTGAAAATAATATTAATGCATGAAAATTAAAATATGTCAATAATATAGTCATTCATTAAACTTATCACTACTACATGTCTCCAAAAAGTTTGTGTGTGTGTGTGTGTGTGTGTGTGTGACAGATTTAAAATTCTGATTCATCTACCAATAAACTCTCAAAGGCAGAATAGCAGATATCTGAAAACTACTTCAGTTTGTTTGAGGGATGAAACTGGAAGAGTTTGCTGAGCTCTTGATTGAGCTCACTTAGGTGATTCTTTCCACAACATTGGTCATAATTTCTACCTTTATCCTGCTCTATCTAAATATCAATTTAAATTTATTTCTCTTCTGAGTTTTCTGCATTTTGCTATTCTTTGTGTGTGTGTGTATATATGTGTGAGTGTGTTAGCACTTAAAATTGTCTCTTGTAAGGATTAGCATATACTACATGACTATCCAAATATTAAGTCAGTTTGGAATTTATCATGTTTAATTGTTGAATTCCTGATTTTTAATTGAGACTAAAAATATATTTTCTGCTTAGTTCATTCATTCTTATTTGCAGCCAAGCTCATGCCTAAGTCTTTGTCCATATGATTTGCTAATGACCTAGGCAATTCAGTAAAAATGATTATAATTCTATATCATAATTCACACTCAAAATTTTTTCCTCTCTGCTTGTTGTAGACTAAATATTCCTAAAATCTTTTCTACCCTATTGATTCTTCCCCACATAGAGGTAGAAAAGACATTGGGAAAAAGATCTCCTAACAGGGCTGAGACATTTTGATCCACTTCAGCTCTGCTCTGCCTCACCTCATGATTTAGAAAAATCAATGGCATATCAGCTTAGTAGTCACTGATCCATGAGGTAATTGCACCTTCTAATATCTTCAACTTACAGCTTCTGAAATGGGCAAAGCCAGTGACCAGAGGATGAAACACATTGTTTTTTTGTTTTTTTTTTCAATTTTGTGATCAAATTGAGAAAATAGTCATCTCAGTCTGTATTTCTGAAGGAAAAATAACATTGTCTCAGAGGTGTAAAGATACTATTAAACACGCTTTTATCATATTAAGTTTATTATTTTTCCAAATAACTGGCTTTATTGTGCTATAGATTATACTTACCCGCAAAATATGTGTGCAGTTTTCTAACCTAATTCATTATAAAAAACTTTCTAGATTTCAGTATGGAGAACTGGGCACTTCATTTTTTTGTTAAATATGGTGGGAAATTATCCCCACTGCTTTTGTTATGCTGCTTAAAGACATCTTAACTAACTAGATAAGAATTCATCTTTAGGAAAGAGATGTGGGCTTAAGTAAATACTAAACAAATTGAGTATTAACACACAGGGAGAAAGTAAGATTGATGATCTGACAAAATATTAATTAAAAGAAGGAACATTGCCAAGGTTTTCTTGTGTAATTCAATTCCACATAATTCAAAGGCAAAATTAATTTACTGTTTCTTATTTGACAACAAAGAAAGAGCTTTATAATGATTTTTTTAATGTGTGCTCATATGACATGGTAAAACTCCATAATCGAAAACATAGTTGTCTAACCTCAGAGGTTTGCATTTAAATTCCAGAATTCCACAGAGACAATAAAGCACTTCTTTGAAATGAGTTTGCACTTATTTCTGCAGGTTTTTAGGCATGTGCAAACATCAAATACCAATTTTGGTATTAATTAAAGTTAATAATCCTAAAACATTTTGCAATTTTTACTTTGAGCAGTTACCAGTTCTCACAGCCCAACATATGCTGAATATTTTATATACAAGTAATTTATTATAAAATTTACCAATGATGGCTAATACTCTATTTTATTTTTTTATTTATTTTATTATTTTTTTTGCGGTACGTGGGCCTCTCACTGTTGTGGCCTCTCCCATTGCGGAGCACAGGCTCCGGACACGAAGGCTCAGCGGCCATGGCTCACGGGCCTAGCCGCTCTGCGGAATGTGGGATCTTCCCGGACCGGGACATGAGCCCGTGTCCCCTGCATCGGCAGGCGGACTCTCAACCACTGCACCACCAGAGAAGCCCTAATACTCTATTTCAAAGTTTACTTGCCCAAATATGAGCAGTTTTAAAGATTAAATGTTGTTATGTATTATAAAGCAGAGTGTGCTTACTAATTTAATCCTGAGAAGCCCCTTTAAACATATCACTGTCATTTTCAAAAATGTAATTTCAAATAATTTCCTTTCTGTTAAAGACCACTCAATTATTGCTTGAAAATATGTAATTCTTCTATTTCATGAGGTAGAGTAAAATAAATTTTTATTCCAAATGTATAATTAAACGTCTAGCATTAAGGTGGTGCCAAAGTGAATACCCTCAGAATTCTAAATATATAGAAACTTTGTAATTGAAGTCTGAATTTTCAACGATAATTGATTCTGAGATACTGGTTGTATTGGTTATGTAGCATTGATGTTGCTTAGAAGATGTAACATCATGGCAAAACTTTGAACTTAAAATTTTCTACCCTTTAGAACAGAAAAGGGACTTTGAAAACAAATTCTTTAGCTCTTCTAGAAATCAGAGATAAGACATAAACTTAGGTTCGATTACTTTATTAGGGAGTACAATACCAGGGAAGCAGAATAAGAGAGTGAAGGAAGGATAAAAGAAGTCAATAAGAGGCTGTGGTACTAAGCTGCTACCTGTTGGAACCAAATTCAAATGATGGTGTGCTCTCAGGAGATTCTTCTGAAAGTCTACAGAATTCCTGGTCCCAAGGAAGACATACATTAAATTTCAAATATTATTTTAGATTACTTAAACATCATCTGTCCGTTTCCTCTGTAAGAATCTTACAAACTCTAAGTCATTCACATAATCTTTTTTTTTTTTTTTTTTTTTTTTTTTTTTTTTTTGCGGTATGCGGGCCTCTCACTGTTGTGGCCTCTCCTGTTGCGGAGCACAGGCTCCGGATGCGCAGGCTCAGCGGCCATGGCTCACGGGCCCAGCCGCTCCGTGGCATATGGGATCCTCCCGGACCGGGGCACGAACCCGTAGCCCCTGCATCGGCAGGCGGACTCTCAACCACTGCGCCACCAGGGAGGCCCCACATAATCTTAAAAATATTTAGTATCAATAAAATGTAATAATTCATCAAAACTGATAAAATTGTATCTAGTAAATTGCTTTTGATTTTATGTAATTGCCCTTTAACTGAGACACGTTTTAATGCACATTTCAAACATGTCTTGAAGTGTCTTATTGACTAAACATTATGTGAAACAGACTGATGCTCCACAAAGATAATTAATGACAAAATGGCAGTATGTTCATTTTATAGAATTAAAGATGCCAAACTAAGCTCCTCAAAGAGAACAATGATTAAAGGAAACTATATTATTTATTTGATTCTCCTCTCCAATTTGCTAAAAGTTTCTTTTTAAACTGAGGATTCCAAAGTGCCTCTGTTTTTTAAAAAAAACAAACAAAACAACAAAATTCAATCAGATACAGGCTGCTGTCTTAGCAAGTTCCCAAATGCTTAGTTTCCAGCATGCTAAAGGGATAAAAATCATTGATACAGCCCAAACCAATCACACTATTTGTTTAATCTGGCAATATAGCTATTTAGAACTGGAGCGAAGGAGATACTTTAGTTTGGACATTACCTGAAAATTGAGAAAACTATTTTTTTAATAACACAAGCCTATTGTACTGACAGTAATAATACAGGTTTTGATGACAAATTGTCTAAATTTGAGAATGATATTTAAAAGCTACAGGCTTATTTCTTTTTATAAAATGTGTAAACAAATGAAATATATTTCTGGATCTGTTGTAAGTCTAAAATTGAAAGCACTCAAAATATGTTAAGCAATCTGAATTATAACTCATTTTATAAACTTATAGTGCTTAAGGGGAAAAAATGTATCTGGATTCACAGCTAACATGAGATTTGCAATACAAGGTAAGTGAACAAGGAAACCAGTGTCATTAGCCCAGGGTAATGCTACTTACTGGAATAAAAGAATACCACATGATAATAATTCCAGAGAAGGACTTTGCAACTACACAGAAAGTACATTTAAAATATGTATATAACTTATAGTAATGCTGTCACTTCACACAGAAACTTCTATAGGCATACTTTCAAGATACTGCAGGTTCGGTTCCAGATCACCACAATAAAGCAAGTCACACAAATTTTTTGGTGTTCCAGTGAATAAAAAAGTTATGTTTACACTATACCATAGTCTATTAAGTATGCAATAGCATTATGTCTAAAACACAATGTACATAGCTTAATTTAAATCTACAAAGACAAAAGAAAATTACAATATTAACATCAATGATCACTGATCACAGATCACCATAACAAATACAGTAATAATTTAAAAGTTTGAAATATTGCAAGAATTATCAAAATGTAACAGAGACACCAAGTGAGCTCATGCTGTTGGGAAAATGGTGCTAATAGACTTGCTTGACACAGGGTTGCCACAAACCTTCAATTTGTTGAAATTATTTACAAAACAGAAATAGAGTCACAGATGTAGAAAACAATCTTATGATTACCAAGGGGGAAAAGGGGGGTAGGGATAAATTGGGAGATTGGGATTTACATATACACACAACTATATAAAAATAGATAACTAGTAAGGACCTACTGTATAACACAGGGAACTCTACTCAATACTCTGTAATGGACTATATGGGAAAATAATCTAAAAAAGAGTGGATATATACATATGTATAACTGTTTCACTGTGCTGTACAGCAGAAGGTAACCAACACTGTAAATCAACTAGACTCCAATAAAATTTTTTTTAAAAAACAAACAAAAATAACCCTTCAATTTGTAAAAAAAACCACAATATTTGGTAAAAGTAATAAAGTGAAGCACAATAAAACAAGGTTTGCCTGTAATCAGATTTGGCACATTTCAAGTGTCATAACAGTATAAGAAAAACAAAGATGTTCATCATTTAAATGATTTAACTGCTCTTCATTTTGAATAAAAAGAGCTTGAGAATTTTCTACTAGCTCCATGATTTCTCACACCTAAAATATAACCATTGGGTATTTGCTCTTAATTATCAGCTCTACTACAATCACATTTCTCATTATTTGGGAAATGAATCTTATCAAATCAGTATTAGAGTCAATGATATTTAATCCTTTATTAGGAATTTGGCTTTTTGAATTTGTTTTCAAAACGTGATGCTCTTCTTAAATATGTGCTTACATTTTTGGTGGCACTAATGTTATCATAAACTATTTTGCACTTCATATATTGCTAAAGAGTACGTTTGGTTAATTAAAGATTTTATTGAGTACTGAAGGATACAGTACTAGACTAGTAAATGAGGCAAACAAATAAAAAAACTGTATAAACGCCCTATATTGTGTCCATGCCACTTCCTCAACAACAGGGGAAAAAATTAATAATTATTGCATCCTTTTTTCTCAGTGATTGCTCAATGACCTTGTTTAGCAGTCTCAAGAGTAATACAGCAATATATTATCAATTTTAAAAATTCGTATTTATATCTTCTAACATATTTTGATAATAAATATTCTTTTTATTCATGCCTGTGACCAAATCCATTCTTTCCACAATATTCTCCATGATAATAATGGTAGAATATGATATATTATGTATACAACATTCATTAGCTCATTTAAATAAAACATTCAATAACATTTTGTGCAGCATTTATTCCACTGAAGAGTTTATATTAAAGTACTGATTTCATGTAAACTTAAAGTAAGCATTATTAAGACATATTATCATTAAGAAATATATCAACAATAGTTCGAGAAAAGTATTTGTAAGCAAAACTTTCAAGCTGCCTGTGGTATAGGTGGTCACTTTAGCATAATGAGCCCAACTGAAAGTGACAATCAAGCCTTTATTTACTTACTGTGACAAAGCAGGCAAGAGGCAAAAGAGAAAGCTGCCACATACCCAGTGTTCCAGTGTTCCCACAGAATGGTACATGCCAGTGATCAGATGACATGCAGTGTAGGTTACAGATGGGGGAAAGATGCTTCAGTCAAGGACCCTAATACAGAGGTGTCTGCAAAGTTATAGCCAAAAATTAGTTCTCCAATAGGAGGTGCCTGGGGTGAGAATTCAGAGATGGACTTCTTAAAAACAAGTTTATTTTCTTTAATGACAAAAAGCATAATCCAGTTCATCCATATTATGAACACATTAAAAGCTAAAGTAATAAACTTTTATGTTAATATTAAACTATATTTGTTTCCGATAACTTCACAATGTGTAATCCATCTTAAACATCTGGCTTAGAAGGAATGTTATTTGTTTACCATTTCTATTGTTCAGAAACTTTTCACCTTGTAAGTGACAAATTCATGAGGAAAATCCAGGAACTCACTTCCCTAGCTTTCTTGTAGTTATCATGTAAGCATATGACTTAAACTTCTCCAACTTAGATTCGTATTTTACTGAAGTGAAAAAGAAAGATCCACTTTTGATTATTATAGACAGATACACTAAGAAAACTCTCTTTCTCCAGCTATCTGAAATGTTGGATAAAAATATTAAAAACATGAATTTAAAATACATTGTTGACTAGACAAGAAAATAAGAGGACCTCAAAAGCCAAAAATCAATTAATAGTTGAAAAGTTAAGAGAGAAAGAAAGAGGTGGGGGGGGGGAGAGGGAGGAAAGAAGGGAAAAAAAAAGGAAGATTTAAACTAGTTTTAACTCTTTGGATAACTGCTGAAGTTAAATAGTTTGTCTCTCTCTCCTCTCTTTCTCATTTCTTTATTTTTGTATATGTTAGTTCACAATCTCAGAGTTGTTATGTGATACACTGGTCTTACCCTTGTGTCACTGTCACGTCTCTCATTTTAATATAGTGCTTTTAGTCTTAAAGTTCACTTTGTCTGACATTAGTATATCTACTCCAGCTCTTCTTTGTTTAGTGTTTGCATTGTAGACAATATCATTTAAAATTGTATTGACAAACATCAAATATTTTGGAATAAATCTTATATAAAATTTTTAAGACTTCCACAAGAAAAATATAAAAGCATTGCTCTGGGAAATTGAAGAAGACCTAAATAAATGGAGGACGATATCATATTCATGAAATGTCAGATTCCATATTATAAAGATGACAATCCTCTTTACATTAATATATTATATGTATATGTAATGTGTAAATTCAACATACAGATGGTTCCCAACTTAAGATGGTTTAGCTTATGATTTTTTTACTTTACCATGATGTAAAAGTGATACACATTTAGTAGAAACTGTACTTCGAATTTTGATCTTTTCCCAGGCTATCATTATTAGGTGTGATACTCTCTTGTGATGCTGGGCAGTGGCAGCAGCTACAGCTCCTAGTCAGCCCTGCCATCAAGCAGATACACCTACACTCCATACACCTACAACCAATCTGTACCCATACAACCATTCCGTCTTTCACTTTCAGTACAGAATTCAAGAAATTACATGAGATATTCAACACTTTATTATAAAATGGGCTTTGTGTTAGATGATTTGCCCAACTGTAGTTTAATATAAATGTTCTGAGCACATTTAAGGTAGGCTAAGCTAAACTATACTATTCAACAGGTTAGGTGTATTAAGTTCATTTTGATTTACAATATTTTCAACATACCACACATTTTGAGACCTACCCATTTTAAGTCAAAGAAGATCTGTAATCCCTTTCTTTTTCTTTTGTGGTAACTGTTTACTAGATTAGTAACTTTACATAGCCATACAAAGACTCGAAAATAGTCAAGGGAATCTTTAAGAAAAAGAACAAAGTTGGAGGACTTACACCACCATACAGTAAGACATATTATAAAACTATAGTAATGAGAGCAGTGTGGCAATTACCTAATTTATTTAATCAAATGTAATATATTAGTATTCCAAACATAATAGCATGTAAATTTGACTGGCACAAAACATTAAAGCTATGATATGACTTACTTTTTCCTAAGTTTATGTAATTTATCTTAGTAAATGTGAAAGTAGTTTAGTGGTATGCTTTAACTGTTTTAAATATTGGTCTTGGGACAGTTATATAAAACTACATGTGTTTTGCTTCATCAGACATTCTCCTTAGAAAATAAAATAATCATAAATCAAAATATGAAAAATAACTTAATAAACATGTAGTGAACAGATAATATACCATGAACAAGGAATATATATCAGGGAGAGTAATGTTTCCTCAGCAAGTAAATTGTTACCATGATTCTCAAGTTAAGTTGATTAGTGGAAATTGACATCATGTGTCAGTATATGTTCCGCAAAGCATTTGGTAAAATACCATAGCCAATTATGTTTAAAAAAAAACACTCAATAATGTCAGAATAATTCCTTAATTCAGTAAAGAGTACTTTACAGAAACCTAGAATCAACAAGGGTGCATGGAATTCAGTGCACATTATCTGTGACTTATAAACTGTATATCCCTCTCTAAAAAGAGGGTGTTCTATGTATGCTTACCTAGAAGAATCAATGAGGGTTATGAGCCTGGCACATTAAATTGTCTGCCAACATTATCTTTAATAGTGCACAATTTTTTTATTCATCCTTTCACTAATTTATTCTCATTAATTCAATGAATACTCATTAAGAACCTACTTTTTGCAATGTATTGCATTAAGTATGGGCACAGATAAAAGACATGTCAGATATAGAACTTGCTTTCTGATAGCTCTTAAAATTGTTTTACCTATATATTTGTGTTTCATAATTACGTATTTATGTGTACATTATCTGTGTTCATATGTATCTTTGTCAGATGGATTGTCTTGATAATTTTGATGCTCATGCATAAGTATGTGTGTGTCTTTGTATGTGTGTGTATATAGTAGATGGGGTGGGCAGTGGTAATCATTTAATTGAATTGACATAGAAATCTAAAATTAAAACAATCCATCTAAAACTATAAATGTAAATGTTTATTTTTAAAAAGTTTACTGAATATTCTTATATGTTTATAACTAATGAAATTCACTGGGGAATATATGAATATATGTTGTAAAACACAGTAAGTTTGTAAACTTTATTTTGATAAATTTTATTTGAAACAGACACTTGGCTTCTGAAGTTGCATAAGATAATTCAATATTTTCTCATTATGACAACAAGGATAATATGTATGTTAAGTTTAATGGTACTTTCAGAATGCATAAAGTACAAAATTTCTTAGGATTGTATGCTTATAATTATTACTTTATCAATCTGTCCCTTTGGATGAATATTTTAACTCAATTTTGACCAAATTCAATGCCAGAAATAATATATTCTATTTCATATGTTACTACCTACTAAAATCATAATGCTGATTTATTGCTGTGATCTCCTATTTAAGGCATGAACAAGACCTATTAAACTCTCATTCCAGATGGGAAATTTTTATTATTAACAGATGCATTCTAACTGGGGAGTCTCATGCTGCTATGAAATATGCATCTTACTTCACGATGCATTTATTCACTACGTGTATATATGGACCAAGAGGTTGTTCAGCTCTGGGTCCAGGCTGTATTCTTGGCTCCTGTTGTCATAAGCTCCCAAAGTGATTCTGCCCCCCTCCTCTCCAGTGACCTGCCCATTGTTATATTTCTTCCCGTGTAAACACTGTGTTACCAGTGCAGATGAGCACACTCTCCTCCTCCCTAATTTGTTCCAATAAAATCCCCATTTTTCACAAACAGGAGGACATTCATTTTTCCTGCCTCATTTCAAATTTTAAGTAAACAAAAAGTCCAGTTTTTCATAGTGACTGCAACAGCGTTGATGTATGAACCTGAAACACCAAATGACTTATTCCTGATGATATTTGAAGAAGCCCCTTGTATCTTTAAAACATGCCAAAATGATTTGTTTTGGTATTGCATTATAGACTTTGTTTATGTAAGTTCTTAATAGGCTATGTTTCATTATCCAGGGTATAGGTCTTTGTTATAAATTAGATCCCATCTGCTAAAATCTCATTAGAGGTTCAAAGGACAGATAATGCCATGGACTTCTTACTTAAATAAATCTAATAAGCTTAGAAGTAGCCTGATTGACTTACTGTAATCTTGGAAACAGTAGAAACAATGACAAACATGAAACTTCTATTTTTATTTTAACCATTAGAGTGAACTGCAGTGCAAGTATGTCTCGACAGTCTCCAAGATGGACAGAGCCTCTTTTTCTGTCTGGATACTCTGAGAGAGAAAAATAAGTGTCAGAGCAACTGCCTTTTCATTTTTGTTCCAGTCACAGAACCATAAAGATGTGTTTTGAGAAGAAAGCACTTGTAGCCATCAACATAATGCTACGCCTGTCCCCTGCACTGCCTGCTGTGAGTGGACAGTGATAAATGAAAAGGGCTGTGAGAAGCAAGTGTTCACTTCAGGTTTGAGGTTTCTATCTTTCAAAATTGATTTGCTAGGAACCCACAGCTTAAAGGGTGCCAAAAAGTACTCATTGTTTTTTCCCTTGACTGTAGGGGAGTAGAGTGATATAGTTCAGTGGTTACAAGGTTAAGATCTAGAGTTAGAATACAAAATTGTGAATCCTTCTTTAGTCTTGTTTATCCTTTGGAGAGGGGCAACTCTTTAGTTCTAATTTTATGTTTTGTATCAATGTGTAATTGAAATAAAATAACTGTTCATCTTTAAAGAAAGCCATTTCTTGTGCTCTGACACGTATAGCCACCTGTGAATCCATAACAAGCAAGATAGTGAACATATTCATTACACCCAAAAGTTTCCTTTTGTTGGTTTATAGTTCCTCACTGCTTCCCATCTGTGCCTTTATTCCCTTGTCCTAAGAAACCACTGATGTGCTTTCTGTTACTATAGATTAGTCTGTATTTTCTGAAATTTTATAAAAATGAAATTATACAAAAATTCAAAAGACATACAGAAGAGACATATATATACTTGACTGGGGGGAGTCTCTGGCTTCTTTCACTAAACATAATTATTTCAAGAATTATTCATTTGCATGTATTAATTGTTTATTGTTGAATAGGATTCCATTGTGTGGGTTTCTTCCCCAGTTGACAGACATTAGGTTGTGTCAAGTTTTTAGCAATTTTACAAATAAAGCTAGTATGAATATTCCTGGACAAGACTTTTCAATAAAATACACTTGTTAAATTGAAATATATTTCATTTACAATGTTATATTAGTTTTAGGTGTACAGTGTAGTGATTCAATAATTTTATAGATTATATTTCATTTAAAGATATTACAAAATAATAGCTATATTTCCCTGTGCTGTAAAATATATCACTGTTGCTTATCTATTTTATCCATAGTGGTTAGTATCTCTTAATCACATAGCCCTATCCTGCCCCTCCCCTTTCCCTCTCTTCAGTGGTATCCACTAGTTTGTTCTCTGTATCTGTGAGTCTGTTTTATTATACACTCATTTGTGTTATTTTTTAGATTCCACAAGTAAGTGATAACATTCAATATTTGTCTTTCTCTGTCTGACTTATTTCACTAAGCATAATACCCTCTAGGTCCATCCACACTGTTGCAAATGACAGAATTTCCTTTTTTATTGCTGAGTAATATTCTATTGTGTGTGTGTGTGTGTGTGTATATATATATATATATATATATATATATATATATATATATATATATACACACCACATCTCCTTTATCCTTTCATCTGTTCATGGGCACTGGAGTTGCTTCCATATCTTGGCTATTATAAATAATGCTGTTATGAACACTGGGGCACATGTACGTTTTTGAGTTAGTGTTTTCTGTTTTTTTTGGATATATACCCAGAAGCGGAATTGCTGGATCATATGGTAGTTCTATTTTTAGTTTTTTGAGGAACCTCCGTACTATTTTCTATAGTGGCTGCACCAATTTACATTGCCACCAACAGTCTGTGAGAATTCCCTTTTCTCTACATCCTCGCCAACATTTGTTATTTGTAGACCTTTTGATGATAGCCATTCTGACAAGTATGACATGATATCTCAATGTGGTTTTGGTTTGTATTTCCCTGTTGATTAGTGATGTTGAGCATTTTTTCATGTGCCTGTTGGGTATCTTTATTTCTTCTTTGGGAAATTGTCTATTCAGGACTTCTGCCCCTTTTAAAATCAGGTTGTTTGTTCCTTTGATATTGAATTGTATGAGCTGTTTATGTATTTTGGATATTTTACTTCTTATCAGTCATGTCATTTGCAAATATTTTCTCCCATTCAGTAGGTTATCTTTTCAGTATGTTGAGTTTTCCTTGCTGTGAAAAGGCTTTTAAGTTTAATTAGGCCCCATTTGTTTATTTTTGCTTTTACTTCTTTTGCCTTCGGAAACAGATACACAAAGGTATTGCTATTATTTATGTAAAGAGTGTTCTGCCTATGTTCTTTTCTAGGAGTTTTATGGTTTCAGGTCTTCCATTTAGATCTTTAACCCCTTTTAAGTTTATTTTTATATATGGTGTGTGGAAATGTTCTAATCTCATGCTTTTACATGTATCTGTCCAGTTTTCCCAGCACCACTTATTGAAGAGAAAATTGTTTTGCTATTGTATATTCTTCCTTCTGTGTTATATTAATTGACCATAGGCAAATGGGTTTATTTCTGGGCTTTCTATTCTATCCCATTGATCTGTATGTTTGTTTTTGTGCCAATGCCATACTGTTTTGATTACTATAGCTTTGTAGTATAGTCTGAAGTACAGGAACATGATCCTTTAGCTTTGTTTTTCTTTATCAAGATTGCTTTGGCAATTTGGGGTCTTCTGTGGCTCCATCTAAATTTTAGGATATTTTGTTCTAGTTCTGTGAAAAATGTTGTGGGTATTTTGATAGAGATTGCATTAAATCTGTAGATTGCTTTGGGTAGTATGGACATTTTAACAATATTAATTCTTCCAAGAACATGGGATATCTTTCATTTCTTTGTACCATCTTCAATTTCTTTCATCAATGTTTAATAGTTTTCAGAATATAGGTCTTTCACCTTTTTGGTTAATTTTTCCTTGGTACTATATTCTTTATGATGCAATTTTAAGTGGAATTTTTTTTTTTTGCTTTCTCTTTCTGCTATTTCATTATTAGGGTATAGAAAAGCAACAGATTTATGTATTTAAATATTACTCTTGTATCCTGAACTTTACTGAATTCATTATTAGCTCCAATAGCTTTTTGGTGGACAATTTTGTGTTTTCTATATGTATTATCACATCATATCTGGCTCAAGCTGGGGCACACAGTGGGCTGTTATGAGAAACCAGGCAACCACTGGAACAGTCCTCAATCTGCTGTCTTCTCCCTGTCTCAAGAGCAAGCCAGCATTTGCACACACCTTGTGAGCAAAGTCCAGGGTTCCCACAGCCCTTCTGTTAGTCTGATTAGCCTTCCAACCAACCAAGGGGCTTGTCTGCCCTGTGTCATACCCCAGGACTGGGGTGCCCAATATGTGGCTCAAACAACTTACTCCCCAGGGTAGATCTCCACTCATGTATTCTCCCTTTTCCTTTGAGTTCCTTCCCAGCAGAACAGGTCCTGACTTGATCACTTCTTTTCCCTTCCTACCTGATTCCATGTGAATCTTACACCCTTGTTTGTACAGAAGTCTTTTGGCCAGTTTCCAGCTAAATTCCAGTGAGAATTGTTCCACATGTAGATGTATTTTTGACATGTTCTTTGGGGGAGTTGAGTTCCACATCTTCCATCTATACCATTTTGATACAAAGTCAATATACATTTTTTTTTAATGTTGGTTAAATATCTAGGATTTAGAGTGGCTGGGTTACATGCTAAGTGTATGCTTAACTTTTTTGGAAGCTGCTAAACTGTCTTCCTAAGAACTTATAATATTTTACATCCTCACAATAAAAGTGTGAGAGTTCCAGTTCCTCCAATTCCTTGCCAACAATAGTACTGTAGGCTATTTAATAGTAGTCATTCTAGCATATATTCCAATGTGATGTTAATGTGTATTTCCCTAGGGTCTAGTGAAGTGGAACATCTTTTCATGGGTTTGTCTGTATCTGCATGTCTTCTTTCGTGAAGTGTCTATTCTAATTTTTTGTTTATTTCTTATTAGGTTGTGAATGTTCTTATTAGGTTTCAATATATATTCTAGATGTAAATCCATTATCAGATATATGCTTAGCAAATGTTTCCTTGGCTTTTCATTCATTTAACATTTTCAAAGAATTTAAAAAATTTTCATATATCACAATTCATTTTTTAATTGATTCTGGTTTTAAAATAATATCTAAGGGTGTTTTTCAATGAAAATTTTACAATTTTGATAATTTACAATTTATCATTTTTTATGGATCCTGTTTTTAAACTCATATCTAAGAAGGATTTACCTAACCCAAACTTCTAGAATAGTATAGACCTAGGTTTACATTTATGTCTATTTGAGTAAATATTTGTATATGGTGTCAGAATTGATTTAAGTTCATTATTTGCATATGGATATTCAGTTGTTATGGTATGATTTGTTGAAAGTCTATTCTCCAGTGAATTACCTTCACAATTTTGTCAAAAGTCATATTCTGACAATTGTCATGTCATATATGTATGGGTTTATTTCTGAAGTCTACATTTTGGTAAACTGATATAATTTTACCCTTTATGACAGTATAGTACTTCAGAATAGATTGTATAGCAAGTAAAGCTTTATAATGTAGCTTCATAATGTAGCTTCACACTAAGTCTTAAAATCATTATTAGTACTCCCAGTTTATTCTTATTCTTTAAAGTTGTTTCAGCTTTGTTAGGTCTTTTGCATTTCTACATGAATTTTTACTTGGAAATATTCTTTAAAAAATTGCTGGGATTTTGACTGAGATTATATAGAATCTATAGATTAATTTTTGGAGAATTGATGCCTTAAAAATATTAAAATTTCAGGCTCATAAAGCAGATATAACTTTATTTAGCTCTTTTATTCTTCAGCAATGTTTTACAGTTTCCTGTGAATGACTTTTTTTTAATTAATGAATTAATTAATTTATGGCTGTGTTGGGTCTTCATTTCTGTGCAAGGGCTTTCTCTAGTTACAGCAAGTGGGGGCCACTCTTCATCGCGGTGCTCGGGCCTCTCACTATCGTGGCCTCTCTTGTTGTGGAGCACAGGCTCCAGATGCGCAGGCTTAGTAATTGTGGCTCAAAGGCCTAGTTGCTCATCGGCATGTGGGATCTTCCCAGACCAGGGCTCGAACCCATGTCCCCTGCATTGGCAGGCAGATTCTCAACCACTGTGCCACCAGGGAAGCCCTGTGAACAGCTTTTGTACATTTTTTGTCATATCTGTCTCTACTTCATAATTTTGTTGCTATTACAAATGAAATTGACTTTTTTATTATATCCAATTTTTCTTTGCTAGAATATATAAATTTTTGTATCCTAAAACCTTGCTGAAAGGGACATATATCTCTTGCACCCATGGCCTCCGGCTTCCCTGCACATTTGGCTCCACCAGGGCTCCTGCAATCCAAGAAGTCATACCTCCTCTGCACACTGTCCTCACTGTGGCAGACCCAAGAACTCCAAGGCAGCCTCAGGAGCAGACTCCTGTGGGTGGACAACACACACAGGTAGGGATAAAACCAAAGCTGAACCCCAGGGATGGGGAGACTAAGGAAGAGGATCAAAAATCTTTCCATCAGTTGTAAAAACTGTAGATTAAATCCCCGCCATCACCTAGGCAGACCCTGCATCTATGGAATATCTGAGTAGACAAGGTGTGCTCCCACAAATGAAAAGGTCTAGCTCTGGCAGCTGTGGACTCTGGGGGCAGCACACGCGGGAATTGGGCCAGATCAGAGTCTCAGTGATCCCCACAGGGTCCACAACAGGTCCAGAGACCAGCCCAGAGACAGATGAGAACCTCTTGGGGAGGCAGAGGTGGGTTCTGGCTCACGGCATGTGCAAGGACACTTACAGAAGAGAGCCCAGGGAAACATAATTATTACTATTAATTTTATTATAGTTTGATTCATTCTATTGTTGGTTCTGGCTTTTGTTTCTTTGTTTTTCTTTGATTTTTTCTTGGTTTGTTTGTTGTTTTAGTCCTTTTTATTTTTATTATTTTTCTACTTAGTCTTTTGCGATCTCTGTGTTTTATATTTTTTATTTTCATTTTTTATATACTTCTACTTTTACTTTACTTTTCTGTTGTTCTATGTTCTTTTCCCTTATTTTTTTCTTCTTCATTTTTAAATATATATATATATATATTTTGTGTGTGTGTGTGTGTGTGTGTGTGTGTGTGTGTGTGGTACACGGGCCTCTCACTGTTGTGGCCTCTCCCGCTGCGGAGCACAGGCTCCGGATGCGCCGGCTCAGCGGCCATGGCTTACGGGCCCAGCCGCTCCGCAGCATGTGGGATCTTCCCAGACCGGGGCACGAACCCGTGTCCCCTGCATTGGCAGGCGGACTCTCAACCACTACACCACCAGGGAAGCCCTTAAATATATTTTTAACTTTTTTTTTTTTTTTTTTTTTTTTTTTTTTTTTGCGTTACGTGGGCTGCTCACTGCTGTGGCCTCTCCCGTTGCGGAGCACAGGCTCCGGACACGCAGGCTCAGTGGCCATGGCTCACGGGCCCAGACGCTCCGCGGCATGTGGGATCTTCCTGGACCAGGGCACGAACCCGTGTCACCTGCATCGGCAGGCGGACTCTCAACCACTGCGCCACCAGGGAAGCCCTTTAACTTTTTTTAATATTTCTATTTCTACTTTGCTTTTCTGTTGTCCTGGGTTTTTTTCCCTTTTTATTTTATTTTATTGTTATTATTAATCATTTTTATTGATTTTTCTATTTCCTTGCTCTATTCTTCAGTTGGCACACTGCTTTGGTTTTGTTTTTAGGTCAAGTGTTTTTGTTAGTTTTAATCCTACTTGTTTGATTTCGTTTTTGAGTTATTCTCTTTCTCTGGTTCTTCTCTTTCTTTTTGTTTTATTTGGTTCTGTTGTTTTTTTTTTTTACGTGTGTGTGTTTCATTGTTTCTGTTTTTTTTTATTCTGTTTTTACTGTTTCTCTAGAGTTTTGTTTGTCTTTTTTTTGCTTTAATGTATTTTCTTTTTTTTTATATTTCTATTTATATGTTGCTTTTCTGTTGTTCTGTCTTCTTTCCCCTTTCTCTTTTTCTTTCTCTTTTTTTAAATCATTTTTGTCAGTTTCTTATGTTTTTTTGTTTCATTCTTCAGTTGGCACTCTGCTTTGGTTTTGTTTTTTGGTTTTGGTTTTGTGTTTTTGTCAGTTTTCTTTTTAATTGTTTGATTTCATTCTTGGGTTATTTTGTTTGTCTGGTTGTTCTCTTGCTTTTTGATTTATTTGGCTCTGTTTCTGTTTCTTTTGTGTGTGTGTGTTTCCTTGTTCTGTTTTTGCTTGCTTGATTTTACTTTTTACCATTTGTCTGGGGTTTTGTTAGTTTTTTTTTTTTTTTTTAATCCCAGAAATTGCCAGGAAAAGTGACTTAAGGGGACTTGGTTCCTCAATCAGAAGTCAGGCCTGAGGCTCTGGGGTGGGGGAGAGTCTAGGGCACTGGATCACTAGAGAATTCCTGCCCCCAGGGAAGATTAATTGCCAAGAACTCTCACAGAGGTCTCTATCTGAATACAAGACCTGGCTCCACCCAACTGCCAGGAACTCTCAGCTCTGGATGCCTCACACCGAACAACAAACAAGACAGGAACACAAAACCACCCATCAGCACACAGACTACCTAAAGTCATACCAAGCTCACAGACACACCAAAACACCTCACCTGACATGGCCCTGCTCATCAGAGGCAAAAGACTCAGCTCCACCCACCAGAACACAGGCACCAGTCCCTCCCATCAGGAGGCATATGCAAGCCACTGGACCAACGTCACCACCAGGGGCAGAGAACAAAAGCAAGAGAAACTACAACCATGAAGGCTGGGGAAAGGAGACCTCAAATACTGTAAATTAGGCAAAATGAAAAGACAGAGAAACAACTTACAGGCAAAGGAGCAAGATAACCCACAAGACCAAATAGGAAGAGGAAACAGGCAAACTACCTGAAAAAGAATTCAGCGTAATGATAGTAAGGATCCAAAATCTTGGAAATAGAAAAGAGAAAATACAAGGAAGCTTTAACAAGGATGTAGAAGAACTAAAGAGCAAACAAACAGTAATGAACAACAAAATAACTGAAATTAAAAACACTCTAGAAGGGGGCTTCCCTGGTGGCGCAGTGGTTGAGAGTCCGCCTGCCGATGCAGGGGACACTGGTTCATGCCCTGGTCTGGGAGGATCCCACATGCTGTGGAGCTGCTGGGCCTGTGAGCCATGGCTGCTGGGCCTGCGCGTCCGGAGCCTGTGCTCCGCAACAGGAGAGGCCACAACAGTGAGAGGCCCATGTACCGCAAAAAAAAAAAAAAAAAAAAAAAAAAAAATACTCTAGAAGGAATCAGTAGCAGAATAACTGAGGTAGAAGAACGGATAAGTGAGCTGGAAGATAGAATGGTGGAAATAGCTGCCACAGAGCAGAAAAAGAAAAAAGAATGAAAAGAATGGAGGACAGTCTCAGAGACCTCTGGGAAAACATTAAGTACACGAACATTCAAATTATAGGCATCCCAGAAGAAGAAGAAAAAAAGAAAGGGTGTGAAAAAATATTTGAAGAGATTATAGTAGAAAACTTTCCCAACATGCAAAAGGAAATAGTCAAACAAGTCCAGGAAACACTGAGAGTCTCATACAGGATACACTCAAGGAGAAACACACCAAGACACATATTAATCAAATTAACAAAAATGAAACACAAAGAAAAAATATTAAAAGCAGCAAGGGAAAAGCAACAAATAACATACAAAGGAATCCCCATAAGGTTAATAGCTGATCTTTCAGCAGAAACACTACAGGCCAGAAAAGAGTGACAAGGTATATTTAAAGTGATGAAAGGGAAAAAAGTACAACCAAGATTACTCTACTGAGCAAGGAACTGATTCTGATTTGACGGACAAATCAAAAGATTTACAGAGAAGCAAAAGTTAAGAGAATTCAGCACCACCAAACCAGCTTTTCAACAAATGCTAAAGGAACTTCTGTAGGTGGGAAACACAAGAGAAGGGAAAAGCCTACAGTAACTAACCCAAAACAATTAAGAAAATGGTAATAGGAACATACATATTGATAACTACCTTAAATTTAAGTGGATTAAATGCTCCAAACAAAAGACACAGACTGGCTGAATGGATAAAATAAACAAGACCCATAAATATGCTGTCTACAAGAGACCCACTTCAGACCTATGGATACATACAGACTGAAAGTGAGGGGATGGAAAAAGATATTCCATGCAAATGGAAATAAAAGAAAGCTGGAGTAGCAATACTCATATCAGCCAAAATAGACTTTAAAATAAGGGCTATTGCAAGAGACAAGGAAGGACACTACATAATGGTCAAGGGATCAATACAAGAAGAAGATATAACAATTGTAAATATCTATGCACCCAACATAGGAGCACCTCAATACATAAGGCTAACGCTAACAGTCATAAAAGGGGAAATCAACAGTAACACAATAATAGGAGGTGACTTTAACACCCCACTTAGAACAATGGACAGATCATCCAAACAAAAAATAAATAAGGAAACACGGCTGTAAATGACACATTAGACCAAGGGACTTAACTGATATTTACAGGACATTCCATCCAAAAACAAAAGGATAAAATTTCTTCTCAAGTGCACACACAAGATTCTCCAGGATAGACCACATCTCGGGTCACAAATGAAGCCTCAGTTAATTTAAGAAAATTGTAATCATATCAAGCATCTTTTCTGACCACAATGCTATGAGACTTGATATCAATTACAGGAAAAAATGTGTAAAAAATAAAAACACATGGAGGCTAAACAATATGCTACTAAATAACCAAGAGATCACTGAAGAAATGAAAGAGGGAATTAAAAAATACCTAGAAACGAACGACAATGAAAACACAATGACTCAAAATCTATGGGATGCAGCAAAAACAGTTCTAAGAGGGAAGTTAATAACAATACAATCTGACCTCAAGAAAAAGAAAAATCTCAAATAAACAACATCACACCTAAAGCAATTAGAGACAGAAGAACAACAACAACAACAACAAAAAACCCCAATGTTAGCATGTGGAAAGAAATAATAAAGGTCAGATCAGAAATAAATGAAAAAGAAATGAAGAAAACAATAGCAAAGATCAATAAAAATAAAAGCTTGCTTTTTGAGTAGATAAACAAAATTGATAAACCATTAGCCAGACTCATCAGGAAAAAGAGGGAGAAGACTCAAATCAACAGAGTTAGAAATGAAAAAGGAGAAGTAACAATTGACACTGCAGAAATACAAAGGATCATGAGAGACTACTACAAGTAACTATATGCCAATACAGTATACAACCTGGAAGAAATGGACAAATTCTTAGAAAAATACAACCTTCCAAGACTGAACAAGGAAGAAATAGAAAATATGAACAGACCAGTCACAAGCACTGAAATTGATACTGTGAATAAAAATCTTCCAACAAACAAAAGCCCAGGGCCAGATGGCTTCACAGGCAAATTCTTCCAAACATTTAGAGAAGAGCTAACACCTATACTTCTCAAACTCTTTCAAAATATAGCAGAAGGAGGAACACTCCCAAACTGATTGTACAAGGCCACCATTACCCTGATACCAAACCCAGAGAAAGATGTCACAAAAGGAGAAAATTACAAACCAATATCACTGATGAACATAGATGCAAAAATCCTGAACAAAATACTAGCAAAAAGAATCCAACAGTACTTAAAAAGATTTTACACCATGATCAAGTGGTGTTTATCCCAGGAATGCAAGGATTCTTCGGTATACACAAATCAATCAATGTGATACACTGTCTTAACAAACTGAAGGATAAAGACCATATGATCACCTCAATAGATGCAGAAAAGATTTTGACAAATTTAACAACCATTTATCATAATAACTCTCCAGAAAGTGGGAATAGAGGGAACATACCTCAACATAATAAAAGCCATATATGACAAACACACAGCCAACATCATTCTTAATGGTGAAAAACTGAAAGCAGCTCCTCTAAGATCAGGAACAAGACAAGGTTGCCCACTCTCACAACTAATATTCAACATAGTTTTGGACGTTTTAGCCAGGGCAATAAGAGAAGAAAAGGAAATAAAAGGAAACCAAATTGGAAAAGAAGAAGTAAAACTGTCACTGTTGATGACATGATCTCTACATAGAAAATCCTAAAGATAACACCAGAAAACTGCTAGAATTAATCAATAAATTTGGTAAAGTAGCAGGATATAAAATTAATGCATAGAAATCTCTTGCATTCCTATTCCCTAACACCAAGAATTCAGAAAGAGAAATTAAGGAAACACTCCCATTTACCATTGCAAGAAAAAAGAATAAAATACCTAGGAATAAACCTACCTAAGGAGGCAAAAGACCTGTATGCAGAACACTATAAGACACTGTTGAAGGAAATCAAAGACAACACAAGCAGTTGGAAAGATATACCATGTTTTTTGGATTGGAAGAATCAACCCAAAGCAATCTACAAATTTAATGCAATCCCTATCAAATTACCAATGGTATTTTTCACAGAACTAGAACAAGAAATTTTACAATTTGTGTGGAGACACAAAAGGCACTGAATAGCCAAAGCAATCTTGAGACAGAAAAACAGAGCAGGAGGAATCAGGCTCCCTGACTTCAGACTATACTACAAAGCAACAGTAATCAAGAGAGTATGGTACTGGCACAAAAACAGAAATATAGATCAATGGAACAGGATAGAAAGCCCAGAAATAAACCCATGCACATATGGTCACCTTATCTTTGACAAAGGAGGCGAGAATATACAATGGAGAAAAGAGAGCCTCTTCAATAAGTGATGCTGGGAAAACTAGAGAGCTACATGTAAAAGAACGAAATTAGAACACTCCCTAACACCATACAGAAAAATAAGCTCAAAATGGATTAAAGACATAAATGTAAGGCCAGAAACTATCAAACTCTTAGAGGATAACATAGGCAGAACACTCTGGCATAAATCACAGCAAGATCATTTTGACCCACTTCCTAGAGTAATGGAAATAAAAACAAAGTAAACAAATGGGACTTAATGAAACTTAAAATCCTTTGCACAAGAAAGGAAGCCATAAACAAGATGAATAGATACCCCTCACAATAGGAGAAAGTATTTGCAAATGAAGCAATTGGCAAAGGATTAATCTCCAAAATATACAAGCAGCTCATGCAGTTCAATATCAAAAAAACAAAGAACCCAATCCAAAAATGGGTGGAAGACCTAAATAGACATTTCTCCAAAGAAGACATACAGATGGCCAATAAACACATGAAAAGATGCTCAACATCACTAATCATTAGAGAAATGCAAATTGAAACCACAATGAGGTATCCCTTCACACCAGTTAGAATGGCCATCATCAAAAAATGTAGAAACAATAAATGCTGAAGAGGGTGTGGAGAAAAGGGAACCCTCCTACACTGTTGGTGGGAAAATAAATTGATACTGTCACTATGGAGAATGGTATGGAGGTTCCTTAAAAAACTAAAAATAGAGCTATCATATGACTCAGCAATCCCACTACTGGACATATACCCTGAGAAAACCATAATTCAGAGACATGCACCACAATGTTCATTGAAGCACTATTTACAATAGCCAGAACATAGAAGCAAGCTAAATGTCCATCAACAGATGAATGGATAAAGAAGATGTGGCACATATATACAATAGATTATTACTCAACCATAAAAGGGAACAAAACTGAGTTATTTGTAGGAAGGTGGATGGACCTAGAAGTTGTCATCCAGAGTGAACTAAGTCAGAAAGAGAAAAACAAATATCATATGCTAACGGATATATATATATTACATCTAAAAAACGGTACTGATGAACCTAGTGACAGGGCAGGAATAAAGACACAGACATAGAGAACAGACTTGAGGACACAGTGGGGGAAGGGAAAGCTAGGACGAAGTGAGAGAGTAGAACTGACATATATACACTACCAAATGTAAAATAGATGGCTAGTGGGAAGCTGCAGCATAGCACAGGGTTATCAGCTTGATGCTTTGTGAGGACCTAGAGGGGTGGATAAGGAGGGTGGAGGGGAGTCTCAAGAGGGAGGGGATATGGGGATATATGTATACATATAGCTGATTCACTTTGTTGTACAGTAGAGACTAATACAGCATTGTAATGCAATTATACTCCAATAAAGATATTAAAAAAAAAAAACCTTGCTAAAGTCACATATCAGTTCTGGTAGCTTTTTCTAGACTATCAGATTTTCTACATAGATGATCATATCATCTGTATATAAAGACAATTTCACTTTTCTCTTCCAATATACATGTCTTTTATTTATTTTACTTGCTTTTTAACTTTTTTTTCGTCTTTCTCAAACTCTTAGAACAATGTTAAACAGAAGTGGCAAGAATGGTTAGTTATATCATATTCCTGATATTAGAGTGAAATCATTCAAAGTTCCACAATTAAGTATAATATTAGGTGAACGTTTTTTCATTGATAAATTGCATAGATGAATTTCTCACATTAAGAAAGTTTCCTTCTGTTTCTAGTTTTCTGAGAGTTGTATCATGAATGATTGTTGGATTTTTTCAAATGGTTTCTCTGAGTCTATTGAGATGATGATATATATTGTGTTGGCCAAAAAGTTTGTTTAGGTTTTTCTGTTAGATATTATGGAAAAACCCAAATGAACTTTATGGCCAACCCTATATGTGTGTGTGTGTGTGTGTGTGTATATATATAATTTAAATCTATTAATATAGTAAATTACATTAATTTCTTTTTCTAATGTTAACCAACTTAAAGTCCAGAGAGAAATTCCAGTATGTCATGGTGCTTTACTCTGGGTTTGAGGTGCTAACATTTGTTTAGGGTTTTTGCCTCTAATATCATGAGGGATATTTGTTTCTGTGTTATTTTTTTGTTTTGTTTTGTTTTCCTTCTGTAATGTGTTTGCATGATTTTGACATTAAGATAATGTTGGTTTCAGAGAATTATTTAATTTTATGAAAGAGCTTGGACAGAATTGTTTTTTATTTTGTTTTTTTAGTTTTTTTCCTTAAATGTCTGTTAGAAATTACCAGTGGATCCATTTTAACCTCTAGGGTTTTTTTTTGTTGTTTGTTTGTTTGTTTTTGTGGGATGGTTTCTATCTACAAATCCAATTTCTTTAAATTCCATAGTATTATTCATGGAATAATATAATATGTATTGTTGAGTGAGTTTTGATAGTTTATTTCAAGGAATTTTCCTATTTCATCTATAATATTAAATTTATTAGCATAAAGTTGATCATAATATTTCCTTATTATCCTTTTAATATGTGTATCTGTATAGTGATGTCAACATTCTCATTCTGGATTTTGTTAATATTTGTACTCTCTTACTTTTTCCTGATGAGTTTGACTAAGGTTGCCAAATATTTTGTTCAAAGAATCAAATAGTAAATAGTATAGGCTGTAGCCCACATCAGATCTCTGTTGCTTCTGCTTCTGCTTCTTCTTAAAATAACACCTAACATAAAATCTTCCATCTTAAAAAACTTTTAAGTGTATATCTATAGTATAATATTATTAATGTATGCACATTGTTTTACAGCAGATATCTAGTACTTTTTCATCTTTCATAACTAAACCGCTATGCCCAATGAATAGCAACTCTCCATTTCCTCTCCCCCAGCCCCTGGGAAGTCCACATTTTACTTACTGCTTGGTAGATTCAAAACCATCCAGATTAATAATCACATTTAAAATATATGGTCAAAACATTCTAATTAAAAGGCCAAGTGTGTCAGAGTAGATATAAAAGCAAGACAACTATATGCTATTTACAAGAACTCCACTTGAAATATAAAAACAAAAATAGATTTAAAGTAAAAGGATGAAAGGTGTTATCCAGTTGACCCTTGAATAACATGGGTTTGAACTGCAAGGTTCTACTTATATGAGGATTTTTTCAATAAATGCATAGTACAGTACTAGGCTGTCCATATTGGTTGAAACTGTGATTAAAAAACTTCCAACAAATAAAAGTCTAGGGCCAGATGGCTTCACAGGCAAATTCTCTCAAACACTTAGAGAACAGTTAACACCTATCCTTCTGAAACTCTTCCAAAAAATTGCAGGGAAAGGAACACACCCAAGCTCATTCTACAAGGCCACCATTACCCTGATACCAAAATCAGATGAAGATGTGACAGAAAAAGAAATTTACAAGCCAGTATTACTGATGAACATGTATGCAAAAATTCACAACAAAATACTAGCAAACTGAATCTAACAACACATTGAAAGAATCAGACACCATGATCAAGTGGGGTTTATCCCAGAAATGCAAGGATTCTTCAAAATATGCAAATCAATCAATGTGATACACCACATTAAGGAACTGAAGAATACAAACCATGTGATCATCGCAATAGATGCAGAAAAAGCTTTTGACAAAATTCAACACAATTATGATAAAAATTCTCCAGAAAATGAGCATAGAGGGAACCTACCTCAACATAATAAAGGCCATACATGACAAACCCACTGAAATGACGTTTTTCTTTAGAAAACATACAAAGGCCCAACATGTATAAGAAAAGATATTCAGCATCACTAATTATCAGGGAAATGCATATCCAAGTCACAATGAGACATTGTATTGCTTCTGTTTAAAACAGCCATTAACAAAAAAGTAGAAAGCATAATAAAAACTGGTCAGGATGTGGAGAAATTGAAATTTTTGCACTATTTGTGGGAATATAAAATGGTGCAACCATTATGGAAAACAGTATGGAGGTTCCTGAGTAGAACAGCAATAGGATCTAGCAATCCTATGTCTGAATATTTATCCAAAAGAGTTGAAAATGAGACCTTAAAGGGATATTAGCACTCCCATGTTCATTGCAACATTGTCCACATTTGCCTCAAGGTAGGAAAAAACACCTAAAACTCCATCAATAGATAAATGGACAAATAGTGGTACATACATACAATGGAATTCATTTTAGCCTTAAAAAATAAATTAATCTTGTTGTTATTTAACAACACTTTTTAAAAATTCATAGCATATTGGCCACACAAAAACAGGCCGAGGGCCAAATTCAGCCCACTGCCATTATCTGCCCAACTAGTGGGCTCACTTTGTTGATTTTCTCAAAGTTTCACCTTTTGCTTCATTGGTTTTTCTCTATCATTTCTCTCTTTTCCCATCCAATGATAGTGACTCTTGATCTTTCATATTTCTTTCTCCAATTATTTTCTGTTTAATTTTCTTGCCACTTGTCTAGTTTCTTAATGTAGAAGCTGAGCTTATTTCTAGTAAAGTTTTATTAACATAATATTTCTCCTAAGTACTGCTTTATTGGCACCCTGCAAATTTGATATACTTTGGAAAATGGTCTACTTTCTTAAATGTTCCAAATGTACTTGAAAGAATGTATATTCTGCTATTGTATGGAGTGATTTATAAATTAGGTCATGTTGGTTGATATCATTGCTGAAGTCTTCTGTATCCTTACTGGCTTTCCTTGCTTGTTCTATCAATCGCTAATTATCCAAGTGTACTTACAGATTTGTCTATTATTTCTTACACTTCTATCAGTTTTTGTTTTATGTATTCTGAAATCTGTTATTATGTGCATAATTTTTAGGATTGTACATCCTATAGATAAATTGATCCCTTTGTCATTGTGACATGACCTTGTTTATCCCTTGTAAAAATCTTTACCCCAAAATATACTTTGTATGATATCTACTTTCTCTCTGTATACATGTTTCAATATACCCTTTCCAGCTTTCCTTTGACTAGTGTTGTACAGTTGATCCTTGAACAACATGGGGGTTAGGGAGATCAACACTCCATGCAATTGAAAATCCTCGTGTAAATTTACAGTGTGCTCCTCCGTATCTGCAGTTCTTCATCAGTGGATTCAACCAACTGCAGACAGTCTAGCACTGTAGTATGTATTTATTGAAAAAAATCCTCATATAAGTATAGCCTTGCAGTTCAAACCCATGTCATTCAAGGGTCAACTGTATATCATCTTCCATCCTTTTACTTTAAATTTATTTATGTTTTTATATTTCAAGTGGATTTCTTGTAAATAGCACATAGTTGTCTTGCTTTTTTATCTACTCTGACACACTTGGCCTTTTAATTAGAATGTTTTGACCATTCATTTTTAATGTGATTATTAATCTGGATGGTTTTGATTTTTTTACTTGTCCCTTTTGTATTATGCTCCCTTTTCCCTCTTTTCCTGCCTATTTATATATTGAGCATTTTTATGAGCTTACTCACTATAACTATTTTATTTTAGTGGTTACTTGGGCTCATATTATATATCCTTAACATCACTGTTTACCTTCAAGTGATATTATACCATTTCGTGTTAAGTATGGAAATCTTAAAATATACTCTCATTTCTCAACTTACTGACTTTCAAGTATTCTCTCATATATTTTACTTATACAATTTGAAAACTCTCACAATAGCATTATTTTTGTTTCAACAGTCAGTTACCTTTTAAAGAGATTTATATAATTTTTTAAAATTCAGGTATTTACAATGTGGTTTTTATTCTCGTATTCTTCATGGCTTTTTGTATACCCACATTTCCATCCAGTATTATTTTGCTTCTACCTGAAGGGCTTCCTTTAAGTTTTTAATAGTGCAGATCTGCTTGTAATGAGTACTCTCAGGTAGGTAGTGGTCCCAAGGTTGTTTACTTTGAAGAAATTTTAAATGGTATTGTATTTTTAACTCCAGTAGCCACGTGATTATTGTTAGTATGTAGTAATACAATTTATTTTTCTATGATAATCTTGTATCCTAGATTTTAATAAATTCACTTATTAATTCTTAGAAAAAAATATATATTTCTAGGGATTTTCTATATGGACACCTGCAAAGTATGCCATCTTCCTTTCCTATCTGGATGCCTCTTATTTCTTCTTCTTGCCTCATTGTTCAGGTGAGAAATTCCACTACTGTGTTGGAAAGGGTGATAAGAGAGGACATCTTTGCCTTTTTCCCAATCTTGAGAAAACATTCATCCTTTAATCATTAAGTATGATGTTAGCTGTAGAGATTTCTTGAGATTTATTTTATCAGATAGAAGAAGTTCTCCATTCCTAGTGTGGTGAGAGTTTTTGTTCTGAATGGTATTGGATTTTGTCAAGTGCTTTTTTTGCATCAACTGATCATATTGGTATGTCAATTGATTATTTTCTCTTTTAGCCTGTTGCTATTGTGGATATTATTGATATTATAGATTAATTGCCAATTGTTGGACCAGCCTTGCATACCTGGAGTAAATTCCACTTGTCTTGTAGTGGTAAAATTAATCATTTTTATGCATTCTTAGATTTTATTTCCTAATATTTTATTGAAGATTCTTGTATCTAAGTTCCTAAGAAATACTTGTCTGGAGTTTTCTTTTCTTTTACTATTTTTGTTGAACCTTCTTATATTTTAAAAGATATTTAAGCTTGGTATACAATTCTAGGTTGATAGATTTTGTTTGTTTTGTTGTTTTCAGTAGTTTGAAGATGTTGCTCTGCACTCTTTTAGTTTTCATTATTTCTGATGAAAAATCTGTCATCATTACCTTTGTTAGTGCATATGCAACTTTTGCTCTCTGCGTACACTTAAGATTGTGTTCTTATTTGTGATTTTGAACAATTTAATTATGATATGCTTTGGTTTATTGTTTTCATGTTTATTGTGCTGGGTTCACTTACCTTGAATCTGTAGGTTTATTTTTTTCAGCAAATGTGGAAAATTTCAACATTTATTTTTCAAATATTTTTCTTTTTCACCCTTCTCTCCCTTTTTGGGGAACTCCAATTATATTAGACTGTTCACTGATGCTCTGTTTATTTTTTTAAATTATTTTTCCTCTGTGTTTCATACTGCGTAGTTTATCCTACTATGGGTTCATGTTCCTTTCTTCTGTCATGTCTAATTTGCTACTGGTTATATTCAATGTGTGTTTCACCTCAGACATTGTACTTTTTATTTCTTAAAGTTCAGTTTGGAACTTTTTATGTCTTCCTTATCTCTACTTAACTGTGTAAACAGGTTTAATAGAGTTGTAATAACTGGTTTTTTTTTATCCTGTTTTTTCATTGTAACATCTGTGCTAATATTCTGTATCTACTACAACTGATTGATTTTTTTCCTCATAATGAGTCATATCTACTGCTTCTTCATATGCCTGGTAATATTTTATTGACTGTGAGACATTATGAATTTTACCTTGCTGGATCCTGAGTATCTCTGTATTCCTATAAACATTTTTTGAACTTTCTTAAGGGACACAGTTAAGTTACTTGGAAACAGTGACACCCTTGGGTTTTGATTTTAAGTTTTGTTTAGTAGCATCAAAGTAGCATTTATTTTCCCTACTGTTGCGAAAATGCTTCTGAGTAGTTTCCTTGAATTATGAGTTTTCTATTCTGGCTGGAAAATAACACCAGCTATAATTCCCCCTAATTCATTTTATGGTCTTTCCCCAGCCTTAGTTTCTTCACACACATATACTGATCAGGACTCTCATGGACACGTTTTGCAGACTTTCAGGGTTATGGCTACATGTAGCTCTCTTCTCTCTGCTTCTCTGTCCTTCAAATATTAGTTATCTTGGTCTTCCTGGATTCAAACCTCTGTTTTCTCTTTGCAATTCTGTGACCTACCTGGGCTCCCCTTCCTATATCACATTTGGTATATTCTTTAAAGGTCATAATCTGGGCAATTTTAGCAGTCACATCATGTGTCTTCCATCTTTCAGAAATCACTGTTTTGCCTGATGTCTAGTGTCTTCCAAAGCATTGTTTCATATATTTTGTCTGTTTTTTTTGTTGTTTCACAAAAGAGGTTAAATGCATTCCCTGTTATTCCATTTCCTGAAGCAGAAGTTCTTCACCTCCTAATAGCAATGTGACCTTGTGCAAGGATACCACTTTCAGGTTAATATTAGTTCCTGTTTCACAGATATTATGAAACAATGCAAGAAAGATATTATATATTAAATCTGTGTTACATAGGGCATGGGACAGAATAGACTTGGTACTTATTATTTAATTATATCATAAATTTCTGAAAAGTGTTAGCATTTCCTTTTACAAAATTATTAGAGTAGAAGTCACAATTAACAATTTTTCAGAAGAATTATAATAATTTAAGCATCTGATGCTCTCAACTAAAAAAGTTGGTGAGTGTTTTTAAAAAGACTATGTTGGAAGGCAAGTAAGTAAATTAAACAATTGGAGGGTAATAAATATTATATAAGCTTAAAATGTTCATAATTGTTGAGTCAGAAATTCTAATTTCAGGACACTTTCCTAAAGAAATGATCAAAAATGAACAAAAATGTATGTGTGAAGATGACAGATATATTGCCATTTATAATATGGTGTTTCTACTTTTCACTGTGTCTAAAGTAGGAGTCTGTGTAAATAAATCTTGGCTCAGTACATGTGTAAAATACAAAATAGCTTTTAAAAATCATATTAAGAGACATGGAATTTCAGCTTATTATGTAGTAAGTGAAAGTTACAAATGTTAAATAAAATATTTTACCATTTAAATATGGTAAAATTTTTCATTGTATGCATTGAATTTTGGGAGGAGTTACATGCTAAAATAGTAAGTGTGATTATACCTGAATGGTTGAATTATACTTAGTTTGCTTTTCCTTCATTGTATTCTATATTTTGCAAAATTTCACTAATCCATATATGTTATTTTTATAGTCAGAAACTGAAAGTTAGATTTTATGTCAATATTACTATGAAAAAATAGAACATCAAAGTTTTTAATGAAAGTATTCTAACATACTATCTTATTTGATAATAAATCTCTACTCAAGGATATATCATTAAGATGCTTTTATGCTAATAAATTTATATTTTATAAGTATCAAGAGTTCCCTATAAAGAGAGGCAACTAGTTAAAGTATCTAGGACAAGTGGGCAAGTAGTTTTTCATTCTTCATTTAAAAAGGCATCAAAATTTGTTACCAATAATGGAGCAAATTCTTCAATATGAAGCAAATAATCTATTGATGTTTTAAGAGAAATACTAAGGCTAGTTGTCACATGACAGGTAATAGCAACATGCTGTAGAGTGGAAAGGCATAACATCCAATTGCAGTCCTGGCTCTCATCTCCTGAGTGAACGGAGCATTTTGCTTATCTTTACTCTGTCTCTGCCTCCTCATTTGTACATTGGGATATAATGTCCACATTCTAGTTGTCTAGTTGTGGTGTAGATTAAACTAACATAGCAAACATTTGACTTTGAGAATATACTCAATTCATAATAGGTATTATTAATAAGGGTCCAAACTGTCTCTCTCATTTTTTTGAGTCAATATTTTTCAGACATTTGTATCAGAGCTCCCAGAGAAAAAGAACCAATTTTATATATATATATATATATATATATATATATATATATGTATATATATATGTATGTATATATGTGCTATGCTTGTATATATACATACATATGTATGTGTGTATGTAGACATATGTGTGTGTGTATATATACATAGAGAGAGAGAGAGAGAGAAAGAGAGAGATTTATCGTGAAGAATTGTTTCACTTAATTGTGGGAGATAGACAATACAATCTGAAATCTGTATGACATGCTGGCAGGCTGGAAACTCAGACAGGATTTTATGATGCTGTCTTGAGAAAGAATTTCTTCCTCTTCAAGAAGCTCTTAAGAACAAACTGATTTGATTCAACTAATTGGATGAGGCCCACCCACATTATTGAGGGTAACCCCTTTTACTTAAACTCAACTGATTGTGGTTGTTAAACACACGTCCAAAATACCTTCACAGCAACACCTACATTGGTGTTTGATAATAACTGGGTGCTATAGCCTAGCCAAGCTGACACATAAGGTTAATCATCCCACCATTCCTCATGAAGTCATAGTAGTTTCTGGAGGCTCTTTGGAGATTGGAAAAGACAGTTTCTGCACCATCTCTTTTAAAAAATGAACGCTTATTGTAAGTTGTATTAGTTCAAACTTCTATTTTAATTTTTCCTTTAAAAAAGCTTTTAGGATCTAAAAAGTAGTTAGAAAAATAGATTGATTTTTTGTGTGAAATGACTTGGTTAAATATAACAATAATATTTAGTTAGAAAGTATTAATCTTATTTCTAAACATACAAAGTAAAATAAACATTAATTTTATGAATATTAGCTGACTTTTTGAATTCTTATCATATGGTTTGCTGTGTGATAATATTTATGAAAAAGACTCAGAGCAACTTGTAACTTGTGCAAAAAATGATACAGCTTCTACATGTGATATTTCCAGGTTCTATCCATGCTTGTCCCACTGTGGTAGATTGTATTTTCCAAAGGTGGGCATTATAATAGTTCTAGTCTCAGATGCTTTTCATGAATATTGCCACTCCTCCATAAAGAGAGGATTGTCTGAATCTAGGTGAACGTGTGATTTGCTTGTAACTAGTAGAATGCTTCTGAAATGATGCTGCATGACTTTGTATACAAAGTCATAAAAGACAATGTAGCATCTTCTACCTTGCTCATTGGAATATTCGTTCTTACATCTTCTGCTGTCACATAAGCAGTATGACTACCCTGATACTGTTATGCAGTGAAGGAGCTCCAATTATCACATGTTGAGATCCACATGAAGATACCCTAGAATAGTGAAGATAGAGATCTCCAACCCTCCTGATGCATAAGACAGTTTGATTGCAAATATCCGAGATACTTGAACCAGAACCACACAAATGAGTCCTATTAAGAACTATGAAGACACACTACATCTATCTTCCAAGGCTCATTGCTATACAAACATCCTCAAAAAAAAAAAAAAAACCAGCATGTAGCAAATTTGTCAATGCCTCTTGCTTAGAAGATGTGCAGAAATGCAACAGACATGGAAAATTGTCTCCCAACAAATGCTTCCAAACTTCTGACCCACAGACACTGTAAGAGATAATAAAATCAAATAAAATGTTGCTTTAAGCCATTAGTTTGGGCTGATTTTTAGGTTACAGCAATAATGGAAATACCACCTTTAGATACAGATGTCTTAATAACTATAATTAATATGATACATTTATCAAAATATAAGCTAGCAACACACACCAAGAACCTGAAAGAATATAACAAAAAACGTCAACTTTTGAGGGGAAGATGGAACTAAAATGGTTTAAAAATTATTCAGAACCCAAGGATATTCGAAATAGACTAGAGGTTCTAAAGGAGAATCAATTTCTTGCCTCTTTCTGAGTCCAGTGACTGCTACATTATTTAGTTTGTGGCCCTATCATTAGCATCTCTGACTCTGCATTTAATAACCCTTTCCTTTTGTAGTAATCTTCCTCTGTCCTTATCTCATAGGGACATTGGTAATGACTTTTAGGGCCCACCTGTATAATCCAGGATAATCTCCCCATTTCAAGATCCTTCACCTAATGTATCTGTGTAGACCCCTTTTCAATATAATGTAACATTTACAGATTCCAGGGATTAAGATCTGATATATTTGGGACCCATTATTCCACTTACTGCATACAGTTATATTTGTCAGTTATTGCAATGAAAGTGCTGCAAAACAAACAGAACCAAAATCTCAGCTAATATGTTTCAGACCATTCCATCTGGGTTCAGCTGGGTTAGGCTGACACTGGATTTATTACCTTCAGGTATGCTCTGTTTGTCTACATAACAAATGGTAAGAACTCCAAGGACAGTCCTCTTTCCTAGCGCAATTACAAAAGAATCGCTTGTCTCTGTACCCACAAAGGATACTTTACAGTAGAAGCTGAACTAGAGAAAGAATGCATAGAAATAGCATTTTGGTATCTCCAATGAAAAAACCCAGCTGTTCAATGAATTATTGCATGTTAAGCCCACCAGTCAATATACACTATCCACTCAAAGTTTCTAATATTTTACAACTTTACTTTAAAAAATGAATATACACAGCAATGTAACAAATGTACCACTCTGGTACAGAACATTGATGGTAGGGAAGGTCGTGCATGTGTGGGGACAGGGGACATATGGGAACTCTATACTTTCTGTTCAATTTTGCTGTGAATCTAAAACCACTCTAAAAATAGTTTATTAATTAAAAAAAAGAGTAGGCCCCCAAGAACCTCTAGTCATTTGAATAAAGACTTAAGGCAAGAGAGACATTAAGAAAAAATGATCAGATAAAATAAAGACAACTTAAAAACTATAATATCCTCAAAGAGATTTTTTAAAAGATCCTATATTCATGAAAATATAAATGTTATTTTTAACAAGGAACACTAGAAAGAAATAGGAAGCTCATTGAAATTTAAAATAGCATAGTTAAGTTTGATAAAAATCAATCAAGTTTTAGAAGATAAAGTAAAATAAAATTTTTGCAAAGTAGAAGAAAATATAAAGACAGGGTCAATTTACAAAATTAAATATTCACTACATATTTCCAGAAAGAGAGACTAGTAAAGAAAATCTAGCAAATGAAACTGTTAAAGAGGACAATAAAGGACATTATTTTTTTTAGATTGAAAAGACCTATCAAGCGCCTCACAAAACAAATAGAAAAAAAAAATGTCCTAGTGGACTTACTGAGTGCAACCCCAAGAATAGAGAGGTTAGAAAAGAATAGGTCTTGAGAATCTTTGAAAGAGAGGGAAGAATAGTCTTAGATAACATGTCTAAATCTTTCTGAAGGGCTAGATGTTTTTTCCTGTGAAGGATTTGTCCCTTGAACTTAAATAAGAACATGTTCTTGCAAAGAAATAGAACTTCTAATATCCAGGATCCAAAAGACAAGGCAGCAGCAAACCATGCTCTAATAAGTAGAAGTAGAAAGTACTCTCTGGAGATAAGGATACTGGAGTGTTTATTTCATGTTTTAATCATTAATTAACAATATTTATTAATCTTCTTTGAGGTTCCAGACACTGTGCTAGGATGCTTTGTTGCACTTTCAAAAACAATTTTTTTAAATGTCCAAAAATACTGCTGCATTTTTTTTAACTCTAATGGACAAAGTTTAGTGGTGATTTGCTTTCTGAGAAAATGAAGGGCAGCTATGTAGTTTTCTTTTTCAGTAGGCCTCTGCTATCCACCAAAAGAAAAGTAGCATACTGTGAGTGAAAGCTTTACATGAAGGCTTCAGATCATTAATATTACATTTTTAGTGTAGCTTTTAAGGTGAGATGTTATTATTATTAGTGCTAGGAAGATAGGCAGTAGAAGAGAGTAATAGAGTGAGATTTATTAAAGTTGAAAGCTATAATAATATTACTTTTACTAGTTTACTTTCTTATAATGAATGATTCAGAAAGAAAATCAGCCTTTTGGACTCTATTTTAGTTAATGCAAATGCATGGCCAGATTTCGTCTCAGAAACCTAGCACAGATTCTATTGAAGGCATGTAAAAGTTAGTGGGGATGTACGCATTTGGATTCTGAGATCATAATTTTGTTCCAAAAGAAACTATAGGCAGAGATTTTTTTTTCCACCTACAGAATGTAAAAAGGAAAGGGAGAGAATGAGAGATAAAAGTAAGAAAATAACATGAATTTAACTGGGGAAAAAACATCCGAGTCTTTCAAAAACAATAGATTCTGGAATTCTAAGTCAGTGTTGAATCCATAAATAATACTCTATATCACAGACTGAAGAGCATTTGTTTACTGGAATCATTGAATATATTCTCTTGAAAGAAGGAGCAGGAAATGTAATGGAACAAAGTTTCTTAATAATGCAATTTCCATTTAAGCCATTAGATTTACTATTTTCTCAACATCTCTCACATTCTGTCATGTATGTAAATGAGCTGTCTTCAATACACTAAAAAATAAGGGATATTTATACAATAAAATAAATAATACAAATGAACACAGGAGAAAGGATCTTGTGACACATGAAAATTCTGATTTTATAAAATCCTAAAGTTATACACACATTGTAAACTATGCATATTTTCTCTTATTCTTTGGGAAAAGAGTCTTTTTAGAAAAAGATTTTCTGTACCTTTTTATTTAGGAATTGAGTACAAAGTTATAAGGAAAACATATGATATTCTGTTTATACACATTTTCTTTAGATTCTTAGTGTTCTGTATAGAGTTGGGAATAACATCTGTTTTTTTATTATTGAGGTAACATTGGTTTATAACATTCTGTAAGTTTCCTACATATGACATTATAATTCAAATTCTGAATTCACTACAGTATACTGCACCAAAAGTCTAATTCCATCCATCACTATACAGTTGGTCCCCTTTACCCATTTCATGCAGCCCCCACCCTTTCCCCTCTGATAACCACCAGTCTTTTCTCTGTATTTGTGTTTGTTTTGTTGTGTTTGTTTATTTTGTTTCTTTAAAATATTTCACATATGAGTGAAATCATATGGTATTTGTCTCTCTCTGACTTATTTCACTACATGTCCATCCATGTAGTCACAGATGGCAAGATTTCATCTTTTTTATGGTTGAATAGAATTTCATTGTATATATATACCACATCTTTATCCATTCATCCATTGATAGGCACTCATGTTGTTTCCATATCTTGGCTATTGTAAATAATACTCTGATGAACAGAGGGTGCACATGTATTTTCTAATTAGAATTTTCCTATACTTGGAATAAATACCAGGAAGTGGAATCACTGGATGATGTAGTAATTCTATTCTTAATTTTTTGAGAAATCTCCATACTGTTTTCCATAGTACCTGCACCAATTTACATTCCCATCAACAACGTATAAGGCTTCCCTTTTCTCCTATATCCTCTTCAACACTTGTTAATAGTTGCTTTATATATTTGGTGCTCCTATTTTAGGTGCATATATATTAAATAAGTGCTATGTCTTCTTGATGAATTGTCCCCTTTGTCATTATATAATGTTCATCTTTGTCTCTTGTTACTTTTTTTGGCTTAAGGTCTATTTTTTTTTCTGATATGAGTATGGTTACACCCACTTTCTTTCGGTTGCCATTTGCTTGGAGTATCATTTTTCCTTCCTTCACTTTGAGCCTATGTTTACTTTTAAAGATGAAATGAGTCTCCTAAAGGCATTATAAATTTGGGTCTTGTTTTTTAATTCATCTAGCCACTCTGTGTCTTTTGACTGGTGAATTCAATCCATTTAAATTTGGGATGATTATTGATAAATGAAGACATAGTTGCCATTTTATCTTTTGTTTTCTTCATGCTCTATATATCTTCACTGTTTCTTTTTCCTTGTGTTTCTGTCTGCCATTTTGATTTTGTAATTTTCTATGTTTTTTTCTCAGTTTCCTCTTTTTTATTTTTCATGTCTCTGCTCTAGATTTATGTTTTGTGGTTACCATGAGGTGAAATGTCTCATAGGTAAAATAGCCATTTTTTTCTGTTGATAGCATTTATCTGAATTTGCCTATATGAGTTCTATCCTTTTCCTCTTCCCCTTTTATATTTTTGTTGTCTCAAAGTACCATTTTCTAAGTTGTGAGTTTGTTACCAAATTGAAGTAGCTATAGCTATTTTTACTGCATTTTTACCTTTAAAGTTTATGCTATAATTGTTTAATAACCTATTTGGATATAGAATCACAATTTTCTTATTCTACTAATCACCTTACTCAAAGTTTTGTGTACTTTTGCCTTTTCTTTTTCAGGTAGAAGAGCTCCTTTCAACATTTCTTGTGAGGCAGGTGTTGATAAACTCCCTAGTTCATAATGTTGATGAACTCCCTCAGCTTTTGTTTCTCTTTATATTTCTCCTTTATATCTGAAGGATAACTTTGCTGAATAGAGTATTCTTGGCTGACAATATTTATCTTTCAAAATTTTAGTTATGTCATTCCACTCTCTCCTGGCCTATAGAGTTTCTCCTGAGAAATCCACTGATAGCCTAATTGGGGTTCCATTGTATGTTGCTGTCTTTTTTCTCCTGGATGCCTTTAAATTTCTTTCTTTATCATTGAATTTTGACAACTTTAATATAATGTTTCTTGGAGGTATTTTTGCATTGAGATAATTAGATGTTCTCTTGGCTTCATGGATTTGTATGTCTAGTTCTTCTTCCAGGTTTGGGAAGTTCTCATCTATGATTTGTTTAAGTAAACTCTGCTCCACTTTCTCTCCCTTCTCCTTCTTGGATACCAATTATCCTTATGTTACTTTTCCCAATGGAGTAGGATAGTTCTTGTACTCTTCATTTTTGTTTTTTTTTAATCTTAGTTCTCTCTCCTCTTCTACCTGAATCATTTCCAGATTTCTATCTTTCAGCTTGCTAATTCTCTCTTCTATATGGTCTGCTCTATCCCAATGCTTTTTATTGCATTCTTCACCTTATATATTGAGCTCTTAAGCTTCAGAATTTCTGTTTGGTTCATTTTGACATTTTAATCTCTTTGATAAAATATTCTTTCTGTTCATTAATTTTATTCCTGGGCTCATTGAAATGCCTTTCTCTGTTTTCTTGTAGCTCGTTGAGTTTCTTCATAAAAGTAATTTTGAACTCTCTGTCAGTTAGATTGCAATCTTCCATGATTTTAAATTTGGTTTCTAGAAAATTGTCATTTTCTTTGTGTGATACCACGTTACCATGGTTTTTTATGGTGTTTTATAAGTTGTTCCTCTGCTGGAACATTTGAAGTAGCAAACACCTTTCCTATTTAGGTAAAGGTTTTTTACCATTTCTGACAATTCAAAAAGTTGGTAATTAGGGTCCTTTTTTTCTTTTTCAGTAGGTGAGACTATAGCTCAAGTTACTGGTTTCACTTATCTGAGCTGCCTCTGGCTATATTTGAGAATTGGCACTTTTCACCCTCCACTACCTCTGCCAGACATATCACTGGTGCCCTCCTTGTTGCTGCTTGTGCCTCCAAGGTCACTGGTGCCTTGCTGCTGCTGGTGTTGCTGCTGTTGCTGGCATTGCCACTGGGGGCATGTGCCTCCACCGAGTCTAGGGTTACCTGGGTCATGGGCGGTGGTCGGGGTAGGGGTGAGTGGGGAGTCACGGGTGTGGGAGTTTGCTGTGTTCACAGTTGTCAGATGCATGGGGGTCACTGACATTGCAGTGTGGGTGGGGCTGGAGTCACAGGCATAGCCATGGTTGGAGAGATTGGGGTCATGGGTGTGTCACCACTGCTGCCCAGTTCCCTGTGACCATGGGTCCTGCTATGGCTAGGAGCCTGGAGTTGTGTTTGCCATCTCCCCTGCTGCTACCAGGATCTCTGGGATTCAGTGCTCAGGGACCACAATCAGGGTGCTGGGATCACAAGCACCACCTCTGCTATTCCCTTGGTTGTGTCTCCTCTACATGTTCCAATCCACCCACCTTCAGATGTACAGATGTGTGGCTGTCTCTGGTGTCCTGATGTGTTGGGCAGAGGAAACGTTGTTGAGTTATGGATGTTTTATTAGTTGTACATTGGGGGAGAGACAAAGGAAGTGTCTCATACTGTCATGATTCTGACATCACCCCCACTCCTGCCACCTCAGGGATAATATCTTAAAAATTATTAACCAGAATTAAACATACATAATTTCACTTTTAAAATGATTTTTAAAAAGCATGTAATGCTTCAAATATATTTTTACGTCCACCAAATTTGTGAGGAATAAAATAATTTCAAATGGAGATGGTATATTAACAAATATATACCTTTTTAAATCTTACTTACCTAATAATCTGAACTGAATTCTAGCAATTTACATTGATATATCAAAATAGCCATTAGTCTCAACAAAATGAAAAAAGAAACTACTACTGAATGAGAGAAAATATTTGCAAACGATGTGACTGATAAGGAGTAAATATCTAAAATATATTAGTGACTCATGCAACTCAATATCAGAAAAACAAAAGACCCAAATTAAAAATGGGCAGAAGACTTAGACAGACATATTTCCAAACAAGACATACAGATGGCTAACAGGCACATGAAAAAATGCTCAATATTGCTAATTATTAGAGAAATACAAATCAGAGCCATGAGACATCAACCCACACCTGTCAGAATGGCTATTATAAAAAAGTCTACAAATGACAAATGTTGGCAAGGATGTGGAGTAAAGAGAACCCTAGTACACTGTTGGTGGGACTATAATTGGTGCACCCAATATGGAAAACAGTATGGAGGTTCCTCAAAATATTAAAAATAGAACTACCATGTGATCCAGCACTCATACTTCTGGAGTGAAAAAAAAAAAACTGAAAAAAACCCCACTCATTCTAAAAGATAGATGCACCCCAATGTTCATAACAGCATTATTTACAATAGCCAAGATATGGAAGAAACCCAAGGTTCTGTTAATGGATGTATGGATAAAGAAGATGTGGCATATATATACAATATACATAATATACTATATATCCAATTATACCATATATTAATTATAATTATATTGTATATAATTATGTAATGAATTTAATTGTAATTATACTATATATATAAATTTTATACTTATATTTATACAGTATATACAATGGAATCTTACTCAGCCATAAAAAGAATGAAATTCTGCCATTTGAAACAACATGGTTGGACCTAGAGAATGCTATTCTTACTGACATGTCAGACAGAGAAAGACAAATACTGTATTTTATCACTTACACGTGGAATCTAAAAAAATAACAACAATGAATGTATATGACACAACCAAAACAGGCTCACAGATATAAAAAACAAACTAGTGGATACCAGTGGGAAGAAGAAAGGGGGAAGGGCAAGATAGTGGTATGGGATTAAGAGATACAAACTACTATGGACAAAATAGGTAAGCAACAAAGGTATATTGTACAGCACAGGGAAATATAGCCATTATTTTATAAGAACTTTAAAGGGAGTATGATCTATAAAAGTATTGAATCACTATGCTGTACACCTGAAACTAATATAATATTGTAACTCAACTATACTGCATTAAAAGATAACTATTAGTCTATTAATTAATTTATTCAATAATCATTAAAAACAAACTTTGTTTATTAGACTGGGTACTGGATAAAATATGGTCTCTTATTTTCAAAAACTTTTCACCTAACAGAAAAGACAGAAAACTATATTTCATGTTGACAATCACTATGCTAATTATAGTCTTGTATTCATAAGAAAGATGGGACATATGAGAATAAACACTGATAACTACCTGAGGTATTTATTGTTCTGTCACCTAAAATCAGAGATTACTTTTAATCAGTTTTTACTGATTGCTAGTTTTCTCATCTAAACAGGAGTTTCAGCAAGAAAAGTAGGAGAAAAATACAAATGAGGTCATCTCTTATTAAAATCAATTCTAAAAACTATTTCTCTAGAAACCAAAATTTCATTGCAATTAGATAATTTTGTATATTTTTTCACTAGCTTTTTAAGGTCTTTATCAAAATTATGTTGCTGTTTGATTTCTCAACCCGGGGCCTTATTTCTAATGCTGAGTTTATACCTAGGTTGCATTGGAAAATAATGTTATAATTTTTTCAAGAAACAGATTATTTAAAACATATTGGGCTTCCCTGGTGGCGCAGTGATTGGGAGTCCGCCTGCCGATGCAGGGGACATGGGTTAGTGCCCCGGTCCGGGAGGATCCCACATGCCGTGGAGCGGCTGGGCCCATGAGCCATGGCCGCTGGGCCTGCGCGTCCGGAGCCTGTGCTCCGCAACGGGAGAGGCCACGGCAGTGAGAGGCCCGCGTACCGCAAAAAAAAAATAAAAATTAAAATTAAAATTAAAATTAAAAATTAAAATGCCAAGAATTTTTCTTCCTCTTTTCCCTCCACTTACTCTTTCCATTACCACACCCTTTATTTTTTTCCTTCTCATTCTTCTTTTCCTTCTTCTTATTTTCCCTTTACAGAGGCAAAGTATACACAAAAGAGACAAAAAGTGATAAAAAATTGGAGAGTTAATTCACTAGGAAAATGTAGCTTTTCTAAAATTGCTGCTGTAAAGATCATTTTCCCCCAAATACTAAACAACTGCTTTTCTATGCTGACTAGAGATGAAAGATATTTTCACTGATATTTCACAAAACCACCGAAGTACATATTTTAAAAGCTGAATGTTAGAAAGTAGTCCTTCATTTTACAGATGAGAAATGAGAAGCTCAATAAATATAAGTGATTTTCTCAATTTCAAAATGAATCCCAGTGCTTCAGAGTTCACCTCTAAAAGTTAAGCCTTTTTTATTAAAGACAAGGTACAAGGTGAGAATCAAGTGGTAGATGCCAAGTCCAGAAATAGACCACTAGAATAGCCACATTCTGATAACTAAACATTTATTTAAATATTCATTGTGTGGGTATCTATATAGCTTTGCATAAAAACTAAAATATCTAAATAATTGAAACTACATTTTAAACCAGTTGGAACTGTAGAAGCAAAACATTAATGTGATCAGGTAAATTTTGTTTCTATTTGAGTTGCCATCAGTTCTCTTTCAATAATCTTAATGTTATAAATCTGTATTGGGATGAAGATATTTTCTGAACTTGATCAATTTTATGTTTTAGACAATTTAAAAATCTAATCCCAAACCTAATCATTTTCCTTTATACCTTTCCTCTAGGGAAATGTTTGTGGGAGCTGCTTTCCTGTTTAAAACAAAAACAAACACATAAACAAACTAAACTAAAAGTATTTATTTTCATTTTCAACAGAAGCTTATTTTTTTAACTTCCAGATGGGTCACCTCTGTTTCACCTAGTTTCCTTGCAACTCTCTTTCTTATAAGGTAGTTTTTTTTTTACTGTACTTCAATATGGGTGTTTTTATAAGATTGAAAATAAGTAAGTGATCAGAGAGGTAAGAGAAATTTGCCAGAATGGGCTTCAGAAGTGTGACTTACTCAGGACATAACTGAAACCTTATCCATTCCCCAGTCGTATTATCATGGAGACCCTAAAGGCAAGCAATATCTTTTCACAGTTGTTAATTCAGCCTTTAGAAATAGGTTGAAAAATGCATATGACATGTCATCTCAGAATGGCTCTAGTGGAACTTGAAGAAACACACAGGCCAGATTCCTACAGAGATGATCATCTCATGGTAGGTTGGCTAACATGACCTCAGCCCAGTTGATACCTCCGTTGTTTAATTCTCACTAGTATCAGACATTATGATCTCAGCTCTGCATGCTGAAAAGACGGTGTGTGGTTAATATAATAACAAATTCATCCCTTTCTTAAAGAAATTTTCTCCCTTTTCTTCTGGTTTGATTATATGCATATACACATTGCTGTTTTCCATTTTGAAAAATGAAAGTTTTAATGTATTCTGTAGAATAAGAGCTTTTAAAATGCAGACAGGAGAGGCATATGCTTTGTACTTTTCTTTCAACTGTAAAAATGTATCTTTCTATGTAAGGACACATCCAAGTTTTGGGTCCTAAAAGTCATACAGTTTGACCACCTTCTTTTAGGAAAAAAAGACAGATGCTACAAGTATGTGATTGCATAGGAAACAATATTTATTTAGACTGGAAAAAGGTGAGCCTTAAAAGGAGCTTATGAATGGAAGAAGCCAGAAAGTTAAGTTTTCATGAGCTTCCTAGTAAACACACCTCTATTTAGCTGATAAGTATACTTTTTAAAATCTTAAAAGTATTAGTGTCCTTAAAATTATTCATTTTATACTGTCCTCTGAGATGTCAGAGAGCCTAAATAGCTTTATTAATTCCAACATGTTTTCCATGATAGAAAATACTTAAGGTAGTAATGAATTTGAACCAAAAATGAAAACGTTCTAAGGTACTTATTTTGTCAGATTTTTGTCCAGAAAGTGCAGACAATTGTGCTAATAATTTTCCAACATATAAACTTCCTTTTTCATTTTTAGAATAAGTAGAATTTTAAAAATTATTTTTCTCCTTAGATATGTAGGTTTATCTCACAGTTGTTAGCTGAGCAAAGTAAAGGATGCCTGCTTTTGTTGAAAAAGAAATCTGCAATACTTGACAGTTTCATGCTGCGCAAATCTGAAAAGTATCATCAAGAATTTTCCTTTGAGTGCTGAAACATATTATTCCCAAATTTTGAATTTAAAGTGTTATTTACTTTGAAATTTTAGTTGTAGAGAAATTAATTGGGCAACCAGGTCTCTATAAGAATTGTCTGTACCACCACAAATCCAAATTTTCCCTATTAAAAAGGCAAAGGAATTATTAATGTTGAAAAAGCAAATACTCTTTTAAGGATGGAGGGATTGTTTTTTAAGCTATAGCCTTCTTCTTTGTTGACTTTTCTCACCTCCCTGAAAGTAAATTATAAAATATTTCACATCATTTTAAAAGATATAAATATAACTAAAATATTATCACAGTGCATACATTTTAGGTATTAAAAATAGTTCCCAGATAGTTTTTAGATGTTTGTGTGGCAGGATATTTTTTTTCCACCAAATGTGTTCAAATAAACACCTGCATCATAATTACTGGATTGCTTGTTATACTCGTGGTGCCAAAATCTGCTTCCAAGCCACTGAACTAGAACCTTTAAGGGTAGGTCGCATATCTACACTTGTTTAAACAAGATGTTCAGGGAATTCTTTTGCACACTGAAGTTCATGAACCACCATTAAAACTATAATCCTCTTACATTTTATTAGTAAACACTTAAAAATAATTATTAAACTATTTCTTACATTTGGCTATAGTTAATGAGATGTGACAGTAACCTTAGTTTAAAAAAAGAAAGAAATCTTTACCAAAGTGCTAAAGATGTTAGCCATGCCCCATCTTTATATTTTAATAGAATCTTTTGAGAATTTTAAGATTCTTTATCACTTATATATTTGGATATAGAATCCAACAATCACTTAAACTTACTTTTTCAAGTGTTGTGACTGCTATTTACTTAATATTGATTACTCAAAAAATATGAAGATCCCATAATTCCTATTCTAGACAGTATGATTAAATTAATAATATTACCATAAGAGAGTCAGTATCATGATTTCAAGACAAAGCAGAGGTAAGGCATAATATTTGACAAAATCTGCCAAGTGTTGATAACAAATTTAGCTATGTAATTTAGGAGAAAATTAAGTTTTGAGTTAGTTTATATGAACCATTCGTTTACCCAATGATAAACCACAAAAGTATGTGTTAGAGTGCTATTTTAAAACTCTCTAGGCAGGTTCAAAGCTACCTGCAAATAATGTATGATTCATAGGATTCAAGCAGAAATATATTTTCTTACTCATCCACATATTAGTAATCTAACCATCATTTCTGTTTCCATTTCTCCCTTGGCACTATTCGAGTAAATGTAGATCAAAGATAAAAGTTACCTAGATGTTATTCAATCACAAATATACATAGATCTAAAACATGAAGAGATCAGTGACCTACTGGTGAGTCTATAATTCACATCCCAAGAGTGAGAAGCAGCACTGAATGTTTTTTGACAGTTTTAGCCCAGTGTATTCTGTCCTATTGCAGACCCTGAACACCGTTCCTTGGCCAGAGTGACTGCTTCTAGAAAGTAATTTTGGATTGAATTAGAGCTTTCTAAGACAGACAAAACATACTTTATAGTAGGCAAATTGAATTTCTCTGGTTCAGTGACTTGCTGTGCCACAGCGACTCTCAAGAAGATTTTCACATTATTGAGAGCTGGTAGATTTCCTTGTAAAATAGCCATAGGCAGCTCACACATACTATGCAGCTGATTCTTTGCCTGCCATTTATCTCAGAAATATTTCTATTTTTCTTTCACACATATACAAAACTATTTAAATGAAGCATACAAAGAGATGACATAAGTTATTTTCTCTGTCTTTGAAAAGAGTACATTTCAAGTGGTTACTAATTCATGAAGAGGTCTCGAAGGAAAGGCTTAGCTCAGTACCTGGCATTGTGGAAATTCAAAGTATATTTAATGGAGTGAAATGGAAGGAATATTTATTTATCTCTCACACAGCTATGAAGGGAGAATTGGAAATATTTGCAATGTTTTGATTAAGAATACTATGTGGTACCAGCCATTGGAGAGATCTATTTATCCTACAGTTTGCAAAGAAATGAGCCTCATCTTCTTAATTTTCCCTTTTGGAACATTCCTAAAAGTTATAAGCTGATAACTTATAGTGAAGATTTTACTTTCTAAATATTTTTGTTCAAATGAAACCAGACGTTTATGTAGAGGGTTCAAAATGTACAGGTATAAATAAAGGACATTTTGCTGCATTAGTATCAGAGGAATTGGCAGCACTTATAAGAAATAACTCCACATGTTTCAAGTTTCATTTTTTACTCAAAAATATTTTTATGATTAAAATAATTCATCATACAGGAAACAATTGTTTTCATAGACAGGACAATCATTTTTATTCATTCTTAAGTTGTGGTTGATATTGTCTTTACTGCTGAAGCACATCATCTTGTTGGTGATTTTGCAGTCACATTACCCCAGGAAAAATATGCCTATATATTTTTCTAAATGGCAAGAAGTACCACAGTCCGATTTATACCACTTTATCCTACACAAAATGTCATTTTATACATCTCATGTAAAATTTCATGCTTGGAAAAAAATGTCAGGGTCATTAGGCAATGAGGAACATTCATTTTGACATAGGAGAGAAGATTGTACTCAACCAGAATATGCAAAGTTCTCTGTGGTGATTCTTCACTCAGAGGTCCCTTGGGCTTAGAGCCTTAGGAACAGATGTGATCTCAAGCCTGGTCTAAAGAGAACAGAGCCATGGGCGGAAACACCTCCCTCTATCAGTGAGGAAGCTTCTGCCACGAGCAGCTTTCTCACCAGGAGGACCCTAGAACCATTGCCAAATTAGAATCTGCCTGGAGAGAAGTCACTGGGCATAAAATCTCCAGTGATTTGGTGCTTGTTGACTGAGCAGACCAGAAAGCATATGTGAAGAATTCACGAAAGGGCTTGTGTGCATGTGCCTCAGCCATTAGGGACTAGGGAGAGGATGTTTTTGGCTTTCCTCCCGAAAGCACTTTCTCAGGGTCTGCTTTACTGTTCAAAACCTCTGGCAAAACTAGGGTATCTAGAACATGGGGGTTGGGAAGGTTGATACTGTGCACTTTTTCTTTAATTCTGTTTGTCTCAATAGTTTTGTTTGTTTTTGTTTTGCAGGGCAGGAGTAACAAAACCATCTGGGTTCTATTTTTCTTTTCTTTTTTCTTTTAAAAGTATAAATAAGACCTTAAAAAGAAATTTGAATGCAGATTGTAATAATGCTTAATATGTCTAGAAAGATTTTTAAAGTGTTCTATAAATAAAAGCATTAAATAAGATTTATTATAGATATGTTTTAACACTCACTTTAAAGAGTAAGTAACATAACATTCAGGAGTTTGCCCTAAATTCTAAAGACGTTGGTGTACTGCAGAATTAAAAGTGACACAAGGAACTTGAAAGTAATAAATGTATTATAGACTATACTACACAGTGCTGTGACTACACATTAGCAACCTGGCTTGTTAGCATCTTAGATGATACTCTGTCAGAAAGAATGGCTTGAGCATTTTATTTTGTTTTGTTTCAGCAGCTTTGAGATCCCATGCATTGACCAATTTAACAGCAAAAGCTACATTTTTACTGCTTTGTATATGAATCAGTTATTTAGAACATTCCTGGTGAAAAATATCATAGCAACACCTCCATTTTAATGGGACAGTGCAAAGATACCCTGGAGAATCAATTATGATGAAGGCCTATGAAAGCTGTTTTGCTTTTCATTATCTTATGGGGCTGGAAGAACAGTTGATGAGGTAATGAGATCTGAAACTTTTCCAATACTTCTCAAGGAAAATAGAATAAAATTCAGTTGGATCAGAAGAATTACTGAAGAGTTACTAAGTTGAAAATGTTGGTCTCTATAACTCAGAAAACCTAGAAGAGACTCCTCCTGTTCTGCCATATTAGCAAAACAACGTGGAACACCTCAGGTGATGGTAATGAGGCATTGACTAAATTAGTAGTTCTGCAAGTTTGTTTTCAGAAAAGGAATTAATAAATAAAATAGTGAGTGACCTCAATTTCAGAAGTACACACAAAGGAAATTTTTATCAGAGCTAGTCTAAAGAAAGTGAGCAAATAGAAAGAAATTTTAAAGTTATCTGCTCAGTGTTACTAATCAGAAATCTTCAGTCTGTAGTTAAGAATCCTATTTTAATATTCCTTAGTTGGGATGTATCCCTAAGTATGTGACTAAGACAGTGCAACTATAAAGATATCACTGAGACTATTCCTGAAAATGTTTCCACTAAATGCAGGTAAAAAAAGAATGAGATAAAAAGTGTTTTCTGAATCAGTTTTGCAAGACCAAATGCAAGAGAGCTCCTTTTTAGTCATGTCTCAATTTACGTGTCTCCCAGAAATCCTTCTTCTAACCCCTGCTATTTAATTGCATATAAGTAATTTCTGCTCCTGAACCACACTTTAAACGTTCTTGACTTGGTGCCATTCCTCTGCCCAAGAGTAGAGTTCCTTTTCCTTATTTCCACGTGCCCAACGCATGCACAGCTTTCAAGTTTCAGTACTTGTTTTTGCTTAAATGGTCCCTAATCCTCCAAGCTGGAAGTAATTGGCAAAGGCCACCATCAATGCTGTAATAGCAATTTGTAAAGCTCTCAAAATACTTAGTACTTTCTGTTTTGTGTTATAGATATGTTTATATCTCTCCTGAATTCTACTAGACTCTAAGATCCTTGAGGATAAAGATCCCATTGTATAGCTCATAATATATAACACAATACCTTAAACTTAGTAGACAGTGTAAGTTTGCATTGAGTAACTAGGTTAATGGTACATTGAAAACTGTATTAAAAAAAACATTGCTGGGCTTCCCTGGTGGCACAGTGGTTGAGAGTCCGCCTGCCGATGCAGGGGACATGGGTTCGTGCCCCGGTCCGGGAAGATCCCACATGCCGTGGAGCGGCTGGGCCCGTGAGCCATGTCTGCTGAGCCTGCGCGTCTGGAGCCTGTGCTCCGCAGCGGGAGAGGCCACAACAGTGAGAGGCCCGGGTACCAAAAAAAAAAAAAAAAATTGATCCATTTCAATTTACATATTTAAGGAAACTTTCTTCAGAAAACTCACAAAATTTAGAGAAGTTTTAATTAGTGGCTAAAGCATATGTAGAAGCATTTAAATTGCAGAACTTTTTCCTCAAAAATCTGTCTGGTCTCACAACATTATAAAGCAACTATACTCCAATAAAAATTAATTTAAAAAAATCTGTCTGGTCAGATGAATAAAATTATGTCCATCAAGTATAAAGTACTAAATAATGCAATTCCTTTTTGGCAAAATGCACATTCTTCATTGATAAGAGAAAAAATATTAATGTGTAAATTGAATCACAAATGTTAACATTTAATTTTTATCATGCTTTCTGGAAATAAAATGAAAAGTAAAATGATACAAATAAAAGTAACCAATAATCCAAAATCTGACTGAATTAACAAATCTAGGATTCATTAATAAATTCTTAGCATAGTTGAGAGCCACATTTGGATGGTGGCTGGAATTAGACATGATATGTACCATTTATATAACAGTGAACAAGAAGGTTATTTCTGTAAGACTCAGAGAAGGTGATATGATGCCTCTCGATTTTCAAAAACTGTATTGGAACTATAATTCCATATTTTTGTAATTTGATTTATAGAATACTTTGTAATACACCATTTATATCTGTGTGGTATTTCATTGTACAAATTCTTCATCATTTATGACAAATCCCTAGGTGCTGGACATTGAGTATGTGTATATATAGTATGTAGGAATATACTTCAGTTAGGCTGGAAGCCCAAGGTTCTTAAGGGCTAGAGCACCAAGAAGACTTACCCTAAGAGACTGACCTTCACTTTAGCCTCACATAAGCACTCAGGAATGTTTGTTTCGTTACCACTTACTTGAAGCAACAGGCTGGCACAACATATCTAAAGACTCCAGAACCTTCTGATGAATATGCATCACTTCCCACTGCCCCTGACCCCTACACACAACCCATGCTTCTTGAAAAGATCTGAAAGAGTGTATCGGCTGCAGCAGGACAGAGCTGTGGCAACATGAAAGAGAAAGGAGGCTTTCTTCCAGCCATGGAGGACAATGTCCTTGAGTCTCTTGATTTGTACAATCATCTTCATGCAATTACATTTATAAACATATGCATATATTCTTGTATATTTATACACACACACAAGTATATTTATACACACACCCACATATATTTACACACAAAGGTATATAGTAAAAATTTATCCATATGTTCCATTATATATATGGTACTATCATTCTTTTGATTTATTTTTCTACATTCTCTTAATTATTTCATTGGAATAGATTCCTAGATTTGAAGTAGGGATGTAGATAGGGGGTGGGTGAAAAAGCATGTATGCATTGTTTTTTGTTCTATATATCTTAGCTTTGGTTTATGATTTTATTAAGTATGCCTTCTATAATTTTTAAACACAGTCTGAATAAAACTATTTTTCTCTGTAATTTTGGATTTATGTTTTCCTATTCCTTACTCTTGTGAATTTGTATCTTCTCTCTCTTCTTATTTGAGTATGCCAAAAATGTTTCAAATAATTTTTTTTCAATACACAAACTATATATTACGTGGGATAAGCTCCATAGCTCACTGGTGGACTTGTTGGCATTTTCCTGGAGATATTTCAGAGGCTAATTACTTTTCTGGTTTTACAGAGATGACCTCAAGTATGTTCTTGGATCAAGCTATATTTTTCCCAAGAGTCTGAAGCTGATGGATCAGAACATTCTTCCTCCTTGAGAGAGGATGTAGTGCCCCTAGGGGTTAGTATTTAAAAATCTAACCCTCTGGAGTCTTGGTGAGTCTTTGCTGAGTCATTCTATAAATATAGTTGTCTATAGTCATTTGTAAAGCCACTCTTTAATTGTTTTCTGATGCAGCGATTCCTAAATTCATCTCAATTATTTCCTGCATTTTATTCATTTTAGACTTATTTTACTATTATTTTTCTAGCTTTTTGTCCAGTGGATTACTTTATCTTTTTAACTTGGCTTATTCAATGCAAGTAGCTTAGTTATAAAATTTCTCCTGACAGTTACAACTTTCCCCTTTTTTACTACTTTTGTATTTAATATTCTTTTCCCCCATCTTTCTAGAGTTTTATTTGCTATAATCACTACCCTCCACCCCATCCCTTTCTCTCTCCTCACCAGTTTCTCTTGTTGTTTTCAATTAAAAGCAAAATCAGAATTCTCTCTTCCATGAGTTCTTGTGTTTTAAGGTTTCTGTGCCCTTGTTCCTGCAGTCTCACCACTTACGACTGGGTTTGGTAATGAGAATTAGCAAGACGTTGCTGCTACCATCTGGGACTCACTATCTAGTGTGGGGGAGACATGTAAACAGAGAACAAATACTCTAGTGTACAATGCAGTATATTCATAAAAATTAAGAACCAAAACGTGCACTAGCTCCCCTTCTGTGCCTATTAGACTTGCTGAGTTCTTTTTTTTAAAATTATTTTTCATTGAGGTAACATTGTTTTATGAAATTATGTTTCCTGTGTACAATATTGCATTTCTACTTCTGTATATACTACAGCATGCTCACCACCAAAAATTTCGATTCCATCTGGTACCATACAGTTGATTCCAGTTACCCATTTTTCTCTCCCCTCCTTTCTTCTCTGGTAACCACTGCTCTCTTCTTTGCATCTGTGTGTTTGTTTTTGTTTGATTTCATTTGTTCACTTATTCTTGTTTGTTTTTTTATATTCCACATATGAGTGAAATCACAAGATATTTGTCTTTCTCTGTATGACTTATTTCACTTAGCATAATACTCTCAAGATCCATCCATCTTGTCCCAAATGGCAAAATTTCCTCTTTTTTTTTAATGGCTGAGTAGTTTTAACATTTCTATTTTCATCATTTTCTAAATAGTTTTTAACTACCATTTGATTTTTTCCTTGACACAGGCAATTAACTGAATTGTTTTCAAAGATTTCCCTTGGTTTGCTTATCCTTTTACATTAACACTTAACATAATTACATTGTAGTCAGATAATATCATATGTAATATTCCTTTTTAATATATTGAGGTAGCATTGAACTTAATACACTACCAGTTTTTTTAACGCTCCACAGACATTTTGAAATAATGCATCTGTCTTCCCTGTATGGAATGAAGGATCTCTAATCCTCACAAATTGGTATTATTAATGATAGTCTATGGATAGGCAACTGAGACTCACACACTTTGAACTTCCTGAAGTGAACACTGGTTATGTTTGACATAATTGGGACTAGATTCCCTGCTTGACTCCAGTGGTCTGCTATCATTACTATTTTATAGGACCTTCCTTTGGGGCCCAGGAGTTTACAATACATAAAGCACTTAAAGTGGATGGAAGAGGGACACATAGATCATTGCAATACAGTGTCAGGATGTATGAAAGAAACTCAAGAAAAGTATTCCAAAACATTGGTACTATTATTATGGAGCAAGGGCTCACTGCCTGATGTGCATAGCAGCCAATACAATGGCACTGGCTTTTGAGAGAAGAAAGAGCTTTATTGAGAGGTTGACTGGCAAAGAGATAGGAGGCAGAACTCAAATCTGTCTCTGTGCTTCAGGTTTCAAGGCAAATGTAAGGAGTTAGGGAAATTTCAGACTTGGAACTGATTGATTGGTCTTGAATCAGTCCATATAAGCTACTCATGCTGCTGGAAGGCAGGTGTTCCTTATTGAAAGACTTCTCATTTTACAAAAGGCTCCAGCAGTAACATTTCTCTTCTGAGTTATGATGATTCTTGGTTCCAGGATTACATTGGAGACATGGATTCCCGTCATGCACATGTGCAGTAGTCTCTATAAAAAATCTCAAGGTTTGTTTAATCAGCAGCCAATTTAAGGAGGCAAACCAGTTTAAGCTGGTGCTATTTCAATTTGATTAATCAACAAGCTGTTTAAGGAGGCAAAATCAGTTTAAGCTGGTCAATGTTTTTTCATGCTATTTCACATTATCCAAGCGACTGTCAGAAGGGAAAGAACTGAGCTCTTCTGAAGGTAAGGAACTATAAAAGAGAGAAAACAGAGTATAGCCTGGCTTTTCATGTATATCTTACTTCCTGTGTGTTTGAGGAAATGGTGATATATGGAAGGAGACAACAATCTAGAAAAACAAAAAAGCCATTGAGCACTGGGGGGACAAAGTGTGGCATCCAGGTTATCTTGTAAAATACCTAAATATCTTCATCTTAGAGATAGTCAAAAGTAGCAGTGAGAAATTGAAATGTATTTAATCATAAAACACTTTATTATAAGTATATATTTTTGTTTTAATAAAATTATTTTGAAGAGGAATTTTACTTTGTATTTTTATCTTATGTTTTTTGCCCCCAAAATGGGTTTTTATTATATTTATTTTATTTTTTGACCACAGAGATTTTTAGATCACGTGGATTATATGAAGGTGACGAAGAATTCTGAATACATAAATGTGAAAATAATTCACTTGAAGAGTAAACATATGGGCATGCTAAAAGAGAAGTTAAATGATAAAAAATGGCATATAATGAGCAATAACAGGACAATTTTTTGCACTCTCGCAATTTCTAATTGCCTATGTATAAGACTGTATTTAGAATTTTGTATCTTTAAATATCAACAAGCCTATCCATTGTGGTGGACTATTATGCTTGTGGAAGGTGGACAAAATAACTTCTCCAAAACAAAACAAAATTAAGCACTATGAGTGAGGGAGAAATGTGGGCAAAGGAATACCAGTGTAAAAGATAAGAGAGTAGAGAGCACCATTTAATTCACAGAGGCCTTCTATCTGCAGGGCTGCCAGGATCCCACACAGTTCTGCTTATTCACTTCTTGGCTGGTGCCCAGTTTGTTGGTTTGGGGACCATAGGGAATTTTGAAGGCCAGGAGCACCTACACCAATGAGGACTATCCTACGTGATACAGGTCAGTGTTATTCTATGCATCTATTGTTAGTAACTTGGAAAATGCTTTATGCATCCATTGCTAATAATCAGTAACAAAGCTGCCCTCTAACATAGGATATCTTGTCTGATAGAATATGACTGTTTAGAGGAAACAGGAAGCACTTCCCAGGACAGCAGCGGTCTTCATACTCACCAGACATTAATTTATTTAGCAATCGCTGATAGCCCTTGCCTTTTTTTTTTTTTTTTTTGCAGCTGAACACCTTTCTGGGGTAACTGTTGCAACTGAGATCTAGAGTCTTCCTGACCCCTTTAATTCTCTGACTTTAGAATGAAAATTCATTAATAATGAATAGTGAATAAATTTTTGAGTTAACATCAATATACATAGTGTTGCAATCCTGAATGCGTTAACTGAAGTATATTTCTGCCTCCCTGCATTTTGGTATGCCTGAATAGAGGAAGAGATTGTTCTTGGCTTAGAAATGAATTTATCATATAGCTTTGTTTGTATTCTACTGTAATGGCTGTTAGCTCCTAGATTGCTGTTTCCCTGATGTTACAGGAGCTGGGGCTGTAGATGTATATATTGAAGAAATCCCTAGAGCCATATGTACTCTTGTGTTATGATAATGTTACCATTAGTCTTGATTGTTTTTGACAATGGTTACAGAATTGCCCAAAGCAAGAAGTTTAGTTTTGCTCACATTTTCCCCCTTAATTTGGAAGAGTGTTTTTATTTCACTTTTATTTGAAATGAGTTCCTGTGCTGCTATTATGGCATTTTATGTGGCTTGTCATTGTAGTAATCAATTTTATATTTTCTTCATGCCAGTTCAACATTCTGCTCTTGACGAGCACTTTGTCATATTTATTAGGGTCCTCGTCATACATAGGAAAACAATTCCTCTATTTGTCTCCTAAATTTTCTTTTTCCCTTGTTAGTAATTTTGCTATCTCTATATCAGTGTTCTGGCTGGTTGCAATTACAAGTTTTCTCAGCTGGGAGCTTGTAGCATTTTCTCAGTCTCTGCAACATGCTGATCTATTCTGATGTGAGTTTCAATTGTTTCACCTCGGTTTTATGCATTTTTACCATGCTTTGTTGAAAAGGAATTGTCAAAATTTGAAGGGGTAGAAGTCTGAGAGTTTTTTTTTTGTTGTTTAGTTGGCTTTTTTTTTTTTTTTTTGGTGTATTTCAACTGAGACAAACTTTGTATTGCTTAGGTATCTTCCCAGTGAGATGAATTCTTTTAGGCTGAGGTCTTGGAATTGCTGCCTAGAGATTTGTATTCAAGTTTAATCTATAAAAATGTCAAACACAAAAAATGATTAGTTTTAAATTTTGGATGAGAAACTAATTGACCCTGGCCATGGCAACAAAAATTTAAAAATTCTTACTTGATATTCAGTAATTGTGAAGATCTGTGTTGTTTGTGTGTGTGTGTGCATGTGCACATATGTGGGTATGTGTTCTCCACTGAATCAGTATTAATAATTTTCACAGATTGCTACCATTTACTCGTCTGTTTTTTTCAAAAATAATTCTGTTGACAGTGGAGGTGTTCCTCTAGGAGAATGATTTTCAAACTGCAAATCCGAATCACCTGATTGGCTGGTTAAAGCACAGAGATTTTGAGTTAAGGGGTCTGGGGTAGAGTCCAAAATTTGCACTTCTAATAAGTTTCCAGGCAATGACAATGTTGCTGGTCAGGGGACCAAACCGCTCTAAGTGATGGAGCATTTGATTCTAATGGGTCCTAAGTTTCTAAGTCAATACGTTTCATATTTTTTAGAGCATGTCAACTAAAAAAATGCACAATGTGAGAGTTGTGAGTTAAGTTTTCTTTGGGGCAAAATGAAGACTATAGCCTGGGAGACAGCATCTCAGATAGCTCTGAGGTACCAGATCCAAAGAGGTAGGGGGAGAGGTCAGTATTATATATAATTTTAGTGAAGGGGGTATGTGCAGTCAAGCACACATTTTGGCAGAGGCTTGAGGCTAGTCATGAGGAGCAGATATCACCGTTAATGACTTTAATGCTTTTCTAGATATGAGAAGATGCAAAAATTTGGGCTCGTAAAATCTCCTGAAAATATCTGTTTGAAGGCCTATTCTGCCAGTTTTTCCAAGAGCACAGAGTGCCTCATTCCTGATCTCCACCCTGAACTTTTTTCAGGGTGTGTTGAAGGTCGGCAGCTCCTTGTAGAGGCAGATAGCAAGTGCCAATTTTTAGTTGGCAAATATTATTTGAATGCTCCTTTAGGCATGATGGCAACCTTGGGAAGGACAGTAACGGCCATTACTCATAAATTAAAAATCCTCTAAGAGTCCAAAATTCTAAATTACACACACACACTCCTATGAAAAGTTTATATATTTGGATGAGTTGTTGATTTGACTTTAAAATGTCTTTCTGATATAGCATATGTTGAAAAACATATAGCATATGTTTGAAAACAGTACTTCAAAAACCTTATATAAGAAAGCAAACTCACAACACTGGAAGGAAACTTTAAGTAATAGCCCAATTTGAAATAACACTGAGGCAAGTTTGATTTTCTACTCAGCGTCACTTTTATTTTTCATGTTACTATAAATTGACTGATAATCCAGTTATAAATAGTTTTCAGATCTGGTTAGGAAAAGTCAAATGATAAAAAGGTGTTCTATGTGAGTATATTTTGCAGACTAAATAGTTAGAGAAGTAAAGGCAAAATCCTAGATTAATAAGAGATCTGCAATTAATCATTTTATCTAAGAAATTTAAACTAGTTTAAATCAGCCATTAAAAATTTACCATGAAATACAGGAACTGAAAAACAGTTATAAACGCTGTATTCATAGCAGTATTATCTTGGCTTCAAATAACCTGTATTTTGATGATAATATGAGAAGCAAAATCTTGGGGATGCTGTGAAAATGGCATGAAAAGTCTGGAAACAATATTTACTAACAGAAGAGCATTAATTTTGTTTTCTGGTTTGGATTTCATACATCTCAAAAGTAAGCATACAAAGTTTTTGTTAAAACTGTTTCTAATACCATTCTAATTGTTTTCAATTCCTTATCTAATTTCATTTTAATAGCTTAACTGAGATAAAATTGACCTACAATAAACATACATATTTAAAGTGTACAATTTGATTAGTTTTTTTTTTTTTTTTTTTTTTTTTTTTGTGGTCCGTGGGCCTCTCACTGTTGTGGCCTCTCCCGTTGCGGAGCACAGGCTCCAGACGCGCAGGCTCAGCGGCCATGGCTCACAGGACCAGCCACTCCGCGGCATGTGGGATATTCCCGGACCGGGGCACGAACCCGCGTTCTCTGCATTGGCAGGTGGACTCTCAACCACTGCGCCACCAGGGAAGCCCTGATTAGTTTTGATACATGTATGCCTGTGAAATTAACAAAACAATCACTGTAATTAACATAATCATCATCACCCAAAGTTTATCCTGTCCTCTTGTAATCCTTCCTTCTCACCTTCCCTAACACTCTTTCCTGTCCCAGGAAACCACAGATCTGCTTTCTGACAGTATATGTTAAATTAACATTTTAGGAAATGTCATCTAATAATATTATATAGTATGTACACTTTTTTCTGGATTTTTAAAATTCAATTATTTGGAGCTTCATCGATGCTGTAACATTTATTTAGAAGCTCATTTAATGCACCTTCTTATTCTCGCATCCTCCTCACCATAGAGCATAGAGGGGGAAAAAGAAAGCAGTACTTGTCTGCTATACAAATCAAGTTTTCAGAAGTATCTACAAAAGTAATATAACAGAAGCTGATTTAAAACATCTATTTTCTCTCACCTCGCATCCTTTCTGGGAAAAAAGGAAAAAAATTCCCCAGCTTTCACTTCTTAACTCTACCCCACCTAGAAACCCTGTTCTCTAGTCGTACTTGGAGAATGGAATAGACTGAGAGGGATTTCCCTAAATACTTTTCTTAAAACAAGCCGTACTTGAAAATAAAACATTCAGAGAAATGTATCAAAAACAAGAAAAAGTGTACCCACAATACAATATACTTATTGTAACTATTCAAAACACACATAAACCCCTCAACCATTCCAGCCTTCCCTGATTATCTTTCTCTTCCCAAACACCCTCTTGTTCCTTAGTGCCCTATCTAGGTCTGGCCTCCAGACTCTGTGGAACTTAACTCCCCTACACTGGGTTTCCTTAGGTCTTTTCTAAGAAAGAACTCTGACAAGGAACATTAAAACCATGGCAGAGTTAGAGGGGAATACCAGAAAATTCTGGTTGAGTTTCAGAGATGGAATAGAAACCCCTGGGATGGCTCTATACACAATCCTAAATCACGCTTGTGTTCAGTGGCCCAAGTTATTTTTAAAAAGTAAGATAAAAGCCCATCTAATATCTGGGTCAATATGTAGCTAAAGAGCTCTGCCTATTGTAAATTAAAACTCAGTATCTCTACTTTTAAAATTAAAGTTTATTTTTCAAATAAGTTAAACATTTTCATAGAATTTTGCTCTTGTATGTTTGCATTATTTTATGCATACAACTTTGTTTTTAGAAAACCATTTCTTATGTATCACTGGTTAGTCCTAGTGAGAAAATAATCAAATTTATAGGTTAAATAATTTGTGGAGGAAGGAAAGAGGAGGAGGAAGGAGGAAGAGGAAACAATTGATTCTGTGATTTTATATTTAGCTCATTGAGCTATGCATTTTCAATTTTACTACATGTCTAGTGAGCACCTATGGTAAACACTCAGAACCAACATTCTTTATTCTAGGTCTATCCCTATCAACCAATCAATCAATCAATCAACTTACCTATCAACTATCTATCATTTATCTATCATCTATTATTTCTATCATTTTTTCCTAAATGATAGGTTACTCATTTATTCCATTAGGAAAGTTTTAAAGCTTTTTAAATTTTGGGATCAATCCCCTCTTTAATCCCCAGGTATGGTACTTTATTCCTGAAAGGCTCTAGGACAAACCTAAATCAAATAAATAAAAAAGGATAGATATTTTCCTGATTTCCTATTGAAACAGTTTGTTAAAGCCTGGGGATAGAACAGCTGAATCATGTAACTCCGAAGGGAGGGAACCTTCACATTATACTTTGTGAGTTATGTGTCTAATTATATCCAAGAGTTTGACAGTGCACTACATGTGTGTGTCTCTGTAACAACCCTGCCTGAATTTTTATTCAGAACCACAATGTCAGGTTTTACTTGTATTACTATCAGCAGTCATTATATACTCTGACATGTTTAATCCAAATGACTCACTACTTCTCACAATCGAAGAGTAACAGAACAATATGAAACATCATAAAACATAACATCATCTCTTCCTATTTCATTACATATTCTCCTTGTAACAGGTTGGCCAAAACATCCCTTCAATACGATTAGATAAGTGAAGAAATTATATTAGATTCAGTTCCCTGAAAGACCATCTGCAGTAAATACAGCAGTGGGTTTCAATTTAAATTAAAATTGATTGTATGCTTATTGGTTCTTCTAAGCTTTGGAACTGGAAAATTAAAAATTCACACATAGCAATTTTGATTTGCTTCTGAGAGAAAGTTCTTGATTTAGATACTCAGCAGGCTGCCAATAGGTAAATATAATAGTGAGGAAAATATAAAAGTATTTATTTGGGAGTCTATAATAATTTTATGGATAGAACTGAAAGCAGAAGGCTTTTTAAATAATTATATCATAAACTACTAGTTGTTGTTAGTGTTCAATGCACCATAGAAGAGTTAGCATACCTCCCACTTTCCTCACAATTGCCCCAGTTTACATTTGTTATCCCAGTGTAATTTTCCCAGGCTCCAAATTATCCAAGTTGGGTGATAATTTACATCATTATTTTACATATTAGAAACTATTCATAGGGGCAGCCCAGTAAGAGCCTCCACAACTTGCAGCTGGGTTATTACCCCTTTCTTCAAAGGTAAGTTTCTTCAGTGGTATGCTAGGATGAAACACCCTGAAATTTAAATCATATATTGTAGAATTGTATTTGGATTTCATAAAGACAGGTTTCCAAATAGTATTTAAGACTTTGAAGTTCAGTGATTCTACAATAATTACAGTTTTGATCTAATTGTAAATTTATGTGGATAATGAATGAAAGTAAAAGTGTCTTCAAATTCAAATCTGTCCACTTTTTCTGACCACCTGCTTAAAACTAGGTTTTTGAAGATCTGTTCTATATATATATATACACACATATATATGTATATATATATGTGTGTATATATATGTGTATATATGTGTATATATATATACATACACATATTTAAATATATATATCAATATATATATATTTTTAAGGGTTTAAAAATGGTTAGTAAGAAAAGTGAGAAGGAAAATAAGAGCTCTATCTGAGAGTAATGGGCAATTAATTAGAAGCCAAAGATTAGAATTAGGAATACTAAAACTTAAAAAGTGAGTACCACATCTAGTCCATCTAGAGGAATCTAGAGGAACTTTATCAAAATATTTCATAATTCTGAAAAGTAACAGTAAAAGCTAATACTTACTGGGTACTTATGTGCCAGGCACTGTTTTAAATCTCACCAGAAAATTTAGTAGGTACCTTTATTGCTTTCACATTACAGATGATGAAACTGAGGGACTGATAGATTTATTGTTACTAGAGGTAATGCTTTTAGAAAGCAGTGGAGCAAGGTCTGAAATCCGCATGGTCTGACTTCAGAGGCTGCATTTGAACCACTACCCTGTACTCAAAAAAAAAAAAAAAAAAACCAAACTGTGTCATGCCTTTTATAGGCTAATGAAAACCTAGAGATGTAAAAATTGACAGTTATATAACTTTTATAATATCAATTATATAGAGTCCATAAACCTTTCCATAATTTGGTGTATATACAGCATCAGATTCATTGGTGTATATTTACCAAATTTATCTTTTTCTCTTAAAAATCAATGTTAACCCACATTCTGACATGAAATACCTCACCTATTCTTCATGATTTCTCAGAAATTATAGATAATGATTTATAAGTCATATTTAAAAGTTTCACTAAATAGGGACTTCCCTGGTGCAGTTTTTAAGAGTCCACCTGCCAATGCAGGGGACACGGGTTTGAGCCCTGGTCAGGGACTAGATCCCACATACATGCCACAAGCCACAACTAAGGAGCCCTCGAGCCGCAACTAAGGAGCCCGCCTGCCGCAACTAAGACCTAGTGCAACCAAATAAATAAATATTAAAAAAAAAAGTTTCACTAAATATTACCAAATAAGTTCTTATTGTGTCAGTGCTATTACCAGTGCTTGACATGTGTTATATCATTCATTCTCACCAGAATCTCAGGAAGAGGGTACTATAGTTATCCTAATATTTACAGATAAATCACTTGTGGTTTCTGGGATTCATGGAGAATTTCTAGATTCTTATTTTTGTAACGGACATGAATGTTAAAACTCTTTTTAAAATTTATCTCACTTAAACACCAAAAGAAACCCATGATTTAGATAGTATTATGTTCTTTTGCACAGCATATATAAAATATGGACACATGGAGAAGTGCAATATTTAAATTTTCAACTACCTTGAATATCTTTCCTCTAATATTAATTCCATAATTTAAAGTAAAACATCTATTACCATTCTCATAAATAACCAACACATGATATCAATTGAATCACCTTATTCTAATTTATATCATTTAATAGCATTATAACATTGGTCTTAAGCACTAGTCTAATCTACGCCTTCTTTTCTGTTATCTTCTTTTAATATAAACTTAAAAGCTTACTTTATTTTCTTGCAACATTTATTTTACCCCACAGAAATCACCATATTCTAGGCTTTATTTTTTTCTTCAGTCTTAATAATTGATATCACTTCTATGTTTCTCTGTTGTTAAAAACAATAATATTAGTAAGAGAAATGTCTTCTTTAATACCCACTCTAAGTCTGGTGCTCACAAGAAATGAAATGGAATAATCAAGTTACCGAGGCTGACAGGATGAAAGAGGTCACAATCCCTTATTTCAGGCATCCAAATATGTATGCCCCCTACTGGAGCCAAAGGTGCCTTCTTTAACCTATCTTACATTGTGATTCACTTAATCTTCACAACAGTCTTGTATACTAAGTATTAAACTCTCAACGGATTGAATGAGAAAACAGATGCTTTGAAAATAAGTAGCTTGCATAAGCCCATGCAATTATATGTATAGAGATCCAGGATTCAAATCCACCTTTGCTGATTTCTAGAACCTGTACTCCACTGATATCACCATACTGACCATCCCTGCCCTGCCCATTGCTCTCCTCTGCCTTTTTCCCTTAAGACCTTGCTTTGTCTATCTTTCTCATATTCTAGACAAGAGTAAAGTAAGCTATACCAGAGGGAACAAAAGGTTGAGAACAAAAGCTCCATGTTTGTACCTTCCTCTCTCCCAAAATCTTTTCTGAAAGGGAAATTTCTGAAGGCTAAGTGTGACTTAAATTCAATGTCAGAAAGTTTTATTATTGTAGAGTATGAAGGGCCTATAAGAGTTCATCTTATAGATGGAAAAAATGAGACAAAGCAGAGTCAGGATTTGCCTCAAAATCACACATCTAGTAAAGGATAGAATTGAGTAGAGGACCTTGATCTTCTGGCTCTTGTAGTCACACTATTGTTTCCCAGATTATGGGGATATTGGATGAGTTACAGTTCTCAAGGTGATTTTAGCTGTACATGGCAACAGCATTAGATAGGAGTAAATCACATACTGAGAAAGTTATTCCCATTTCAATTCCTTACAATCCTTCAGTGAAAAAGTTTCAGTTAAATGCTAGTATGTCTTTTAACCCCACTTAAACATTCCTCAACCCTTGCTTTCTGGTATTGAAAACATATAGTAAATTGTACAACAAATATCTTTGTCTTTCCTTTTTCTTTGAAAACCAAAATATCTTGTTGATGCATATGGCATTCACTCATTATTTCTGTATATTACTCTACTTGTCCAGTGCTCTATTAATAGGCATTTCCTTGTCACCACGTTTGTTTTTTGTTTTTTTTTTTAATATTGCAAGCAAAGCTACTTTGGATAGTAATGTTCATGATGAATTTTGTACAGGTGCACAAGTTATTGTAACTTTGTGAAAATAAGAGAGTAATTAACAAGAAGGTCTTGTGTCTATACATTTACTATGATTACGCTAATTTTTCCCCCAAGCTGTGATCCCAGTTTTATACTCCAACAGCATAAAATGAGTATTGTTAATCTTTGTTATGGTCACACTTTTCAATTTTTTTACAGTCTGAAGTAGTAAGTAATTGTATCTTTAGTTTGGATTTCTCTAATATTAGCAAATTTAAGCATCTTTAATATGTTTATCTGTCATTTGCATTTTCTCTTGTGTTAATGGCATTTTCTTACACTTTACCTGCATCCCACAAATATCTTACTTTTGATATTTATGTCCTTATGACTTTTAGATTTTCTTTTTTATATTCTAGATATAAATTCCTTGTTGGTTTTATATGTTTCAGCTATATTCTTCCAGCACTGTACTAATTTTCTTGACTTTACTTATAGTTCTTTTAGATAAACAAAATTATTCATTTTAGTGTAGTCAAGTTTATATATTTTTTTAAATTTCAAGAATATTACTTCTTAGTTAAAACATACTCATTTATAAAAATCTGAAATGTATTCTACATTCTATTCAAAACTGATGTAAGCTCTTATTAAACATATGGAGTTTAAAAAAATAAATTTATTTATTTATTTATGGCTGTATTGGGTCTTCATTGAGGTGCACGGGCTTCTCATTGCGGTGACTTCTCTTGTTGCAGAGTGTGGGCTTTAGGTGCATGGGCTTCAGTAGTTGCAGCACACAGGCTCAGTAGTTGTGGCGCATAGGCTTAGTTGCTCCATGGCATGTGGGAATCTTCCCGGACTAAGGGATGGAACTCGTGTCCCCTGCATTGGCAGGCAGATTCTTAACCACTGCACCACCAGAGAAGTCCCACATATGGAGTTGTACAGATAATTGTATCATCTGGAAATAATCATTTAATTTTACTGAAAAATCATTCATGGTTCTGCATGTAAGGAGCTCAGAGTGCATCACTCCACCCTAATAACAAGTAAAGAGCTGAACAGACTGAAATATCAAAAACTCTTCTTATATCTGTAATAGAATGCAAACCTCTGGCCCCCAAATTGAGGAGACAGATAGCCAATACAAGGATAGTCAGAGGTTGCTGGAGCCAATTAACCTGGGAAACAGTGTAGGGATAGAAAAACCTGAACTGTAATTGACAATAATTTGGAATCTGGACATTGTTGGTTTATGGGACTAAACATTTATTAACTAAACTACATACATAGTTTTTTTACATGAACTTTATCAAAATGTGAACTAATTTAATTAATGAAAACAAAACTTTATTTATAAGAAATATGGTAAACCTTCCCCTAGTGTTTTCTTTAAACTGAGCAAACTATCTCAAAGTGATATTTACAGAGCTGTAGAAATTTTAAATTTAGTTTTCCTTTAAAATCTTTTCAACATGTTAGAGAAAGCACAAGGTTGAAATTATTTAAATGTGATATTTTATCACAAACTGTATTTTTTTTTTTTTTTTTTTTTTTTTTTTTGCGGTATGCAGGCCTCTCACTGTTGTGGCCTCTCCCGTTGCGGAGCACAGGCTCTGGACGCATAGGCTCAGCGGCCATGGCTCACGGGCCTAGCCGCTCTGCGGCATGTGGGATCTTCCCAGACCGGGGAACGAACCCGTGTCCCCTGCATCGGCAGGCGGATTCTCAACCACTGTGCCACCAGGGAAGCCCCCACAAACTGTATTTTTAAAAATTTACTATGTTTCTCTTTTAATTTTTTCTTATATCTTAGCTCTTTGTTAGAGGACAAAGTCCAAATAACTCCTTTCCTTTAGCCATTCTTTTCCTGCTTAAGATGGAGACTGGAAATATTCCATGAAAAGTGTCTGCAGCTGTGCCTGAGGAGGTCTGGGACTTGCTCAAACCTCTGCTTTCCAAGTGATGTTGAGCACCTTTTTCATGATTGTATGCCATTCCTATATCTATATCTTATTTTGTGACACATTTATTCAAATCTTTTGCTCAATAAATATGTCTTATCTGGTTGCTTTTATTACTGTGGAATTATAAAAGGTCTTTATATAAACTAGATGCATGTCCTTTATCATATACATATGCATATATAGTGCAAATATTTTCTTCCAGTGGCTTGCCTTTTTATTTTCCTAAGAGTGTATTTCAGAAAGCATTTTTATTGTACTAAAGACAAATTTATCATTTTATTCTTAGTGCAACTTATTTAAGAAATGTATGCCTAATTCAAGATCATAAAGAATTTCTTATTTTTTTTTCAAAAGTTCTATACACCTATACACAAGTTCTGTACATTTTGTATACAGGTGCTTACATTTAGGTTTATGATGCACTTCATGTTAATTTTGGATTTCAGTTAGAAATGTTAGAAGTTAGAAGTTCACATTTTTGTTTGTATATGCATATCTAATTGTTCTAGTATAAATCATTGAAAAACCATCTTTTACCCAATGAATTACCTTGGGACCTTTTTGAAAAATCAATTGACCATATATGTGTTCATCTATTTCTGGACTCCCTAATCTATTCCAGTGATCTATTTGTTCATCCTTATACAATACTACACTCTAAATTTTTGTGGTTTTATTGTAAGTCTTGATAGCAGATAGTATGAATCATCTATCTTTGTTCCTTTCCAAAGTTGTTTGGCTCTCTGAGATCCTCTGTCTTTTCATAAAAATTTTAGAAGCAGTTTGTCAATTTTATAGAAAAGTGCCTGCTGGGATTTTGATTGAGATTTCATCGTGTCTGATCTATGAGCATAATATTTCTCTCCATTTATTTGCGTCCTCTATAATATTTCTGAGCAATATTTTATAGTCTTCAATGTACAGGTTATATTCATATTACATTCATCCCTAAGTACTTTGTGTTTTTTGTTTTGTTTTGTTTTGTTTTTTTCATCTTTATTGGAGTATAATTGCTTTACAATGGTGTGCTAGTTTCTGCTTTATAACAAAGTGAATCAGTTATACATATACATATGTTCCCATCTCTCTTCCCTCTTGCGTCTCCCTCCCTCCCACCCTCCCTATCCCACCCCTCTAGGTGGTCACAAAGCACTGAGCTGATCTCCCTGTGCTATGTGGCTGCTTCCCGTTGTATTTCCATTTCTAGAAAAGAATACTTGGAATTTGAAATTTTAAAAGAAGGAGCGTTTATAAGAGCATCAAAAACACAAAGTCTGAGCGAAGAACAAACTTTGTGTTTTTGATGCTCTTATAAACGCTCCTTCTTTTAAAATTTCAATTTCCAAGTATTCATTTCTAGAAATCGAAATACAACTAATCTTTGCATATTGACTGTGAATCTTGCAACTTTCCTAAATGCACTTCTAAGTTACAGTATTTTTCTAGATTCTTTAGGACTTTCTAAATAGGTGATCATGTTGTTGGAAAGTCGACAATGTTTATTTCTTCTGCACAATATGTATGAATTTGTTTATTTCTTATCTATTTTACTAACTAGTACCTCCATTACAAGGTGAGTAGAAATAGTGAGAGCAAGCTTCCTACTCTCATTCCTAAGCATATAGAAAAGTGTACAGTCTTTCATTTTTTAAGGTTAAGGTTAAATGTAGGTTTTACAAAGATGCCTTTTATCAATTTGAGCCATTTTCTCTAAATTATGGAGATTTTGAAAAATCATGAATGGTCACTGAATTTTGTTGAAGGTTTTTTTTCTTATTAAAAATTGTCATATGAATTCTCTTATTTAATCCATTTATATAATAATTTAATTGTTTTTCATATGTCAATGGCAATTTTCCAACCTAAGATGAACCTTAATTGGTGATGGGATATTATCTGTCTAATGTGTTGTGGGATTAAGGACATTTGCCCAGAGGGATATTAGTCAATAGTTATATTTTCTTGTAATGTCTTTGAAAGGTTTTGTTGTCAGGATAATGCTGGCATCATCAAAGTATTTTTTAGTGATCCTCTTTTATTCTATGGTGGAGTTTGTATAAAATTGGAATTTTTCTTTCTTAAATGTTTGATAAATTTGTACTATGAGGCAACTGGACATAAAGAGTGTTGTTGTTGTTTTAATGGGAAAGTTTCAGTTCCTTTAATAGATACAGGCCCATTCTCATTGTCTATTAGTTTTTTAATGAATGTTGGCAATTTGTGTTTTTCTTCAAAGATCTGAAATATATAGGCAATAATTTTTCATAATATTGACTTAGTATTCTAATGTCTATAGGCTTTGTAATTCTCTTATTCTTTTCTGACATTGGTAAGTTTTTTTCTCTCTTTTGTTTCATGATCAGTTTTCATGATGGAATTTATTAATTTTATTTGTCCTTTGAAAGAAGCTATTTTTGGTTTTATTGTTTTTCTCTATTTTTATTGTTTTTAATTTTCTTGAGTTTTCTCTATTCTCTCTATATTTATATATATTATATATAATGTAATATATACTTACTTTATAGATATATGTAAGCTTAATATTTTTCTTAATTTCTAATTTCTTTAAATAAAAATTTGAGCATTTATTTGAATTCTTTTTTTCTAACATAAGCATTTTATGTTATAATGTCATTCTAATCATGACTTTAATGGCATTTCCCAAATTTTGACGTTATATTTTCAGTTTTCAGTTCAATTTTTTAAAAATAATTTTTCTTGTGATGTTATTTGACTCATGGCTTATTAAAATGTATAGTTTATTTCCAAATATGTGGACAATTTTCAGATATCTTTCCAGAATTGGTTTTCAGCTTAATTCCATTGTGGCCAAAGAATAGACATATTTTTCCAAGTTTGAAACTTAGTGAAGGTTTTTTATGTAAAATATTGTCTGTCTTAGAGAGTGATCTGAGTGTCATTGAAAAGAATGTATATTTTGTTATTTTCATGAGTGTTTTGTAAGTATCAATTAGTTGAAGTTAGTTGATAAAGTTCTTCAAGTCTTCTATATTCTTACTGATTTTCTACTTGTTATAATAATTGTTCATACTGCAGTGCATCAAAATCCAAGTATACCTGTAAATTTGTCTCTTTCATTTCTATCAGATTTTGCATATTGAAATTATTTATTTCCCAAAATATTTAAGATTGTTATGTCCCCTTAATGAATAGAATTGATTATTGCTATGAAATTCCTTCTTTATCCTGGTAATATTTCTTTTTCTGACTTTTACATTGTCTTTTATTAAAAAGTCACGTCATCTTTCTTTGGACTAGTATTTGTATTATGTATTTTTATTCTGTTCTTTTATTTTTCAAGCACTTTTCAGGTAACAGATATTTTAATGTCTGTTTTAAATATGCCTTTCTATCATCTTTTGGTTTGAATATTTTCTGACATTATGTACTTGGATCCATTTCTGGTTTATATATTTTGTTCCTACTGGTCTTGGGGCTATTCATGTGCCAGTACTACACTATTTTAATTATAGAAGCTTAGTATGTTTTAAAGTTTGGCAGGGATTGTCTTTCTTTTTTTTTTTTTTTTTTCCTTTCTTTATAGTGGTTTCCCCCTACCTCCACTATACTCCCAGTAATTCCTTGGCCATTCTTATATGTTTGTCTACCGTATGAATTTTACAATCAATATGTCTAACTCCATAACAAAGTGTGGTAGTTTCTTTACTAGGATGATATTAAATTTACAAATTAACTCAAGGAGAACTGACATCTTTATAATGTTGAATCATCCTATCCAAGAACAGGACATGTCTTTTCATTTGTCTAAGACTTTAGAGAGTTTTAAACTTTTAAAGTTTCCCTACATAGATTTTACACATTTTTTATTAAAGGTTAAGAATTTTTTTGTGTGTAGTATTCGTTTAAATGGTATTTTTCATACACTTAGATTCTTTGATAGGTTATTGTTTAATATAAGAAAGCTATTGGTATTTATTGACTTTATATGTTGGAACTTTACTGAATTATTTTATTGATTGAGCTAATTCTTTCATTGATGTCCTATATATTTCTATGTATACTATCATATCATCTATAAATAAAGATAATTTTTCTTCTGTGTTACCAATTTGTATGCCTTAGATTGATTTCTTTCACCAAATTGGATTAACTAATAACTCTAGTAAAATATTTGATAGTAACACAGTTAAGTGTGCATTCTTGCCTTTTCTCCCTGATCTTAGTGGATATATTTCTTGTTTCCCATTGTGCCTTGGAAGTTTAAATATGTATGTGTATAAATTTAATATATTTAACAAGTATATTTATATATTATATTTATTTATATTTTTATATTTGCATTTATATATTCATTTAAGAAATTATCACTCAATTTCTCTCCTAATATCCAAATGGCTGTTGAATTTTTTTTGAAGGCTTAGCATCTATGGAGGTAACCATATAATATAGATGAAACTTGTTTTTTTACATTTATTAACACTGTAATGATATGAATAAATTAGTCTTGGAATAAAATCCACTTGGTCATATCATATTCTTTTTTTAATGTATTGTTAGATTCTGTTTGCTGATATTTTATGTAATATTTTTGAATCAGTATTATTGAGTGATTTATATCTGTGTTTTTCTTTTTTCCTCTTTCTTTAGCAGATTTAGGTATAATGCTCTCCCTATTTTATAAAAGTATTTAGGATGGTTTCTTTCATTTTCAGTGCTCTGGAATAATTTATAGTACATTGGGACAGTACCATATTTGAATACTTGGTAGAATCCCTGTTGAAAATATTGAACCCGGTTCTTTTTTGTAGGTCAGTTTCTTCATACTTTCTCCATTGATAGTATAGCAGTTTCTCTGCTTAAGATGTCTAAATTTACCAGCGTCAGTATGGTTATCTGTGTTTCTCTAGGAAAGTGTTCAGTTCCTAAATGTTTTCAAATGTATTTGCCTAGTTTTCTGCAGATTAATTTTTCTGATTTCCTCTGTTTTAGTGATTATTTGTGCCTGATAATTCTTATTTAGATCCAAAGTTTTATATTATTTCTCTTCTACCTGAAGACATTCTCTTAAAAATTTCTTGTAGTGCATTTCTGCCAGTAATGAAGACTTCAGCTCTTACATGTATCCAAACCTTTAATTTGCTTTTTTGAACTGTTAAATATTTGTAATTATAAAATAGGATAATTTCTTTTTATTTGGCCTTTTCGGTTTATGAAAGATATTTTATCTTCCAGATCATATTGTATTTGATGAAAATACTACTGTTAATATAATCTGTGTTCCTTTGTCATTTTTCTATGGCTGCTTTTAAAGTAATCTCTTATTGGTTTTTAATAATTTGATTGCATTGTAATTTGGGGTAACTTTCTGTTTGTACTACTTGATGTTTGTTTAGCATCTTGAATCTGTGAAATAATAGTTTTTATTAAATTCAGAATTTTTTTACTATTATTTCTTCAAATATTGTACTCAACAACTTCTTCTGCCCGTTCTTTGTTTTTAGGTCGTTATTCACAGATTTGTTAGACGTTTTGACATTTTAAAGTATTTTCTCTATATATTGAATATGATTCTTTTTTGGATAGTTTATACCACCATGTCTTCAAGTACACTTATCTTTTCTTATCTGCACTGTCTAATCAGCTGTTAATTCCAGGTTGTGCATTTTTTTTCCTTAATATATTTTAATTTTTGTCTCTACAATTCTTATGGTCTTCAAGAAATAGTTCCATTTTATATTTTCTATTTCCTATTTTTTTTGACACCTTTTCCTGGAATGTGGTAAGCCATTTTACTTTGCACCTCTTAACATTTCTTCAACATGAGGCTTTTATTTTTTTAAAAAACATATTTGATCTTTGATTCTTATTTAGCTTTCCAAGTTCCTGTGCAGTCTTCCAAGATGCTTAGAATTATTTGTTTAGAGTCTTGTTGCCTAACTTACTCGCCTATCAGTTTTTCTCTCTCTCTTCACACTCCCCCTATAATCTTTTTACTTTCTTCTCTTGATTCCTGACAAATTTCCAGGTTTGTTCTCCAAATTATGATTAAAACTTCTACAATGTCAATATTACTACTTATTGCCTTTTATTTAACTTTATTATTGTAATTTAAGTTCTTTACTTTTTGTATTTTATTCAGTTTATTTCTATTGTAATTAATTTTCTTAGGTTGCAAGAAACTGTAGTTTGGTTAGAGTAATTTAAATTTCCACCCACCTTATGCTTTATGTGCTCTTACTATAGAAACTGGATAAGTTAGATTAATCTGTTTTCTTTGTAGCTAGATGTGACCATAGGGTACACTCTTAACCAGTGGGGTGATGGCAGAAGTCTATTGTTGCTTCTCAATGTGTAAGGAAAAATGAATCTGCATCAATCAGGGTGAGAAATTAATCAGGAAACAAAAATTACGGTACATATTTTAAAACATATAGAGAAGTAAAATTAATTTATTAACTAGATATAAGTCTTTGTTAACTGGTCATCAAAAAACAAAAAAAGGCAAAATGTTTTCATGGAGGTATTAGCCTAAAGCAAGTAGCTACCATCCCTGCGGGTAAGGAAGTAAAGCGAATAACCTTGAAAAGCTGAAATTCAGCCTACTTGGGTGATTCTGTTGTCTCTAAGGGGACACAGGGAAGTTGGTTCTGTTTGTAAAGACAAAGTCTGCTCTCTTCACCCACTGCTACAGAAACAAACGGCTACTCTCAGATTAAAATAATAATAATAATAATTTTAAAAGATCTGAAGTAATGCTGAGAGGAAAGAGAAAATCTCTTCTTTCTCAGCCATTCAGTCTCTCTTTAATGCCCTCATTAGTAGATTATGATAGGGAACCAGTTGACAAATTAGAAATATGTTTTGCAGAGTTCTGGTCCAGTATCACAATGCTGACTAGATAAGTGAAGTTTTGGAGCTGTGAAAAAAAAACACCTTATTACCTGGCACATCAGTAAAAATTATTGAAAATGGCAGGGTGCTTTTTCCCATCCAGATCTAAAATTCAGAGCAAGTTTCTATGTAGTAACTAGATCTATATCTATATATGTACACATCTATACGTCTATCTATCTTAATTTCAAAGCAAAAACATGTAGTTAATATTTTTATATGAATTGGAAATAAAATAATACATTTTTTTCTCAGAATTTCAGTATAATATTGTTGATTTGTATGACAGTATTTACTGACTTTGCCAGTTAATTTTTATGGCAGATACTTTCTTTAAATTGAGTAAACTAAATCTGCAGAACTGAAGTTAATTTTAATATATGTATATACACACACGTTTACAACATTTTCTAAATATATCAGGGTAAAAAAGTTGCCTTTAAGTGAAAGAGTAATAGAATCAATATATACTTGTTAAAAGCTTTTTTTGTTTGTTTCCATAAACTGAGAAAATTAATGAATACAATGACTGGTAATAAATTGTTCTGAAAGTCAGTTGTCTTCCACTGGTTTAATTTTAACAGAATTGAAAGAGGATATAATTGAGTTTGCAGCAGATATATTTGAGACTAGTTTTTGGTCAGATAGGTCACTATGTGAATTTTGGGCTCTAACTTATTATGGCTTTAAAGAATTTTATGACAAAGTTTTTTTTTAAATCCACAAAACCGCAATTTCCATCCAGTTATTATTGTGCAAGAATTCTTAGAACTTATACTTGTCACATGAAAAATTAAGGATCAAAAAATGGACTCTCATGGTGGTGCCAAACTCTGCTTGATCGTCAGTTTTATGTGTCCACTTGTTTAGGCTAGTCTCCTGTTATTCAAAGGCTAATTTGGGTTTTGCTGTGAAAGTGTTTTATAGATGTGTTTAAGGTCTATAATCAGTTAACCTTAAGTATGGGAAATTCTCTAGATAGTCTGGGTGGACCTGATTCAATCAACTAAAAGGCTTTAAGAACAGAGCTGAGGACCTCTCTGAAGAAAAATTGCCCAGGATAGCAGCTTCAGCTCCTGTCTGAGTCCCAGGCTGTCTTTCCTGAGAGCCGGCCTCTCAGAATGGAATTCCCACTTGCCTAGTCAGTCCCCACGATCATGAAACCAATTCCTTGCATTTAATCTCAATATATGTTGTCTGTTGTGCTTGTTTCTCTGGTTGAACACTAACTAACACATCCTGTCTCCTTTGGAAAAAAAAGTGATTTTACCCATGGATATAGAAATTCACTGAAATAAATAGCCACTTTTATCTCATTAAGGATTATTTTCCAGTTAAGAAGTTACCATTATTTCAAAAACATGTAATGTGTTTTTTATTATTATATTTTAATAGTTATAAATATGACTAATAAACAAGACATTTTTACATTTGTTCAAGTTATAGGGAACATTAAAAAATTAAATATAAAAATACTTTATATGTATTTATCTATTAATACAACAGATAAAGAAACAAAGATCATGAAAGCACAACTCGCCAAAAATGAAATTAAATATGAGAATAAACTACATTTTTAACTAAAATTAAAGATGCACAAATCAGTGCAATATATATATAATATTTATATATATTAAATTGATAAAAATATTTCCATTTCTGCAAAGTATGATAGTGAGGTATAAATATAATGGGCCTAGATAGGCTAATGGTATTTAGACATGGATTTCAGTGGCCTAAAAAAACTCTGACCCTGCCAACACCTTGATCTTGGATGTCAGGCCTCCAGAACTGTGAGACAACAGGTTTCTATCGTTTAATTTACCCAGTTTGTGGTACTTTGTGATGGCACCTCTATCAAACTTATAAACCAATGAATGTGAAACGTTTATAATTTTTTGTGGATGGTCAGCTATGTATGGTTTAATCTAATTCCTGATTTTTGTTCAAATAGTAAAAAAAATTAATTACTTATTTATAATACTAATTAAAAACTGTTTATTAAGCTAAAACCATACTATTTTAAATTTCAATACACAAGACACTGAACATAATATATAATACTGCAATATTTCAAATTCAAAATTGTTTACTGATAACCACATTGTCATGGATCAATTCAGAACACCAATAAATGGTCTTCCTATATTTTGTAATTCTTATTACTTGCACACTGAGATGCAGAAGTAATCAGAAAAACAGTAGGCAAATTATGAATGATTGTGGTGTACTTAATCACTGAGTGAGAATAATTTGAATCTTTTGGAGTAAAAAACTGAATACAGCTCTGGAGGAGATCACGGGATATAGTTTAGGAAAAAATGTGAAAAGAATTCCTGTTTCAGGCGTTTGGAAACTAACTGCTTGGAGTCAGGCAAAGGTAAAGTGAATGGTTAATTTCACGCAGTTTGTATAGAGTGCTTACAACTTAAAATCTAAAGTTCACATTTAGTATCAAATATATATAGTCATACTAAAATGCTGATGAGATGATAATAATGCAATCAGTCTGTATTATCATAAAATATTATATCTGTTTAATTTAAAGGGAGGATACCATCCTTAAATGTGAATATGAAGGCATTACAGCTTAAATTAATGAAATAATTATAGATAGATAATTTAGCACCTATATTTGATGAAGAATTGATGAAGTGTTATGTTAAATTACAGGTAAGAATTTAAGAAAATACTTAGCAGTGTATTTGGAGGTAATGAAAATGTGTAAATTTTAATTATATAAAGAAGTAACATTTAACATGAAGTTAAGCTTCTTAGCTATAATATTATACATTATTATAAAAGACAGTTTTTGCTCATATTCCTGTTGATTTGCATAACAACATTTAATTCAAGTTTGGAGGCAAATGAAATCCAAACATCTATCGTATGGCAAAATTTGGTCTTACTGTGATTCCAACCAAACCACAAAGTTTCAAAACAAAAGAGTTTTGAAAATGTCAGGTTCTATTGTAACCTGAACTAAGTTTATTCAAAAGGTGTATGAACTTTGGCCTAAATTTTTTCCAATTTGAGAATGGATTTTATATGGTACATTGCAAATCAAACAACAATCCTTGTTCAAGACTCTCCATTATGCCTTCTTCTCATGAAAGTCTAGCATAGGGTTAAAAATGGAAAAAAAGGGACAAATGTAACAGACATGACCTGTCATCTTCATCTCCAGTAAGTGAAGTAAATGTATTTCTCTTAGGTCAGAGCTCAGATGTCACCATTCATCATACAGTTATAGAGGCTATACCTTAAAGAAGTGCAGAAAATGACTCATGAGATTTCTACTGGCATGAGCATAAAAATAACCTACTCTCTAGACTGGCAAAACAGTTGGGATTTTTAACTTCCACTTCCAACTTTAAAGAGGAATACAAAAGAGTTGAATGCGGAAATTTACATGAATTTAAAAAACCAATATGTTTTTAAAAACATTAATAGTGCCATGAGAAGGAAAACAAAACAAAACAAAACAAAAAAGGCAAAATGATGGCCCTCAAGAATTCCAGTATCTTAAAGCAAATGCAAGTCTGAATGTAAAATAAACATCCATCCTTTTACTCTTCTTTTGTTACAGTAGTAATCTCCTGACACACAGTAAGGAGTATACACTTGTTAAAAGTGGTTATATATTAGGCCTCTCGCTCAACCTCATTACCATTAAATGGCCTTTGCTGATGTTCCATTTTAAAAAACAAAATAGTAGTTAATTAAGGCAGCAGATTCAAGACACCCCTGTTTTGTCTCCATGATGCCTCTTTTAATTAGTGAGACATTAAATTTACCATTGTGTACCCATTTTACTTCAAAATTACTCTGAATGTTATTTTAAAAATTTTTTTGATTATTTGCCCATGCATTTGTTCAATTTTTTTAGCCTTTGAAGACCATAACAATTCTCTACCTTTTGTTAAGAAATACTATTTACACATACTATTATATAAGAAATTAATTTTTTTTTTGTTTTACATTCTTCTCTCAAAAGTGAGATACAGAATCTTATTTTGAATTATATTAAATGATATTGAGAATTTTCTTTGGGGAGTGTAGAGTATGCAAAAGCAATTTATTGCAAAATCTTGTGTTAATACAAACACATATTCATACAATCACAAGTGATCTGGTTAAAATTAGCATATAATGATTATATCATGTCTTATGATACATAGCTTTCCTATAGTTAATGATGAAATCATAAGGCTAAGAAGAAACATTTTATGGAGAAATCAGTCATCCTTAATCCAGTGTGTTTTTATATCTTCTAGTTTGTAGTCTAATATACCTACAAAAAGCATCTCACTAGCTTCACTCCCATTATTGTAATAACAATAATAATCTATATGTGTATGAATTATTATTATCAGACCATTAATCATACCTAAAGGTTTTATTTAATTCTTATAATAAACATGTTATAAGTGTTGTTATTTCCCTTTTTAAGGGGAGAACTGAAACATAAGGTAGTTAATTAATGGCCCCTTCTATGCCCTCCTCCTTCTATGACATTTTTTAATTCATGCATTCATCATTTGTTCAACAAAAATTGCTGAAGTATTTAGTATCTGCCAACCATTATTCTAAGTGTTTGGCATTTACGTCTGAATCATGTAGGTGTTCTTTCTGAAATGAAAAGGAGGAGAATGTGCTTGATTAAATGAAAAAGATCCTTGGTATTATAGTGTATTAAATAGTTCTTCAAAGATTTTCTAACTAGTACTTTTAATTCTCAATTATTCACAAGTGTTATGAAAATTAATGTATAGAAAATGCTTAGATTAGATTATGTAGTATTTTTATTTTATTTTATTTTTTTAAGTAAATTTATTTATTTCTGGCTGTGTTGGGTCTTCCTTGTTGCATGCAGGCTTTCTCTAGTTGCGGTGAGTGGGGGCTACTCTTTGTTGTGGTGCATGGGCTTCTCATTGCAGTGGCTTCTTTTGTTGCAGAGCAAAGGCTCTAGGTGCCTGGGCTTCAGTAGTTGTGGTGTACGAGCTCAGTAGTTGTGGTTCGCGGCCTCTAAAGCTCATGCTCAGTAGCTGTGGCACACGGGTTTAGTTGCTCCATGGCATGTGGGATCTTCCTGGACCAGGGATCGAACCTGTGTCCCCTGCATTGGCAGGAGGATTCTTATCCATTGCGCCACCAGGGAAGTCCCATATAGTAGTTTTATACTCATATTTAATTTGCATAGTACTCATGAAGCAACTGAGGGAAAGTAAGAGTGAAGAGCAGAGGCTCTGTAGTCAAACCTTCTGGGTTGGAATCTCAGTCATTCTTTCAGTGATTTTGGATTCTGAGTCATCCCCAAAAGAGACATTCTCCTTCTGTATTCCCTAATATATTAAATAAGGCCTTCTTTATCCAGTTACTCAAGCTACATTGAACGTTTTCAGCCAACTTTTATCTCTCAGTCCTCCGTTAGGCAGTCAGTCATCAAGTCTGGCCAATACTACTTTCTTTATTTCTCTTAAATAGAATCTCTACTTTATTTTCTCATGGCCATTGACTTAATATAGATCCTTGACACTTTTAATTGGGCAGTTTATTTAAATTAACCAATCAATAAACATTTATTTAACATCAACTAAAAAACGTAATCTCTAGGATTATATGGGAAAGGAAGAAATTGAAGCTACCATTTCTACTCTCTTGGAACTTAACATAAAGTTGGAGAAACTTGATACAAATGTTTGAAGTTGCAAGTAATACTGTTTTAAAAATAATCTTCAATGTATTGCTGCATTAGATTTCACAAGACATGTATGAATAATTGACAAATAGACAACACAGACCATAATTAACACAGGAGTCTTGAAAATCAGAGATAACCATTGATTAAAGAATTTTAGGAGGGCTTACAAGTTAGTAGAGATCCGGTTTAGTTATATTTTGATCAGCCGAGAAAGGTGAGCATGTTATTACTAATTGTAGAACTAAGTGAATAAAGTAGCATTGTTTGATATATTTAAAATTTACATCTTTTTGAGATCCTCTTCCTTCAACCCTAGGCAATGAGGGCTTCATTTCTTTGGCTTTGGTATTTTTTGTGTCCTCTGAAGCAGTTTCCAGGAAATACCCACAGTTTTGGCAGCTGGCATGATGTATAGCCTTCAAAGTCTAACTTAAATCATTGTACAGGATAATGGACTGTACCAGAAGTTATTTGAAATCATCTATCTGTTTGTCCTCTGTGTAAACATATGTTTCAAATAACTGAGTTTAATAAGATTTGAAATATATGTTTTATGCACCTGATAAGTTAATTAAATAAAACTTGAAACTAAAAAATATATATATATTCTGATGGTGGAGAACAGAATACTAGACTGTCTTGATTGCTAATTAGTTCTGTGACTGAGTGAAACCGGGGAACCAGCTCACAAGTGTTATCTCACGGAGATCTTTCCTATCACTTCCAAGGCACTGTTGGCTATTCCCTGTTACATGCTACACTATACCTTGAATATACCTAGTTTTCAGTCTTGACACCAAATAGTATATATTTGTTGATATGCCTACCTTCCCAATTTAAAAAACAGGTGTGTAAAGTCAGCAGCACGTTTGTATTGTTTTCTTTCCGTTTTATTGAGATATAATTGACATACAGTGCTGTATAAGTTTAAGGTGTACAGCATAATGATTCAACTTTCAAAAATCATGAAATGATTCTCACAGTAAGTTTAGTGTACATCCATGATCTCATATAGATACAAAATAATGGAAAAATTCGTTTCCTTGTGATGAGAAAAACTCTTAGGATTTACTCTTAACAACTTTCATATATAACATTCAGCAGTGTTAATTATATTTTTCATGCTGTACATTACATCCCTAGCTATATATAAGATAAATAACTTATATTTATCTTATAACTAGAAGTTTGTACCTTTTGACTACCTGTTGGTTTTGGTTTTAATTTAGCACCAGGTAGCATGCATTAGTAATCACTCAGTAAGAGACTTTGACCACATAACTTTACATTGTTCATCACTCATATTTGCTTTATCTAGATGACAATATAGAAAAAAAATTGCCTTTCTTTTTTTTTACTGGACTGATTTTTTTTTTTTACTGAACTGAATTGATGTGTGTGTATTTACTAGATATAGCTCTATTTTGAGTAATAGCTATACTAAGTTGGTTTCAACTAATAACTGTTTTCCATGTCCTATAGGCATTTTGATTGATTTTTACAATACTTGGGTTCTTCAAATTTGCCTGAGCACAATTCTTTCTCTACACACATCAAAGAACACACACTGTATTTCATTATCTCTGTTGATCATTTTTTAACTTCTAATCTTCACGGAAGGGTTCCAATCACTTCCCTGTCTCCTTAAGCCTCTTACTTTTGTTAGTTCAACCCCCCTTTCCTCATTTTGCTTTTGAAACCAAAATACTCCAAATGCTAAATTTGAAGATGGGGAAACATATATGATTTTTTTCTCTTTCTATTGCCTCTAGTCTTCACTAATGCTTCTGCCTGAATAAGGTCTTTGGCAGTCTAGAAATTTTATACTCCCAAATCTTGTAGGCAATTTACGATAAACATAGCAAACATTAATGTCCATAAAAAATTTGAAGTACTTGCTGATTTAAGTGCTAATTTCAGAAAGCTGGTTTCAAACCTCGCGATACCTCAAATACTCTTAAAGGCATAGAGAAAGTGAAAATAATTCTGCTGCCTCAAAAGGAGAAAATATGGCATTGTGTGGTAAAGATTCTTTTTAACCTTGTTTTGAAATAATTTCAGATTTACAGGAACGTTACAAAAATAATAAAAATAATTCTCATTAACCCTTCACCCAGATTCCCCAAAGATAAACATTTCACCAAGTGACACTTGTTATATTATTCTCTTTCTCTCTATATTTTTTCTGAACCCCTTTGCAAATAAGTTGCTGAAATAATACAATTTACCCTTAAATAATTAAATATATATTTCCTAAAAGCAGACATTATTAATAACTTTAGTACAATTATCAAAATAAGGACATTAACATTCCCACAATACTATTATCTAGACATCTACAGATTTAGCCAAAAGTTTTCACTTGAACCCTAAATGTTCTTTATACAAAATCAAGCAAAGAGAAGTTTGCTTTGTTTTGTTTTTTCTGACCCAGTATTAACACGGTGCATTGAGTTGTCTCTTTCATTTCCTTTAAGATAAGGTGTTTAGCAGTCTATCTTTGTTTTTCCTCAACCTGACATTTTTTGAGGAGCCCAGGCCAATTATTTTGTAGACTGTTCCTCAAAATGGGTTTGTCTAATATTATCTCATGATTACAATCAAGTATGCATTTTTGCAGGATCATAACAGAAGTGATATTGTGCTTTCAGTGCATACCATCAGGAGGTAAATAATGTCTGTTGGTTCTGTTACTGGTGATATTAACTTGGGTTACTTGGTTAAGATGGTGTCTACCAGATGTGTCTAATGTAAAGTTAAGGGTTTTTACTTTGTATTTATTAACTAACCATGTTGTGGAGATAATGGATTCCTGTTTCTCTTCAAACTTCCACCCACTAGTTTTAGCATCCATTGATGATCCTTGTCTGCGACTGTCAACAACTTACTACAGTGATTGCCAAACAGTGATTTTCTAATTCTGTCATTTATTTTACATTTAATAGTTATAAGCCTAACAAAGAAAGAGCTTTCTCTCTTCACATATTTATGTATTGATATATTTATATCTGCATAGACTCATGGGTTCTCATTTTAGTCTAAAGGTTATAATTACTTTTTGTCATTATTTGTCTTAATTATCAATGTGTAATGGAAGACCCTATCAAAGAGGTTATTTGTCCTATTAGTATGTCCAACCATTTTTTAACATTTCTTTACTGTCACAAAAATACATTCCAGTCTTGCACTTTCCTTGCCTAAGCCAGAAGAAACCATTTATGAAAGAAGCCTTAGTTCCTTTTAGTGAAAATATATATTTAGAACTATGATCTGAATGCTAGGTATCCCTATTTCTTTTATTGGGACAGTGCTTCTATTACCTCTCAGTCTGCAGAGCTAGAAAATACATGCACAATAAATACACAAAAAAAATACATATATATACATCTATATTTATTCATTTATCTATCATTCTGTTTAAAATAGATATTACATAAAATTAACAAATTTATTGAAATATACAACAAACTGAAGCTGTGAGAAGAAGAAATTGAAAAGCTGGGTAGTTCCAAATCTATTAAAGAATATGTATTTATTATAAAAAATTTTCTATAAGAGAACTCTAGATACAAATAGCATTCTTGGTGAAAGCTTCTTAAAATGTAAAGAAAATAACTCAACTTAATCTTAAACTCTTTCAAACATAAAAGAATGGGACATTTTCCAATTTGCATTTTGAGGCCAGAATAACCTTTATTCTATACTATAAAAGACCTTACAAAAAAAGATCAAGAATGCCGATAAACTTAAATAGTAATAAATTAAAAAAAAGAAAAGTTAAAATTTTGTACATAAGTATATTATCAAGTTTTATATATATTATATGTATATAATATATATATATTATATATATATAAAAACTCAGAGTTCTCAAGAAGCACAAAATTACATGTAAAATCTATGCTCATGGCTATTTTTTATGGAAATTCTAATTGGATTTTAACTAACATGCTTGTTTTATTTATACAGCTCTGTTCCTTCAGTATTGTTTGTCTTTCTGATTTTATTCCTTAAATAATTAAAATATATTTTATTTTCAAAATGTTCTATTTTTTCAGTATTTTGTGTGTCAATTAAATTTTTTGTTAAATTTGTTGATTCTCCCTCAAAGTAATGCTTTTGTTGGACGTCTACTGTTGTATTTCCTCTCTGTTGAAGTCCAGTGTGCTCTGGACTCTGAAGATGTTGCTAGGTAACAGTTTTGAATTCATTAGTACTTCTCTGGTTTCAGAATCTTTTTTTGTTTCTGGAACTTGGGAATTTCTCCTTTTGTCTATTGAGATCTGTTTTCTTCTATCTATCTACCTATCTACCTACCTACCTATCTATCCATCCATCCATCTATCAATAGATAGCCTCAGTATTTCTAAATAATTGTATTGGAAAGGGACTCATCTTTACCATCCCAGCATACAATTTTGCATTTCCAATTTTGAAATTATAATTAGAATTTTAGAACCCATAAATTCTAGATACTATTCTAAGCACATTGTTCCTACTGATTTAATGTGACAAAGTCCTACTTATGAGATACTTACCAATATTATCTCATATTTTAAAAAATTTCCTCCTTTGCTCAATAAGAAATCTGAAGCAAAGAGGGGTTTGATAACTTGTCCCATATGACATTGTGTATTAGAAGCAGAGACACAATTTTGGACTTACATATTCAGATTATAGAGTTTATACCATTAATATACCATACATGTTTTCTAATATTTTTTAACTTTCTTCCGTTCAATTAGATTAACTGATTCTTATGGATAGGATTTTAATTGGAAATTTAAAATACACGTTACGTTTAAAAGAACTGAAATTTGAAATTTTCATTTTGTCTTCTCGGATTTCTGGGAAGTAGTTGGTGATAGATTTGGAATATTTTTCTTGTTTATGTAAAGTAGTATGATTATCACCATCTTGGTGCTACAAAGTTCAGATTTTGTTGCCAAATAATTCTATTTGTTATTTTCCCCAATTTGCAAATGAACAAAAATTTATTTCATCTTCTTTCTTACAATGACACCTATTTCCTCCTTCACTGGACAGCTCTGACCACTATCTCTCACACAAGTAAGACTGTCTTATATCTGTTGATATTTTTTTAAATGTCTGAAGAGGAAAGCCTATACTTAGCACTTTCTCATATATGTCTACCTTAAATACTTTTTAAGTGTGAATTCTGAAAGTAAATTCAAACAATATATTGAGTTTGTTATACAGTCATACATACCTAAGTTGCTGAGAATGACTTTATCAACAGGAACAGGTTAATAAAACATTTCAGAACATGTCCACAGAGGAAAGACATGCTTAAAAACAGCAACAAACACAAACTTATCCAGCATTTAAAAAGGTTATTGATCAACTATTTATTTTCCATCTATTCATTCATTTGCTAATTCATTTATATATAAACTACTACCTACTACTACATGCCAGGGAATATTTTAAGCAGTAGGGATACAATGATGATCAAGAACCATAGAACATAGAATCTGGGCACACATGTTGCAAACATTTCTAGGAAGAAAACCAAATAAATGAAAAGTATATTTATAAATGATCACTACTGGAAGAAAATTCTCCATGGATTTCTTGGCTTTGTGTACAGGTCAAGTCTGAGCAGAAGATAACTTGGAAGAGCAATCAGCCTTGGAAGCTAGAGGGAGTGTTTCCCTCTGGAGAGATTTAGAGATATACTTTCATGGAGATGTCCATGGTAGTAAAAAATAAAGCTCTCTCTGTCTTCCTCCCCGAGACATTTGCTTATATTCCAGAATAGTAAATCTAGAGGGCTTTTCCTCTCCCTCAAGAATATATGTATATATCCCTGTATGTGTTTGTGTGTGTGTATCTGTATCTGTAACATTCTGGCTGGCTAACTAGTTAGCAAGTAGGTTAAAAACTCAGTTCTTTATGGTTGCTGATTTAATGATCATATGTACTAGATAGAAATGATATAGGGTAAGATAAAGGAAATATATGGCTATTTGGGTGGGGATGGACATATTTAAAGGAGGTAAGAATACAGAAATACTGAGTGGGTTCAATTCCTTGGAAGTTTTTTTTTTTTTTCTCCTGTGAAAAGGTGTAAAGAGAGAAGTTGAGTGATATATAAGTTCAAGTGAATTCCTTCACATATTACTTTTTTTCAAGTTAGGGTTGTTAAAGAGGAGAAGGGACAGTCATTGGGTGGTAATCTTTGACCGTTAAAAATCTTCTGGCTGTTAAAGGAGATGTAATTCTATATGGTGGAAAAACACTGAACAATATGTCCAGAGTCCTAAACTTAGTCCTGGATCTTCTACTCATTAGCAGTGTTACCTTGGACTAATTATGACCTATCTAATACTCAATTTCTTCATCTGTGACATCAGAAAATATTTTATACCTCCATAGATACTTGTGGTAAGACTAAAATGTGTTTAATGATGAAAACACATTTTCAAAACCAGTAGAACCTATATAAATATAAAGAGTTATTTCACCAGTTTATGCAAAAACAAAAGAAAAAATAAAACTACATGATATAATTAATAATGCATCAAATAAAACCATAATATGCAATAGAATGCCCTTATTGAAGGTTTTTTGTTTGTTTGTTTTTTGCGGTACACAGGCCTCTCACTGTTGTGGCCTCTCCCATTGCGGAGCACAGGCTCCGGACGCGCAGGCTCAGCAGCCATGGCTCACGGGCCCAGCCGCTCCACGGCATGTGGGATCTTCCCAGACCGGGGCATGAGCCCGTGTCCCCTGCATCAGCAGATGGACTCTCAACCACTGCACCACCAGGGAAGCCCGCTTACTGAAGTTTTTAAAATAGAATTCATTATTTTATTTTAATATAGAAAAACGCAAAAAATTATATAAGAATAAGAGGCAATGCTATCGGCTCTTAGCCCGTCTTCATTGTTTCTCCATGTTGGTGTATCTCCATGTTTGTCCAAGAAATTGGACAAAATACTGATTTAGCAACTATAATCTCTCTTAGATATGAAACATCAGAGATTCATAGTAGTTAAAATAGTTGAGAAAAATGTAATGAATTGTGTTATTATATTTTTATACTAGGATAGAAAGGGTAGTATTATTTTGATATTCAAGCAAACAGCTTTCTAGGCTAAAAGTGTGCTTTATGAAAACCTGATGTTATATTTTGCCTAAGTTTTTAAATGGCTTGCAATCCCTTTAAAGTGAATAAATTGCAAAACATTTTAGAGAAAATGATATGAAGTACTTTTGGTAAAGCTGACTCTAACAAAAATAAATGACGACAACAATCCATAGATTTGGAAATGTCTAAATATTTAACTACGTCTTTCAATATTGCTTAGTATTTTCTAGATGTAGGCATCATCTAGAAAATTGTAGCAACCAAGAGCTTCTCGAATTTCGTTGTGGGGTTATTGGTTCTTGAGCATATAAAATTCAATCACATATGTTAATGAGAAGTTCCCAAACAAAAAGTAAAGAGAAAATATTTTTCTCTCTTTTTCCAGTTTCAGATTACTGTCCTTTCCCATTTAATTCTGGACATAGAGCACTGGTTTGGGATGAGTGGGAAAGGAGATTTTTCATATTTCCAAACTCTTTGGACATATTTTGTTTCGTATCCATACAGAAAAAGGGCACAAATGTTCTTCCTCCATGAATTTATTCAAATGTCACCATTCTTTTCTTACTAATTTATAAAATCTTATTATTTTACAGTTTTTAAAGATGTGGGGTTAAGCCATACATTTTGCATATCTGTGAGGACAATATGTCAACTCGCCTTTGGCATTGCTTTTCTCTCTCTTGCTATCAGTCTGCCCCCCCACTTTACTCTTTCTAAGATTTCTAAGATTTCTCCATAGTAGTGATAATAGCTGCAAAGTTTTCCCTTCAGAGACTCTATATTCAACACCCTTCCCACTGCTCATTGAACAAGAAAAAGGGAAAAGTAAAGGACCTATTACAAGAAGAGATTTTAGGCCTCTAATGTAAGTCATGCAGTTGTGTATTTTTTTAAAATACTTTGAAATCATTGATTGAATTGTTATAGTTCTAATCATGTATATGACAGAATATTTTGTTTCATTCTTCTACACAAAAATTAGGTAGCCCAAGTTAAACCTCAGGTTTTTACTCTGTCAGAATTTTCAGAATCTATTACGTCTATATTCACTGGTTTAAGGATAATACATTGGTCTCTATGGCCTGCTAGTCATCAAATTGTTCTTTTTTTATTTCTGTCACACTTCTTCTGAGATACTAGATATTATATATTTGATTAAATACAGTTTTGGAGAAATAGAATATCTATTTGATGGAACTAAGAGACTGCTGTTAAATGTTTTCTCTCAAATAGCTACTCTAACTTATTTACTTAGTACTCAAAATTTTATACATGGAATACAACAGAATTTATTTAGGGTCAAGTTTGTGATTATAAAAAAACAAACAACTTTTCCCAGTTGAAGGATATTAAGTGTCTAACATAAACATGGAAAGTTTACATCTTTTATCTGCCATTAATTTTAGTTCTGGTATAAATGGAAGTATGTTTTCTTTTTAATTCATGAATGTACTTGGCAAGGAAGGAGTTAAAGTGTCTGACCTGAGATCCATTTATTCACTTTACCAGCATACAACCCCAGGGGAAAAAAAAAAAAAAGACGGCAGGTGACCTGGCCTAATCTCCTTGTCAACTGGACCTCTGGGTAAATAGACTAATGATATTTACTAGGAGGAAGAGGCCTTATCTATAGAACCCCTTGGCAGAATGTCCCTGGCTGAAGGATTACTTATAGTAAATAAAACTGCAATCACCAGATTTATGAGGAATCGTTCCTGGAGAATATCATCTAAGCCATACAACTCTGTGGGAATAAAATAGAGATGTTATTTAACTTAAATGTCTCCTGCTATGTTAGGTAAAGCCACAAAAACTCCTTTGGAAACCTCATCTATTATTCTGGGTGAAAGAGTGTGTCTAATACTGGAAGAAAGTATCTAGTTGCGTTGCCAGATTTAGCAAATACAAATAGAGATGCCCAGTTAAATTTGAATTGGAGAAAAACAGTGAAATCTGTGTGTTTGAAAGTATGTCCCATGCAGTATTTGGGAGTTATTTATACTAAAAAATGTGTTTGTGTCTCTGCAACTTAAAACATGGGATGCCCAGTTTAATTTAATTTGTAACCCCATTCTGGTGAAACAGTTGGGATGTCTCAGGCATTTAATGTTTATCGTCTTCTTTGTCTTTGTTCCTGAATTACCTACACATTTTTGAAATCATTAGTAAGTTTAATTCTGGGTGACATCTCTGATTCATGTCTTATTTGACAATTTGATCCTGTGTATAAGCAGAGCAGAATATATATACAGATACATATAAATCAGTTTTACTCAGTGCATCACTACTATTTTAAATTTGCTAACGTAATTGTTCATGAACCACTAACACATTGCTCTGCTTACATATCAACCAGGAGCCATACTTGTGCTTATGTTCCTGCTACACATATTTACAAAACTTGCATCCATATCGACTCACACATTATTTTCACTTATGGAAAAAAAAATATGTCCACATAGAAAAAAAATATCTAACACTTAGAGAAAATATGAATGCCTATTTCTTCACTGTCACACTGGAATATTATTATTCTTATTATTTTTAACATCTTTATTGGAGTATAATTGCTTAACAATGGTGTGTTAGTTTCTGCTTTATAATAAAGTGAATCACCTATGCATAAACATATATCCCCATATCTCCTCCATCTTGCATCTCCCTCCCACCCTCCCTATCCACCCCTCCTAAGTGGTCACAAAGCATCCAGCTGATCTCCCTGTGCTATGTGGCTGCATCACACTAGCTATCTGTTTTACATTTGGTAGTGTATATAAGTCCATGCCACTCTCTCACTTCATCCCAGCTTACCATTCCCCCCTGCCAGTGTCCTCAAGTCCATTATCTATGTCTGCGTCTTTATTCCTGTCCTGCCCCGAGGTTCTTCATAACCATTTTTTTTCTTAGATTGCGTATATATGTGTTAGCATATGGTATTTGTTTTTCTCTTTCTGACTTACTTCACTCTGTATGGCAGTCTCTAGGTCCATCCATGTCTCTACAAATGACTCAATTTCGTTCCTTTTTATGGCTGAGTAATACTCCATTGTATATATGTACCACATCTTCTTTATCCATTCATCTGTCGATGGGCATTTAGGTTGCTTTCATGACCTGGCTATTGTAAGTAGTGCTGCAATGAACATTGGGGTGCATGTGTCCTTTTGAATTATGGTTTTCTCTGGGTATATGCCCAGTAGAGGGATTGCTGGGTCATATGGTAATTCTACTTTAAGTTTTTTAAGGAACCTCCATCCTGTTCTGCATAGTGGCTGTATCAATTTACATTCCCACCAAGAGTGCAAGATGATTCCCTTTTCTCCACATGCTCTCCAGCATTTGTTGTTTGTAGATTTTCTGATGATGCCTATTCTAAGTGGTGTGAGGTGACACCTCATTGTAGTTTTGATTTGCATTTCTCTAATAATTAGTGATGTTGAGCAACTTTTTGTGTGCTTCTTGGCCATCTGTATGTCTTCTTTGGAGAAATGTCTATTTATGTCTTCTGCCCATTCTTGGATTGGGTTGTTTGTTGTTTTAATATTGAGCTGTATGAGCTGTTTATATATTTTGGAGATTAATCCTTTGTCTGTTGATTCATTTTCAAATATTTTCTTCCTTTCAGAGGGCTGTCTTTTCGTCTTGTTTGGAGTTTCCTTTGCTGTGCAAAAGCTTTTAAGTTTCCTTAGGTCCCATTTGTTTATTTTTGTTTTTATTTCCATTACCCTAGGAGGTGGATCAAAAAATATCCTGTGATTTATGTCAAAGAGTGTTCTTCCTATATTTTCCCCTAAGAGTTTTATAGTGTCCGGTCTTAGATTTAGTTCTTTAATCCATTTTGAGTTTATTTTTGTGTATGGTGTTAGGGAGTGTTCTAATTTCATACTTTTACATGTACCTGTCCAGTTTTCCCAGCACCACTTGTTGAAGAGACTGACTTTCTCCATTGTATATCCTTGCCTCCTTTGTTATAGATTAGTTGACCTTAGGTGCGTGGGTTTATCTCTGGGCTTTCTATCCTGTTCCATTGATATATATTTCTGTGTTTGTGCCAGTACCATATTGTCTTGATTACGGTAGCTGTGTAATATAGTCTGAAGTCAGGGAGTCTTATTCCTCCAGCTCTGTTTTTTCCCCTCAAGACTGCCTTGTCTATTTGGGGTCTTTTGTGTCTCCATACAAATTTTAAGATTTTTTGTTCTAGTTCTGTAAAAAATGCCATTGGTAATTTGATGGGGATTGCATTGAATCTGTAGATTGCTTTCGGTAGTATAGTCATTTTCACAATTTTGTTTCTTCCAATCCAAGAACATGGTATATCTCTCCATCTGTTGGTATCATCTTTAATTTCTTTCAGAAGTCTCATAGTTCTCTGCATACAAATCTTCTGTCTCCTTAGGTAGGTTTATTCCTAGGTATTTGATTCTTTTTGTTGCAGTGGTAAATGAGAGTGTTTCCTTAATTCCTCTTTCAGATTTTTCATCATTAGTGTATAGGAATGCAAGAGATTTCTGTGCATTAATTTTGTATCCTGCTACTTTAACAAATTCATTGATTAGCTCTAGTAGTTCTCTGGTAGAGTCCTTAGGATTTTCTATGCGTAGTATCATGTCATCTGAAAACAGTGATAGCATTACTTCTTCTTTTCCAATTTGGATTCTTTATTTCTTTTTCTTCTCTGATTGCTGTGGCTAACACTTCCAAACCTATGTTGAATAATAGTGGTGAGAGTGGGCAACCTTGTCTTGTTCCTGATCTTAGTGGAAATGGTTTCAGTTTTTCACCACTGAGAATGATGTTGGCTGTGAGTTTGTCATATATGGCCTTTATTATGTTGAGGTAAATTCCCTTTGTGTCTACTTTCTGGAGGGTTTTTATCATAAATCATTGTTGAATTTTGTCAAAAGCTTTTTCTGCATCTGTTGAGATGATCATATGGTTTTTATCCTTCAGTTTGTTAATATGGTTTATCACATTGATTGATTTGCATATATTGAAGAATCCTTGCATTCCTGGGATAAACCCTACTTGATCCTGGTGTATGATCCTTTAAATGTGCTGTTGAATTCTGTTTGCTAGTATTCTGTTGAGGATTTTTGCATCTACGTTCATCAGTGATATTGGCCTGTAGTTTGCTTTCTTTGTGGCATCTTTGTCTGCTTTTGGTGTCAGGGTGATGGTGGCCTCGTAAAATGAGTTTGGGAATGTTCTTCCCTCTGCTATATTTTGGAAGAGTTTGAGAGGATAAGTGTTAGCTCTTCTCTAAATGTTTCATAGAATTTGCCTGTGAATCCATCTGGTCCTGGGCTTTTGTTTGTTGGAAGATTTTTAATCTCAGTCTCAATTTCAGTGCTTGTGATTGGTCTGTTTACATTTTCTCTTTCTTCCTGGTTCAGTCTTGGAAGGTTGTGCATTTCTAAGAATTTCTCCATTTCTTCCAGGTTGTCCATCTTATTGACATATAGCTGCTTGTAGTAATTTTTCATGATCCTTTGTATTTCTGCTGTGTTAATTGTTACTTTGCCTTTTGCATTTCTAATTCTATTGATATGAGTCTTCTCCCTTTTTTTCTTGATGAGTCTGGCTAATGGTTTACCAATTTTGTTTACCTTCTCAAAGAACAAGCTTTTAGTTTTATTGATCTTTCCTATTGTTTCCTTCATTTCTTTTTCACTTATTTCTGATCTGATCTTTATGATTTCGATTTCTTTCCTTCTGCTAACTTTGGGTTTTTTTTCTTCTTTCTCTAATTGCTTTAGGTTTAAGGTTAGGGTTTTTTTTTGAGATGTTTCTTGTTTCTTGAGGTAGGATTGTATTGCTCTGAACTTTCCTCTTAGAACTGCTTTTGCTGCATCCCATAGGTTTTGGGTCATCGTGTTTTCATTGTCATTTGTTTCTAGGTATATTCTGGTTTCCTCTTCGATTTCTTCAGTGATCTCTTGGTTATTAAGTAGTGTATTGTTTAGCCTCCACGTGTTTGTATTTTTTACAGTTCTTTTTTCCTGTATTTGATATGTAGTCTCGTAGCATTGTGCTCAGTAAAGATACCTGATATGATTTCAATTTTCTTAAATTTACCAAGGCTTGATTTGTGACCCCAAGATATGATCTATCCTGGAGAATGTTCCATGAGCACTTGAGAAGAAAGTGTATTCTGTTGTTTTTGGATGGAACATCCTATAAATATCAATTAAGTCCTTCTTCTTTAACGTATCATTTAAAGCTTGTGTTTCCTTATTTATTTTCATTTTGGGTGATCTGTTCATTGGTGAAAGTGGGGTGTTAAAGTCCCCCACTATGATTCTGTTACTGTTGATTTCCCCTTTTATGGCTGATAATATTTGCCTTATGTATTGAGGCACTCCTATGTTGGGTGCACAAACATTTACAATTGTTTTATCTTCTTCTTGGATTGATCCCTTGATCATTATGTAGTGTCCCTCTTTGTCTCTTGTAATAGTCTTTATTTTAATGTATATTTTGTCTGATATGAGAATTGCAACTCCAGCTTTCTTTTGATTTCCATTTGCATGGAATATCTTTTTCCATCCCCTCACTTTCAGTCTGTATATGTCCCTAGGTCTGAAGTGGGTCTGTTGTAGACAGCATATATAAGGGTCTTGGTTTTATATCCATTCAGCCAGTCTATGTCTTTTGGTTGGAGCATTTAATCCATTTACATTTAAGGTAATTATCGATATGTATGTACCTATTCCCATTTTCTTAATTGTTTTGGGTTTGTTATTGTAAGTCTTTTCCTTGTCTTATGTTTCCTGCATAGAGTAGTTCCTTTAGCATTTGTTGTAAAGCTGGTTTGGTGGTGCTGAATTCTCTTAGCTTTTGCTTGTCTGTAAAGGTTTTAATTTCTCCATCAAATCTGAATGAGATCCTTGCTGGGTAGAGTAATCTTGGTTGTAGGTTTTTCCCTTTCATCACTTTAAATATGTCCTGCCACTCCCTTCTGGCTTTCAAAGTTTCTGCTGAACGATCAGCTGTTAACCTTATGGGGATTCTCTTGTATGTTATTTATTGTTTTTCCCTTGTTGCCTTTAATATTTTTTCTTTGTATTGAATTTTTGTTAGTTTAATTAATATGTGTCTTGGCGTGTTTCTCCTTGGATATTTCCTGTAAGGGACTCTCTCTGCTTCCTGGACTTGATTAACTATTTCCTTTCTCATATCAGGGAAGTTTTCAACTATACTCTCTTCAAATATTTTCTCAGTCCTTTTCTTCTTCTACTTTTCTTCTGCAACCCCTGTCATTTGAATGTTGATGTGTTTAATATTGTCCCAGAAGTCTCTGAGACTGTCCTCAATTCTCTTCATTCTTTTTTCTTTATTCTGCTCTGCAGTAGTTATTTCCACTCTTTTATCTTCCAGGTCACTTATCCATTCTTCTGCCTTAGTTATTCTGTTATTGATTCCTTCTAGAGAATTTTCAGTTTCATTTATTGTGTTGTTCATCATTGTTTGTTTACTCTTTGTTCTTCTAGGTCCTTGTTAAACTTTTATTGTTTTTTCTCCATTCTATTTCCAAGATTTTGGATCATCTTTACTATCATTATCCTGAATTATTTTTCTGGTAGACTGCATATTTCCACTTCATTTGTTTGGTCTGGTGGGTTTTTACCTTCCTCCTTCATCTGCTCTGTGTTTCTCTGTCTTCTCATTTTGCTTAAGTTACTGTTTTGGGGGTCTCCTTTTTGTTGGCTGCATGTTCGTAGTTCCTGTTTTTTCTGGTTTCTGCCCTCAGTGGCGAAGGTTGGTTCAGTGGGTTGTGTAGGCTTCCTGGTGGAGGGGACTAGTGCCTGTGTTCTGGTGGATGAGGCTGGATCTTGTCTTTCAGGTGGGCAGGACTGAGTCCAGTGGTGTGTTTTGGAGTGTCTGTGAACTTATTATGATTTTAGGCAGCCTCTCTGCTAATGAGTGGGGTTGTGTTCCTGTCTTGCTAGTTGTTTGACATAGGGTATTGAGCACTGCAGCTTGCTGGTTGTTGAGTGAAGCTGGATGTTATCATTGAGATGGAGATCTCTGGGATAGCTTTCACCATTTGATATTACATGGAGCTGGGTGATCTGTAGTGGACCAGTGTCCTGAGCTCGGCTTTCCCACCTCAGAGGCACAGGCCTGACACCTGGTTAGAGCACCAAGACCCTGTCAGCCACACGCCTCAGAAAAAAAATAAAATAAAGTTATTAAAATAAAAAATAATTATTAAAAATTAAAAAGTAATAAAAAAGGAAAAAAAAGGAATGAAAAGAGATAGCAACCAAACCAAAAAATAAATCCACCAATGATAACAAGCGCTAAAAACTATACTAAAATTCTATACAGGTCACCCTTAAGGCTGACCTGTATAGAATTCTTCAACCAGTTCACTTGCCCTCTGGATTTAGATTGCTCTCATCAAATGCTGGAAGGAGCCAAGAAAGAAACCCTTTGCACTACCAGTGGCAGTAGGTCACGACATTATTCTTACGTGTATTAGAGTTAGTTCAGCACAGAACTGCCATTATATAAGATGATTTAGAAAAGATTTTAACTTCTTTAATGTCATATAATTAACTGATTGATTTATACCGTATTCTTTTCCAGAAGATATCAGATTTTGGACTTAAGAAATATTAAAAAATTTCAAAATGATACAATATAAAAGAGGTGTATGAACGAAAAGATAAAAATTAGAGTGAGGGAAAGTGATGTGAGTTTTGGGATAAAGATAAAGTACATATCATGATGATCTTCACCTATACAATTTTGGGGAGTCACAAATTTGTGTAAAAAAAATCTTGAAGAGGAAAATTGTATCCATTACAATTCATTGTGTCTAAATATTCCTTGAAGAAATTCAACTGCTCATAGGGCAAGAAATTAATAGAAAAATTTTCTCTAAAACCTTCATTAAAATCTGTAATGTTAGATAACACATTTAACAAATCATTTTATATAAGTACAAGTTTAATAATGCTTTTGTTTTATTAGGGTTTTATTTTGTTTTGCTTTTGTGTTAGGTGCTTTTTTGTGTTTGTTTATAACAATAGTACTGATATAAGTTGGACAATTTATATACAAGTGCAATTCCTTTGTTAAGTACAAACATTTTGGAAGAAAGACTGAAGGTGAAAGAAGGAAGTGTAATAGAATGCAATGATGTCACCCAGGGGAATATTTTAGAATAGGCGAACTGAATTTAACTGGATTTTAGGTAACTCTTGAGCTATGCTAAGCATGAGATTTAACTCTGTCAAATGCCTCACTCGCCAAAGTTGCAGTTTGCCAGTTGAGAAGAGACTCTCGGGTATAGATGTACTACAGTCACTGTGGGAGAAGAGTGAAGATCTTTTTTGAGGAGGTTCAGAGGCTAATGATAACTTGTGCCTGCAGAGAACTCCTTCTCAGTCTGCCCTGAACTGAGTGCTGGCAAGGCCGTGTTTCCTCTTAGAAAATTATTTTAAAACAACTTCACCACACAGTCAAGTGGATAAGAAGGGCAGAAAAGTTTGACCCTTAGAGCCAAGAAGTTGTAACTTTGTAATTTGAACCTAGCTCTATCAAACTACTCAGCCTCTGCTTTATCTAACACATCATTAATAACCTTTATTATTAGCTATTAGCATTAATATTAATATGAACATTATTATTGCTAACGCATGCTTGTAAATACTGATGTTTCAAATAATGATGTGACAACCTTAATAAATAATGATGCTTTTCAATATTGCTCCAAAATGAAGTGGGTCTTGAAAATTAGATGTTTTCACATTCCCTACTAAGTGTCCAACTGCTCATTAAGAATGAAAATGTGTTTCACATATGCTGGTCTTTGACCTTTCTATTTGTAGAGGATTTTACACTTATGATTTCATTACATTCTCCAAATCCCTGGCAATGTTTGGCAAGCTTTACAAAATGGTAACATGATCAGCTTGCCTTAAGGCCACCCAGCAAGTCAAGAGCAGTCAAATAAGGGCAAGACCCCAGGAATTGTGACTCTCTTTTTTCCTACACTGTATAAAAATATTTACACATCAAAAATGTACTTTTTCCTTAGAAATATATTTCATATATATATATATGGATAAACTAGTATTATTAAGAAATTATATGAAAAAAATTTGAGAAAGTAAAACAAGTTTATAATGCTATAGATTCTTTACTAAATTTTTTAGCTATTAGTACCAGTAAAGTAGAATTTTCTGACTCACAGTTACAAACTGAAACTCATGATTGATAAGCAGCTGTGAGAAATACTCAGTTATAGAGGAAATATTTTACAACTTTTCCACTAAAAGTAATCTTTAGTACATATCTTCTTAAATGAATATTTACTTTTTCTGAAAATTACCCCCTAAAAACTGAGGCTTATTAAATTAACTCCATAATTCTTATGAGATTATTTGCATAACCATTGCATTGAAGCTTTCATTCCTCATGCTAAATCCATTCCAGAGATAATTGTAGAATAAAATCATAGAGCTTTACAATCAAAGAGGCCCATAGTGATAATTGCTGTCCTTGCTATGTATGGAAAGAAGTTGAGGTCAAAAAGATTAAGTGACTTGTTCAAGGTCACACAACTAATGGGTGAGTAGAATTTAGAGATCCTGACACACACTCCATAACGTTGTGTTTATGATCTATTTAATAGCTTTCTGTGCAAGAGCAGTAAATAGCTTAATCACTTGATCACAAGGGTGCATTGATTTGACAAGTCAAATATGGCACAGCTTAAAAGGTTCATTTTATGAAAGATGTTTACCTTATCCTTGTTTACACAACAAGGAACTTTGAGGAGTTAATTTCAAAACTGTAAGCTGCATGAATCAACTCTGATGAAAAACAAATATAGAAAACCAAAACAACCTCTAAATATTCTAAGTAGATAAACTTAATAATATAATTTAGAAACATGCCATATTGTATTTGCAGCCCAATGAAAGTGAAGTTGATTCGAAATTCTTTTTTTTAACAGCTTTACTGGAGAATAATTGTTTTACAATATTGTGTTAGTTTCTGCTATATAACAAAATGAATCAGCTACACATATACATATATCCCCATGACCCCTCTCTCTTGCATCTCCCTCCCACCCACCATATCTCACCCCTCTAGCTGGATACAAAGCACCAACCTGATCTCCCTGTGCTATGTGGCTGCTTCCCACTAGCTATCTATTTTACATTTGGTAGTGTATATGTGTCCATGCCACTCTCTCACTTCGTCCCAGGTTGCCCTTCCCCCTCCCCATGTCCTCAAGTCCATTGTCTATGTCTGTGTCTTTATTCCTGTCCTGCCCCTAGGTTCTGCAGAACATTTTTTTCTTTTTTTAGATTCCATATATATGTGTTAGCATACAGTATTTGTTTTTCTCTTTCTGACTGACTGCACTCTGTATGACAGTCTCTAGGTCCATCTACCTCACTACAAATAACTCAATTTCATTTATTTTTATGGCTGAGTAATATTCCATTGTATATATGTGCCACATCTTCTTTATCCATTCATCTGTTGATGGACACTTAGTTCAAAATTCTTAATGTCAAATCAGCTTACCAAAAAAATCAAGAAAGTAGAAAATCCAAAAGTTTTTATCCAACTAACAACAACAAAAAACCCCCACTGTTGTCACTCTAAATAAAATTATACTTTTTTCAACTTTTTTTCAGAGAGAGTAGGCAGGGAATAAAGTGAAAGATATTTGACCTAGGGTAAAAGACAAATAGTCTCATTTTACAAAGAGAGAAGTCAAGAAGTGCTGTCTATAGTTGATAGAAAAGGAAATAAAAGTTTAGATTATTATTCCATGTCAAATATTTGATCTATGGAACTAAATAGAATAATAAAAATATATAAATGAAAAGGACAGATCAAGTGTGTAATTAAGACAAATTCTCTTGTGCTACAGTATGTATTCAACAGCTAATGTTTAAACTTCATAAATTAATAAAGAAAAGTATAGTATATTGTTAGAAATAAAAATTGGCCACCAACAAAAGATAAAACACTTTAAAATAGTTGCTAATAAGAATATGCTGGGGAATGGGCAAAATTGTTTTCCTTTGTATCCTTTTATTTTGTAAATCATATCTATATGTTAATAATTTTAGATTTGGTTGTGAGTTCCCCATTAAAATAATAATTATATAATCACTAGCTGTGACTTGAAGTTGTTACTAAGATAGTATCTAATCTGTCATGAAATTTCACTAAAACTAATTAAAAGTATAAATATATGACCATTTCAAACTACATCCAGCTAATATATTGCTGCAAAAATAGCCTGGGCCTTGGCAAAAACTTTATTGTGGAATTGATAGTCTTTAGTAATATTTCAAATTAAGTCAAATAGTTCAGAGTACCATGGTTATTGGGAGCAAACTGCTTAAGTGCAAACTTAGTGGATGTTTGACTATATTGTTGAATTAAATTCTACTCTGCATTCTGTTAGAAAAGTCTTTCAGAATTGAAAGACAACATATTTCAAATCTAGTTGTAGACTATGCCTCTATTTTAAGTTGATAAAAATGTTAGACATACTGGGAAAATAGTTTTATGTACTCTAATAATTATAATCTTGTAAATATTAGTCACTCATTGGGAATATTTAGTATTAGGAATGATATTTTTAAACCAATGAAAACAAATGAGAACCATATATTCTAAGCAATTAAAATTAACCACGTATTATTTTAACATTATTAATGGTATAATATGTCAGTATGCTATAGTCAGCGTATTTAATGTATTTTTGAAAGGTAGGTATAATTTAGTTTTGATTAATGGTTTTAGTAATGGTAATATAAAGTGGTAGAATACATTTTAAGCCAGATTTTAAAATCGAAAATGATACCGCATTATAAAACTGTCTTCGATTATTGGAGAATTCAAACAATACATGTGGATTATTTTATACTGTAGGTAGTATAATATTCATACAAATATTTACATGGGAGGTACAAGTTATTACATGAGCATCAGATACATTTCCTAAGCTGTGTTGGTTGTAAGAAATCTTAAATTTAGTCTCAGCCAGTAAGTTATGCAACTGTTGGTGAGTCAGTAATTTCTCTGAGCTACAGGTTCTCATGAAGCTCACATTGTGAAATTCTAAAGAATGAATTATTTTTACCTTTTTAAGTTATCTCTTAGAAATCTTGTTATCCTTCAACTTACAAATACAAGCAACTAAATTACAAAAGTAAAACAAATGATATGTAATATTAGTTCTATTTTAGTGAAGATGACAGTAGGTTAAAGGATTCTCTAAAAAATTACAAGGGCTAAGTGAACAGAAACATACTATAAATGGGTGGAGTAGGAAGAATGTGAAACAGTAACAGTTAGTGGGCTTTGTTGAGCTACAGAGAGCAATTTTCATCAAAAACGGCAGTCACCACATAGATTAACACATTGATTTTAATGTTTACATTACTTTCTTAGAATATTTCCTTTTAATATTAAAATTAAAAGAAGTTATTCTTTAAAACATATTTAATGATTTGTCTTGCCTTAAATTAAGGTAATATGTGATTGAGGCCCATTACCAGATTCTTGCATTTATAACTGCATTTTATTCCAAAGACTTTCACATACATCAGCTTTTAGCATGATCAGAAACCATATCATCTTTGAATCCTAAGGGAACAGAAAATTAAGTGTAGAGTTGGTGAGGTAAATATGTTTTTAAAGTAGTTCTATAGGGCAAATGAAGAGTGGTAATGTAGCATAATGGAGTATGGAAGCTTTCCTGTAGTTCCATTTGAATATATTTGAAGTAGGAAAAATGAATGTATCCTACAGATTTCTCATATTAAGGAATAAAAATGTAATATATATAATGTTATTCAAATTTCCAAAAGCTAAGTGACTATAAGCACACATATATACACACACACACACATACTCATGCTAAATCTAAATATTAAACTAAGTTTGTAATGAGAAAATTTTGCTGGAAGCCACCAATGTCTTGGCCTCTGATATTGATAGACCCCTGTGGGTAGTGTGTGTGTGTGTGTATGTGTGTTTATGTATATGTGGGCGGGGTGGGGGTGTGGTTGCGACCCACTGTATACCTAGTGCCTACAATATTGACTGATACATGATATGTTCTCAAGAAATATTTGTTTAATAATTAAATTATGTTGATGGCTTCTTCCTGGAACATTTTTCACAAATGTGGTTTCATCTCCCATACAAGCATACATGTAAAATAACAATATTAAAGAAATTGTTTAGAATTGTATTAGAAAAACTGCTCCCAGAACCATAAGCACTGTGGTAGGGCAACAACAGAAAAGATGGTCTCATAGGCCATCTGCACAGAAGGATCTGAAGGTGAAAGGAGTACACTATTTATACAAAAAGAGTGAACCAAACAGGTCATGTGAATTATCTACACTAGAGAAATAGAACAGCTTTTCTATCAGTGAGCTTACCGTGTCTTCTATGTTTGTTTTGAACTAAAAGATTGAAATAGTGCTGTGTTATTCAGGTTCAAACCCTTCACTGACCTCTCAACTTTTACAAGATGCCTTAACAACTTTAGACTTTTTGTTATTGGTTCAAATATAAAATGTTATGGGTGTGCACAGGGTTTGTCCCCTCAGTTGCAAATAAATTGAAGCAAAACTAAATTCAATTTAATTTTCCTCTGGCACAGTGGGTGATCATATAGAATGGCCATCTGTAGTTCAAAGAAACTGAACTATGCTCTCTTTCTGGATAAAAATTTTTCTAGCCATATGTCTTCTATATGATGAACTTGTACCATGATTAAATTATATTTCTTCTTACTCCTATTAGGATAAGGATTATAACTTCAGTATAATTTTGATATTCATGAATGAAAATGTTTATTTTCGGTACGATTTTTCAAATAAGATTGCAACATATCTTAACTCATGCAAAGCAGGTGGTGTCCACATTTCCACAGATTTTTGTGTAGTTGTTAAAAATGCTAAATCCTTTCTTATCTACATTTTATAGTATTAAAATAGCCTCAATTTATCAGTTTTATCCTAAACTCTGAAAAAGTAAAAATATTTTTAGTTAATAAAACAAGTTCACTGTCTAATTTACAAAAATCCATATTTCTCTATATAGAGTCCATAGTGTAAAATGTGTCTCTTGATTTCTCATTGTTTCCTACTTTTGTCCCATACAGTGGATAATTGCCATATAACTTATCACAAAACAGGCATAGCAGTCATTAGAAAAAAGTTTGAATATTAACTCAGGGAGTACAGAAATTATATTCTGTTACTTGCTATGTCAAACACCCAACTCATAGACCCTTAGATCTGGCCAGAGACCTTGCATAGCATTTTGGATCAACTCACCATTTACATATTATGAATTTACCAAACCAATTCCTGGCTCATTTTATGAGGCCAGCATTAGCTTGATATCAATGCCAGACAGAGATTACAGGAAAAAAATACTATGGACCGATATTGCTCATAAGTATGAACACAAAAATCTTTTATCCATATTAGTAAGTACAATTCAGCAGTGTATTAAAAAGATACTGGGATGGCCAAAAAATTCGTTTGGGTTTTTCTGTTACATCTTATGGAAAAACTTGAAAAACTTTTTGGCCAACTCAATAATAAACCTTGACAATATGGAAGTTATTCCAGGAATGCAAAATTAATTTGACATTTAAAAACCAGTCATTATAAATCAGCCTATTAGGCTAAAAGTTAATGATTAGCTGCATAGATGAAGACAGATATTTGATGAAATTCAACATATGTACATTATACAAACTTTCAGCATCTAGTAATGGAAGAAAACTTTCTCAACCTAATAAAGGTAATTTATGGGAAATATACTTATTGATACATAGTACCTAATGGTGAGAGACTGAATACTTCTCCCCTAAAATCTCAAAGCAATGATGTTCACTTTCATTGCTTCTATTTAACAATGGACTGGAGGTCCTAGCCGGTGAAATAATGTAAGAAAAACAAATAAAATAATAAAGGTTGAAAACAAGAGCTAACACTGTGATTATGTATGTGTGTGTGTGTGTGTGTGTGTGTGTCAGAAAGAGGGAGAAACACAACATGAACAACTACATAGAAAACCCTAAATAATCTGGGGGAAAAATGCAACTCACATACACTAATAAATGGGCTCATGCAGGTTTCAGAATGAAAGATCAATAAGAAGTCAAATGTGTTCTAGTTATTAGCAATAATAATTAAAAGCAGTAGAAAAAACTATTGATAATGGTATTAATAAAATAGACTTAGATATAAATCTAAAGAAAATATGCAAAAGAATTGTATGCTTAAAATATAAAACATTGATGAAATCATAGTGGATCCAAACAAATAGATATTTACTGAGTTTATGGAGTTGAAAATTCAATGCAATTACACTTAAAATATCAGCAGGGTTGTTGTAGACATTGATAAGCCAATTTGAAATTTTATATGGAAGTGTAGAGGAGCTACATTAACCAAACAATTTTTTAAAAACTTACTATAAACTGCAATAGCAGAGGCTTAGCAAATAAATAGACATCTAGATCAATAAAACAGAATACAGTGTCCAGGAATAAATCTATATACCTATTTTTTTTTACAAAGAGAAGGATGCTAGGAAAAATCTTTTCAACAAGCAAATGATGCTGGATCAATTAAATATTCATATGAAAATAAACCCCAACTCATGTTACCTCATATATATAATTCAATTTCAGATGGATAATAGACCTAACTGTGAAACTTAAAACTATAAAGTTTCTTTAAGAAAATATGGAAGAAAATCTTGGTGACATTTGATTAGGAATTGATTTCTTCCATATGAAACGAGTAGCATAAAAAATTTTTTAAAGTAATCAAATGGACTGTGTCAAAATTTAACACTTCTCTTCTAAAAACATCAAGAAAATGAAAAGGCAAGTCATAGACTTGGAGAAAATAATTGCTAAATATATTTTTGAAAAAGAAATTTTATCCTGAATATATGCAGAACATTTACAACTTAATTAAAAAGTAATCCAAATAAAAATGAAGATATCTGAATAGACAAAGAAGAGATGATTGGCAAATAAGAATGTAAAAGTTGTTCATCATTAATTATTTGGAAAATGCAAAGAAAAACTATTGTGAGATATTATGCTATACCTATTAGAATGGCTAATATTCAAAAAACGGAAAGTGTAAAAGTTGACAAGGATTCAGATCAGCTAGAAATATTGTTCATTGCTAATGGAAATGCAAAATGAGGCAACCATTGTGGAAGAGAGTGTGGCAGTATCTATCAGCTTACGCATATCAGAAGATCCTAAAATCCTACTTCTACTTAGTTACCTAATAGAAAGGAAAACATTTTCGCACAAAGACTTGTATGTGAATGTTTATAACAGCTTTATTGACAATAATCCTAGACCAAAAAAAACTCAGATATTCATTAATTTTGTATTGGATTAAAAACATTGCAGTCACTGCATACTCATTACAAGTGAGAAATTAAAAAATAATAATGCTTTACTGGCATAAGCAACAACAGGGCTGAATATCAAAAACATGCTAAGTTAAATAAGCTAGACAGAAAAGTCTACACATTGCAGTTACATGACTTTCTAGAGAAGGCAAATTGTAGGGACAGAAATCGGTCAGTGATTGCCAGGTCCTGGCTGAGGCAATGATGGGGAGTTGATTGCAAAGTGGTGTTTGGGATGATGAAAATGTATGTCTCAATAGGGGTGGTGGTTATACCACTGTATAAATTTGTTGAAACAAATTGTAGTGTACACCAATAGATGGTGAGTTTTATTGTATGTAAGTTAAACCTCATGAAAACTTAGAAAAAGTAAATGGAGTCTCCTTAGAGATGTAAAAGTCATATATATTGCTGAATAATCCTATGGAAAGTTGGAAGTATTAGAGAGAGAGTCTGTGACAGAAGTTGGATTCTCTTCATCAATAATCTACTTCTATAATTAACATGACTAAGAGGTCTTTTAATTTTGACCTTGAGCATAAATATTACACTTACTTAAATTAGAATAATTAATTTATATATAAAGAAGTAGAAAATAATATTCTCTTCCTAGATTCAAGAAATGTAGCATAGATACCTCAAAGAAACATATTTTCTTTTTGTTATTTACTTTGTTTTAATGACAAAATTAATATTAGTTAAAAATTAAACAAAATAATGTAAATTAAAAATGAAATACTCCCCAATATCCCTTTACTATAGTCCTTCTGCTACTGCTTCTTAAAGGTATTTGTTGTGGAGACAAGTAAACAGCAATTTTGGACATCTAACTCCATGTCTGCTCTCTACAGGTATAAATTAAGTTGAATATCTTAGATGTACCCTGTAAAGTCAACTATGTTAAGTGTACTGTGTTCAGATTAAGTTGGTATCCTTGTTAAATGCACCGACACCTGTCAAACCTGGAGGGATAAAGAGTGGCTTGACAAAGTTAGACATCCATCTCTCTGACCACTTAGAGTTCATATGGGCTTTGAGGCTCTCCAGATGTTAAACATTTCTTCCATGCCCACTGGTCACTCTTCTGTACCTACCTCCTTCAAATCAAATAGACTATTGACCCTGCGTATTTGAGCTTAATTTATTGCATGTAATCCAGAAACCTAACATTACTTGTATATTACAATAATAGCCCTCAGAGTTAACCATAGTTAATTAGACTTCAAGATATTTGGGGGAACAACTATTAAGAAATCTGAAATATTTGAATAAAATTGAACTAAAAGTAAATTTTAATCTGGTATGTCTGGAAAAAAATCATTGGCCCACACATTGAAATGCTAATGAAAACCAAAACATTTTCAAAAGTTCTTTTGATATTGAGGAAGTGATTTTTCTATATGTATAGAGATTTTGTTCATGTCTAACAATTGTAATTAATCATCTAAACTTTCATTTATCTTAAACAGTTTGAACTTGACCACAGTATTTTGCCAAAACAAATTTTTTTCTAAACATAATGAAATAATATGTATTTGACTCCAAAATATGGACTATTTTAAATAGATATATGGAAACTTCATATATCTAGATATTTAATGTGCTTCTAAACTAGATATTTCATAATATGTTTATTAGGAGAAATCCTTTCTGTTTATGAGAGAGTATTGATATTTTATTTTAATTATAGATTGTTTTTTCTCTTCACTATGAGTAAAACTTCAGCAATGCTGTACCAAGTAATATTTCATCTGATGTATGAGAAATTAATATATTCACTTCCAGATGTGTATATATGGAGATGCCTTATTTTTCACTCAGACTTCTGGAAGTATGGCCTCATTCTCTCATTATACCAGGAAAAACCATCCAGGTCACAAGCTGACATGCAGTTGTAGCTGTTTCACAGCCTTCTTGGCTCTGGGAAGGTTCAACGGCTTTCTTTGCTTACCTGAATCCATCACCAGTCCCGATCTCTTTCTAACACCACACATAGCCATTTTACTCTACTGTTCCCACACTATTTGTAGTGAGACGGACTATCTTAAATTTGTCAACTCCCAGAATCCCACAGAAAGTGTGGGTGCAAGTCTTTTCTCCTAGAGTCTTACATTTATTTGGAGATCCTACCGCCTCAACTTCAAATTTGGAACAGTACAGAGAAGCATGCAGGTCCATGAGTGGGTAGGTGTCCAACATTCTTGGGGCATTCCCTTCAAACCTCTCCTTTAAAGAGTAGTGGTAGTGGCAGGGGGGTTGTGAGGTAACTGCTTATGCCTGATCTTGTCTTCCCTGCATATTTTTATTTTACTTTATTTTATTTAAGCTATAACTTTTGTGGGGAAAGTCTATTTTTCAAACATAAAGCTGTGACTTTGGCATTTTGATCCAATATTTACCCTAAGACCACTCCCTTCCCTCAGGCAATGCCATGGTCATATCTCATAAGCCAAAATAAGGAAATAACAGAGTTAATATGGAAATTGGGAAGGAAATTAATATAACTGGCATCTGTTAGTACTTCACAAATTGTCCTACCATGCACTATTCTTTTCTTAGACATTTCTGTGGAAGTCATTATTGAGACTTCCCACTTCATGTTTTAGGCCAAACATCCTTCTTAGCGTAGCCTTATTCATTACACATAACACTTTTATTAAGCCATGAAGCTAAAATTATAACATGTCATTAATATGATAATGATTCTTGAAAATGTAATGAGACTCTAAATACATACTGAAATAATATTTTCATTTTATTTGAAGAAAGCCTTAATCTAGCACTCTACAGTGTGAAGGATTTAAATCACACATATATATGAGAAGTGGTAAAATATTAAAATATTGAACACTATCTGTCTGTTCTGTAAATTATTTGGGCATGATTATTTTTATGTCAAACATGCAAAAGTGCCCCATGTTGTACTTGAGTTCATGCTACAGAAGACTTTTTATCTCCCAGTAGGTTCATTGATGGATTGGCACTGAGAATTAACGAAAAAGGTGAAAAAGGCAAATTTCAGAAAAATAATACTTTTTTTGGTTAAATAATTATTAAATCACTAGGGATGAGATTAGCTAACAGCATGAAACTTTCCAGAAGAAGCGTGCTTAAAATGGATTTGGAAACATTCAAGGTGCCTCCCTGGATGCTATTATGAAGTAGTCAGATTAAAACGTATTAAAAAACAATTTATCAGATATGTTATTAAATAACACTTACATTACGTAGCATGATTTTGTGATGACAAATGCATCTAAGCTATTGAAGCTATAGGGAGAACTGATGATTTCTATATCAATAAGCTTTTTTAGATAAAGGAAACTGAATCATCATTAACTACCCTAAAAGCTTAGAAAAAGAGGAAAGTAAGAGGATCTAAGAATAATAGGATAAATGGTAAATAATTGTAACTATAACATTATAAAATCACCACATTTTTCTCTAATCAGTCATCAGGTAGAATCAGGATAGATTTTTGAAAATTTTTCCATTTATTCTTTTTAGAATTACTCCTTTCAGCAGGTGTTTACTGTATCATTTTACTTTTCACATTGGATCTTGTTTCGAAGGTAATGAGTCAGAAACTGGGTGAAAAGAAAAAAAATAAGAATTAATAGTTTGGGTGACATCTTTCCACATTATTCCAAGACTTTATTGACTTGAAACAATTTTTTTTCCTATTTAGATTGCTCTATTTTTTCAGCATTTGGGAGATGTAATAAAAATTTTTGGATATACCAACTTACTGTGCTAGAAAAATCAAAATTTAACATTAAGACTCATCAACCTTAAATAGACTGAAGAACAATTTTTAAAATCTGTTCACAGTATATATTTGGATTCATATTACCTTAAGATGTATGAACTATAATAGATTGCTAAATTACTTAAAGTAATGTCAGTCATTTAGTTTAATTAGTATTGTTGTTACTTAAGAGAGGCTTGTCTTATAAGAATGTCTATCTATATAAAAACCTCTGCAACAATTGTACACATTTATATCTGTCTATATATAGACAAACATATATATATGTATATGTATGTATATATATCTGTGCATGTATAACATAGGTAAAAATTGGTACAAAGAGACAAATGGTTGGAAAGATAATTTATCTTTCTTTTTAGAGTGTTTATTTAAAATTCACTTTGTAGTCAAGCCACATAAGAGACTTTGATTTGAAGAGGTTTCCTTTTGAAGGTGACAAGTTAGCTTTCACTAAAACATTAATCCTCTGGCTATTTATCAGAAATGAGAGACTGTAAGGACATTGGAGACTAGAAATGTTATACTCAGAGAATAAAGAAAATCCTAGTACTTCTTGACCTTAAGGATTTTTTCACATTACACAAAGTCATTTAGAAAGTATATATTTGGAATTAAAATGGAAGTGTGAGCCTTCAATCATTTATAATGAATAGATTACAGAAAACTATCATTTAGTGGATTTCTCTTTAAATGTTTTTTAAAGCTCAAGAAACTGCACACACACACACACAAGATAAGTGCAAAGAACAGCTTTAATATCTATGACAAAGGAAAAGATGATTTAAAAGGTTTTAGTCATTATTTCTTTTTGATATCACTAAGTTAGTCCCTGAGGCAAAATAAAGAGAATAAGCATAGTACACAGAAGAGATGCTCTCCTGGGAAACCAGTCAAGGACGTTAAGAATAGATGAGTGTACAGGGTAGTCAGATATGTTTCACAAATCTTGAGTCCTCCCTATTTATGTGCCCAGAGCTGTGAGAGATTTCAAGAGAACAGACAAAATGTCATATCAGGAAGTCAGTATATTCATGAGGAAGTAAAATCGTCCCTATGAAACAGATTTACAAAATTGTTGCTTTTAGGCTTTTGAAAGTAGAGATTGTCAAATTCAGCTGTATCATCTACTATGTCTGCTAATGAGAATGCTGAAATCTAGAATGGTGCATTAATGCAAGGTAACATAGATGCAAATGGAAGTGGCTGCTATGTTGTGGAAGAGGTACTGGCCCCACAGTAAAGGGAACTGAATATTAATTCACTAAATTAGCCTTATTAAATAAAATACATTTCTCACCTTTCATTTCTGTAGTTGTGAAATTAAAATGGTTGGACTAAAAGGTAACAATTAAAAGGAATAAACAAAACATGTATCAACATGTCAAATCTTGAGAAAAAAGTTTTCAGAACAGCACACACAGTCTAATAGTATTTATTTACATTTAAAACCCTCAACGCACTATTATATATGTTTATGGATAGACATATGAATGTAAAACTTAAAAATTAAATAGATGAATATACACCAAACTCATGCTAGTGGTTGCTTCTGAGATAAGGATAAGAGAAATGTGAGTGGGGTATGTGGTCAAGAGAAACTTCACCAATATCTAGGCTTCTGTTTTTCTAACTATAAAGTGTGTATAATGATAGTAGATACCTCATAAGGTTGCTGTGAGTATTAACTGAGCTAACATAGTAAAGTGTTATAGTAATATATATATATATATTTCAATAGCCAGCTATTTTCCAATAAAATATATATTATAGTTATCTTGAAAGAAAATTCTCCACTTCTATAATTTTAATGAATTATGAATGATGTTTATTTGAAATATGATTTTTAAATTCACTACTTCACTCTTCCATCCTCATATTTTAACTATACTTGCTCAGTTTTATGTTTATAACAGATATATTGATTAGAAGTAGGTGAAAATATATACTCTAAAGAAGCTTATTTCAATGTTGTAATAATTTAAAATCCTAGTCTATCAGTAAATAAATGAAAATATTATTTGCATTTCCTAGTTATAATTTAGAGATGTGTTTAATCAAATGAAAGCATTTTCAGGTTAATTTTTAAGACTAAATTTAAGACTAATCAAGCAATGGTATCTTGATTCCTCAACAAGTGATATTATGGACTCCAGAGCAATTATTTAAATGTGGCACTCAAATTAGCAGTAGTTTAAATAATATGTGCACCATTGCACATAGTGAAAAAGCAATAATTTTATTTTATAACTCCAAGGAATTGAATTTTAATGATCACTAAATTTTTAAGCAACTATTGTCTCATAATAAAGGATCGAGTATTTTTCCTGTTATTGATTTGAACAATACTAGAGATTTTCTGGTTTTGGTCAAATTTTATGTCTAGAAGAGTGGTTCTGATTCTCAGCTTTTTGTACAAATTTAGAAACTTATAAAAAATACTTAAATTTTTCTATAATCCTCATTGCTGTGATTCATTAATTTAAAGGACCATGTGGTCCCTGTAGGCAGAGATAATTTATCCTGTATCCCTAATATAGGGATGTGTCTTGGTACACTGAAAGCTCTAAACAAAAGTCTGTTATATTTTAATTAAGGAAAAAAATTAATTGTTTTATATATGTGTAGATTTGATCTATATCTCTGAATTGTTCTTGCTTTAAATGGAGAATTTAAGAGGAGAGAGAAAACACCTCTCCAAATTTAAAAAGGGGGCAAAAGAAATGATGGAATTGGACAATCAGATCCACCTTTGATCCAATTATACTCTACTATTTTCTGCATAAATCCTGAACTTTTCTTTATAGTTGGCAACATATGAAACATGATGGGTGACAGAAAAGAAATGGAAGATGATATTCTGTTTCTGGTTAATATGAGCCCTTCTTATTTTAGATATTCATGTATGTGGAAATTTAAATATTTATTGCTTGTAGAATAAAACCCAAGCTACTCAAACTATGCCAAAGTTCACAGTAATTAACATCATGGACCCCATATCTTTTAAAGAAGAAGAACATATTATTTGACTTAGATTAGTCATACAGGACAAACTTTTTAAATGCAATATATTTTATATACGTGGTAGACCAAAAGAGAAACATCTTCCCCCAAACCCCTGCTTACTCCTGGATGCACTGAAATATTGCTCTTATCAAAAAAAATTCTCCAATTTATAAGAAATCAAATCTCATTGTCTCTCTAGAAAGAATAAATGTTGTCTAGAAAAAATAACTCTATAATCCCAATTATAGAGGAGAAATCTCCTTTTTTAGAAAGTCCCTGTCCTGTTGATTCTTAGAAACATGAAAAAGCCTCCAAATGGTTTTTTTAGAGCAGCAAGGATTAGGTCTGTGAGCAGAAACCACATTTTTCATCTTTTTGGCAGTAAAATAAATAACATATATGTGTCTAGAGGAAAAAAAACTAAATATACTTGCAAATCTATTTTTAGTACCATGTTTGCTATATAGTCATGGTGGGATTGGTCAGTGTTTCCCCAGAGAGAATGGAGACTATATCACTTCCACAAATCATGGCTTAATTTGGGGAATATCAGAAAACTTTGACTTACTAAATACAGAGCTGTCAAACATGGACCATCTATTTATATAACTGAATCACTTTGCTGTACACTTGAAACTAACACAACATTGTAAATTAACTACTTCAATTTAAAAATGGTTAACAAATAATAATATAGAAAAATACATACAATGCTAATACCAATAAAAACAGCTGAAATGGCTATATTAATAAGAGACAAGGTAGAATTTAAAGTAAGAAATATTATCAGGGAAGAAGAAAATTTTATAATGATAAAGCAATTTGTCAAGTTGCCATAATAATCCTATCAAGAGAGGTATTATAATCATAATAAACCTAATAAGAGAACTTCAGGATATATGAAGCAAACAATAAATAGGGTTAAAGGAGAAATAGAAAAAGACACAATTAGTTAAAGATTTCAAACCTCCTCTCTCAAAAAATGATGATAATTAACAGAAAGTAACTAAAAAAAAAAAAAAAGCATAAACCACCCTAACCTAATTGACATTTATAGAAAACCCAACCCAACAGTAGTTCTCTTCAAGTACATATGGAATGCATACCAACGATAAACATTATTCTTTGACAAAAACAAAACAAAATATTACCATGGCTCAATAGGTTTAAATGAAATAAAATGCATACAGATTGGGAAGGAAGAAAAAAAGTCTCTTATACAGTTCATGATCACCTATGTAGAAAATCCTACGGAATCTACTCCAGCACAAAAAAAAAAAAGCTACCAGGGCTTCCCTGGTGGCGCAGTGGTTGAGTCCGCCTGCCAATGCAGGGGATGCGGGTTCGTGCCCCGGTCTGGGAAGATCCCACATGCAGCAGAGCGGCTGGGCCCGTGAGCCATGGCCGCTGAGCCTGCGCGTCCAGAGCCTGTGCTCCGCAACGGGAGAAGCCACAACAGTGAGAGGCCCGCGTACCGCAAAAAAAAAAAAAAAAAAAAAAAAAAAAAAGCTACCAGAACTAATAACTGAAGACACTATATCAATATACAACCCCCCCCAGTTTTTCATATATTACCATCGAACAATCAAAAAGTAAAATCATAAGTACAATATTATTTAAAATACCATCAAAATATAAAATAAGGGATAAATTGAATAATAGATGTCAGAGATCTACAGAGTGAAAATCACAAAATATTCCTAAGAGAGATTGAAGAACTAAAATGGAGAGAGATACTGTATCAACGTGTTATGCAAGAATTAAAATCTGAGTAGGGATTCCCTGCTGGTGCAGTGGTTAAGAATCCACCTGCCAGTGCAGGGGACACAGGTTTGATCCTTGGTCCAGGAAGATCCCACATGCCACGGAACAACTAAGCCCGTGAGCCACAACTACTGAGCCTGTGCTCTATAGCCCACGAACCACAACAACTGAAGCCCATGCGCCTAGCAACAACTACTGAAGCCACCGCTCACTGCAATTAGAGAAAGCCCGTGAGCAGCAGCGAAGACCCAATGCAGCCTAAAATAAATAAATTTATAAAAAATAAAATAAAATCTGAGTAAATGTGATTAATTATACCTCAATAAAGTTTATTTTTATTGAGATATAATTTAGATAATTTAACATAACCCTTTTCAAGTGCAACTCAGTGATTTTTTTGCTATATTTAGAGAGGTTGTAAAACCATCACCATTTTCTAATTCAAAAATATTTTCATCACCCTAAAAAGAAATCACAACCTATTAGCAATTCTCTCATTCTCCCCTCCTCCAGTCCCTGAAAATTAATAATAAACTTCCTGTCTCCAGAGAGCTGCCTATTCTGGACATTTCATATATTAATACATGGAATCATATAATATGTGGCCTTTTGCGTCTGGCTACTTTTACTTGTCATAATTACAATGTTCACCTATTTTTTTTTTGGACTTGAAGATGTATATTTAATTATGGATGCTGAGCACATAATACAGTGATATTAAAATATTCAAACTTTCAAATCAACTCAATGCTGGGGCTGTATGTTCTAAATCTAAATGAAAACATTAAATACATGCCCAGACCTATATTATTCTTCTAGTTCAAATACCATAAATCTTGAAGAATTGAAATGTAAACAGTAAAGTTTGTTTTTACAGTGCTATGCACTTCCTCCAGATTCACAACTAGTAATCCATCACTGAATCATTCCCAGACTCTCCTTTTGACTTCTGGGTTCTTCTGGAACAGTCAGAACAGTAGCTCTGCCAGATCCTTGAAGATGTTAGAGGCAGATCAACCCTCCAATTTCAGGCAGGTGTCTCTGAGAAAGTCCCAGTGGCTCAGTGGAAAAGTTCCAGATTTATAATCAGATGACTTGTTTGGGATGTGCTTCAGTCAGCTATGGGCTGGAAAGCCTTGGAAAAGCTACATAATCTCTCAGAACCTCAATTTATTCATCTGTAAAATGGAAAAGTTAGAAAGTCACTCTTTCTTTGCCAGGAGTATTTTATGCATACTTATAATAATAATTGTTTTATACTTTTGGATAGTTTTTGCTATATGTTCATTGTAGAAAATTTTGCAGATACAGAATAATATTATATCAGAGAAAAATATCACCCTTAACACCATCCCCAAATATAATACTGTTAATAAGTTGAACATTTTCTTCCTGACAATTTTTTTGCATATCTGTATATATAGTTAAGAACATATTATATATACAGGTTTATATATTTTAATATTGTACTGTTAACATTTTACCACATTATTTGAAATTATTTATAGATTCTTTAAGTGATTAAATAATATTCCTTTGAAATGGTGTGCCATACTTTATTTAAAATCTCCTAGTATTTATAGTTGAGATGGTTCTAAATTGTCATCATTTTAAATAGCATGACAATGAATTATCACATCATTTTTTGACTACAGAAGCATCACCCTTCTAAATTTTTAAGTATCAATGAAACCTTACTGATTTCTCTAAATTCAGTGCCCAGTATGGTACCTGGAATAAAGCAAGACCTCTAAAAACATGTGCTGAATAAATGAATAAGTGAATGAGTGAGGAAACACCAGTGAGTGTCCATTCTTCTATGACACTGCCTTCTCAGGGAGCGAGGGGCGAGTTCTCTAGCCAGACCAGACAGAGATAGGGTAGTGGTGGGATACTCTTCCAAGGCAAATGGTTAGCATCCTCCTGTCACGTTCACCTCCTATACTTCTCTTTTTTATTGTTCCCACATGAAAACACTTTATTACCATATTAAATAACAAGTTTATCCTTTATTTTTAATCCACCCTCACCCCACCCCCACTTTCTCCCCTTGGTGTCCATACATTTGTTCTCTACATCTGTGTCTCTATTTCTGCCCTGCAAACCGGTTCATCTGTACCATTTTTTTCTAGATTCCACATATATGTGTTAATATACGATATTTGCTTTTCTCTTTCTGACTTACTTCACTCTGTATGACAGTCTCTAGATTCATCCACATCTCTACAAATGACCCAATTTCGTTCCTTTTTATGGCTGAGTAATATCATCTATGTTTTAGCATGTATTTTATTCCCTTCATAGCTAAATAATACTCCATTATATGGACATAGTACAATTTTGTTTATCCAGTTATCAGCTGATGGATGTTTGAGTTGCTTTCACTTTGGGCTATTATATGAATATTGCTTTGCATATTTGTGTGCAAATTTTGTTGTGAGCATATGTTTTCAATTCTTGTGGGAAGGAAAGGAATTTCTGCATATGATAACTGTTTAAAATTCAATCTAGGGGCTTCCCTGGTGGCGCAGTGGTCGAGAGTCCGCCTGCCGATGCAGGGGACACGGGTTCGTGCCCCGGTCCGGGAAGATCCCACATGCCGCGGAGCGGCTAGGCCCGTGAGCCATGGCCACTGAGCCTGCATGTCCGGAGCCTATGCTCCGCAAAATGAGAGGCCACAACAGTGAGAGGCCCGCATACCGCAAAAAAAAAAAAAAAAAAAAAAAAAAATTCAATCTATTTACTGGCTATAGGTACACTATACTTGTTATTATTCTGTTCATGTCATTTCTTCTTGAGTTGGGTTTGGGAATACGCATTTTTAGAGTAATTTGTCAATTTCATCTAGGTTAGCTAATTGTTTGCCTTGTGTTTGTTCTTAGTAGTCCCTTATAATCTATTTTATTTTTGTAAGGTCTGTATTCCTTCTTGCATTCCTGAGTTTAGTACCTTGAGTTTGTCTTGTTCTCTTGTGCAATCAAGCTAACAGTTTGTCAATTTTTTTCAACTTTTCAAAAAATAAAAATTTTGTTGATTTTCTTTATTGCTTTTGTATTTTTATCATTTATTTCTGCTCTAATCTTTTAAAATTGCTTATGCTTGATTTTCGTTTAGCTTGCTTTTATTTTCTAGTTTCTCGGTTGAAAAGTTAGGTTATTGATTTGCTCATTTTTCTCTTTTGAATAAGGCACTTATACAGTTCCCTCTAAATAATACATTGCTTTAGTTTCATTCCATAAATTTTGGAATGTTTTATTAATCTCAAAGTATTTTTAAATTCCATTCTGATTTTTTGTGCATTGCTAAATTTATGTGTTTGCTGTTTAAATTCCACATATTTGTAAATTTCTCAAGTTACCTTCTGTTACTGACTTCTAATTTAATACTGTTTTCATCAGAGGAGATATCTTGTATTATTTCATCATTTAAAATATATTGAGATTTATTTTGTTAATGGCTGCCCTGTAGATTACAATTAACATCTTAATATATAACAATTAGGTTAATTCCAACTTAATTCCAATAATATACAAAATATTTTCCCTGCATAGCTCTGTTTGCACCTTCTCCTCTGTACTACTATTATCATAAAAATTACATCATTATACATTGCATAGCCTAAAATATAGAATTATAAGTATTGCTTTAGGCAATTGTCTTTTAAATGATATAGGAGGAAAAGAGTGTTACAAACAAAAATACATCATTTATATCTTTTATTTTTATCAATGTAGTTACCTTTACTGGTTCTTTTTATTTCTTCATGTAGTTTCAAGTTTACTATTCACAAAACTGTAGTGAATTCAGGATTCACTGTTTAGTATTATTTCATTTCAATCTGAAGGACAGTATTTGCTGACAAGCTCTATGTTCATGATGGGAGCACACCTTCAACCTCACCAAGTCTGTTGACATCTGTGTCTTAGCCCTCACTTCCTGCACGTGAGAGCCTCAAAATTAGCCAGAGGTGAGAGTTTAGGGCATCCTCAGGTCTTTCTTGAGCATACACACCACCCTGGGTGTGTGCAGCCCCATATGCATGTGAGTGGCCTTCCAGGCTCCCAGGGATATGTCAGATTTTTCCAAAGCATCCTATCTCATTCCCCAGGTTTTCATTTGAAATTTTATTTAGCCTGTTTTTTTGCTTCAACTTCCATCCAGCACCTCAAGTAACTCCAAAATGAAATAATTCCCTGTTTGTTTTCAACAACACCCAAAGGGAAAATGCTTTCCCTCTCACACCTTCTTTTTCAGAACTCCTTTATTCCTTTGTGAAACCTTCATGACTGTCACCTATTCCTCTTTATGACACTTCACTGCGCAAGAGATCCCTGGTGGAGAGAAAACTTCTATGGGTCTGATCTGTCTTCCATGAAGCACCAGGCTTACACATGTCTCTTTCGGCAACTTCACTCCTCTCTGTACCTTGGACCTCAAAGAATTAGTACCTGATATGACTTGTGGCAAGAAATTTTTGGTTTTCCCCAGATTTTATCGCACTTCATTTTCAGCAACTCATCTCCATTTCTTACGTCCCAGTCAGGGATGGATTTTCTTGGGAAAATTTTAAATTTTAAAAATCATTTGTATGTTCTTCCTCAGGGTTATTTACTTCTTATAAGATTGACTTTAAGACGAGGAAAATCAGAGTTCCAAAAAAATTCAAAGGAAGTTTTCTATTTATTGTTGCCAAAATTGATGTAGGTTCCCGTTTGACAGGAAAATATTCTCAGAATCCCCAAGCCAAAGTCAATTTAATGGCCAGTGTACTTATATTCTCTGCATTCAGTTCTCTGCCATCATTAAGTAATTTCAGTAGTAGCACAAACTCTTCCTTCATTTATAACTAAAAAAAATGATTTTGGTTTTATTGTATCTTCATCTTTCAAATAATCTTTGGAAATAAAATACATTATACAACAAACACCATGTAACATTTCTTTTTTAAAAAATTAGTTTCTGCTTTATAACAAAGTGAATCAGGCATACATATACATCTGTTCCCATATCCCTTCCCTCTTGCATCTCCCTCCCTCCCACCCTCCCTATCCCACCTCTGCAGGCGGTCACAAAGCACCGAGCTGATCTCCCTGTGCTATGCGGCTGCTTCCCACTATCTATCTACCTTACATTTGGTAGTGTGTATATGTCCATGCCTCTCTCTCGCTTTGTCACAGCTTACCCTTCCCCCTCCCCATATCCTCAAGTCCATTCTCAAGTAGGTCTGTGTCTTTATTCCTCTTTTAGCCCAAGGTTCTTCATGACATTTTTTTTCTTAAATTCCATATATATGTGTTAGCATACGGTATTTGTCTTTGTCTTTCTGACTTACTTCACTCTGTATGACAGACTCTAGGTCTATCCACCTCATTACAAATAGCTCAATTTCGTTCCTTTTTATGGCTAAGTAATATTCCATTGTATATATGTGCCACCTCTTCTTTATCAATTCATCTGATGATGGACACTTAGGTTGTTTCCATCTCCGGGCTATTGTGTATAGAGCTGCAATGAACATTTTGGTACATGACTCTTTTTGAATTATGGTTTTCTCAGGGTATATGCCCAGTAGTGGGATTGCTGGGTCATATGGTAGTTCTATTTGTAGTTTTTTAAGGAACCTCCATACTGTTCTCCATAGTGGCTGTACCAATTCACATTCCCACCAGCAGTGCAAGAGTGTTCCCTTTTCTCCACACCCTCTCCAGCATTTATTGTTTCTAGATTTTTTGATGATGGCCATTCTGACTGGTGTGAGATGATATCTCATTGTAGTTTTGATTTGCATTTCTCTAATGATTAATGATGTTGAGCATTCTTTCAAGTGTTTGTTGGCAGTCTGTATATCTTCTTTGGAGAAATGTCTATTTATGTCTTCTGCCCATTTTTGGATTGGGTTGTTTGTTTTTTTGCTATGGAGCTGAATGAGCTGCTTATAAATTTTGGAGATTAATCCTTTGTCAGTTGCTTCATTTGCAAATATTTTCTCCCATTCAGAGGGTTGTCATTTGGTCTTGTTTATGGTTTCCTTTGCTGTGCAAAAGCTTTGAAGTTTCATTAGGTCCCATGTGTTTATTTTTGTTTTTATTTCCATTTCTGTAGGAGGTGGGTCCAAAAGGATCTTGCTGTGATTTATGTCATAGAGTGTTCTGCCTATGTTTTCCTCTAAGAGTTTGATAGTTTCTGGCCTTACATATAGGTCTTTAATCCATTTTGAGCTTATTTTTGTGTATGGTGTTAGGGAGTGATCTAATCTCATACTTTTACATGTCCCTGTCCAGTTTTCCCAGCACCACTTATTGAAGAGGCTGTCCTTTCTCCACTGTACATTCCTGCCTCCTTTATCAAAGATAAGTTGACCATATGAGTGTGGGGTTATCTCTGGGCTTTCTATCCTGTTCCATTGATCTATCTTTCTGTTTTTTTTCCAGTACCACACTGTCTTGATTACTTTAGCTTTGTAGTATAGTCTGAAGTCAGGGAGTCTGATTCTTCCAGCTGCATTTTTCGTTCTCAAGATTGTTTTGTCTATTTGGGGTCTTTTGCTTTTCCAAAGAAATTTTGAAATTTTTTGTTCTAGTTCTGTGAAAAATGCCAGTGGTAGTTTGATAGGGATTGCATTGAATCTGTAGATTGCTTTGGGTAGTAGAGCCATTTTCACAATATTGATTCTTCCAATCCAGGAGCATGGTATGTCTCTCCATCTGTTTGTATCATCTTTAACTTCTTTCATCAGTGTCTTATAATTTTCTGCATACAGGTCTTTTGTCTCCTTAGGTAGGTTTATTCCTCCATATTTTATTCTTTTTGTTGCAATGGTAAATGGGAGTGTTTTCTTGATTTCACTTTCAGATTTTTCATCATTAGTGTATAGGAATGCCAGAGATTTCTGTGCATTAATTCTGTATCCTGCTACTTTACCAAATTCATTGATTAGCTCTAGTAGTTTTCTGGTAGCATCTTTAGGATTCTCTATGTATAGTATCATGTCATCTGCAAACAGTGACAGCTTTACTTCTTCTTTTCCAATTTGGATTCCTTTTATTTCTATTTCTTCTCTGATTGCTGTGGCTAAAACTTCCAAAACTAGGTTGAATAAGAGTGGTGAGAGTGGGCAACCTTGTCTTGTTCCTGATTTTAGTGGAAATGGTTTCAGTTTCTCACCATTGAGGATGATTTTGGCTGTGGGTGTGTCATATATGGCCTTTATTATGTTGAGGAAAGTTCCCTCTATGCCTACTTTCTGCAGGGTTTTTATCATAAATGGGTGTTGAATTTTGTCGAAAGCTTTCTTTGCATCTATTGAGATGTTCATATGGTTTTTCTCCTTCAATTTGTTAATATGGTGTATCACATTGTATGATTTGCATATGTTGAAGAATCCTTGCATTCCTGGAATAAATCCCACTTGATCATGGTGTATGATCCTTTTAATGTGCTGTTGCATTCTGTTTGCTAGTATTTGGTTGAGGATTTTTGCATCTATGATCATCAGTGATATTGGCCTGTAGTTTTCTTTCTTTGTGACATCCTTGCCTGGTTTTGGTATCAAGGTGATGGTGGTCTTGTAGAATGAGTTTGGGAATGTTCCTCCCTCTGCTATATTTTGGAAGAGTTTGAGAAGGATAGGTGTTAGCTCTTCTCTAAATGTTTGATAGAATTTGCCTGTGAAGCCATCTGGTCCTGGGCTTTTGTTTTTTGGAAGATTTTTAATCACAGTTTCAATTTCAGTGCTTGTGATTGGTCTATTCATATTTTCTATTTCTTCCTGAATCAGTCTTGGCAGGTTGTGAATTTCTAAGAATTTGCCCATTTCTTCCAGGTTGTCCATTTTATTTGCATAGAGTTGCTGTAGTAATCTCATGATCTTTTGTATTTCTGCAGTCTCAGTTGTTACTTCTCCTTTTTCATTTCTAATTCTATTGATTTGAGTCTTCTCCCTTTTTTTGTTGATGAGTCTGGCTAATGGTTGTTTATCTTCTCAAAGAACTAGCTTTTAGTTTTATTGATCTTTGCTATCATTTCATTTCTTTTTCATTTATTTCTGATCTGATGTTTATGATTTCTTTCCTTCTGGTAACTTTGGGGGATTTTTGTTCTTCTTTCTCTAATTGCTTTAGGTGCAGGGTCAGGTTGTTTACTCGAGATGTTTCCTGTTTCTTAAGGTGGGATTGTATTGCTATAAACTTTCCTCTTAGAACTGCTTTTGCTGTGTCCCATAGGTTTTGGGTCGTCGTGTCTCCATTGTCATTTGTTTCTAGGTATTTTTTAATTTCCTCTTTGATTTCTTCAGTGATCACTTTGTTATTAAGTAGTGTATTGTTTAGCCTCCATGTGTTTGTATTTTTTACAGACCTTTTCCTGTAATTGATGTCTAGTCTCATAGCATTGTGGTCGGAAAAGATACTTGATACAATTTCAATTTTCTTAAATTTACCAAGGCTTGATTTGTGACCCAAGATATGATCTATCCTGGAGAATGTTCCATGAGCACTTGAGAAAAATGTGTATTCTGTTGTTTTTGGATGGAATGTCCTATAAATATCAATTAAGTCCATCTTGTTTAATGTATCATTTAAAGCTTGTGTTTCCTTATTTATTTTCATTTTGGATGATCTGTCCATTGGTGAAAGTGGGGTGTTAAAGTCCCCTACTATGAGTATGTTACTGTCGATTTCCCCTTTTATGGCTGTTAGTATTTGCCTTATGTATTGAGGTGCTCCTATGTTGGGTGCATAAATATTTACAATTGTTATATCTTCTTCTTGGATTGATCCCTTGATCATTATGTAGTGTCCTTCTTTGTCTCTTCTAATAGTCTTTAATTTAAAGTCTATTTTGTCTGATATAAGAATTGGTACTCCAGGTTTCTTTTGATTTCCATTGCATGGAATAAATTTTTCCATCCCCTTACTTTCAGTCTGTATGTGTCTCTAGGTCTGAAGTGGGTCTCTTGTAGACAGCATATATATGGGTCTTGTTTTTGTATCCATTCAGCCTATCTGTGTCTTTTGGTGGGAGCATTTAGTCCATTTACATTTAAGGTAATTATCGATATGTATGTTCCTATTCCCATTTCCTTAATTGTTTTGGGTTCGTTATTGTAGGCCTTTTCCTTCTGTTGTGTTTCTTGCCTAGAGAAGTTCCTTTAGTATTTGTTGTAAAGCTGGTTTTGTGGTGCTGAACTCTCTCAGCTTTTGCTTGTCTGTAAAGGTTTTAATTTCTCCATCAAATCTGAATGAGATCCTTGCTGGGTAGAGTAATCTTGGTTGCAGGTTTTTCTCCTTCATCACTTTAAATATGTCCTGCCACTCCCTTCTGGCTTGTAGAGTTTCTGCTGAGAGATCAGCTGTAACCTGATGGGGATTCCCTTGTGTGTTATTTGTTGTTTTTCCCTTGCTGCTTTTAATATGTTTTCTTTGTGTTTAATTTTTGACAGTTTGATTAATATGTGTCTTGGCGTATTTCTCCTTGGATTTATGCTGTATGGGACTCTCTGTGCCTCCTGGACTTGATTAACTATTTCTTTTCCCATATTAGGGAAGTTTTCAACTATAATCCTTCAAATATTTTCTCAGTCCCTTTCTTTTTCTCTTCTTCTTCTGGAACCCCTATAATTTGAATGTTGGTGCATTTAATGTTGTCCCAGAAGTCTCTGATACTGTCCTCAGTTCTTTTTATTCTTTTTTCTTTACTGTGCTCTGCAGCAGTTATTTCCACTATTTTATCTTCCACGTCACTTATCCGTTCTTCTGCCTCAGTTATTCTGCTATTGATCCCATCTAGAGTATTTTTCATGTCACCTATTGTGTTTATAATCGATGCTTGATTCATCTTTAGTTCTTCTAGGTCCTTGTTAACTGTTTCTTGCATTTTGTCTATTTTATTTCCAAGATTTTGGATCATCTTTACTATCATTATTCTGAATTCTTTTTCAGGTAGACTGCCTATTTCCTCTTCATTTGTTAGGTCTGGTGGGTTTTTATCTTGCTCCTTCACGTGCTGTGTGTTTTTCTGTCTTCTCATTTTGCTTATCTTACTGTGTTTGTGGTCTCCTTTTTGCAGGCTGCAGGTTTGTACTTCCCGTTGTTTTTGGTGTCTGTCCCCAGTGGCTAAAGTTGGTTCAGTGGGTTGTGTAGGCTTCCTGGTGGAGGGGACTAGTGCCTGTGTTCTGGTGGATGAGGCTCGATCTTGTCTTTCTGGTGGACAGGTCCACGTCTGGTGGTGTGTTTTGGGGTGTCTGTGGCCTTGTTATGTTTTTAGGCAGCCTCTCTGCTAATGGGTGGGGTTGTGTTCCTTTCTTGCTAGTTGCTTGGCATAGGGTGGCCAGCACTGTAGCTTGCTGATCTTTGAGTGAAGCTGTGTGCTGGTGTTGAGATGGAGATCTCTGGCAGATTTTCGCTGTTTGATATTATGTGGAGCTGGGAGGTCTCTTGTGGACCAGTGTCTTGAAGTTGGCTCTCCCACCTCAGAGGCACAGCACTGACTCCTGGCTGCAGCACCAAGAGCCTTTCATCCACCCGGCTCAGAAGAAAAGGGAGAAAAAGTAGAAAGAAAGTATTAGTAGAAGAAAGAAAGAAAGAAAGAAAGAAGGGAGGGAGGCAGGAAAGAAAGAAAGAAAAAGAAAGGAGGGAGGGAGGAAAGAAAGAAAGAAAGGAGGGAGGGAGGAAGGAAGGAGGGAAGGTAGGAAAAAGAGAAGGAGAGAAGATAAGTAAAATAGAATAAAGTATGATAAAATATAACAGCGTTATTAAAATAAAAAAGTAATTATTAAAAAAATAAAAATTAAAAACAAAACAAAACAAACAAAGAAAAAAAACGGATGGATAGATCCCTGGGACAAATGGTGGAAGCAAAGCTATATAGACAAAATCTCACACAGAAGCATACACATACACTTTCACAAAAAGAGAACCAGGGGGAAAAAATCGTAAATCTTGCTCTCAAAGTCCACCTCCTCAATTTGGGATAATTCGTTGTAAAAAGAGGAAAAGGGGAAAAAATCATAGATGTTGTTCTCAAAGTCCACCTCCTCAATTTGGGATGATTTGTTGTCTATTCATGTATTCCACAGGTACAGGGTACGTCAAGTTGATTGTGGAGCTTTAATCTGCTGCTTCTGAGGGTTCTGGGAGAGGTTTCCCTTTCTCTTCTTTATTCTCACAGCTCCCGGGTCTCAGCCTTGGACCTGGCCCCGCCTCTGCGTGTAGGTCGCCGGAGGGCATCCGTTCTTCGTTCAGACAGGACAGGGTTAAAGGAGCAGCTGCTTCGGGGACTCTGGCTCACTCAGGCCGGGGGGAGGGAGGGGCACGTAGTACGGTGTGAGCCTGCGGCGTCAGAGGCCGTCATGACGTTGCACCAGCCCGAGGCGTGCCGTGCGCTCTCCCAGGGAAGCCGTCCCTGGATCCCGGGACCCCGACAGTGACGGGCTACACAGGCTCCCCGGAAAGGGGGCGTGGACAGTGACCTGCGCTCGCACACAGGCCTCTTGGCGGCGGCAGCAGCAGCCCCAGCGTCCCACACCCGTCTCTGGGGTCCGCGCTTTTAGCCGCGGCTTGCGCTCGTCTCTGGAGCTCCTTTAAGCAGCGCTCTTAATCCCCTCTCCTTGCGCACCAGGAAACAAAGAGGGAAGAAAAAGTCTCTTGCCTCTTCGGAAGCTCCAGACTTTTTCCGGGACTCCCTCCCGGCTAGCCGTGGTGCACTAACCCCTTCGGGCTCTCTTCCCACCGCCAACCCCAGTCCTTTCCCGCGCTCCGACTGAAACCTGAAACCCGAGCCTCAGCTCCCAGCCCGGCGGCCGAGCAGACAAGCCTCTCGGGCTGGTGAGTGCCGGTCGGCTCCGAACTTCTGTGCGGGAATCTCTCCGCTTTGCCCTCTGCACCCCTGTGGCTGCGCTCTCCTCCGCTACTCCGAAGCTTTCCCCCTCCGCCATCCACAGTCTCCGCCCGGAAGGGCCTTCCTAGTGTGTGGAAACCTTTCCTCCTTCACGGCTCCCTCTCACTGGTGCAGGTCCCGTCCCTATCCTTTTGTCTCTGTTTATTCTTGTTTCTTTTGCCCTACCCAGGTACGTGGGGAGTTTCTTGCCTTTTGGGGGTCTGAGGTCTTTTGTCAGCGTTCAATAGGTGTTCTGTAGGAGTTGTTCCACGTGTAGATGAATTTCTGATGTATCTGTGGGGAGGAAGGTGATCTCCGTGTCTTACTCTTCCGCCATCTTCCCCCAGCTCCAACATTTCTCTTTTTTAAGCAGATATGTCTCAAGCACCTGCTACATATTAAATGCCTATTTGGGTACTAGAGATGAAGAAACAAATGGTAGTTTTTAAGAAATACATTTTATGGTTTGAATTTTAAAATACACATTGAGATTTCAGAAATGGAATCAAAAAGAGCTGGAGCAGTCTGGAAAAACAACATGAGTGAGTGAGAGAAGGAAATGAACTGAGCATTAAAGAAAAGGTAGGATTTAAGAAAACAGAGGGAATTCAGAAGTGTAATCATGCCCCAGAGTCAGATCATGAAGTCAGTCAAATAAATCCCAGACTATCAAGCCTGACAGACCCAATGTTTCTTTCTAAAGTAAATGTTGAGAATGTGTAACTGCTGTTTCAGGCTGGCTATAAGGCTTTGTGGACTGGTGTTCTATCATCTCTCTGAAATGGATGGTAAATTGCCCAACATAAAAGTCTTTTCTTGATCAAAAAGAAAAGAAGAATCCTTTCCTCTTCTCTCAAATGTGTTCTGCCTTCCACTGCTGGCTGGATGAGTTTTTCCAGGTGTTTTATAAATACTTATGCCATTCCCTGCCCCCGACTCCCAGGTCTGTAAGTATTCCAGAAAATATTTCATTAACTGGAGTGCTTTGAGAAAAAATGATTGCTACCAAATCCAAAAAGATTTTTTAAAAGGAAAACTTAGTCCTGCTCTGGCCCATAAGATGAGAGCGAATGTGACATAAGCAGAAGCTTGAGAAATGCTTGCAGAGAGCCTGGTTCTTATCTTGCTCCTCCCTTTTTCAGGAGAACCTGCTCAATGTAATTTGTTGGAAGATAAGAGATGCGAAAGAGCTGACTTGCCCCAATCAACCCAGCTGAGACCATCTTAGATGAGCAGATCACCAGTCAAGCCCCAGCTATATGTAAGTGAGCCCTGTCAATATTAGCAGTGCTAACTGGGAAGACTCTTCAAAGAGCAACCTACCTCAGAGAGGCTTGAGCAATAACAGCCAAGCCCCATGTAAAGCAGTGGCAACCACAAGACCTGCTGGGCTTCAGTGTTTATTGTTATGTGCCTCTGAGTTGTGGGTGCTATGTCAGGCAATGCTACTGTGTCAAGAGATAACTGATATACTTAGCTCATGACCAAAGGTACAGCCTTTCTACATTCAGGAAAGGAAATGCCTTTTAGTCATTTCCTCAGGGTAGCTTGATTAAGCAAAAACTAGATCTTTCTGCTTGCCCAAAGCTGCTGCTCCCCTGTGACCCACTAACAGAAGCATTTTTCCCACCTGACCAGGGGAAAATGTCCAGGGATTTTCCTGAAAGTAGCAGGATTCCTCCTGATATTAGCAGGCAGCCAAAAGATACGGCAAACTTTCTTGAGCAGGAACTGATTACTACTGGATTGCTGAGGTTTGATCGTCTGTTTGCTTTTGTTGTTATTGTCATTTCCTTCTTTTCAAATTGAAATGAAAGGAGGAAATAAAATTACTGCCACCTCCCTGTTTAATTTGAAGAAATAGTAGAACTCACCATTTTAAATACTGGAATAAAATGTTTTGTTTTCTTAAGCCTGGCATAATTCACTCATTCATGATATCTGGCAGGATCCTAAAGGCATGTGAACTTTTAAAGTATATTCCTGGGAAACATCATGGAGTGTCCACCACGTGTAATCACATATAAAATCACTTACATTTTCATGATGGTGAAGTAGTAGGACAATTGCCTAGATTTTTCCACTTTTTACAATCTTGGAATCAGATGCTGTGTGTGTGTACAGGTACAAGTCATGCTCAGTTTTACAAATTAGTACAAACTAAACTTCCACCAAGAGGAAGGAGGTAGAGAAGGGATAGAATTTCCTACCATTAGGTAGAAATATTCTAAGTGGTATGTTCATCCTGGTAAAGCTTTCATTGAAGCCTTTTCTGTTACTCTTTTCTGTCTTCTGAATCTACTCTCCACCCTTCTTCATGTTTCTCTCTACCAGAGGCCATCCTGTCCTGACTACATCAGTGTATCTAGTGACTCAGGTATTCAGCCAATAGAGTAGCTCTGGGAGGAGATCATAAAGAATGGTACTTATACCCCACACTCTCTCTGCAAGATTTCCTTGGGTTGCCAAAGGTCACTTTTCTCTCAAGCGAGAAGACCCTATCCTACTTTTTCTGATCCTGGTTTCTGGTAACACACGCCTTACCTATATCCATTAGGGCATCAGGGCGGTGAACTCCTGGCCACTGAACCATTCCTTGTTTCTGCTTACCCCACATCTTTGCAAATTATTGTAAATAAAGCCTTCTGGAATTGTAAGCATCCTATATTGCTATCTGTTTCCTGTGGGGACACTAACAGGTAAATTCTTTAATCACATTCCTCAAAATTTTCTTTTTTCATGAAGCAGTTAACTTTTGGCAACAGGTGTGAAGGTGTGTCTGAGATCTTGGGTAGATTAGAACTTGCTTGGCTATCGGAAGGGCATGTTGCAAGAAGAAAACAGAAAAAGTGTCTATATCACCTCCTGTGACTCACAGTAGAGAAAACAAACTTTACTGCCCAATATGCTATGGTATCGAAGTTATAGTAGATAAAATGAAAGGCCGAACCATGTTCTTACTGTATAATCTTGCTGGTAACCTAAGTCTCAGTTTCTCCATTTTGAGATAAGCATTTGACTACTCTCTCTGTTCACCTTCAGCAGGATTATTGAGAGAATCAAATGAGATAACAAAGATATCTCAGTTAGAGGAGAAATTCAATTAAGCAGAAAGTTTTCTAAGACTAATTTCACTAAAGGCGTCTTAATGCCTGCAACATCATATTCTGGTAAATCCAGGTCACTTCCATGAGTAAATATGTAGAAGTCATCTAGATATTATTTAAAGCTGCTCACTGATTGTTTCATGGAACTAAATATCTGGAAGGCACTTTGATTATTTATCTATCACTCACCTATTTATCTATCTATTTCTCGAGGTTATTCAAGTAAACATAGCACATATCATGGAGCATTATGTGTGGTCTATTAGTTATCATCCACTGCCAATGAAACCTTAAAAAGCAAGTCTTGCGCTACTGCTCTTGCTTGGTACAGTGGTTGAGTCAGTGATTCTTATCATGTCTGAAGAAACACCACCCATCAGGGGTCACATTTACATGCTCTGTTGAAAAAGAACTTTAGCTGAAAGTGTTCTAATAGTTCAGATCCTGCTGTGAAACATATGTGAAGAGACATTAACCACCTACATGTGTTAGGAATGTAAGAAACAGAAAAACTGTGCAGTTTTACAAACTGGCAAAATAATTGAAACTTAATGAGGAGGTTCTCTGGGCAGAAAATGAGCTCTTGTTGCAGTGTCACTGAGTTTCCACTTTGTATCTGGTAGCTGGAAAAATGAATGAATAAGGCTATAAAGAGCAGTCTAAATCCCACTGAGCCCATTTTTTTCTCAACACTGATTACCTTCTAGGTGTTCTTTTTGCTGCTTAGGTATTCAAAACAATTTTGTTGCTTGACTGATTTGGATTTTTTTAAAGTTTATAAAAAGGCAAAGGAGAGAAACTTTCTTCTAGTGTTAAAAGAAGCCTAGTGTTTAGAGATTCCTGCTAATCCCTACTCAATTTTAGTGACACAGTTACGATTCTAAATCTGTTGAATGTGAACTGTTAGGCTGATTATTGTAACCTTCAAAAACAATCCGTCTTTTTAGGTAGCATTTTTCTTCCACTAAGAAACCAAAAGATTTAGCTCTGTATTTCTCCAGAGAAAAAAGGCTGTCTTTGATTCTTTGTATCATGCTGTCCAGTCATCCAGGGTGTGTAGACTGTCTCCGGGCTCCCCAGGGTCCTCCACCCCTCAGAGCTGTCCTCCAGCCATGACTTTTCTGGTTACCATGTGCTAAGTCTTCTTTCTAAGAAAATTTTTTGTAAAATCTATTTACCCAACATTTTCTCTCATTTCTCATTCAGATAAAATTCCTTCTTCCAGCTATAAACATATCTTATCATTTACCATAGTAATACAAGTATTATATTAATGGAAGAATCTCAAGTTTATGTCCATTTGACTAGTATGCTTTTAAAAATTATTATTATTTTCCTACTGTCTAGTCTTATCTTTGAGATCTCCCTGACCTTGTTGGATTTTGCAACTTCCGGTGTTAGAAGTATAGTATATTTCTCTCTTTTAATGGGCTAACATGCTGCCTCTAACCCCAAATTTCCAGAATTGGTAAATTGTAACTGTTGGAGAAAGTGATCAGAGTCATGCTTTATTTCAGTTTACGTAAAGTGGAGCAACAGAAACTCTTAAAGCACTCCAAATGGAACGTAAAATTATACAGTCATTTTGGATATCAGTTTGCCTAGTTTTTTAATGATGTTAAATATACACATACTATATGAACCAGCCCTTTGACTCTTAGGCATTTACTGAAGAGAAGTGAAAGCATATGTTAGTACAAAATTGTACATGCATGTTATAGAAGCTTTATTTGAAATCAGCAAAACCTTAATTAGAAACATTAATTGTTCAGAAATAGATGAATGGATAAACAAATCATGGTATATCTATACAAAAGAATACTACTCAGCAATGGAAAGAATGAACTATTGATACATACAACATATATAAATCTCAAAAAATTGATGCTGAGTGAAGAAATCAGAGAAAATGGTGCTTATATGATCTCATATATTTATATTTCTAGAAAATGAAAACTAATATATCATAACAGAAAATAGATCCTTGCTTACCTGGGGTTGTGGCCAGATGTGGTTTAGTTGAAGAGATTATAAAGGGAATCAAGGAAACTTTTGGGAGAGATGTTTATGTTTATTGTCTTGATAGGAGTGATGGTTTCACAGTTGAATACGTAAGTCAAAACTTGAAATTTTATATGCTTTACACTGTATATTTCATTAAATATCCTCTATACTTCGACAAATCTATTACAAAAAGCAGTACAAAGAAAACAAAATGGACTTCATACTTGGAAATATTAAGTTGTTGAAAGATTAGTGATTATGTTTTGAGAACTTGGCAAGCTTTTTGTGGAAAGGTACTTAAAAACCTGAGAAAAATGGAAGAAACAAACATTTTCAAGTTAATGGTTACAAAACAATGCACATTCCAGATATATTTCTGTTTATTCATAACATAATATCAATTTCAATGTGATTAAGGTAATAGTAGGTTGCTGTTGTCTCACACAATCGAAGGTTGTCTCCTTAATATCTTTAGGGAGGGGCTGTCCCTTCCTAGGCACTAAAAAGATAACCTGGTTGAAGACATCACTCAAAAAGGTTTAGTGGGATTGAGGCAGGGTGAATGGAGGAGCTGTGATTAGATTTTCTCATGTCATAATCCTGCCCTCTCAGATCCCAGAAATTTTATTCATCCAAATCAGGAAATCCTCCCCTTACTGGACTAGACAGTTTGCCTGGAAATTGCAGACACTCATCTTTCCATAAACCACCTCCGTGAATGAGCAGTGACAGTGGGCTGGGGTTCTGAACCAATTGGACACTCAATATTTTTAACCTGTAGGCAGATACTAGCCAAGTATGTTGTGAATATTTATAATATTTTAGTAAGAGTTTAAACTGAAAGTGAACCCTATGATAGACTTCTCTTTTTGGTGTCTTAAAATTTCCTTTTAGTTTCAATTAAAATAATGCTTTAACCCAAAGTAAAAGAGCACGCTTAACTTTGGGCTGTTGTATAATTAACCAGATAATGGTATTTTTTGCTACACAAACTTCCTCAGAGGAAATTAGGGAAAAATAGATTTTGCTCCAGTAACTTTTGAGTATCAGATAGAGGAGGTTTTGTTTACTCTGCAGAAAGCAGGGTTATTAAGCAAAAGATATGAGGCATTGTTCTTAAATTTCAAAATGAGTTACTAGCAAACCCATAGCTGTAATATAGCTTTCTGTGTCTAACCAGCAATATTGCCAGTGGTCTTTTATGATGTTATTGACTTGAACTGTGGACTGAACTGCTCAGCTGCAACTTCTGAGAAGTTACTGGCTGAAATTTAAAGGAATTACCGCAACTTAATAAAAGTACCACATTTATTTAGAAAATCCAGGGCACAAATCAGATTATCTAAAAATTACTATAATTAGAGAAATAAGAGAGAGAGAGCATTGGAATTTAAAAAAGTAATCATTATATACTTAGAATCTTCGTAGACTTAAAATAACTATAAGTAGCACTTAATAAGAAAAGAGACTAATTCTCATGTTTTTATAGTTATCAGTACTAACAATGGAATGTATCTTTATTATCAACTAATTCCAGGGGTTTTATTTCCAGAAATTATACAAATAACAACTACCAAACTAGTTTAAACATCTAAATTTTCAAGATGAAGATAAAAGGTCCCAAGAGTTGAGTTGGCCAATGTCACAGACCTATCAGGGACTTAGACTATTCTTGACCATAAGTTCTCTGGCTCCTAGGTCATGCCTCTTTTACAACACACTCTAAATATTTTCTCTTATTTGTTAGCACATGTGAGCAAATGGTAGTTTGTGCCCCAATCAAAAATTAACTTGAAGCTTGCTGCATTTCTTTCAAGATAGTCTTCAGCAGTTCCTTGACCTCTTAGGCAATAGTGCCTGAAAAGTAGAAGTTTCAGGATTTCTGTAAGCTCAAAATTTCGAACTCATGGTGTCTTAAGGGCTTGAAGACTGTTTCATATATTTTCTTACTTCCTCAATCCCCTAACATCAGCCTACTCTCCTCACTCTCAGCTGGTGACCTTGCTTTCTACTTTCCTGAGGAAATTAAGCAATAGAGGAGAACTCCGTCCACAGCTATCCATCTCCTGGCACCTGTAACCACATACTCCTGCACATAATGATGCCCAGAGACAGCACTTACAGTTGTGTTGGTTCCTTACCACATTTTGACAACTCAAAGCCATCACTACTCAATTCTATCCTCTCCTTCACATATCATTTTTCTTCTCTACCTCATCATTTTTATCTAGTGCATTATGCCACTTTTTTTTCTATTTGAAAACAAAACATTTCATTGATCCCACTTCCCTGCCAGTTACTGCCCTATTTCTTTGCTATCCTTTGCAACATATTTCCTCAGACTTTTGTTATGCCAGTATTTTCGGTTATTTTCTCCCAACAACAAATTTATTTCCATTCCAAAGAGTCTTCTGTCCAAAACATGACTCTCATGTCAACATGACCAACCATCTCCTCAGTGGTAAAACCTTTGGCCATTATACAATTCTAATCGTTCAGAAACCATCAGCAGCTTTTTATCCAGTTGATTACTTCTCTCTCCTTAATATATATACCAGTCAGAATAAGCTGGGCTATGGAACAGTAAAAAAAACCAAACCCCAAGGTGCACTGTGTTAAAAATCATCCATGTCTTTCCTTCATTCGAAACATTTATCCCAGGTGGCTTGGAGTCTCCTCTCTCCTGGGCCTTCACTTGGGAACGAACACTGATGGAGCAACCACTATTTGGAAAAAGAGCTACTAAATGCTTAAGTCAAGAAATGACACATGCCACAGCTCACTGCCCAGGCCTCCCATGGCCCCACCCACACTTCTCTCACAACCATTATTCAATCTGTCAACAACATTTTTCTTATCTACAAATATACCAACATCTGGTCACTTCTCTCTGTCTTTACTGCTAACATCCAAGCCAACATAGTTTATTTCTTGAATTATGGTAATGTGTTCATAACAAAAAAGTCCTCTTGCTTCTTACTTGCACCCCAACAATTTATTTTCAACACAGTAGCCTAAGAGATTCTCCTATGCAATAAAATGTTAAGCAACACTATTATGTAGCCTTAAAAAGAAGAAAATTCTGACACATGCTACAACATGGATGAATCTTGAAAACATTATGCTAAGTGAAATTAGCCAGTTGCAAAAGTACAAATACTATATGATTTCACTTACATAAGGTACAGAGAATAGTCAAATTTGTAAAGACAGAAAGTGGAATGGTGATTTCCAGGGACTGGGGGCATACAGAGAGTGGGGAGTTATTGATTAATAGGCAGTTTCAGTTTGGGAAGATGAGAAGCATTCTGGAGAACGATGATGTTGATGGTGGCACAACAGTGTGAATGTACTCAGTACTACTGAACTGTACACTTAAATATGCTTAAAATGGTAACATTTATAAGTAACATCACGTCACTCTACTGCATTCTTTTCTGAAGATTCCCAATTTCACTTAGAGAAACATATCAAAATGTTGACCTTGGCCTACATGGCCATGCATTATCTATCTGCTCCCAGTAAGCTCTGGTGATTACCTCATTTACTATATTTCCCTCGCTTACTTTGTTCCAGCTATACTGGCCTTTCTATAAAACTAACACCTTGGGCTTCCCTGGTGGCACAGTGGTTGAGAGTCTGCCTGCCAATGCAGGGGACACGGGTTCGTGCCCCGGTCCGGGAAGATCCCACGTGCCGCGGAGTGGCTGGGCCCGTGAGCCATGGCTGATGAGCCTGCACGTCCGGAGCCTGTGCTCCGCAATGGGAGAGGCCACAACAGTGAGAGGCCCGTGTACCACAAAACAAAACAAAACAAAACAAAACAAAACCAAGAAGTCATATGGGGGCTTCCCTGGAGGCGCAGTGGTTGAGAGTCCGCCTGCCGATGCAGGGGACACGGGTTCGTGCCCCGGTCCGCGAAGATCCCACATGCTGCGGAGTGGCTGGGCCCGTGAGCTATGGCCGCTGAGCCTGTGCGTCGGGAGCCTGTGCTCCACAACGGGAGAGGCCACAACAGTGAGAGGCCCGCCTACCGCAAAAAAAAAAAAAAAAAAAAAAAAAGAAAGAGCCAGTGGGGCTTCCCTGGTGGCGCAGTGGTTGAGAGTCCACCTGCCGATGCAGGGGACACAGGTTCGTGACCCGGTCCGGGAAGATCCCACATGCCGCGGAACGGCTAGGCCCGTGAGCCATGGCCGCTGAGCCTGCATGTCTGGAGCCTGTGCTCTGCAACGGGAGAGGCCACAACAGTGAGAGGCCCACATACCGCAAAAAAAAAAACAAAAAACAAAAAAAACCTAACACCTTATGCTCTTTGCTCTAGCTATGACTAATTTTCTCTCCACCTTGTAATCTTAGGTAAATCCTATCTACTCAAAGAGTTACCTCAATCACACCGTGAAATGTCATAACATCCAGACTTCTACTCACCATTAACCTACTATACATTTTGTGTAGTACCTAACATTTTCTAAAATATTACGTAATTTGCTTAGTTAGTATGTTTGTTTATTACTCACTGCCTCCACCTGCTAGAATGTAAGTTCCCTAGGGAAAAAACCTTGCTGTTTAGCTTGTTGTTATATTACAAGTGCAATGGACAGTGTAAGACTCATAGAAGGTGCTTAATAAATATTTGTTGAATGTTGAATATATAAATGCCATTTTGCTACCCCAAACCAATATTCATATTTGATCTATGGGGCTTTCTAATCTCAATAATCCTTAAAAAATGTATTTGCTCTCCTTTTCTAGATAATTTTGATAAACCATAGTTATTTCAGTTTTCTTCCAGGCTCTCATATTCACACCAAGTAGTTGACAATTATTTGAGTTAGACTTTGCTTTTATTGTTCAATTGCTTGCTTTTTATTAGTGTATCTGCAAGAATGAGAACAGTAATCTAAAAGAGAGTTAACTTTTACAATGTTTTCTCTTTTTTTCTTTTTTTGCTCTTATTAATTGTTCTGAGAGTTATAAATTATTTTAGAGACAACTATTCTTTATTTGTGGGGGATTTAACATTACTAGTAGACATAGTATATGACTATCATCTGAAATTTTATTCTTCACTTCATTCCAATTAGATGTGTCATCAGTATTTGGTAACAACGCCAGGCACAAATTTTCATCATGTGTTTGAAATTTGAATATGAATGTCATGGACATTTAAAGTTAAAACAGAGAATTAATCATTAGAAACAACAGTAATAGTTTTCCATTTAAGGCTCTCCAATTGTTTTAGAAATATAGACTTTTTATGATTCAAAAATAATATATAAATTATCCTTTGTGATTTAACATTTAAGACATTCTGTAAGAAAACTCATTGTTCTACCAATTGAGGTAAGTGCAATAATAATTCTACCTTGGATTTGGTGGCCATTTTAAGATTGTTGATAAAAAACAACAGCAACAAATATATGCCTATATATCAAGCATAAAAATCAATTTAAAAGTATTTGTTGAATGTTTTCAGTGTGTCCCCCTCTATACGCAAAACTGTATACAGAATACTCATTTAATTCTGTTTTGTATTTTTTGAATTATTTCATCTAAATAATTCCACAAATCCACTTGAACACCTGAAATTTGTATATAGACAGACTTTTTACACAATAAAGTCAGATTAAATGTTAAAGATTTGGCCTCGCAATTATGTTTGCACTTTTCCATAATGGGCGTTTGAGCAATGGTTTACCCATTTAACTTCCTACTCCCTGCCCCATACATGGGCAAGTATTGGCTCCCCTGCATGCTATTGCAATCATTTCCTTTGAGTAACCCCAGGAGTAATTACTTGCAGCCCCTACATTTGTACCAGCAATCAGTTTATATTCCACAGGAAAAATTCTTATCTGAATTATGCCAATTAATGATACTGTGCTGTAGCTTAAAAAATAATGCAGTCAGCTATATTTGAAAGCCCTGAATATTTTACAACATGCAAACACATACATGGTCCAATTCTCCAAATTCCATTCTTTCTATCGTCCTTTTTCAAAATAAGACCCATGATTTGAATGGGGGACTAGTGTTGGCAGTAGCTTTCTCTACCATTCTGATGATTCCAGGGCAAAGTCTCATACTTTTGAGTATCAAACTCAAGGTTTATACTTTTGGTTTGTTTGATTGTTTACTCGGTGGTATGCTAGCAAATATTTAACAATGGCTTCTTCAAAAAGTATATGTATGTAACTGTGTATCCAAGTTTATTGGGACTTTTATAATGGATGTGTAGCACATAGTTAAGATATAATTATAATATGTATTCTTCTTATAAATTCTGTATAGTCAGTTGCTTCTCGCAAAAGCTCTCACTGATTTTTTCCAATTTTTGTAAACATATGAAACATGATTACACTGGTTAATGAGTATAGTTCTAACATGAATAATGGTTGATATTTTGTTTACATTAATATCTAAGAAAATGACCAACTGTATGTTGGAACTTCACTTGTTCTTCGATGACATGAGACATTTTTGCTAAGTCAGAGAATCAATTTTGAGTACTGGAAGAATATTTCCTGAATTTATCGTGCCTTTTACAATGTAATAGCTATATACAAGGCAAACTTGTGTTTAATCTGCATTATTAACATTTTCTCCATCTCTTTCTTAAGCCTGGATATTCAAAAAAGTGATAAATGAAACCTTGATTTGTAGCATTTCTTATTCCCACTGTAAAATCCACTAAGTGTGGCCAATTTCAAGGTACTGATTTGACATCACTGAAGAAAACTTTCCACCTTACAGATAGAATACACACATTATGCTATCTATTAGATCATCAAAATTCCATCTTTAAAATTCTCCTTGACTATTTCAGACTTTTTTCACAGACTCAGCAACATTTGAAATTTTACCTTAGTGCACTAATGAAAATTCTAATTAGCTTATTCCCCTGCATTTTCCAATCTTTAACATACCACTCATTGAGATTTGCTAAAGGAGGTAATGCTATCCAGCTGGTCTCAGTGGGTTTCCTAGAACGGTATAATAAGCATGCTTTGATATTAAGGGTGTGTAGGTTGTTTAGGCCCATAATTGTTTTTAATGGGCTTTTCTCTTCAAAATCATAGTTGGCTACTAAACGCAGCAAACCAGAGTGAGGCCAATGAAAATCAGTGGATTTATAGGTTTACAATAAATGAAACTTGATTAAATATAAATAATCACTAGAATTCCTTTTTAAATATTGCAGCATACTATATAACATTTACTATCCTACATATCTTTCAGTAATGGTTTGGAATACTGTCTGACAATAGCTGCCAGAATAATGCAACAATAAAATGCTCTTTTGTTTAATAATTCATTTAGGCAAAGGACTGTTTACACACAAAGTGACTTCTGTTTAAAGCAGTCAATAAGGAAGACTTTTCTATTTATGACAGGAATGATCTGGCTTGTGCTTGTCTGGTACTTGCTGTGTATTTCATGCACTTTGATAATCAGCTTCACAGGAAACCCAATCTGGTTGGGCATACATAGGAAATAAGCATGTTGAAGCAACTCTTTAAGAATTTTCAAGAAAATTAACTGGTAAAATGGAAAACAAATTACTTTAGGGTTAAATTAGGAGAAGTTTTGTCTTTTTTTTTTTCAATTAATGGCTATATCTTAATACTGGGTATGTTCATTTGTATGGAAATAAAATGTAAACTTAGGACTTTTGGGGTGAGGTAAATAAGGAGGAAAATCATTGAAAAGCTCAAAAATTTGAGATGAGGAATCAATATTTTAGAAGTCCAAAGCTTGGCATTTACTATGATCATGTTACTCCTCCTTTCCTTTACAAATCTTTACCTTGGGTATGTAAGGAGAAATGCTGCCAGGTTTTGAGAAGGTTCAGCGATAATCTGAAACTAAGTTTAATGTGTCTGAATTCATTTAAAATGAATCTGCTTTTCTAAGGATGTTTTTCCTAAAACTCTAAGCCTGTCTATATTTTAAGAGGAAAATCTTTACATGTGTTTCTAATTCTCTTATAAACATGCTATTAAAGTATACTATTGCAAAGTCCAGTAGATAGCCAAAAAGTGTGTAAACTTTTTCCTTAGAAACAAAAAGGTTTGGGGGCCAAGAGTAAAGAAATGTGATTCCAAAATATTTGGATAGTTACAAAAAGAAAAAAAGCTTCATTCAATCTGTTCAGACTTTTTATTATACATTTTACTTTGTCCTTTCCAGCTATTTTTGACTTTCTCTATATTTATTCTTTTTTTCTTTATTTATTTGCTGTACGCGGGCCTCTCACTGCTGTGGCCTCTCCCGTTGCGGAGCACAGGCTCCTGACACGCAGGCTCAGCGGCCATGGCTCACGGGCCCAGCCGCTCTGTGGCATGTGGGATCTTCCCGGCGTCCCCTGCATTAGCAGGCAGACTCTCAACCACTGCGCCACCAGGGAAGCCCTGTATTTATTCTTTAAATATTTCTTCTTAAACCTCTTTTAAAAAAAGCAGTTGCCTCTTTCAGTCTTTTGGAAAACAAATGCTGTGTAACCAACTTGGTCAGGAGAAGCAGAAAACTATAGGAAAAATAATACTACAATCACATTGCCCACAGAGCTCATTATATATTTAGGTCATAATTTTAAAAAGGAAATACAGAGACAACACTATTTGAAGTTAAAGTACTGAATGAATATTTGTGTAAAGTTATGCTATGTCTAAAATGTTACTTCAATAGTTAAGATGAAATGTTTTGTGAAAAAGGATATATTTTTCTTAATGAAACTGAATTTGTTTCTTTAGCAGTCTGATGACATTAAATAAGTTTGTCTTTTACTTTTTTGTCATTCTCTGAATAGTACCCATTTGAGACCCAAAATGTTTCTGTTGGCTACTTGTGTGATGCGAATTAATCAGTTACTTGTCATACCTTTCCTTTGCTGTATGCTGCCAATTGCTGAACATGGGAACAATAGTGGATGTGAAACTTTTCAGGAACACAGAAGCCAGGACCATATCTCTGTGTCCTATGGACCTCAGCCATGAAGAGACAGAAATAATCAATGCAGTTTTCCAAGGCTATCAGCTTGATTTACTCAGAAGCACCACTGATGAATAAACTAGGTGGTGATCTGTCTGTGAACTACACTGACCATTCAGTTTCTCCATGGTCCCTTAAGCTAGTTACAGACCTGTGTCTATGATGCAAAGTCAAATGGACAGTTGAGGCAATTATCTGAACAAGTCTGGTGAAAAGAAAGCTTGTTACTAAGGAAAAAGTGAGTTGGGGGGGGTGCCTTAATTATCCATATTGAATTTCTCTATTGATCACATTCATGAGACAATTGCTTGACTCACCACTTCATTTTGCTTGGGTAGAGACGGGCTAAGATAATTGAAAGCAATTAAACAGCAATATCCGGGGAACCATAAGTGACAGCTTAGGTCAGATATTGTGGTGCAGGGTAGCTTCATCAACAAGTATTTATCACACCCCTACTGTGCTGGACACTGGGAAGATTACCAGTTAAACAGAAAAGAAAATTACTCTCCACAAACTAATGGAAACAAGACATATATCCATGAAAAATTACGTGCAATGGGAGCCAATTCAACTGTGAGTTTCAAAATAAAAGAGCTGTGTTTTAAGTAATATGTTGGTCTCTTTCCAAGGCCTAGTGGAACTCACAAAGCTTGCAGTTGGACATCAAGTTGGATTTCTAAAAAGGCATGCCATTATTTGAGGAAGAGTGGGGAGATTTCTACTGAAATCTTTGAATGAATGAAACAAAATCACCCTGGCTATCCTTCTTTAGAAGACAAATATATCTGGGAGGAGTCAAACACTTAAGTGTACTAAATCTCTGGACATTTCCTTAAGGAAAGTGAGTTGTCACTTTCCTCCAGGGTGGCAGGTGAGAACAGCAGCATAAGACCACTGGGTGCCTGTGGGAAATAACTGAATGGGAAGAAGGGATAAGTAAAAACAGAAAATAGATTCTGCACCTACGTAGCAATTTTGCCTTGAGCCAGCTAAGTAGACTAGAAGGCCCTTTAGGACCAAATGATTATTGCAATGAAAGTGACAGCAAGTTTAACCAATCTTCACCTAGAATACTGAGGCAAGACTTAACCAGTACATGTTTATCTGAACATTTTCCTTTTTAATAGGAACAATATTATTGGTAGGTCTATAGTAACTTTATCTAAAACCACATTTGTCTCTTGGAATACACACATACACACACACACACAGTACCCAAGTCCTATATTATTGCAGAAAGGATTCATTCATTTTTATCATGTAGCTTTTTAAACTCTTTAGAATCCTAAATAAGATGACTTTCTCTTTATAATTTTAATGAATCTATGCAGACATATATAAGTAAGTATGTAAGATAAAACTATTAAATATATCATAGTATTGTGATTTAATAGAATGTTAAAATATAAATAGTTTCTGGACTAAATGACTTTGCCATCACATAACAATTGAGATTTCACTTAAAAAATAAAATGAGTTATATTTAAATCAGCAATTAATATTAAGACAAATAACATGTAAAATAAATGTGGATACTTTGTGGTAATCTTTGAATGATTTTTTAAAGAGGAGATCAGTTTGTCATTAGAATCAAACCCTCCAATGACACCTACCTTTTCATGTTCATCTTTGTCACTGAAGTTTAGGACTGGTGCTGGAAAGGACAGTGACAGAAACATGTTCTAGTTTTCTTGGAAGCTACTTGTGCCAGTTTTACACACCCACCCCCAGTACACACGCACACACTTGCTTAGTGTGTGCACTCATCACTCAATCCCGCAGACTCACTCCTATTTAGAGCAATCACAAAATACTAGGATTCAGAGACAACTTACACTAAACTAATTTCCTGCTTCAGACTTTCCTTATTAAGAAATTGATCTATTCCATTTGTCTCTCTGATTTAATCTATGACATCAATCCAATGAAAGATTTGTACAAATATACATAGAGGCTAGTGATTCTACTCAGCTGTTAAGATAAAACAATTGTTACCCTTTACCATAATTGTATTTCACCCTGAATCAACCTAAATTATAAATGAGAAACTGGAAAAGTTACAAGTGGCTTTCCTTGCTCATTCAGCTGTTACTCTTCTAAAAGATCTGAACCTTCCCGCAAATCCTCAGAGACAATACAATTCTCTATTTTAATGAATTCACTGGCACCCCACTGAGAATTAATTGCTTTGGATGCAACCCAGTGGTCTGACATGCTGAGAGGCCCACTGGTAGTTGTGTTTTGTTTGTTTGTTTTCCTAATAAAGAGCTCTAAGGAATTAACCAACCTCCTGACCAGGTATAATATCTACTTCTATTATCCCTTTCTACCTCTGTCTCTCTGCTCTGCCTTTCTCTATTTACACACACACACACACACACACACACACACACACACACGAGAGGATTGTGAGAACCCTGGTATTATTGACAAAACTTAAATTCTTTGTTGTATAGTTACCACTGGGGGTATTTGTGGTATGTAAATCTACAGGTCAACACTCTACAGTCACTCTGTGAAGAAAACCAGCAACAAATTGTTCTTTGTGAGGATTTCTTGGGTGTTAAAACCTACAACAAAAATATAATTTGCTATACTTGTATATAATAGAATGTGCCATTCTGTGATTCCAATATGAGACTATAATCTCTAATTGAATTACTTCACTAATTCATTAATCCAACAGGTATTTATACAGCAACTATTGTATGTCAGTATTTGCCCCCAAATTTGAAGCTGTAATGGGAGGATTGCTCCAGGAGGGTAGTACATAGTAGTGCATAGAGCTATTCAGATACACAGGTAACTCAGATGACACACAGGACCTGGAGTATAGACGGTAAGAAACAGAACTAAAATATTGGTTGAATTCTATGCAAATACTACTTAAAAAATTATTATCTATACTTCCTAAGTCCCTTAAGTGTCTTAACAAAGAGGAGAGATACAGCAGAACTACTGAAGCAAAGTTAATGTATGTAAGGCACAAATAACAAATAGGGAGCAATCAGAAAGAGATATAACTGAAATAGGGCTCTAAGTTATAGTTTTGGCATTTCATCATAAAATTCCCATCTCCATTCTTTGCAGCCCAGCCAGAAAAGGGAGAAAAGGAATGACTTGACAAATTATTGTCATGGAATTAAGAAAAACAAAATAGTTTATCATAAATAATAGTTTTCTATTGTGGAATTCTAAAAGATATTTATCACATAGCTTTTTAGTAAAGAACTTTAAAAGATAAAAAGACCCAATATGTTCCTAATGAGAATAATGCATTCTTAAATTCTTAATGCATTCTTAAAATGAGAGGAAATATTCTTCAGAGACTTCTAGCCAAGATGGAGTAACAGACCAGATTTACTCTCCTCCTTGTAAAAAATTTAAAAAAGGAAAAAAAATCACACAAAATAAAAGATTTCACTGGGCAACAGACAACAAAGGATAGTGATTTTTGAAAGATGTGAAACAGATGAAGAGAGTTGTATGATTGTCCCATCTTACTGCCTGAACGGTTTCAGCCTGAGGTATGGGAAGAGAGAATTCAGGTAGGATATGCCAGAATTGAGGGGATAGATCTGGGAATCTAGGGAAGTCAAGGTGGCTAGAGTAGTCAGGACTAAATTCTGGAGAGGAGAGTGCTGGAGGGAGGGGGAGAGAGAGAGAGATCTAAAGATCAGAGGACGGACTCTCTCAAACCTTCAGGCCTTCAGATAACTACTGATCAGGACATACACAAGAGGAAAATACCTGAGGCTGGGGAGTCACATGAAAAGATTAAAAAGAACAATGCTCAGGTCTCATAAAGGGCAAGGTAGAATGTGTCTTTGGAACAGCAGAGGTAAATAAAAGACTCATAATCTCTAGTCCATCAGGTAGAGCATTCTGAATAGCTTTGTTAGAGTAGCGGGGCAAACTTGACCCAAACTAAATACTGTTCTGGTCCTGACTTAAAAGTCTTACATCGGGCTTCCCTGGTGGCGCAGTGGTTGAGAGTCTGCCTGCCGATGCAGGGGACACGGATTTGTGCCCCGGTCTGGGAGGATCCCACATGCCGCGGAGCAGCTGGGCCCGTAAGCCATGGCCGCTGAGCCTGCGCGTCCGGAGCCTGTGCTCCGCAATGGGAGAGGCCACAACAGTGAGAGGCCCGTGTACCAGAAAAAAAAAAAAAAAAAGTCTTACATCAAGAGCCAAAAGGATCAAATTGTTTTAGGTAACATGACTGCTTTTCTGATCAAAGCTCATGAATATTTGTAGGAACACACCCAGCAAGGTAAAGTTTTAATATCTGACATTTGATTAAAAAAAAATTACCAGGTATGCAAACTGTGGTGGTAAATCAGACTTCAATTATGGAAAAAGGTTCACAGGAGCCAAAATAACAATGCTTGAGCATTTCAGGCTTATTGCAAGAAAAGTATAGAATACAACAAGAACATTAAAATAAGTACACATCACAGCTAAAAGCTGGTTCCCAACAGTTGTGCAGAAACAAGATCCAGTTGTCCTTCCCCTACAGAGGTATATAGAATATGTTTTCTCTCTCTGTGGGAACCACCACCATGTTCACAGGACACCTCAGATCCAAGGAGCTCAAAATAAAATGTTAGCTTGGACTTCACAACCCTCCTGGCCACATTCTTGCTATGTGACCAGTTTTGACCCTCTGAGGATCTTGCCAAAACCAAACACAAACCATCATCCATGATTTTATCAGCAAACAATGCTGCCATGCTGGTTAAAAGACAAGCAAAACCTCTCTGAACCTTGAGTCTGACCTAGAGCTATGAAACAATACCAGTAATCAGTACATTTCATGCTCTGTCCAGGAATTACTATTAGACCAATACACCTCTTCAGGCTGTTTCCAGGTCTTCTAGAGTAAACTATGTTAACACTTCAGTCATGCAAAGAAAGGAAATCACTATTGATAATGAGAAGGAAAATCAATCTATCAAAAAATTCTAGAATTTGAAAGAGATTATATAATTATTAGACAAGCACATTAAAACAGTTATTCTAACTATCCCATATGATCAAGGAATGAGAAGAAAGATTGAGCATATTAAGTAGTGACATGGTAGGTATGAAAATGACTCAAATCAAACTTCTGAAGATGAAAACTGCAAAGCTTAGATTAAAAATATACTGGATGGGTTTACTAATAGAATAGATATTACAGATGAAAAGATTGGTAAATTTAAAGACCTAGTAATAAAAATTATCTAACACTAAACACATAGAAGAAAAAACAACTCAGAATAATCAATGGATAAAACAGTTGGCTATTCATGGACCTTCATCTAAATCTCATACCATGTACAAAATGTAACTGAAAATAAATCACAGATTTAAACGTAAAATATGTAACTATAAAACTTTTAGAAGAAAACATAGGAGAACATTTTTAAGACCTGGGGCTTGGTGAGGAATGTTTGGACATGAAGTAAAACTTAATGCATATAAGAAAAAGTCAATAAACTGGACTTCATTAATATTAAAAAATTTTGCTCTAGAAATACCTTGTTATGGGGATAGAAAGACAAGATACAGATTTTGATAAAACATTTGCAAACTACAAATATAACAAAATAAACATGTAGAATATATCATCTAGAATATATCTAGACTCATCTAGAGTATACAAGAAATTCTTGAAACTCAGCAGTAAAAAACCTGAACAGTTCAATTATGAAATGGGCAAAAGGCATTAGGAAAATGCAAATTAAGACCACAATGAGATACCACTGCATATCTATTAGTATAGCTTGAAATAAAAAATGGTGACAATACCAAACGTTGGTGAGAATGTGGAGAAACTGGATCACTCATATGTTGCTGGTGGGGATGTAAAATGTTACAGTCACATTGGAAAATCTTTTGGTAGTTTCTTAAAAATTAATAAATACATACTTACCACATGACCCAGGAATTGCACTCCTGGGCATTTATCCCATAGAAATGAAGCCTATTTCTACTCAAAAACCTGTCCCCAATTGTTCAAGATAGCAGATTTATTCATAATAGTGCTAAACTGGAAATGAACAAAAACAATGTCCTACAATAAGTATTGGTCAAACAATCTGATACATCCACTAATGTCTCATCTCTTCCATTCCAAAGACCTTTCTATCATATCCTGTGATACCAATATTATTGGGGAAAAGACTGTTGATTTGAAAAAATATGAAATCTTCTTTGAAAGTGCCAGCTACATGATTTAGCTCTAATTTGGGAGAAATAACCATGTTATAAATAGAACAGATGACAAGAAACACAGATGTTGATAAATATACAGAACTGTGGCTAGAAGACCTGTGTTCATTACATGGTTCTGCTATGAGCTTAGCTGTACAAATTGCTTAATCTCTCCCAGATTCATATTCCTCACCTAGAAGATGGTAATAAGGACAGCTCCTGGAAAGGTTTTTGTGAAGTGAAACCAGTGTAAATTGCCTACTATACAAGCATTTAATTAAGATTTTTTCCCCTACCCAAACATGTATTCTTTTTATTTTATTTTATTTTATTTATTTATTTATTTATTTATTTGGCTGTGTTGGGTCTTCGTTGCTATATGCAGGCTTTTCTCTAGTTGTGGTGAGCAGGGGCTACTCTTCGTTGCAGTGCGCAGCCTTCTCATTGCAGTGGCTTCTCTTGTTGTGGATCATGGGCTCTATGCACGAGGGCTTCAGTAGTTGTGGCTCGTGGGCTCTAGAGCACAGGCTCAGTAGTTGTGGCGCATGGGCTTAGTTGCTCCACAGCATGTGGGATCCTCCTGGACCAGGGCTCGAACCCATGTCCCCTGCATTGGCAGGCAGATTCTTAACCACTGCACCACCAGGGAAGCCCAAAACATGTATTCTTTTTATGGATGTTATATAATGCATAGTTCAGAACACAAAGTCAGATTTAAAAGAAACTTGGGTTTCTTTGTGTGAATTTGGGATATTTACTTTGAGCCTCAATATTTTCATCTCTGGAAAAAAGTAATAATGCACCACAGATTTTTGTACTCAGTTAATGATAAGGTGATATATTATATGCATACTTTAAACACTGAATCTTCAATGTCTTTACCAAGTCTATTCACTTAGATATGTGGCAGTTTGGATTAAAAGTCAATTGATCTTTGTTGTTTTTAGATTAGAAATAATGACTTCATCAAATTCTAAGCAGTGTAAGGGAATTGGAATAACTAGAAGCGGGAAATAATTTTCATTTCTTGAATGAAGATAAGGCACAATCTTAGTCTAGGTGAAATCCAGATCTAACTATCTCCAAGATTTACACTCTCAATTTGTATTTGACATATGTATGTAAATAAACATAACTCTTGTGTGAAGATTCTGAAGACACCTGTCCTGAAGTTATAAATCATAGGGAAATAATTCATGATCCAGGGCTTCTAAAATACATTCTAAGGAAAATACTGGAAACCTTAGCACAGTATTTACATTTTCTAAAATTGCGATCAATTAAGTTTTCTCTGAGTAATCGAATTTTAAAAAATTAGAATTAAATATGAAAGCCATCCAAGTATCCACTTGTATCTTGACAGAGGCAAAAGTGATTTTTCAATGAGTTAACATAAATATAAAATACTATATAATACGTGTATATATGTATATTCTTTAGTCCTAACTGAGATTGATCATCTTTACCTCCATTAGCATTATGTTACTGAGTTGCTGCATGAAAGACAAAATTAATAAAGGGTAAAACATAAAGGGATTATTTTTCAAATATACTCTTTCAGTATACAAATAACATTAAAGAGAAGAAAAGCATTTTAAAATTGTTTTATGTAACTAGATTTTCATACTGAGAAATTCCATGTTGAAAGTTTTAATGCCTGTGTGGAATGTTAAAGTCCCCAGATCAGAGAAAGCACAATAGTTTTTCTCTTTATTAATTCAATATTTATATTTCTATAGTTGCTTTTAAAATAACCTCAACAGGATAGGGTTCATTTGTTTCCCATATTTAGCTTCTCAGTTTTTGAATTGGAAGAATCTATACACATCTTCAGTTGGTCCATCTGAATAAGGGAAGATAACATGACAAAGAAGCAAAAATATCAGAAAAATATAGTAAAATTTTATGTTGAGTTTAAACTAAAAATAACACTACATTTTTAATCTCTGACAAAGATGGAGTGACTTTTGAAAAGTAAAATTAACCCTATTTAAAATTTGGATTATTTTTTTGTTTTTTGTTTTTCAGCTCTTTTTAAAGAGTAAATTCAATTTAAGTGTATTATTCATGTTACTTATAAAGAAAGATGATATTACAACATTTAACTAAAGTGTTTATTTCAACAGTTTTATTGCTGAAATTATGTTTGGATATCAAGACCCTCAAGGGGACCTTCTGTTTTGTAACTCTCTGTTTCACCATAGCTTGATGTAGCTACAGTAGCAAGAATGCTTCCCACACATAGGAAAATCTCAGTATGCTTGCTTGGTGGTATGGGAGACAGTGAGGGGGATATATACACACATGCACACACACACATATACATACACATAATACTGTTGTCATGTCCAACAGTCTAAAATGAATTGAAATAAAAGCATAAAGTGTCTATTCAGCATCAAAAATAGAAATGCAATTGATAAGCTTACTAAAGATTCATTCTCATTTCAAAATTCATAACATCAACTTTTGGAAACTAATATATAGGAAATTAGGAAAGATTATGGCAAAGGATGATGAGAATTCTTTTTATTAGGGGAACAAGGAAAGACCAGTTCTTAAAGAGATTCATAGACAACATATTTATTAAAATCTTCCCAGTACTTAGAGGTTGTTTCTGGTTAAAATCATGAACATATAGCTATAAGGAAATAAGACAAATATTGCAAGTATGTCAACATGAATTTCTAATGATTTCAGACTGTATATGTTATGCTTCTATTAATTTTATCAGGCATAACCATCTTCTTGTTATAAATCCTATTTCATTTTAAAATAAACCCCAGATATTCTCATGGAATATCGACTATAAGACAAATTTCTGTGATTTCCCAGCAATGCAAAAATAAAGAGACACAAAGTGCCATTGCCTGAGCACTGAAATAGCTCCAGTTTCTTCAAGTTAATGAGAGAAATAAAAACTCTAGAGGCATGGAAAGGAGATGTGGTAGATTCATGATTGATTTCCACTCTTTAATCCCCCTGGAATCTACAACTTTCGTCCTGTTATTACTTTGCACTAAAGGGTGGGTTTAATTTCCCACTCTTTGACTTTGGTCTGGCCATGTGACTTGCATCAGCAGACAGTTCTGATAATAAGATTTAAAACATCATACACATTTCTACATGCTCTCTTGCAGCTCCACCATTATTATAAAAATAACATGTCCCAGTGACACAGCCTGCTAGTCCAAAAAGGAAGAGAAATGTGGGAAGCAGAGCTGCCGTAGCCTATCCACCAAACTTCCCAAGATGAGAGCTTTGCACCAAACCCAGCACAAAACAGACAAACCCAGTAGACTTGCATATATGCAGAAATAAATACTTTAGTTGTTGTATCCACAAAGATTTTGTGTTTTTTTTTAAGTGACATTATTTTGACAGACTTAATTGGCACAACAAACTAAATGCAAAAGATGAAAAGTTCACAGGCATGTAGTTAAAGGAGGCAAGCCAAAACAGAGCCGAAGTTAGATACAAGAGCCTATGTCTTGATAAAGGAGGGGAGTGGCATTCCTCCCCCGATGTAATGGTCCCAAAAGAGTAATTTCTCTATGGCTAGTAAAACATTTTATACAAAGGTATCATGAGAAATGATTAACGTCAGTGATTGTATTGGCAGATACACATGGGGAAGATTCTCCAAGAGTAATGTTTGTGTATGAGCTTGTCCCATGTACCAAGGTAGAGAACACCGCTCCCCACCTCAAAACATCTCAGACTCACACCTTTGTTATTAAAACCTGGCTATGCCTTTGTGTTGAAACAAAGATTTACAATAATCACTCAATAAATTAATCCAAAGGGCTGTTTTTAATGTAAAGAAAACTGATATAAATACAGTCCTATTAGAGAAGATCAATTTTAATGCAATTAATAAAGGATATACATAATGATAAATGGTCAGTCATCTAGAATTATTTAACAGGTATGTGGGTGTATTTAATAACATGCCTTCAATATGTAAAAAGCAGAAATTGACAGAACTAAAAAGAGTTTAGAAAGACAATGCATACTCACGAAAGTAGATATGAGTACATACTCTCTTGGGCTCAAGAGAGATCTTGGGATCTGGATTTAGTAATCTAGCAGAAACATAGATATGAATATATTAAGAGGTAGACAGAGGATTCTATATGTATCCCTTCCTTTTAAAATATAATACTTTGCATAGAATTACCACCGTGGAGGAATCACTGGATTAAAAATTTTATTAGTTGTGATACACAATGCTTCACTCTCTTCAACACAGAATTGAAAACCTTAAGTTCCACCTCATCTTTCTCATACCTCCAGTCTTTTCTGTCAGTATCTTTTCATAGATGAAGCAAATAATAGTATTGGAAAACAATCACAGGTTAACTTTTGGCTTCTTGGACAACATGGTAACTGAAGTAGGTTTGATTACAGGAATATAGTTCTATTATTGGATTTTTTTTGAATATTTACCAAGATGAGTGAGTCAATGTCATATATCGGGTTATTCAATGTGGGATAATAGACTTTCTTTGTGGAAAAGTAAGAGTGGCAAAACAGAGAACAAGAAGTATTTTTTAATACTACCAATCTTACAGAATTGAAGACATTGAAAATTGTGTGCTTTGGTGTTTTTTTTGTTTGTTTGTTTGTTTGTTTTGTGGTACGTGGGCCTCTCACTGTTGTGGCCTCTCCCGTTGCGGAGCACAGGCTCCGGACGTGCAGGCTCAGCGGCCATGGCTCACGGGCCCAGCCGCTCCACGGCATGTGGGATCTTCCCAGACCGGGGCACAAGCCCGTGTCCCCTGCATCGGCAGGCGGACTCTCAACCACTGCGCCACCAGGGAAGCCTGCTTTGGTTTTTTTAGGATCAAAAAACTTGCATCATGTAGTAATGTGTTACATCATGTGATGTATTTTTTTTTACAGCCATAGAGATAATGTAGCTTAATATTATTTTGGTTATGAAAGTCAAAGTTGCAAAATAATTTGATTTCTTCTGTTAATGAAACGGAGCATAAGTATCTCTGGCTCTGTCCGAACAAGGGAAGTTGCTACATCTCCCCACCTGCCAAGTCTATGTTCATGGACATTTAAAAATGACACCTTCTGTAAAGAACAATTTAATCCATATGCTAATAGCTAAATTGTCTTATATTTAAGCAAGTTAGCTTGCATCTATTCTTTTAAATTTAAAATCAATTATTCAACTCAAGAGAAAGTTACACAAAAAGTTAGGTACTAGTATCGCACAGTAAAGCTGTATAGAAAAATATGGCAATATGGTAGTAAAAATTATGAATAAACTTTTTTCTAAACTATAAAATCTTATGGCTCATTTTCCGCTTATCTAATTTGCAAATATATACCGGTAATATTTTCTATAGGTGCCTAATAATTACCTAAAGTGACAAGTTCATATTTCTGAGAACTTTCACAGGAACTGAAAGGCAATAGAATTATGTTTACACACTTCTTCATAGTAATAAGAACCATATATATGATAAGAAGGCTGTATGATATTTGACTATACAAGCTTTCTGAAGGAGGTATAATCTTACATAGGGAGGGCAGAAACCACTGCAAATGAGTTTACTCTGGTGCTTGGCAAAACCAGTTATTTTTCTGGATTCCAAAGATTAACATGGTTTATCTTACAAACTCCTTTACCCCACACACTGCCACAATTTAACATCCATGTGTGGGTAAGCGTGGGCTATGTGAATGGAGACATTATCTAAGCATAACATGCAGTATAACTGTGGATTTAGCTTTTCAATTGAATTGCTTTAAGCAATGTTAAAAAAAGATATTCTCTAACAAAGGAGTAATTTGCATTAGTAATATGTCTGTTTTTTGGTGTTTCTCTGATTTTTACAGGTTTATTTCATTTAATAGAGATTCATGCAATTATGAAAATGTTATTTTTCAAGTACTTATCAGTACCAGACAGTATGGCTAGTTTCAGCCTAGGGCCATTATCAGTTAATTTGGCATCTATCTAGTAGATTGGCTCCCAAATCACCAGGCCTTTGAGGCTAAATAGCATTTATTTCATGAGTTGTTCACAAGTGCTCATCTGCATGTATGAAATTTCCCCTCTGATTCTGGTTTCTGAATGTGCATGTTAAGCAAAACTGTAGGGCTGAATCTGTTTAATGTTGCAGGTTCTGACTAACTTATTGTCTTCTGAACTCATTTAAAAAATTTTAACTCCCCCAATTACTGCTTAATTATTTTGTAAGGATTCATATCTCTGACTCACTGCGCTGTGCCTCAGTTGCGAAGCCTGCACCATGAATGGAGATGTAGGTATATTCTACTAAAAATTCTAGTTCATTTGCACGCAAACCCACATGTGAGGAAATAAAAGCAAAACAAAATAAAACAAAAGACCACCAGCAGTTGGTTTCTACAAGTTAGGAAAACTTATATATAGTTTAGCTGTCACTTTATATGATATGCTGAAGCCCAGAGAGCAGAGAGGTCTAAAAACAGAAGTACCACATATACATTCATATATTTATATACTATACTTTTCAAATTGTAAGTGCAGCAACTGAATTCACTCTAAGATTGTATATAATATTTTGTTCTTTAGCCACACCTTGGCAAAGCCCATTAATAATTCATGGTAATCTAAAAAATATGATACATGTTGCTTTTAATGGTAATAAAGGTATTTAATATGTGTATGCATTTGTGTATGTTCATGTTTCTTAATATTTAATGAAAAATCAATTTGAGGTGTTTTCATTAGTTTACTAGTTTTTATTTGTTCATTATAAGTTGTATAACCTGTAACGTTGCTTTCTTTACATCAGTTTCACCCAAAGCAGTGGAAAATTTATTTAAGCAACACTGCCACCTTCATATATTATTCTTCATTTGTGTTACATACACAAATATAGTTTCTACAAAATATAGTTTTCAAACTCATCAGTATTTTCCAAAAAGTCATAATGATTATGGAATGTACTTTTAATCAGAACACAATAAAACAACACAAAAATTCTTCCACTTTGCCAGTAACCAGAGGAAAATTACTTAGAGTTTGATTCATCTTTTTATTCAGATTTTTAATAGATTTAAGGTGATTTGTCCATTTATTCTGCTTATTGACCATTGTGGTCAAAAGGGAGTATTTTTAGAATATTGAACAAGGGAGTATAGAGGTACTTAGTATGGTATAGTGGAGCTTAAGAGAAATAAATTAACTACCTTGGAGTCTAACCATTTGCTTTGGCATTATTAGCTGAGGCTCAAAGTATACTAAGCCACGTAACTAACAATTAGGTGAAGAATTCATTTTGATTTTGGCACACAATGGGAGTGCAAGCATTTCCTTACTGGATCCAACTGAACTGGTTATCTACTGGTACACACAAATACAGTCATTGCGGTTGTTGTGTATACTCAGCATCATTTCTGATCTGCAAGGTCCTGTGCTATAGTGACTATAGATCCACTGTTCATGCACTTTTAATATTCTCATTAAAAAGTTTTATTAGGGCTACCCTGGTGGCACAGTGGTTGGGAGTCCGCCTGCCGATGCAGGGGACGCGGGTTCGTGCCCCGGTCTGGGGGGATCCCACATGCCGCGGAGTGGCTGTGCCTGTGAGCCATGGCCGCTGGGCCTGCACGTCCGGAGCCTGTGCTCCGTGGTGCGAGGGGCTGCAGCAGTGAGAGGCCCACGTACCGCAAAAAAAGAAAAAAAAAAAAAAGTTTTTTAAAGTGTTTCAGTTGACATTTGTTTCGTATTTAACATACTGTTTTTTGTACTATCTTGAAGAATATAGTACATCTATACCACAGAATTTCCAAGTTTTTGATTCATTCATATAGCCATTGATTGACCAAACTTTTACTAGGCAGCTATTACAGTGAACAATAGACACTCTCAGCTAGACAGTGGACACTTACAGACTAGTGGAAGACAGAGGCATAAGCAAATTTATTAAATGCAAAAATATGTGATAATAAATTATACACAGTGCTCTATTGGCATATTGGAGTTTTTTTGTACTAACATCACTACAAATATTGGGTGAACTATTATATTTTCAAGGTTACATAATCCCTTTTCAGTTAATAATTTTCAAAGTTTACTGCCTATTTTGTGAAGTGTATCTTTTATTTGTATTATATTTACTATTCATTATTTTGAACAGGTTCACACACAGTTCAAAGTTTAAATAATTTATTGTATCTATTCACTAATTCAATTCTAGGTAGAGTAATAATAGTTGTAGTTTCATTCAATGCATTACTGTTAACCACTTGTTTTAAAGTTGATTTGCTTCATTCCCTGATATTTATGGATTATCTCCAGATCTTCTTACAGTCTATTACTATTCATTTGGTATTGCACTGACCCAAAAACCTGAGGATCATCAGCCACTTCAGTATTTTGTTTGTGCCCATCTTTTTCAGTGTCATGTGTATATAGTTTTTTTTTTGTGTGTGTATACAATTGTACTATAATCTTTTCCAGAACAACCCACCATTTTATGCTTAGGAAGTTTCTTTTGTATCTTACGTATAAGAAGACCCTTTGTTCCATCGTTATTGTTATTATCAATATTATTATTATTATAATATCTAAACCAGTCCTCTCTTCATAATAGTTTCCTCTCCATTTCCCCACCTTGCCCCAGTGATTTAATTTTACTAAACTAATGAACTTTGCTGTAAGGTTTTCTCCATGTATCTAGCCCTCCTAAGTATAAGAGATTAGTTTCAATTCACATATTTTCCTTTACAGAAGTGAGGTTTCCTCTCATAGGTGTGCAGATCACAGCTATAACATATAGATGGCATATGTAAACCTATCTCTCTGTGTCACTTAAAATATACAACTTCAATGGATCGCTAATACTTAAAGACCTGATGCATATAAGGAGTTATGGAAGCTGGTGCTGTATCATGAAAGGGGTACCGATACACTGTTATTGGGTCTTAAAAGAATAAAAAAATAGTTTTTCCTTAGTAGGAACAGATAGGAAAAGTTAAATTATAAAGGCAACATTAACAATATACTTTGAAAGTTGACTATTTGACATTCAGAGACCCTCAAAGACCAGATAAAAGAGAATAGCACAAAGACACTGGGGCATTATGCAGAGTGGCATTCTAAAGTATGGGGAAAATTCATTTTGGTCAGAGTGTAAAGTAAGACAAAAATTTCCATTGGAAACTAGGTAGAAGGTTAATTTGGGGGCATATTGCAGAAAATCTTTTATGTAAGGGTAACAGGATTTTAATTTTTTATCTGGTCAATTGGAAACCAATGAAAAATTGGAATCATAATAATAAAACATTGTAAATCATATGTATTTTATAAATTTATATTAAAATATGATTTTATAAAATGAAATAAAATACTAAGTATTTCTTACATAATTACATGTATGAAGTCATATCAAAACATGAAGTCATATCTAAACATGAAGCAGTATTCTGAGACCAAACAAAAATAGAGACAATGGGTATGCATATGCATGGCCAAGACTTAATAGCAGAAGAAAAAAATGCATTGTCTTAAAATATTATGCACAAAACCAAGAAAATAGCAGTGTTTGACTATTTTATACAATGTAGTGGGAAACCACAGAGCACAGGGGACAAATAGACAATTATAAATATGCAAGGTATAAAGATGGAAAGATAGATGTCAGAGATTTCATGAAGAGATTTTGATGTGTTAAGCAATAGTGAGTCTAGTTAGAGTTGGAAGGTGTAACAGGAGACTGAACTTCATTTCATATTTTGACTTGCTCATTGTGTGAATTCAAGTAGTTCTGACTTAGAATGAAAACTGCCAGTTGAAAACCTTCCAAGATGTCCTTAGCTTCCCAACTCTGGATTCACTCAGAAGCAATAGAGCAATAGCGGGGGCTGTCTCACTGTATGAGAAAACAGAAGATAGAAAGATGGTACCAAGATAACAAGAAATTCTTCATTATTCACTGAAGTTTGTAGTAATTTTGCTTGAAGAGAGAGGCTTTTATTCTACAGAATCACCTTTCTTGGCATAGCCCTGTCCTTTTCTTGGATCTAAGGCCCTTGAGACTAACAGAGACGGATGTGCTCCCGTTTTGAAACTCCACTGATGTTCATTCTGCTTAGAAGTTTTATAGAGTCTGAGAAATCTTATTTCTTACAATCTGCCTTACTTTAACATATATCATTTTATTTCATCTACATTTGACAGAAGGTTTTTTTTAAGTGTTCATTCCTTAATTGGCATAAGGCCCAAATACGTTTTATGAAAAAATAATACAGAGCTCTTCAGAGTTTTTAATTAGGTCAAGTCAATTTTCTCTTCTTCTTAAACCAAGAGCATCATTATTAGAAAGTGCCTAATGTGACACAGGATTTCAAAAGCAGCACAATCGATGGCTTTTTCTGTTGTCAGGGAATAATAGAGCTGAAACTTAATTACGTTTCAAAAATGAACAGCAAAAAATCACGAGGTACAGTAGCCTTTTATCACAGTTTTTCTGAGACCAAAATTTATAAAAGTAGAGATAAAAATTTGTTGATTTTCTCTGAATGTTTAGTATATATTGTACACTCATCAGTCTTTTGCTGAGAAGGACTATAATGTTGTGATAGTTCAATGCTATGAAGTCATTATGGCAAATAGGTAGATGTTATTTGATTTTAAATAACAGATTTTTCTGTTTCTTTATACACATAGAAAGCTCAGTTCACTTAAAACATTTTATTGCACTTTGTGCATTCCTTTTACTGCAGAAAACTTAAAACAATGTACTATAAAATCTTCTATGTGTGTTAACTGGATTCAACCACAGTTTAAAAAAAAAAAGGCTATACCTGGCTAAAATTCAGTTCACTTAAGATAATTTTCTAAATTGATCTAACTTAAAGCTCTAGTGATAAACTGCTGCCTTTTAATATTTGTAGTATTACTACTAGTAAAATCCTATATAGAAATCCTCTTAGTGTTTAGATGCACTCTCACCTACAGTATCTATCTCACTTGCTATGTATATAACAGATTTTAGAGCCAGTGTAGTTATTCCTATTGTGTAGATAAGGGAATTAAAGCCAACTATATTGAATGCCTTGCCCGTAATTATACAACATGATTAGTCAGACTGTGTCTTTGTGTGTGTATGTGTGTGCTTAATAGGAGAGATGAGAGAGATGCCTTAATAATCGAACTCAGTTATACTCCAATAAAGATGTTAAAAAAAAAAAGAATTGAACTCAGTCCCTGAGATACCAGCCTGTGGACATTTCAATCCAGATAGAATTCAGTGGCACCTTGGGGGAAAAAAAAAAAAAAAAAAAAACCCAGAGGAGACTCTTTCCCTGATCAAAAGGGAGAGCCCTGCTCAGAACTTCCTATAAAGAACAGAGACAAGCCTACCTGCTAAATAGTGTTACAGCTAGAGCTGATTCTTCCAAATGGTGGTGTTTCTCAAGGTACAGAGGTAAACCAGGAGTTTGTACTTCTGCTTTATTGCAAAGATTTAAGTGTGGCTACTTAAAAATAAAATAAAGAGACTTGAGTGAGAATCAGACTCTACCTGCCTTGCCATCCAACTTACTTCTTCTTCCCTTATTGTTTCCTTCTGACCCTTCTCAATTTCTCTAGCTTTTCTAGAAACACAGGCAGCAGAGATCCCCTTCCTTCCATTATTAGAATCATAAAGTAATGTCTTAAAAGTGGATTATAGTTTTCCAAAGGAAAGCTGTTAAAATTAAAATAATTTTCCTTAAGATTTTGAAATAATTATGTTTTTATGTTATTTTTTTAAAGTTGACCCAAATCTTTTAATACATTTATAAAAGTATTATTTTCTTTTTTAAAATTTTTTATTTTATATTGCAGTATAGTTGATTAGCAATGTTGTGTTAGTTTCAGGTGTAAAGCAAGGTGATTCAGTTATACATATACATGTATCTATTCTTTTTCAAATTCTTTTCCCATTTAGGTTATTACAGAATATTAAGCAGAGTTTTCTGTGCTATACAGTAGGTCTTTGTTGGTTATCAATTTCAAATATAGCAGTGTGAACATGTAAATCCCAAACTCCCAATCTATCCCTCTTCTCTACCCTTCCCCCCAGTAACTATAAGTTTGTTTTCTAATTCTCTGAATCTGTTTCTGTTTTGTAAATATGTTCATTTGTATCATTTTTTTTTTAAGATTCCACCTATAAGCAATATCATATGACATTTATCTTTCTCCGTTTGACTTACTTCACTTAGTATGATCATCTCTGGTTCTGTCCATAATAATTTTAAATGTTAATGATTCAAGTTCAGAAAAATAGGCATATATACACATTTACTTTGAAGGATCCAAAATAAAATTGCTTACTTATTTTTATAATATATTTTATAAAATGGTCCTACATATGCAATTATTTAAAAATTAATTACACAAAATTCAGAGAAATAAGCAAAAATGTCTGCATAGAAATTGCAATCCTTAACATCTATGTTTATGGAAAAGACCTGTCAAACCAATGATCATAAGATACAATAAGAAATATTTTAGTCTCACATTGCCCTTTATAAAGCTAAATGTATCCTTCATCTTAAATCATAACATGTATAGGCCTCTTGTGTTTTTTTCTCACTCTAAGGTAATATAAATTTCTATGGTCACTTTAAGAAGCCAAATTGTCCCAATTCAATAAAAATGCTTAGCGTCACATAGTAACCAGAATTTAAAACTAATTTAATGTTAAATCATCTTGTCTTCCCCAGATGAAGCTAAATATTGGCTGAAATCTCTCTTGAAAAAGCTTCTTTGATCAGAATCACTTCACTCTTAAATGACCCCAGGCTGCAAGTCCTTCTGTGGCTTCCTTCCATATCTTGTCCCACAAGTTGTACATACATATCACATCATCAGAGAGGTGTGCAGCCATTTCCTAAATAAGCCTCTCCTTTTCTGTTATTTTGGTGCTTTAGCCGGTCTCTCCTCTTTTAGTTTGCTTAAATGTGCTCACACCTCAGAGTACTGTGTCCACTAACTGCAGCAGACACATATCAAGTTCTCACAGAAACCCCACTCTGAGGTGAAGGGCAGCCAGCTCCCTTCCACTCTCCAAAGCAATCCACAAAACTTTCCCACAAACTTTCCTCAAAACCCCAAAGCTCTCCAGTCTCTCAAAAATCCTATCCTTATATTCTTTCCATGGTAGTGAGTTGCTTTAAGAGGTTTATGACCACTTGCTACAAAATCTTTCATTGTGGACTGTTTCATCAGTCACTTTGGAATGTAGTAGCATCTGTTGCTTCCATGACTCAACTGAAACTGGGTTGGAAGAATTCCATGTTAACTTGATATGCACATATATACAGATAGAATTACAGGAAATGTGTTTAAAATAGATTGCAGCATCTATTGAATTATAAATAAAACATATAAAAAGGCAACATTTAAATGTTAAAAAAAAGAAATATTATAGACTGACCCTGTATAGCTCCTATATTTTCAAGAACCCTTTTTTTAAAATTTTTTCTTTTGTGAAATTTCTTCAAATTTTACTTTCATCACTTTTCTTTCTCAGAAATAATGCTTTATTATTTTTTCAACTTTCATTTATAAAAATTTTCCAATATAGAGAATCTGAATGTTAGTGTGTTTGCATATGTGTATCTTCTAAATTCAACAGTTGTTACTATTTTGCCATATTTGCTTTAATCCCTATATTGTTATTTTTTCTGAATCATTAGAAAGTAAGTTGCAGATCTCTACCAGACCCAGGTTATGGAACATCCCAGAACTTCTCATCCTGTCTTTCTCAGGCCTCAGCTTTTTGCTGTGTTTCCCAGTCAGAACAGCTGTAGCAAAGGACAGTGCCATTTCTGGTTGTACAATTGTGGACACTGGCGCTGCCATAGACCTAAGAGCCCCGTGCACAGTACCTGTGTGGAAAAGCTCCTATGCTTGCTCCCTGGCCAGATTGGACTGCAAAGACTCTGGCTTCACCAGATGCTGCCTGTTGGTCAGGTGATACAACCTGGAAGTCAGGTGGAGTTCAGACTGGTGGGATTGACTTTGATAATGAGACACGGGGCTGGGAGGAAAAAGCAAATTTGTTTGCTTTTTTTTGTTGTTGTTGTTGTTTTCTCCCCCTCTTTCTCTGTTCCCAGACTATTTCAAGATGCAGTAGATTTGCACAGGCTCTCTGGAGGAGACCAGTGAAGCCAAACGACCATTTTTAAGACTGTGGTCTGTTCAATAATGCAGCCCCTCCTAACAACTGTCCCTCTTGCCTTGCCTCACCTTCCCGTTTCTTTTAACCCTGCTTCTCTGAAATTGCACCCCCTGCCTCCATGAAGTATTAGCACATACACTTTTTTCCCGGGCTTTATTTTCCAGGGAGTTAAGAATTGGTACAATTGGCACCAGCAATGGCCCTTTAAAGTAGACCCCTGGGGGCTGGATTTTGGAGTTGGAGTGCTTTCCAGTCTGAAAGCAATAGAAACCACATTGCTATTTTTGAAGGAATGGTGATAATCCCTTGTATGTGGTGACATCATGGTGGTGTAGATGTCAAAAACATGTAGTGGGAGATCAAGTGCCTGCTACACATGACTGACTGTTCTGACACAATTATAACTTCAAAGATATTACTGTGGCTTGACTGTTTCTGAAGGCAGCGAAAATCTGGACAAGACTGACAGATGAATGGTGGCGGATGGATTGTCAACTTAAAGGCAGATGGTGAAAACCAGAGGGCTTCTATGGCAGGTTTAACGGAGACTCATCTTCCTCTAGTCTTGGATCAGTTTCTGCTTTTGGTGTACTTCTTGGCCCTAACAGAGTCTGAGCAACTAAACTTGAGACATCAAGGGACTGTGGGCAAGAGCAGCCAATGATGAGCTGACTGATATCAGATCAACTGAGTCACACGTTTTGCAAGAGCAGAAGCAGCAACAATCCACTGAAAAATAGAAATGGTAGATGAGGAGGGCTCAGGCTCAAACCTTTCCAGATGGCATAAAAAAATTAAGTGAATCAGTGGTCTGCTTTCCCTTGTCACTTACTTATCTTGCTCCCTGAACACACGTTGGTCTCCTAGTACATTCTTTCTGATCAGCTGCAGAGGATGAAAGGACTTAGGTATGGCTTACAGATGAACAAATGTGATATGTCAGCCCTAGCCAGAAATAGACTGCTGCTGTATTACAGCTCCTCTCACGGATTGTCTTGAAGGGCGGCAGCAAGAGAAAATGATTCAGGGTGCAGACTCAGAGAGGTACACTTGATTGACCATTTAATGAGAGAGAGAGGTGGCCTGGGATAGAAATAAGAACTGACTCCTTGGCTGTAATAAATGATTGGGACACTGGTCAAAAACCTGGGAAAACAACTCCAAGTGGTCGGGAAATGCTCTATGAGACATATATATGTGAATGGACTTGGGAATGGGGAATACCTATACAGATATTTGTCTCAGTTTACTGACTACCAGAGAGCATTTACTCAAGTAGGATCTTACAAACAGCATGGCGCATCCTATGGAGGTCAAACATCCTCCTCCCTTGACTATCCAATGCATTCATGGACACAGAGGGAGCCTTCTCTAAGCAAGATGGAGATAAGTTGCTTCCACCACTGAATATCAAAATGTCTAGTATCAGAAGCTCATCTTGCATCCCTGATGATTTCTCAGCAAAACCAGCTACCCAAATTGGGGCATGACAGTTACTTTGAATTCCTTCCAGTCTGGAGGGGGCAGCAGTGCATCCTTATTGAAATGAACGTATACTCCAGATTTGGGCTTTCCTTCTCTGACTTTGAAACTTTAAGTGTCACCACCATTTGAGGGCTTATAGAGTGACAGACACATCCATATTGTATCCTACAGAGCATTGCTTCAGATAAAAGGGCTTGTTCATAGTCAAGAAAATATAACAATTGGCTTATAATCATGGAATTTACTGATTTTACCATTTTATTCCAAATCCCAGAAACTGTTGGCTTGAAAAAAGTGCAAAATAGCCTGGTGGTTGTAAAACTAAGGTATAATCTCAGGCAACACTTTGCACATTTTGGGTGTAGTCTCACAGGCTGTGATATAGGCACTTAATAAATGGGAAATGCACAGTGATGTGTCCTCAAGAGCTGGAATACATTAGTTCAGAATCCAGAGGTAGAAATAGGATTGTTCCTTTTTATCACCACTCCCTTTACTTGTTGCTTCTCTTCCTTGAAAAGCAGTCTCTGCTGGGTTAGAAGTCCTGATACACAGGTTGGAAAGTGTGCCAAGAGACACAGCAAGAATTACACTAATTGGAAAGTTTCATTACTAACTGACCATTTATGAATTTTTTGACCTATTGAATTATTAGACAATGACAAGAGTACTGTTATTGCTGAGGAAAATCCACCTTGATTATCTTGAAAAGTTGGTTGTCACTGAAAATTCGATCAGGGAAGAGTATGCTTTTGAATCCAATGGATTTACTTGGATTACAGCCAGTGATAGATATAAATGGGAAATTACAAAAACTATGGATCAACTGAGATGAGGTGATTAATGGTTTAGAATACCATTCTTTCATTGGGAAAGAAACTCTGGAACAACTTACCAGGCAAGTAACCTAGAATATCTGAAGAGCTGGCCAAGTGTGATGAAAATCTAGAATGAGAGATGCAGATAGGAAATGAAAAATATCAATTTTGACCCAGAACTAGCTGCACATGAGGGCAATAACTTGGTATGCTAACAGCCCTTATCCAATCTCATATTCAGAGATCGCAGCTACCCCTCACTTTGAAAAATTGGACAACATCTCTATTCTTAGAAGAGTGAGAGGATCTTGATCTCATATGATATATGGATATGGTAAAATGGTGCATGTGGCTCTCAGAGGCACAAACAGTGAGCCATACCATGCACAAATTGTGTACTACTCCAGATCTGCTTGGCTTCTCCCACTATCTGCACGCCCAGCACGGCTGCTTGTCTTGCTTCCTGGCCAGAGTGGAGTTTACAAGTTTCATCACTATTTCAGTGATATTAAAGTACCAACCTATGTTTTTGACATTGCTTGTAACACAGACCAAAGAATCCCATGTATGTCATCTACTGACTGGAGAAACCCATGACCAGGCCCTCGCTGGACTGCATTCACTAAGAATTTTGCTTCACCATGGGTTCTCTGGTGGGACCAAGAGACACAACCTTATTGGTCAGGAGAGAACTTTCTGTTGGATAGACTTTGACCAATAAGAAATAAAAGATGGGAAGAAGTAACAGATGAATATCTTGCCATCTCATGCTGAAAGGTACTGTTCAAAGAAACAGTAACTTCATACAGTCTCTGGAGATCAACCAGTTGTGGTTTGTTCTTTTGTTTTGTTTTGTTTTGTTGCAAAGCTATGTCTCAGATATTTAATTCACTCCCTTTTTGCCTGTCCTCTGTGCCTCACTTCCACTTCCTGTCATGTTTTCTTCCCTGGGATTACACTTCAATAAAGCTTTGGCTCATCTGTATTTGTCTCAGCCCCTGTTTTCTAGGTAACATGAACTAAAACAAGATGTCGTGATTCCTCAACATTCATCTTTAAAAATAAAGACATTCTTCTGCATAACCACTATAGCATTATCACAGCAAGGAAAATTGATAACAATTCCATGATATAATTACATTATCTCCTAGAATATCTTTCCTAGCTATTCATTTCGAAACAGTATAGAACCAATATTCACACACTGCATTTGTTGTTGTCCCTATTTAAATATTTTTACTCTAAAACACTCCCCTCCCCTTTTTCATGACATTGATTTTTGAAGTGTTCAGGCTAGTATTTTTGAATACTTCCTCACAGTGTCGTTTACTTTGTGCTACTGTCTTCTTTTGACTAAAGCAAGCTGGATAGGTAAGGAGCTTTCAAAATACCAGAATATGCAGATCCTTATTCTGATATAACAGTATCCACTGCCTAATTTTCCACAAACCACTCAGTAAATTTATTTAGAGATGGACCTTTAATTCTTGCCTCCTGTTACTAGGCTTACTTTCAGGAATTTCACAATTCTTTATAAGGTAATTATTTCTCTTTTACTCTGTCATATTTGTCACTCCTTTTATAAAGATGTTTAATCTGGAGCACTTCCTAGTCTTCTGTGGCAAATTTACTGTTTTTTTCACAGTACTAAACTCAAGCTATGTTATACGCAGTAGCTTTTTAAATTACATGCTCTATTTATTGGTTAATATACTTTTATCTTTCTCCTATATTGCAGAAATTCATTGAAAACTCTTTTATATTGATAGATCAACTTCTATTCTCTCCATACCTTAATTTCAATTAATCTACTGCCATCTAATGAGCTCTCAAAAAGGAAAGGTTAAAAATATCATTTATAAAAAGGTGACCAGAAAGCTGTGTATCTCACATCTGCTTGCATCCTTTGGCACATACTTAGTCAGTGGTCACACATAGCTACAGCAGACCTTGGGAAGGGCATTCTCCAGCTGGATAACACTGTGCAAGAAAAGCCAGATTGCTCTATTGCAAGATGGAAGGATGAATCATGGAATAATTAGCACTCTCGGTAACACAGTTCCTCCTAAATTTCAGAGAACTTCATGGTATGTTTAGGGATTCTAAAAAGAGGTTATCATCTCAGTTTTGTGGATGCTGATTGTCCTAAACTGTGATCATTTGTTTGTTCTATTACATTCTTTATAATTATTTAAATCCTGTCATCTTTTATTTCTTACTTCACATTGAATATTTCAAACTTTTATTGCAGAAGTGAATAGTGCTACTATGGGCTGAATTATGTTCCTCTCCCCCAAATTTCTCATGTTGAAGTCCTAATCCCCAATACTCAGAATGTGACTGTGTTTGGAGATAGGGTCCTTAAAAAGGAAATTAAGTTAAAATGAAGGCATACTCACATGGGCCATAATCCAACATGACTGGTGTCCTTATAAGAAGAGATTAGGACATAGGCACACAGATAGAAGACCATGTAAAGACACAGGGAGAAGACAGACATCTACTGGCCAAGGAGAGAAGCTTAGAAGAAACCAACCCTGTAACACCTTGATCTCAGACTTCTAGCCTCCAGAACTGTGAGAAAAAAGATTCAGTTGTTTAAGCCAGCAGTCTCTGATACTTTGTTTTGGCAGCCCTAGCAAACTGGTACAAATGCTTTCTGCTTTCTCTTCTGAGATTGTGTCAAATATCCTATGCATTTTTCAATCAACCATATTGTGTGTATTATCTTCCTATAAATGTGTACAGTTTTGTGGTTTAGAAATTCAGCTCAGTTCACTATGGAGAAATGAAACAGTGATTTCTCTTGCCTCTGCTAAAATGCTCAGATACTATCATAGGGACATCTAATACAAAAGATATTTTTATTTCTTCTCGGCCTGCCAGCTCTTTCATTCTGCATGCTTGTGTTTATATTCCAAAGTATTTGTTCTAGTTTTCAGAATTTTGAGTTAAATTTTGTTGTGTTTTGGTGAGGGCCCTCCTCCTGGTTCATAGCTGGCTCCTTCTCGATGTATACTCACATGGTGGAAGGGGTTAGATTTCTGTGGAACCTCTTTTTTTTTTTTTTTTTTTTTTGCAGTACGTGGGCCTCTCACTATTGTGGCCTCTCCTGCTGTGGAGCACAGGCTCCGGACGTGCAGGCTCAGTGGACATGGTTCACGGACCAAGCCGCTCCACGGCATGTGGGATCTTCCCGGACTGGGGCACGAACCCGTGTCCCCTGCATCGGCAGGCGGACTCTCAACCACTGTGCCACCAGGGAAGCCTCTGGAACCTCTTTTTTAAGGGCACTGATCTCATTCATTAGGGCTCTACCCTCGTGACCTAAGCATGTTCCAAATGCCCCACCAACTATACCATCATGTTGGGAGTTAGGATTTCAACATATGAATTTGGGGGGACACAAACATTCAGACCAGAGCAATTATTATGCTTATATTTTAAATGATAGAAGCAGGGACTTATTGTAGAATTCAACAATAAATAAGCTATATATAGCATTTAAAATACAACTTTATTGCATCATAATCTTTATGTAAAATTTTTAGATATTAGATATCATAATTAATATCAAATATTAAGTTGAATTTAGTCTTGCCTTCCTAGAAATTTGATATGAATGGGACATGATGGAGTAGGTACTGTGTCTTTCAAATTTCTCCAAAGAGAGTGAACTAATATTTCTTTTTCCCTCCAGGAAACAGATGTTTAAAATCATTCTACTGACCTTAGAATTACACTTACACAGGTGTGTTTAATAAATGTTTTTCTGTTGTCAATACTGATGATAGTGTTTCTCTCAGTGAAAGTCATTTTTTACAGTAAGGGCTGACCCAACACCCTTTCTCTTTATCACTTTCCACCTCCACAGCTTATTCAAAGGTACAGACACTACTTCTCAGTTTCTGGTGAAAGCAGCTCCACCAGGACACAGTATATCCTGTTAAATCACTCTTTCTCAGTCATTGCTTCTGCAGGCTTCCTGCTCCCCAAGTGTTTGCAATTCCACTAAAATGACATAGAAAGCCTTGTCATGTGATCAGCATGGAATCTTTACAAAAGCATCTTCAAACACCCCTCACAGGCTCCTCTTAACTAGTAAAGGGCAACATCTTCGCTGCACGTCCTGCCTCAGGTGGTACTCAGATGTTGGTGAAATATCTTTTGAAAGAGAATTCTTGAGTTGTGATGAAAACCAGAGATTTTGACCCTGTTTGTGTGAGCAGGTGGTTTTCTCTTTGTTATTACTTAAAGGCAGAGTATTTGAAAGTATTTTGGTCAATAGAGCAAGTCTAGAATATCTGAGAGGAATTGCACACATTTTTTCACAGATTAGGTAAGAAATAAATGCAAGCCCTCGTACTTTCACCCAATTCACATACTGGTACTTAAAACATAAAAATAATTGTCAAAATTACACAGAAAAGGATCATATTTTGTTGGTAACTTTAAAAACTGCAAAACTTGAATTGGGAATATTGGTAGAAATAACAACCATGATTCCTGGCAGTAAGTCTAATTACTGAAATTTAAAATGGACAAGTATCTAAACAGTGATAGAAATCTTCATTGCAAAATTTGTAATAAAATTGTCCTTATTAACTCATTATATTAATATAAAAGGAAACTAGAAAAAGGGAAATGTTTTTACTGTGTGGTTTATAAGTGTCCATAAATTAAAGAGATTTAATTTGACTTGAAAAAAATGTTTTCTAAATAAACTGAAAATTCTGATTAAAATATTTTTACTGACAAGAGACAAAATGGCCTTAAAGTCAAACTGAAAAGATCAAAATATTCATCACATAAAAGTAAAAGTTAAAATTAACTTGTATCTCCAGCTCCATATGTGTAATAAAGTTGAAGGATAATTACCTAAGTCAGGATGCGTGCAGATTAGCTTTATTACGGTAAAAGAAAGAAACTGAAACTCCTGGCTCTTCTATGTGATTAGCTTTCAATCAGTTGTGTAGTTTATGGCAAATCACATCACTACCTTGGTCACGGGTTACTAATCTTTTAAATGACATTGTTACTAAATCTTTTAGTTAGCTTTATTTCCATTCAGTCGTGAATTTCATTTGTCCTTTACTTCGGTTTTACTTGCCCCTCTCTTGAGCTGCATCATTCATGTATTCTGTACAGTTGAAGGAACTTAGATGATACGATTTCATGAGGGAGGATACTGCCTGAGATAAGGTAAAGAACTGGAGGATTGAAACCTCAGACATTGAGGGGCAGAAAGTAGGAGTAACTGAGCCTTGAGGAAGCTCTTATGATTTAAATCTCTTTTAGAAGGTGCCATCCTAAGTAAAAATATTTTATTGTAAAATCAAAAGCCTTTCAAAATAGCATTTTAGTGTTCCTGTGAACACCTGTTCATCATAAGTTATAAGAAACTATATGTATATGTATACACATTTTATGTCTACTTTTTTATATCTACCTAAAATAAGGCCAAGTACTATTTTGAGTCCTTTCCATGTATTAAGAAGTATATTACATGTTTTTATATAAATAATACAGTTAAGAAAAGAGATAAATTGGGAGTTTGGGATTAATATATCCACATTACTATATATGCAGTAGGTAAACAAAAAGGTACTACTATATAGCACAGGGAACTATGCTCAATATCTTGTAATAACCTATAATGAAAAAGAATCTAAAAAAGAATCTCTGTATATGTATAACTGAATCACTTTGCTGTACATTTGAAACTAACACAACATTGTAAATTAACTATACTTCGATTTAAAAAAGAGAAAAAGAAAGGAATTTTCCCCAACTTATTTGCCACTTTTTAAATTGCTGATATAGAAAATATTCAATGAACTTTAAAATTTTTCTATTGTGGTAAAATACAAATAACATAAAATTTACTATCTTAACTAATGTTAAGTGTACAGTTTAGCACTGTTAAGTAAACTCACATTGTTGTGCAACGAATCCCTAGAATGCTTCATCTTTCAAAACTGAAACTCTGCGTCTATTAAACAAGTCTCTATTCCCCTTTCCTCCAGGCCACTGGCAATCACCATTCTACTTTCTGTCCCTATGAACTTGATTATTCTGTGTACCTATATCTAGGTATCAAGAGTACCTATCCTTAGATATCAAGTGGAATCTTACTGTATTTGTGTGTGTGTGTGTGTGTGTGTGTGAGTGTGTGATTGGCTTATTTTCACTTAGCATAGTGTCCTCAAGGTTCATCCATGTTGTAGAACATATCAGAAAGCCTATGTCAAAATATTCTTCCTTTTTGAGGCTGAATAACTTTCCAGTGTATGTATATACCACATTTTATTTGTCCATTAATACACTGATGGATATTTAGGTAGCTTCTACCTTTTGGATATTTGTAAACAATACTGCTATGGATATGGGTATACAAATACCTCTTCAAAACCCTGCTTTCAATTCTTCTGAAGGTGGAATTTCTGGATCATATGGTAATTCTTTTTTAAATATTTTGAAAAACCACCATACTGTTTTCCGTAATGGTAGCATCATTCTACACTCCTAAAAACAGTGCATAAGAGTTCTAATTTCCCCAAATCCATACCAACCTTTGTTATTTTCTGGAGTTTGTTGTTGTTTGTTTCTGCTTATTTTTGGTTTTTTGCATCGTTACTGTCCTAATGGGGGAAGGATGGCATTTCATTGTGGTATTTCATTGCAGTCAATGATTAGTGATGTTGAACATCTTTTCATTTGCTTATTAGCTATTTTTATATCTCCTTTGAAAAAATATCTATTCAAGTTTGTTGCCCAGTTTTTAGTCAGGTTGTTTTGTTTTTGTTGTTGAATTGTAGGAATTCTTTATATAGTCTTTATATTATCCTTATCAGATGTACAGTTTGGAAACTTTTTCTCCCATCCATAGATTGCCTTTTCACTCTGTTGACTGTGTCCCTGGATGCATAGTAATTTTAAACTTTGATATCGTCCAATTTCATCTATTTTACTAAACTGTCATAAGAATTTTGAATCATTAGAGTTGTGATAGAAGCTCTAGACTTATTCTTGCTACCAAGGTATTCAATAAGAACAAAGACTGATTCAATGAGGACATTTGTGTTATAAATATAGCAGTTAATTTGAAGATATATGTGTCTAGAACATGAGCTCAAAGAAATCTGGACCATTCATAGATACAAATAGATACAAATCATAGATACAAATTCATAGATAGATAGATACAAATCATTAGATTTCATAGATACAAGTCATTCATAGATACAGATCATTAGTTAGTTGAGTAAATTGTTGAATAGCAGGAAGGTGAGACTATTTTAAAAAATATTCGGCATTTGCTTCTCCTACACATTTACATGTTGATTTTATCAGATTACCTTGCCTGTTTATTTAGCTTGCTACTATAGTATTTATTTGGCATGTTGTGGTTTGTAAACTGGATTAGATTTTCCCAGATATGGGCCAGGGCAGCATGACATCAGCTCATTCAAATTTTCAGTCAGACTAAATCTAAGTTTACACATTTTTCCATTCAGGTTAATCATCTGACTATTGGGAAATTTTGCTAACTTTGACTAATAAAATAAAAATGTACTTGCTAAATACTTAATGCTACATGATATAGTGACTATATATATAGTGACTATAGATATAGTGATATAGACTATAGATTCATAGTCCTTTAAAATATTTTGTTCACTAAATATTTAAATGAATTATAATGCCTTAAAGAACGTTGGTACCTTGTCTTTGTCAGAGTTAATAGTCAACAGAGAGATCCTTGGGTTAAATGAAGACTAATGTTCAAATAAATGAAGTGTAATTTGCAACAATTTTTCATTCTATTAATTCTTTCCATAGCAATTTCAGATACTGAAATGTGGCAATTTAGACTTAGAGTGTTCAAGGTTTTCTGTTAATACCTGTGACAATCACTAGTCTGACTTGTAATGACATCCTGCAGACCTTTTAGTATGAGTTGTAAATCATTGCATAAGGCTCATTTACTCAAATGACCTTTTTTATATGATACTTTCATTTTGTTCTTCTAACAATCATAAAGTGAAATTCTGTACTACACTGCTTAAATAATATTTTACTAGTCCAATAGCATTTCAATTATTTTATAAATTCACATAAGAAAAATGTTAAAATGTTTGAGATTCAAGGCAAAATATCACAAAGTATTGTGATTTGCAATTAAGGAGAGAGAAGATTGAAATGAAAATAGGACAGTTAGTATTGATTTTGTATTTTCTCCCATTAGGCTGGTACTAACACTAAATAAACTGCCGATGAAGTGTTATTGTTTAGAATATAATTAATAACAAATAGTCCTGTTCTCTATATCAGTAAATCATGTTTACTAGCATAGCTTTGGGAGATGGAAAACGAACAACTCTTAAAAACAAACATAGTTTTAATGAACTGTACTGAATAAGGCAATCAAATCTTTCTATCAAATGTAATCCAACTCTACCTGGGTGTAAAAGATCTGAGCATAATTGATGAAAACATGGTAAATCTTAAGATACAATTTGATACTTGAATGAAAAAAACAGCATATTTTAAAGGAAATTATATAAATATAATTTATATTATATAATATATATTATATTAATTATATATATATATAACCAAATAGCTGAGAAAACATTAAATGTGTTGTGTTGATCTGGGTCCTCCGATGAGTAGACGCTGAGATGAGAATAAATGTTCAAAAATTTATTAGTAGAAATGCTTATAAGAGAAAATGGGAGTAGACAGCTGAGGCTGCGAGAGCTGTGAGATGCAAGTATGACCTAGAGTGAGGGAAAGAGAAGGAAGAAAGGAAGATTATGGGGAAGCATTGTAGACTAGTGCAAATCTGAGAAATGTGCAGCAAAATTGTTAGGAAGAACTCAAGCCAAAGTTACACATCAGTGGATCCCTGTGTCGGCCAGGAATGGGCCTGCCTTAGTATCCCTGCCACACTCAATCACTAGCTGAGTGCAGTCCATGGGAAGCATGGTCTTGGTAGAACTATAGCAACGGATTTCAGGGTGCAACAGCTGGGACCCTCAGTCAGTTATGCTTCCTTGCGGTAGGAAATCTCAAATGTATCTTCATAGCAAACATTTTAAAATAGGATATTGATTAAATAAATGATCTATATTCCATATAAAGGACCAATCATAGTAATTTTTTTTAAAAATTGGGTAAATCTGTACATATTATGGATAAAACCAACATTTTTTTTTTAGTAACAGAAACAGGTTTCAGGAAAAAATTTAGAATGTTATCCCATTTGTACACCTCTTTAAATATATCTGTCCATATGCTTATATATGCATAAATGGTTTCTGGAAGATCAAATATAAAGTCAATGACATTGGTATTTCTAAGAGAATGGGAGAGTGAGGATTGGGACTTGCACATACTTGTGGGAATGCATGTTTTTAGTCTAATCTGACTCCTCCCATCTTTAAAGAATGCATACTGTACTTACTATAACAACTAATATAATTGACTTTATTCTTTTGATGTTTCCTACCGTTTATTATGTGTTTAACTTTGTTATTTTATAATTTCTATTCTTTTTTTTGCTAGTGTGAACAAAATGCCATTATAGTATCTTAATTCTAAACTTACCCTGGGTCACCTATTTTACTTATTCAGTCAATTAATGATTGTCTCCCTTTCCTCAGGACACATGAGAAAACTTTTTAAAAATTACACAACAATAGAAAATATTTCATGTCAATCAAGCTGCTGTGATCTACCTCTGATTTTTTTTTTTTTAGTTCTCTCAAATATAATGACACATTTGAATACTTAAAGTCCCCAACTGTATTCTTTTCCCCTATTAGCAAATGAAACTTTTGGAGCTCTTTTCCTTTCCTCTCCATCCATATGTACAATTTCTTGTGTCGTCTAATATAAATAAGTATTTTACTTCCAAAATATTATTAAAATTTTCCTTATATCATTACTCTTCTACTTCAAGAATCCTTATGAAATACTTATGCAATACGTCCCCATACTATTTCATTATCTAAAGGTATATAGCATTTCATTGTATTATCAATTGTAAGACCCAACATTATTTATTTCCTCTGGAAAGGAATAAAACCTTTCTCATAAAATTATAACACAGTCCTTCCATTCACTAGATTTGTTTTAATTTTGTAAATGCTGAGTGGGCATTTTTAAAACTATTTAATTAAAAATATTTTATATCACTCCTTAATATACCAAAAATTTTATAAGCATGATTTAAGGTGTTACTAAAAATTCTTCATTTTCTAAGTCAATTGCTGTTAATACCTTCATGGGTTGTTTAAGTTTTCCCACAAGATGTCATCATCCTCTGTGCAATTAAGAGCACTGGTGATGCAGACATCTCAAAAGAGGAGTCTATGCTTGTATTCGGTGGGATGGCAGTTTCCTGTCACATCAAAGTCTTCTGCTCTTCAGTCTCTTCATATTCTTCTAGCTGCAGATTTGGAAAGGATTCAGACAGTCTCTTTGATTCCACATCAACTGAAGGTGTTTAGAAATCTTCATGCACAATTATTACACACTTCTCCTGGGGAGTCCACAATCTCAGTGGGCCAAATTTGACCTAGGATCTACTTTGTTCTGATTCTTAACACAGGACTGTCAGCCTTGGGATCACAGGCTCTCATCTAACAGAGGAAAATAGTACTGCACCACCTTTCTTCTTCAGGTTTCAGTCTGAGTTCTCACTTGCCTATTGGAACCAGATGTTAATTGGCTCAGGAAAGGCATCTCAGGACTCGGAAGTAAAAATGAACGAGATGCATTAAGGTTGTCATTTTCCTGGAGTCCTTTGTTTGTATATTTACATATTTATGTTTTATATATTCTTTAGCTTATATATCCTTTAGCATACTTTTATTATATCCTTTTATTGTGCTGGTTTTAATTCCTTATTCCCTTCTCAAGCATTTATTCTTCATGTAAATAAGAATATTTTTACATTTTCATGAAATATAAAGATCCCATTCAAATCTTACTCAGTTACTGAACTTCAGTATGTCCTATAAATGCTATAGAGATTCCCTTGATATTTATGAGCTATTTTGTGTTCTGACTGTGATGAGCCAATCTTCTATCCCAGATACAATCGAAGGCAGCAAGCAGAGCTCTGAACAGAACTCACCCAAAAACTCCCCCACCTCCACTGCAGACCCTTCTCTTGCCAACACGGATTCAAAAATCCTTCAGAATAAATATATTTTAATAATACTTCACATTTTATATATCTTTACCACCTAAAAATCACACTTATAAAGCACAAGCTACTCTCCCTCTCTTCTCTCATTCTTTTCCCCAGTCAAAAAACTTCCAATCATTCAGCCATGCTTGTCAAGCACACAATTGATATCAAGTTTAGAAAAATGCTTTTACTTTTGCAAATAATGGAAGTTCTTTCAGCCTATTTAGCAAGGTAACAATTGAGTCTATTACCTAAAGTATACCTGCTATACGATTCACTTCTTTGAAATAAACTTCCTAGTTTCAACTCACTGATATTTTTCTTGCAGTACAATTTCTACATAATTTCCTTCTCTCCTTTCAAACTGTGCTATTGTTGCTCCTGTTTACAAAAACCGGAGTGACTTTACAGTTTTGTTGGTTTGTTTGTTTTATTTAAATCCCGAGCGTTGGTTTGCAGAGCATTTTTTCCCTTTAGATTTCCTGTTTTCTTCAGTTATCAAGAAGATATTTTTCAGTTATTTTGTAGAGGAATTTTCATATTTTCTCCATTACCACTTCTGAATTTTAAACTATAAAGACATTGTGGTTTTAAATCAGTTAACTCTTGATTTCTGTGAAGAAAATCACCTCTGCTTTTCTTTTTACCGAGTACTGTTTCTTTCCTCTTTTCCCACTCTTGTGTTATATAATTCCAGTAAATTCAAGCCCTCGGAAGAATGCTTACTATGTGCCATCCTAAAGTAATATCTTGAAATACAAAGTTGTATAAATTGTAACTTATTCCCCTAGAATAATCCTATCTGTTAGGACAGGAGATATGTAAAAATGTTATAAAACCATGTGATGTCCTTCAATTGGTGCACTTACCAAAATTACAGGATAAACAAGGAAGAGATTATAAATGACTGGAGTGGAGGAGGGATGGGGAACTATCATAGGGAAGGAGTTACTGGGAGTTTGCGATTGACATGTACACACTGCTATGTTTAAAATAGATAACCAACAAGGACCTACTGTATAGCACAGGGAACTCTGCTTGGTATTCTGTAATAACCTAAATGGGAAAAGAATTTAAAACAGAATAGATACATGTACAGGTATAACTGAATCACTTTGCTGTACACATGAAACTAACACAACACTGTTAATCAACTATACTCCAATATAAAATAAAAAATTTTAAAAATAAAAGTACTTTTTAATATGTAAAAAAGAAATAAATAGCCTAGAGTCTGATATAGATATAGGCTAAAAAATGGAACTCACTTCAAATGTATAGTTGCTTTAAAGGTCTAATGACTATTAACTAAAAAGGAAGAGGGGGGAATAATAAACAAAAACCAGAATGCTTATTCATGAGGTACTTTCATTCCCTAGTCTCTGAGGAAAAAAACATTAGAATGATAAAAAGGAAAAAATAATAAATGTTAAGTGGGAGAATATTTACCTTTCCCACTGATGTTACTATTTTTCAAAATGTTTTCTAAACATTTCTGCAGAAATATTTTCAGAACCAATTTATGAACATAATGAGGAAACTGCTCTCAGTACTCGATCAACTTGCCTTTTTGCCTCTAAAAGTATTACGTAAGTTGATATATTTATTCACTAAACAGTGTTCTAAATAAAATATGACAATTTCAAGAATTCATATCTAAAAGCTAAAAATGTTTCACCATGGAAAGCAAGCCAAAATTTCAGAAAGTTCTGAAGAAAGTCTCCAGTGAGGAGTTTTAAAAGACGGGTAGGACAAGATTATCAAGACTGGAATCATGTCAGATTGGCAGGATCTTGCACACATTTGGAAAGATTTGCTATTTTCTAAAAGTATACACTTCATAACCTAGCAACTCACTTCATTATTTTAGAGCTCCTTTGCCATCACAAAAGAAACAGAGTTTGATTTAAAAACTATTGATACATGTGGAATTTTCCCCAAAGATCTAGGGTACTTAAATTCCAGTAGATCAGAGAATCACTAGTAGATTTTTTAAATGTCAGTTTCCTAAATTTCCTCTGTGCACTCCTCTTTGAATTGTAGCTGTTTGCATATCCTTTAATGCTACCCTAGAAATCTGTTTTTATTTATTGAGTAATAATAATTTTGAGTGCCTTAAACTTTAACAACACACTAAAGTTGAGGTCTTTGCATCTTATTGACATTGATTGCTTGAGGCCTTGATACAGATAAACCATCCTCCTGTTGGTAGCTTACTACCTGAAGTCCTTTGATTAAAGTAATAGCCATATTCTAAATTCCACTCTATCAAAAAATACATGTTTTATTAATGATCCAGATTACTTACTACTACACAAATTCAATTTTTTGCTACTCCTAATAAAAGTAATATATTTACTGAAGATAAACTACCATCTACATATGTACCATTTATTGACTAACTAGCAAAGATGTTGCTATTTTGTCTGTAATTTGAGCAGTTTGACTCCTATATCTGCTATAACTCTCTTCTGGTATATGTTGATAGAGGGGTGTAAAAAAGCAAGGAGAATCCATCTTAATACCTCTGCATTTTGATATCTTCAGCAAGCTACCTGATGCCCACACTCATGTCTGTCTTTGATCAGAAGAAGGTCCACTTTTCCCTCTTCTGGTTCCTGCATCCACTACCATTTCCTGGACACGAAGCACATGAAAATCTGAAAAGATGATCTTTAAGTAAAGTTTTTCATAATTATATCGAGACTATGTTGGAGAATAAAAGTAAAAATAAAGACACACAGACGCATTTATACACAGACTCACACAATGACTCACACTCATATCCCACAGGCTTTATTTTCCCCAATTTAACTAACTTTGATCTTTGTTGTCTTATGAAAGTTTGAGACCTTTCTGGCCAAATTACCAAGAGTTCCTATATGTTCTCTATATGAGATTGGTTTACAAAAAGACCACTCCATCTGGACCTGAATTTTTTATCTTTATTACTCTAAATGAGGATTTAAATTCTTATCTATTTTTTATTTATAAAACAAAAAAGCACCTTTCAGTTAATTTGATGCCCAAGGACATTGGTGCTAATAACTCCTTTCACTTTCCTAACCACATCCTTCCCTGGGTAAGTAGGAAGAGGGTGGGGCATGAGCAATGGCGAGGCTGTAGTGCTTCCCCAGGTCTTTTTGGTAGCTATCTTTTTTCATAATAACAGTATACCCTGTACTCTTTAATAGTGTAGTATAACAATAGTGAATTAAATCATCGTGCAATGTAGTTTTATTATGGTCTTATGTTTTAATTCCACTTACCCTCATAAGGAAAAATGTAATATATGAGGAACTGACCAGGTTTTTTCTTCTTTTTTTCAGTTTATTATTATTAATATAATTTTTAAAGGTTACTTTCCATTTACAGTTATTACAAAATATTGGCTACATCCTGTGTTGTGCAATACATCCTTAAGTCTATCTTACACTCAATAGTTTGTACCTCCCACTCCCCCACCCCTAGATTGCCCCCCGCCTCTAGATTGCCCCCCCCCCCCGCACTGGTAACCAATAGTTTGTTCTCTATAACTGTGAGTCTGCTTTTTAATTTTTTTGTTATGTTCACCAGTTTGTTGTATATTTTACATTCCACATATAAGTGATATCATACAGTGTTTGCCTTTCTCTGTCTGACTTATTTCACTTAGCATAATGCTCTCCAAGTCCATTCATGTTGCTGCAAATGGCAAAATTCCATTCTTTTTATGGCTGAGTAGTATTCCATTGTATATATACCACCTCTTCTTTATCCATTCATCTGCTGATGGATACTTAGGTTGCTTCCATATTTTGGCAATTGTAAATAATGCTGCTATGAACATTGGGGTGCATTTATCTTTCTGAGTCAGTGTTTTTGGGTGGTTTTTTTTTTTATATATATACCCAGGAGTGAGAATTGCTGGGTTATATGGTAGTTCTACTTTTAGTTTTTTGAGAAACCTCCATACAGTTTTTCACACTGCCTGCACCAACTTACATTCCCACCAACATGTACAAGGGTTCCCTTTTCTCCACATACTCACCAACATTTATCTGTGTTCTTTTTGATTATTGCCATCCTGACAGGTGTGAGGTGATATTTCACTGTGGTTTTGATTTGCATTTCCCTGATGATTAGCAGTGTTGAGCATCCTTGCATGTGCCTGTTGGCCATGTGCATTTCCTCTTTGGATAAATGTCTGCCCTGGGTCTTGGAGTGTGTGAGATTTTGTGTGTGCCCTTTAAGAGAGGCATCTCCATTTCCTACAGCCCCCTGGTTCTCCCGAAATCAAACGCTGTTGGTTTTCAAAGCCAAACATTCTAGGGGTTCTTCTTCCTGGTACAGCATCCCTGGGCTGGGTAGCCCAGTGAAGGACTAGGACCCCCTCGCTCCTTGGGGAGAACCTCTGCAATTGTGATTATCCTCCCATTTGTGGGTCACCTACCTGGGATGTGGGTCTTTTTTTTTTAACATAATGTCCTTTTTTAACATTTTATTTTATATTGGAGTATAGTTGACTAACAATATTGTGTTAGTTTCATGTGTACAGCAAAGTGATTCAGTTATACATATATCTATTTTTTTTTCAAATTCTTTTCCCATTTAGGTGGTTACATTTTTTTTTCCCCTGTGGCACGCAGGCCTCTCACTGTTGTGGCCTCTCCCACTGCGGAGCACAGGCTCCGGACGGGCAGGCTCAGCGGCCATGGCTCATGGGCCCAGCCGCTCCGCGGCATATGGGATCTTCCCGGACCGGGGCATGAACCCATGTCCCCTGCATCGGCAGGCAGACTCTCAACCACTGCGCCACCAGGGAAGCCCTATAGTAGGTCCTTGTTGGAGGTTGGAGGTTTTGTTTTTGTTTTTGTTTTTGTTTTTTGTTTTAACAGTACCCTCAATAACTACACTTAAATTAAAAGTGTTGCTTGATATTACAGTTCAGTGTTTCCTCTGATCTACATTTGATATTTGCTAGCTCTTAGAGCTGCTTTTACTTGTGCCTTACACACTCTCCTCTCAGTCCTCATTATCACCTGGATTTTGACTCTTCACATTAAGGACCTTTCCTTAATTCTACCACAGCAGGGTTTTTGTTTATTTTTATGCTATATCTGAAGTTATTAATACACACTTTGATTAAGTAATATTAACAGCATGGTCAGTTGGTTTTCAGTTCTCACTTTTTTTTGCTGGTTAATTATTCTTTGTTTTAGGAATGTTGCTATAAAATGAGTAGTCCTTATAAATAGAGTTATTATCTCTTTTGTCTAATTCAATCCAATTTATATATGGAATTCTTTTCATGGTTTGAAGGTATTTTTGAACTTTCTCTGATCATTTTTGAAGACCTCCAAATCCCTGTTGTCAGATTCCTTAAACCTTGCCCATGTTTTTGGAGCTACAAAAATTGACCTTAGCCTTTCATTTTTCTTTCAAAATTTACTAAATTCTTGAGAGCCTCACTTTTACCCTGTTGATAACTGTTTGCAAATCTATAATTTAGGGAAATTATGTATCTCTCTGCCTCTCCTTTTCTCATGGAATAGAAAAGTCCCAAATAGTATAAGTATATACTCAGTTGAAAAAGTATCAAATTTCATCAGTACTTTTCCTAGTAGTCAATATAGCTATTAGTATATTATACACTTATTTTAAAACCCCATATTCCCTAAAAAAGGGAGAAATACTATACGTTTTCCTTATAAATATGTATATTAATTGTGATGTGAAAGTAGGACTTTGCTGAGCCCTTTCTTCTTAAGATGACTAGCACCACAGCTTCCATTTAATATGAGAAAATGATGCATACAGCAGGCAAGATTTATAACTTACAAAGAAGTAAAACAACAATTCTCTTTTCTTATTTTAAAATTATTTTTTAAAGAATTAACAAAAATATCAAACATTGAAATAATAACTAGGGATAAGTTAGATACACATACATTATCACAAATAATTCAAGGGGAAAATAGCATGGTTTTGAGTAAAATGTTAATTGTTTTTACTTCATGACAACAATTAAATACATTTGAAAAATCAGCCCCAAACCAGACAAAGATACTACAAAAATAGAAAATTACAGATCAATATCACTGAGGAATATAGATGCAAAAATCCTCAAAAATACTAGCAAACAGAATCCAACAACATATTAAAAGGATCATACACCATGATCAAGTGTGATTTATCCCAGGGATGCAAGGATTCTTCAGTATACACAAATCAATCAATGTGATACACTATATTAACAAATTGAAGAATAAAAACCATGTGATCATCTAATAGATGTAGAAAAAGCTTTTGACCAAATTCAACACTGATTTATGATAAAAACTCTTCAGAAAGTGGGCATAGAGGCAACCTACCTCAACATAGTAAAGGCCGTATATGACAAACCCACAACATCATTCTCAATGGTGAAAAACTGAAAGCATTTCCTCTAAGATCAGGAACAAGACAAGGATGTCCACTCTTGCCACTATTATTCAATGTAGTTTTGGAAGTCCTAGCCATGGAAATCAGAGAAGAAAAAGAAATAAAAGGAATACAATTTGGAAAAGAAGTAAAACTGTCACTGTTTGCAGATGAAATGACACCACACATAGAGAATCCTAAAGATGCCACCAGAGAACTACTAGACCTGATCAATGAATTTGGTAAATTTGCAGGATAGAGAATTAATGCACAGAAATCTCTTGCATTCCTATACACTAATGATGAAAGATCAGAAATATAAATTAAGGAAACAATCCCAATCACCGCTGGAACAAAAAGAACAAAATACCTAGGAATAAACCTACCTAAGGAAGTAAAAGACCTATACTCAGAAAACTATAAGACACTGATGAAAGAAATCAAAGATGACACAAACAGATGGAGAGGTATACCATGATTTGGATTGGAAGAAGCAATATTGTGAAAATGACTATACTTCCCAAAGCAATCTACAGATTCAATGCAATCCCTATAAAATTACCAATGGCATTTTTTACAGAACTTGAACAAAAAAATCTTAAAATTTGTATGGAGACACAAAAGACCACAGGTTGCCAAAGCAGACTTGAGGGAAAATAACGGAGCTGAAGGAATCAGGCTTCCTGACTTCAGACTATATTACAAAGCTACAGTAATCAAGACAATATGGTACTGTCACAAAAACAAATATAGATCAATGGAACAGGATAGAAAACCCAGAGATAAACCCACACACCTATGGTCAACTAATTTATGACAAAGGAGGCAAGGACATAAAATGGAGGAAAAACAGTCTGTTCAATAAGTGGTGCTGGGAAAACTGGACAGCTACATGTAAAGGATGAAATTAGAACACTCCCTAACACCATACATAAAAATAAACTCAAAATGGATTAGAGACCTAAATGTAAGACCGGACACTATAAAACTCTTAGAGGAAAACATAGGAAGAACTCTTTGACATAAATCACAGCAAGATCTTTTTTGATCCACTTCCTAGAGTAATGGAAATAAAAACAAAAATAAACAAATGGACCTAATGAAAATTAAAAGCTTTTGCAAAACAAAGGAAACTCCAAACAAGATGAAAAGACAACCCTCCGAATGAGAGAAAATATTTGCAAACAAATCAACAAAGGATTTATCTCCAAAATATATAAACAGCTCATATAGCTCAATATTAAAAAAACAACCCAATCCAAAAATGGGCAGAAGACCTAAATAGACATTTCTCCAAAGAAGACATACAGATGGCCATGAAGCACATGAAAAGCTGCTCAACTTCATTAATTATTAGAGAAATGTAAATCAAAGCTACAATGAGGTGTCACCTCACACCAGTTAGAATGGGCATCATCAGATAACCTACAAACAACAAATGCTGGAGAGGGTGTGGAGAAAAGTGAACCCTCTTGCACTGTTGGTAGGAATGTAAATTGGTACAGCCACTATGGAGAACAGTATGGAGTTTCCTTAAAAAACTGAAAATAGAATTGCCATATGACCCAGCAATCCCACTACTGGGCATATACCCAGAGAAACCCATAATTCAAAAAGACACATGCACCCCAATGTTCATTGCAGCACTATTTACAATAGCCAGGTCATGGAAGCTACCTAAATGCCCATCGACAGATGAATGGATAAAGAAGATGTTGTACATATATACAGTGGAATATTACTCAGCCATAAAAAGGAATGAAATTGGGTCATTTGTAGAGATGTGGATGGATCTAGAGACTGTCATACAGAGTGAAGTAAGTCAAAAAAGAAAAACAAATATCATATATTAATGCATATACATGGAACCTAGAAAAATGGTACAGATGAACAGGTTTGCAGGACAGAAATTGAGACACAGGTGTAGAGAACAAACATATGGACACCAAGGGGGAAAAGTGGCAGAGGGGATGGTGGTGGTGGGATGAATTGGGAGATTGGTATTGACATATATACACTAATATGTATAAAATAAATATCTAATAAGAACCTGCCATATAAAAAAATAAAATAAAATTCAAAAAGAAAAGAAAAAACAAAGAAAAATCACCAAAAAAACCCAATATTGTCTTTGTAAAACAGATTTGTACAAAGGAATAAAATTACTCAAAGATATAAACCAGAGAATCATTTTATTTCTAACGATTCAGATAGAATGATTAAAGGAGACTTTAATTTTAAAGTTATATTTACAAGACAATCAGCATTACTTGCATTTTTAAAAAATTATATACTTGTTAAAAACTGAAATAAATACACTAATCAGTTTCTAGCACTTGGATTATTTTTCACTGTTATTTCATTCCTGACATTTTTTGTATTTTTTAAATATCAAAAGTAAAGTAAAATTAGCATAAATGTTATATTTAAAATCCATGATCCTTTTTTTTTTTAATTGAGCAGGGTTGATTTACAATGCTGTGCCAATCTCTATTGTACAGTAAAGTAACTCAGACATATATACATTCTTTAAAAATTTTTTTTTTCCATTATGGTTTATCCCAGGAGGCTGGATATAATTCCCTTTGCTATACAATAGGACCTTGCTGCTTACCCATTCTAAATGTAATAGTTTGCATCTACCAGCCAGTGAGGTCCTTAATCAATGTCTAAACAGAAACAAAATTGAAGCTTATATTTTTATTTAAATTAAAATTTGAATGTGCCATTGAGATGGACATTAAATGCAAAAGTGCAGATACATAAAGTTAAAATTTGAAAACATAAACAATGTAAATTGACATGAATTAGGTTCGACATTGAAATACATGAGTATGTAGTACATGGAGGTAAGTCATAGAGGTTTGCTAAAGGAAACCAGATCCTTAAGGTAGTTTTTTAGAAACAAGTAAATTCAAAAGAAATTATAACAAATTTAACTGAAAGGTTAATTAGTGCAAATAAAACAAAATCTTAGTGTATTCCTATGCAGTGCATGGGAGGAATATGCGTGTTTACGTGTGTGTTATAACTCGGAAGTTTAACCCTACTCTTTTGCAAGTCATCAAGTTCCTTCTTTGTTGCTGTAAGTTATTACTGAATTTTTATTAAAATACCTGAAATTTTGAATAACTATTGGTAAATTTATCTTTGTAGACAATTCTGTCTTTATATTCACTGGTATGATTGAGTTCTAGTTGCAACATTGCATTTGTATGTGGAAAAGGCTGAATAAGTGCCACCATATTACAGGTTTCCCTTGCTATCCAAAAGTAGGGCATTCCTCTCAAACCTTTTGTAAGCTGAAAGGGTGTAAGGTGAAGAAGCAATTACCTTAGGACACATCTTGTTAATGGATGCACAAAATAAATCAAGTTAAAGCACAGATCCTCAGAAACACAGTTCAAAGCTATGGCTGCTCAATGCTGAGGTACTTAATGTAGTTCCCAGGAAAAGCTTGGCCCTGCACTCTCACTGCTGGAGTTGAGTGCTGCCCCTATAATGGCTCACTGCAAAACAAACATTTAACGCAACTTTCACTTTTTGCCATTTTTGTAAAAGTGAAAATCCTCTTTGGATTTTTTTTTTTTTTTTTTTGGTTAATGAAAACGGGTACTAATGTAGGCCTTTCATAAAAGCTAAGTGGCATAAAGTGAACTTTCAAAAAGCACGTGATACCTGTTTATTTAAGTCCATAAAAATATACCTACCTCTTGTAGAACCAGACAAAAATTATATCAGGAAAAAAATCAGTGAAATTATCAACTTCCTTTATAGGTGGAAAACCATGAGTGGCTTTTAGCAAATGGTAATTTCAACTTCATGTTTTTACCATGCCTGTGTCAAAAGGCTTTTAAGCCTGATCGTCCAGTGAATCATAAAAAAACCCCAAATAGTCCCAAGAGAACAGTGCTTGTGTATTATATGTTTCCAATTCACCACTGAAACTAAACCTGAAAATTTGATTTATTCTTCTTGAATTTCTTGGGAAATATATAGAAAGTGGGTGTAGATAGAAATCCCAGATCTTTGCAATTTTTGAACATGAGGTTAATGAGAGTCTTCTAAGAGATATAATTTGGTTTAATTTTAGATAAATCTTTACAAAATTAGATCAAAATGGAATCTGGTATTTTGCCAATAACATAACAGACTTAAATTAAAAACCTAATGATTCAGCTTTGCAAATACCCACTTGTCAAAATGAGTAATAATTTGTTTTCAGAGTCATAAGGAAAGCTAACTTTACCTTAGTATACCTGTAAGTTAAATAAATGTACACTAAAAACACTAAGGAAACACTTAATGGAGCCTATAGATGGTAAACCTACAAACATTAACAAAGAAACCATATGTAAATTATATAAATCTATTTACCTTGATTTTTTCTAAATACAATCTTAGGTTCTGCACTTAAAATTATCCCCTTTTATATAGCTTCAAACAGGATTTAATATACATTGTTATGTGCTACCTGTGAAAGTGTGCCACTTTAGTGGAGTTCACAAGTCTGGCTGGTGCTTGCATTATCTTCTGTTAGTTTGGAATAAATTTTTCTCTTTGGTTTTGGTTTAAAAAAATAATTGGGGTAAATTACATAGTTATGTTTTGTCAAGACAAGTATTGCCATTTACTGTTAGAAAAGTAAGCATAACATGAGCAGAGTGTTTTGCACATATGTTTTAGTGTATTCAAATATAATCTCCAAGGTTTCCCATTTTACACATGGGAAAACAGAAACAGATTTCAGATTTCAGTGATTTGCCTAAGGTCATGCAATAAATCAATGATAGCGTACAAGTCAAAAATCCCTCTGGAAGTTTAAAATGAGATTCATTAGTAATGAAAGCAAAGGACACAAGAAGAGGTGAATAAATATTAAAAATTAAAATTGTGAGTTGGTAAGGTTTTATAAGATGGGAAGAGGAATTTGAAACTTGCTTTAAATGTATTTAGTGTCGAGTATGAATAGCATATCAGTAATAGAATCATTTCAGGAGTAACTGTATAATGAGTATAGAGCTTTAGAAATCAGACTAGAGGAAAACTGTGGCTGGCATGGACTTTTCTTTCAAAAAGGAGATACGGAGAAAATACTCCAAAGGATTAAAATGAATAGAATATTGCAAAAGTGTTTCAGAAAACACAGACAACATTTTCTAAAAATATTTTTCAGGCTTGATTTATGCTATTTAGACAATTACTTCTTAAAATTTCAGTTTCATAAATTTTGTATCTAACTTGTTAATAATAAATCTGGAAATGTCTCACAATACTCAGTAATATGTATTTTTTCTATAATGTAATTTATTTCAAAATAAAATGCTTACAGGAAATAATACAGAGTTCTTAATTAGTATTTACCAGGAGGTGAAAAAAATTGAAAGAAAAGTGATTCATAGTATGGGACAAACATTTTTGTCCAAAGGAAGCCAAAAGTTTGTGAATCTTTAATATTTATTTATGTGGTTTTTATGTCATTGAAAATGCAGTCACTTAGCCTAATGAGTGAGCCATTCAGCTTTCTCAATTTCCGTGAGAATGAGAAAAATGTATCCTGCTATACCAATTCTTAATAAGCCCTTAAAAATCATGATATAGTTTCATAAGGAGTACTCAGCAGTAACTGTAGTTTTCCATAGAATGTTCATGCCTCATTTTCATTTATGAAAGACTAAAAGGGGATTTTTATTCCATGGTAGGTAAATTAATATATGACACATGCAAAGTATATGTTGATAATGAGCTTGAATGTTTCCTGAGACAATTCGTACCTTCTTAACTTATACATTATCAGAAAATTACCAGTTTTGTTATGCTGCAAGATTGTTTCCTAAGAATAAAATGTATTATATTCTAGTGGATCATATGTATCTTTTGAAAATATTGTTTCCAAAATTAGCTTTTTTAGACTAATTTTTTAATGCAAAATACAACTCTTTTTTGCTCATTAAATGGCAAAATTCTAATTGCCAGGACCAAAGGTTAATCTCATACCAGCACACAAGACCCTTAGAGTTTAAATATTTTTACTGTTGTATTATTATTGAAAAATAACATGGAAAACTAAAATGAATGAAGAAATGAATAAATTGCTCTAGTGATGCAAATAACTTCTCACTAAGTTTTTTGCTTTTCTGTTGTTTATTTAATTCTAAAGTTACTAATTAATAAATGTGGATTTAATGATATTTCAAAATGCTTAATTTAAATAAATAAATAGTTTTCCTTGAGAATATCTAAACTCTTCCACAGGACATTTTTACTGCTTTAACCCATTACTTATATTTTATGCAGAAAAATGTCCTATTTTCCTATTGCTATTAAATGTAAATTCTCAGTACAGTTTTATTTTGGAATGGAAATTATATGCCTGTGGTAATTTTCGTTAAGCCATATGATTAGGTGCTAGCTATGCCTACATAAAGATACATGACTATAGAGACTCTTGGAGTGCTGAACCCTGAATTATAGAACATTTTATCCCCTAGAATTTGACAACTCTTCCAGTGGCTGACTGCTTCTTGGCTTCCTTAAGGTCTTAGTTTAAATATTGTCTTGTCGTTTAAGGTCTTCCTCAACCCTTCAAAATAAATCCAAGCCACCTGTCTTGTTATAATTTCATTCTACTGTTATTTTCCTTCATAGAACTTATAACCCATATACTTATTGTGTATGAATATCATTTTTACTATCATTCAATAAGTTTCTATTTTGTCATTGGACACCTGATGCCTAGTACAACTCTCCATATATATTTTGAATGAAAAATTTAATAAATGAGCATAAATTCTTTCTCACATTTATAGGGTTACATAATATTGTGTTTGAAAAGGATATGTGCAAGAGGTCTTGTATATGATGGTTGATTCTGCTCTAAAACATCTCTGACAAGGATGTGGTCAACTAGTCTCTGTTTGAAAACCTCCTGTGATTGGATATATATTAAGCCTGGCTGCTCCCATTTCATTATTACACAGATTTCACAGTGTAGTCATTCCTATTTCAAGCTTAATCCGTCTCCTTTGAATGTCCACACATTTGCCTCAGGTTTATGCTTTTAGCTATACAGAAACAAAGCATTCTATCTTCCACATGAAAACTTTCAAATACAGTATTTGAAGCCTTCTATATTTCCCCCAAGTATAATTATATCTAGACATAACATTGGCATTTTCTTCAATCAGAATTGGTTCCATGATCTTCCATATCCAGGTTACTTTTATTTAATGAGTTCTACTTTGACTGAATTCCTATTAGTAAACTGAGGCTTCGGAGGATAGCAATCATATGTTGACTGAATAGTACAGTATTGTAGAAAAGATAAGTGTAGTAGACGCTTGTGATGCACCAGCCATATCCCCTCAGCCTATTTGATTTAGTACAGCTGTGGTGAAAAATCCGATTCTCTTTTCAGTATTCCACATTAAATAAATATAGTAGGGTATCTCTGTTTTGCTTCCTCAGAGGATCAAGGCCAACCAGCTATGTGCAAGCATAACTCAGAAGTTCAGAGGAGTAAATCAACATGGAATGGGGGTGCATAGATCAATGCTGCATTCTCCCCTTTCTCTGATACAAGAATTCTGAGGATTCTCTAGTTGCCCATCATTGTAACAAGCTCATTATCAGAATTTGATCGGTGTGTTTCCTCTATCTTATTCTCAATTTCCTCATTTTTTTTTTTTTGCTACTGAATTCATGAATGATCTGCCAAATAAACAATGGCGTCCAAGTCCTTGTTTCATGGTCTGCTTTCAAAGGAATATAAGAACTATGCAATTCTAAATAACTATACTTGTGTTATTACAACTTGATATATTCTGATATTTTTTGTGAAAGCAAAAAAATATTGAAATACCATTGACTATCTTAAAATATTTGTTTATTTTTCATATGCTCTATTCAGTTATACACTAAAGTTTTTTTTTAATTTACATTTTTTTAATGCAAAGACTATATTTTTATATTTATCTCTTTCAAATACCTTATTGTTGGGTCAAGCCCAATTCAATAACATGTCAACATGTTTTAAGGCATATGACATATCTTTCTGCCTTTGTGTACAACTCAGATGATCTAAGTGCTCCTATTATGGTTTTCAAAACTGATGAAATGAAGCATTAAAGACAAAATAATCAAGGACAGAAAATGTTTTCAACCCTCAGTTGTGGTGGTTCTAAATTTAATCCACTCACTGTGCTTCTAATGTCTTTCTGGAATAATTTTTAAAAATCTTTACCTACATTTCCTTTTGTTTCAAAAATCAAAAAGTATAAACATTAAGTATTATCTAATCTTTTATTTAAAATCAGTATCATGATACAATATATAGATATATAACTTTTCTATTATAGGTTACTACAAGATATTGAATATAGTACCCTGTGTTATACAGTAAATCCTTGTTGTTTAACTATTTTATATATAGTGATGTGTATCTGTTAATCCCATACTCCTTATTTATCCCTCCCGCTTTTCCCCTTTGTGAACATGTTTGTTTTGTATGTCTGTGAGTCTGTTTCTGTTTTGTAAATAAGTTCATTTGTATTATTTTTTATATTTCACATATAAGTTATATCATATGATATTTGTCTTTCTCTGTCTTCACTTAGTATAATAATCTCTAGGTCCATTCATGTGGCTGCAAATGGCAATATTTCATTATTTTTTTATGGCTGAGTAGTATTCCATTTTATATATATATACCACATCTTCTTTTTCCATTCATCTGTTGATGAACATTTAGGTGGCTACCATGTCTTGGCTATTGTAAATAGTGCTACTATGAACATTGGGATGCATGTATCTTTTTGAACTAGAGTTTTCTTTTCCAGATATATGCCCAGGAGTGGGATTCCTGGATAATATGGTAATGCTATTTTTAGTTTTTAAAGGAAACTCCATGCTGTTTCCATGGTGTCTGCACCAATTTACATTTCCAAAAACAGTGTAGGAGAGTTCCCTTTTCTCCACATACTCCTTAACATTTATTATTTGTAGATTTTTGGATGATGGCCATTCTGACCATCAGTCAGAGTGTGAGGTGATACCTTATTGTAGTTTTGATTTGCATTTCTCTAATAATGAACTATAATGAGCATCTTTACCTGTGCCCATTGTCCATCTGAATGTCTTCTTTGGAGCAATGTCTCTTCAGATCTTCTGCCCATTTTTTGATTGGGTTGTTTGTTTTTCTGATATTGAGTTGTATGAGCTCTTTGTATATTTTGGAAATTAAGCCCTTGTCAGTTGCATCATTTGCAAATATTTCCTCCCAGTCTGTAGACTGACTTTAATTTATGGTTTCCTTCCTTTGATGTGCAAAAGCTTATAAGTTTGATTAAGTCCTAATTGTTTAGTTTTGCTTTTATCTAATTTGCCTTGGGAGACTGACCTAAGAAAATATTGCTATAATTTATGTCAGAGAATGTTTTGCCTATGTTCTCGTCTAGGAGTTTTATGGCATAATGTCTTATATTTAAGTCTTCAAGCCATCGTGAGTTTATTTTTGTGTATGGTGTGAGGGAGTGTTCTAACTTCACTGATTTACATGAGGCTGTCCAGCTTTCCCAATACCACTTGCTGAAGAGACTGTCTTTTCTCCATTGTTTATTCTTGCCTCCTTTTTCAAAGATTAATTGACCGTAGGTGAGTGGGTTTATTTTTGAGTTATTTCTGTTCTATTGATCTATATGTCTGTTTTTCTGCCAATGCCACACTGTTTTGATTACTGTAGCTTTGTAGTATTGTCTGAAGTCTTAGGGGAGTCTTGCCTCCAGCTTTACTCTTTTTCCTCAAGACTGCTTTGGTAATCCTGGGTCTTTTGTGGTTCCATATAAATTTTAGGATTATTTGTTCCAGTTCTGTGAAAAAGATCATGGGGAATTTGATAGGGATCGCATTAATTCGGTAGATTGCTTTGAGTATTAAGTCCATTTTAACAATATTAATTCTTCCAATTCGAGAGCATGGGATGTCTTTCCATTTCTTTGAAACATCTTCAGTTTTGTTTATCAGTATTTTATTAACACAATAGTTATGCTCAGAATTACATTTTTAAATCAAATAATATTTTTTAGCATTCTATGTTTGATATTTCACTCTGCTGAAGGGGAAACTATAGATTGCCTACTAAAACATCCAATTTAAAGAAGAAGATATCACAAAGTAACAGGGATTGTATATTAAATATTCCCTTTTTAAAAATATATATAGTTTCTGCAGCAATGTCCACAAAAATGATTTTTGGAAACAAATTTTAAAAGGAACTCTTGTTTAACAGTGCAATCTTTCAACAAAATGGAAGCAGACTCACAGATATAGAGAACAAACTAGTGGTTACCACATGGGAGAGGGGAAGGAGAAAGGGAAAAATAGGTGAAGGGGATTAAGAGCTCAAACTACCATTTTTAAAGTAAATAAGTCACAGGAATGTAATGTACAGCACAGGGAATATAGTCAATATTTTATAATAACTTTGGTGTGTAATCTTTAAAAACATTGATTCATTCAGTTTTACATCTGAAATTAATATCATAAGTCAACTATACTGCAATATTTCCACTAGTGGCTTAGGTCTAATTAAGAAGTTATTTATTCTTTTCCATATCTATCAACATAACCAGGAAGAAGTATGAATGGATTTGCTAATCTTTTCTCTCAAATTATTTCTATGGCTGGTACCTTCTAGTCCTAGATCATTTCCCAACATTTATTTATTCAAGTAATGATGATAAATTTGAACACAAGTTGTACTGACCATGTGTGAATATATTATACATTAAATTAGTAGATCAAATAACTAACATACAATTTTTTTATTAATTGCTAGATATTACCAAATTGCCTTCTGTTGAGTTTTCAAACTTAGTATTCTGCCATCAAAGCATACAAGTTTATTAGTGTCTTTACAATAATTTATTTACCTGGGGCTCACAATATCTATTCTTAATATATCTAAGTCTACTTTGATTCAATATGGTGCCATTCACATATCATACTTCACAGTACATCTCCCTTCACAATGAATACTTTTTACTTCATACCAACAAATCACACTCTCACATTACAATTCATGCTTCCAAATTCTAGCATCAAAATTCTATTTTTCTAATTACAATAACCATAAAATATATAATTTAATTTACTTTCCACTAGCGTGCTTTGAACTATTGTTGTTATATTTTATGCACACACATATACTCAGAAAATATTTCTTGTGTTATCCCTTTTCCCATACTGATTAGTGTTTTCATCTAGTGTTATTTCCCTTCAGCCAGAAGGAAATCTTTTGTTATCTCCTGTGGATCAGGTTTGCTAAAGACAAATTCTTGCAGTTTTTCTTTATCTTCAAATGTCTTTCATCAAATTCATCAAATTTCACTCTCATTTGTGAAGAAAATTTTCACTGTGTATGAAATTCTAGGTTAATATTTACAGTTCAAGAATGCCATTCCATTGCCTTTTGTTCTCTGTTGTTTCTATCAAGAAATCAGCCATAATCTGTTTTGGTGATCTTTATATGAAGTGTCTTATATCCCTGATTGCATTCAAATTTTATACTTTCTTTTATATCAGTTTTCAGCAGTTAAATTCTGATGTACTTAGGTGTCACTTTCTTTGTGTTTATCCTCCTTGGATTTCACTGAGCTTTTCATATTGTATGTTGATAATCTTCTAAAGTCACATTTGAAAAAAATGTCCAGTTTTTCTTCACAGGTCTTATACTGTAATTTTTCTCAAATTCCCTGAGTCTCTTTCATTTTTATTTTCATGTGCTGTTCTTTAAATTAGTTAATAGTCTATTGTAAAAAAAAAAACTGTTTTTTTTTTCTGTTATCTCCAAGGTATTTTCTTTTAAATTATTTATTTATTTATTTTTGGCTGCATTGGATCTTTGTTGCTGTGAGTGGGCTTTCTCTAGCTGTGGCAAGCAGGGGCTACTCTTTGTTGCGGTGCGCAGACTTCTCATTGCGGTGGCTTCTCTTGTGTATCATGGGCTCTAGGTGCACAGGCCTCAGTAGTTGTGGCACGTGAACTCAGTAGGTGTGGCTCACAGGCTCTAGAGTGCAGACTCAGTAGTTTTAGCACAGGGGCTTAGTTGCTGCATGGCATGTGGGATCTTCCCAGACCAGGGCTCAAACCTGTGTCCCCTGCATTGGCAGGCAGATTCTTAACCACTGCACCACCAGGGAAGCCCCCAACCTGCTTTTAAGGTCATCCAATGATATTTTAAATTGCATACGTATTATTTTTCTTTTCCATAAATTCTAGTGTATTCTCTTATAGTTTCCATTTCTCTGCTAACATTTGGTTTCTGATCATTCCTTACCATCACAATTTCCTCTAATTCTTTGCACACATACCCTTTACTTCTTGGAATATATTTATAATATCTGCTTTCAAAATTTTACTCACTTAATCTAAAATTTGGGTAATCTTATGTTGAGCTTCTTTTGAATGTCTATTATTTTTCTATATGTTAAAATTCACTTATTTATTTTCACTTCTTATAACTGGATATAATGAGTAATAGATTGCAGAGGATCTTGATTTTGCTATGTTCCTCTAAAAAGTTAGTTTTTGTTCTAATATGCACTTAGTTGCAGATTGATCACATTTCAACTTGTTTAGCCTTCGTTTTATGTTTTTGTAGAGTAGATTTTATAAGCTCAAGGATTTTCCTAAGCCCCTCTAACTTACTGGGACTCAAACTCCAAACTCTAATTTTAGGTTTTGTTTGGAGGAATCTAGAGTAGAATACTCCTAAGGAATAGCTTTCCTTGTGTCTCCACTTAGTTTTAACAAGGTAGTAATAAAGACAGTGCACAATAATTAAACTAATTTTCTAATATCTCTCTCACTGTTTCACATCTGGTATTTCAATTCTGTTTTCAAACCCAACAAAGCTGCTCTCTGGTAAGCCTCAGGTAGTTGCCCTAAGAAATAGGTGACCCAGTCTTCATTCAAGGACCCCAGAGGATCTTCATCTAACTGTTGCTACACACACACACACACACACACACATACACACACACACACACACACACAAACAAACAAACTCTGCAAAGCTCTCTTCAGTACATCACTGTGTTCTATTTGGCATCCAGCACACTTCATTATATTTGGGAAATTGTCCCAGGCAGAGAATTGGGGAATTATGGGACTCACCTCATAAGATTTCCTTTTCTTGGTGATTATAGTCTTGCATTGCTTGATGTCCAAATCCTGAAAGCAGTTACCTAATATATACTATTCAGTTTTATTGTTTATTGAAGGAGCACCAGCTGAATACTAGTTATTCATTCATAGCTAGAATTCAGGATAAAGTATTAATTTATGCAAATAGGGATTTTTAAAGAATGTGTTGGGGACTTCCCTGGTAGTGCAGTGGTTAAGAATCTGCCTGCCAATGCAGGGGACGCGGATTTGAGCCCTAGTCCAGGAAAATCCCACATGCCGCGGAGCAACTAAGCCCACGTGCCACAAGTACTGAACCTGTACTCTAGAGCCCACGAGCCACAACTACTGAGCCCCTGTGCCACAACTACTGAAGCCTGTGTGCTTAGAGCCCATGTTCCACAACAAGAGAAGCCACTGCAACGAGGAGCCCATGCACTGCAGAGAAGAATAGCCCTCGCTTGCCACAACTAGAGGAAGCCCATGCACAGCAACGAAGACCCAACATAGCCCAAAATAAGTAAATAAAATAAATAAATTTATATATTAAAAAAAGAATGTGTTTATGCATCCATTTTGAATTATATCCTTTGGTTTTAAAAGCATAACAATAGCATTCATTAAAAATGCTTAGTGAAGCAAAGAAAACAATTAGTAGTAGATTTTAATTCTCATTATCCATGACACATGAAGTTAAAAAATATTCATGAAAATAAAGCATATTTCAATATGATATTTTACATAAATAACATATAAGTTATGTTAATTGATAGTAAATTCTAAAAAAGAAGTCTTTTTAAAAAAATATACATGTAACATTTACTAAAACTGAATATATGTTAGTCTTAAACTTTTATAATTTTCTCAAGGTAGAATATAGGAATATAGGAATTAGAATATAGAATATAGGAATTATATGTAAATTTTCTGATCACGTGGTCTTCAGCTAGAAATTCATAAGAAACATATCAAAAGTCTCTACCACATGGAATGTGATATTAGTATTTAATAAACTATTGAATCAAAAAACAGATACAATCAGAAATGGAATGTAATGGTTATAAAAACTTTATTATACTTTACTTTATATAATTAACTTATTATTCAGATAAATAAATATGACCTAAATACTTGTCCGTTTCTGCAATACTGCTTTCAACAGTATAGCATGCTTGGGGTTCTATCAATACCTTATTTCCACAGATTTATTATTTTACCTGTGATAATTTAAAATTATTTGGTTGTATCTATTTTATGTTATTTACTTTATCATTTATGGCTTCTGTGTTTCTTTCTGTTTTTTTATTGTGTTTCTTTAAATTTTGCTATCGTGTTATGTGATTATTTTGTATTTTTCTTCAATTTTTTAGATTAAGCTCAGCCAGCTCACATTTTCTCTCCTTATGTTTTCTTACCATCTCTTTCTTAAGCTCTTGTAACTCCAATTATGTCTCTGATTTTATTGGTAGAAACAATTTCTTGAATAAGATTTTTTTAAAAAGACAATTGGAATGCTAACACAGTTTTCATTTATGCTGCTGTAACAGTTTTCTGGTGAGTATTTTTACTTGCCATTTTGTTTTTCTATGCTTTCTTTGAATATACTATTATGTTATCTTTGCATGTATTCTGTACGGTGTCTTTGATGGTTCATTATTGAAGGAGTTATGTTCCCTTGACAATTCTCTTGTCAGCAGATTAGTATAAAGGAAGCACCAAGGCTCTGTGGTTGGCTTTCAGTTGATCTAGGGTTTTTTTGTGTTAATTTATTTAGCTTATATTTTTTTACCAGTAAATAGAAATAGGTAGCTATGAGCTGTGATCAAATTAGTATGTATCTCTTCTCACTTGTAGGCACAGAGGGAGAGAAAGTGAGAGAGACAGAGACAGAGAGACAGAGAGAGACTGCTTTCTGGAAATCCCCACCTGTCTGATTCCTCTTTAAGTACAGGTTTCTCTCTTCTTCATTTCTAATTTGAGCCCTGGAAGCTCCTGCTGCCAGCTGGTGCATCCCATTTCGATTGTTGTAGGTAAACAATTTAGGTTTTACTTCTTAGAATGTGCCCTTTATCCTAGAGAAATGAAACTGGTTGACTCTTTCCTGAGATTTTCAGTGATATTACCTTCTCTAAAGACTTCCTGCTCTGTCTCCATACTTTTGAAAGCTGTTCTACATATGTTAAGTTTTAGTGTTTCAAGTTTTAAGAGGTTTGTTGAAGAGTTTGTATGTCTCTCATTCCCCTTTTTCTTTACCGATTTCTACGAGGGAATTGTCTTCTGCTGTACTCAATCTGGCAGGCATGCTCTAGTGACTTACACATGTAATGGATAATTTTGTATTATAGTAGTATGTTTTAAAAAGAGATAATGCAGTATGCATTATCCTAATGATGTAAATCTGTGAAGAAACTTCATCAAGGTAATCCTCTCATATCATACGGGGACATTAGACCCTAATCTTCTCATTTCAATTTTCATACTTTGTTTAAAATCTTTGATTTTTTTAATATAGTTTCCTTTATTACATTATTATTTTAAAGTTATTTATCTATCTTTATAAAAGTTCATATTGACATTTCCCTTATGTTTTCTAGCCATACTGACAAAACAAATTTGTATCTTTTACACATGAACAACACCGAGTTGACTCTGAAAGCGTTATTTTTTTTCCCCTGTATCACTAAAGTCAAAAAGTTGTCTGATAGTTAAGCTAGCATTGATTTCTTTTTAGTTTTTTCATAATGTGTGATAAGTCCCCTCTTTTAATATTAAAGATTTTGTTTATTTTTATAAAGTTCCTTTCATTATTATTTAATTAATGTACACTCATCGATAATCAGAAAAAAAGCGAAGATTCATAACCCAGTAATAAAAGCAACAAAACCATATTAAAAGTATCCATGCTCGGGCTTCCCTGGTGGCACAGTGGTTGAGAGTCCGCCTGCCGATGCAGGGCACACGGGTTCGGGCCCCGGTCCGGGAAGATCCCGCATGCCGCAGAGCGGCTGGGCCCGTGAGCCATGGCCGCTGAGCCTGCGCGTCCGGATCCTGTGCTCCGCAACAGGAGAGGCCACAACAGTGAGAGGACTGCATACCGCAAAAAAAAAAAAAAAGTATCCATGCTCTAACAATGTACATACCAACAATTTTAAAATTAAAATTTTGAAAAGTGAAAAAAGGGCATTAGGACAATCAAAAGGATAAATTACCAATAATTTCCAAGATAGCAGCTGAAGTTATTCATAACCAAACTGTCACTTTGACAAGATCATCTTTGTCTGCGCTCACGTTTGGCAGTGCTGTACAAGTACAGTGCCTCCTGGTGCACTGACAGAACAGGCCACCAAGAAATTCCAGGGTCCTCTCCCTATAAATGCGCTGCATTCTTAGTCTAGTTAACTTTTTTTTTCTCTTTTGTCTCCTGACCTTTGTTTTTGTAAGTGCTATTGCTATTACTCTTTAAAACCTAGCTCACATATCTCTTTCTAAGACATTGCTAAGTTATCTGCTGTTACACTGTTTTTGCTAAATCCTTTCTCTTTTCCTGAAATTATCATACTGCAAAATGATTTATTTTACTTGTGTACAATTCTTCAGAGGATAGTGTATTCTATTTTTGTATTTAAAGATCTGAGTATATTTTCTGGAACATAGAAAGCACTCAATAAATAGTTGAAAAATTGATCATGTGACAGAATTACACTAATTGTTGATCTGCTATCTGAAAGAATAGATTATCTTCTATGATAAGTTATCTAAGAGTTGAGAATGTTTTAAGATGTTTATATAATAATCAATTTACATTGGGTTTCTGTCTTTTAGGGCACACACCCATGTAAACTAAACATGTCATAGAGTTTATTTAATCTCATCATTATTTCTTAATATCTGTTTGAATTTTAATATGATATGTATTCTCCTCTCCCCTAGTTTTTGACCAAAATAATGAAAATTGAATTGCCTTGTGGTACTCTATACATAGTATTATATTATACAAATACATTAAAAGTAAATTATAAGTCAAAAGGAATTAGCTGAGTACTTAAATCACTGCTGTAGATGCTTTCATATACTTTATTTCATTGAATTCCATCTGACCCTCATTTAATCTGACAGGTATTAAAATATATATATTTTTAAACATCTTTATTGGAGTATAATTGCTTTACAATGTTGTGTTAGTCTATGCTGTATAACAAAGTGAATCAGCTATACGTATACAAAAAACCAACACATAATAATTATTAAAAATATGGACTGCAATGAACAAGAAAATGTAAGATAAAAACCCCAATAAATAACACCATCCATGAACAGCTGCTCTTTATGATTGGTGGATTTTCTACTAGCTTTTCTCCTTTATATAAAAATAATTTAGTACTTATAAAAGTAAGATAATATAGTATTTAAAATGTGTAATGATTTGCCCCATAATGTTACATAAAAGTGTTTTATTTGTATTTTGGATTGAATATTGTGTGGTCCTTGCCCCACAAATTCACACAGTGAAGCCTTCACACTGAGAGCTATATTTGGAAATGGGGCATCTTAGGAAGTAATTAAGGTTAAATTAGGTCATAAGGGCAGGACTCTGATCTTATAGGAATAGTGTCCTTATACTAAGAGATATCAGAGAGCTTTCTCTCACTCTCTCTCTCTCTGAGAATGCATGAAGAGACCATATGAGCACACAGTGAGATGGTGATTGCCTCTCCAGGCCAAGAGAAATGGCCTCAGAGTCAAACCTGTCTTGCCACCCTTGATTTTGTACTTGCCAGACTTCAGAACTCTGAGAAATAAATTTCTGTTCTTATAGCCACCCAGCCTGTGGTATTTTATTATGGCATCTCGAGAAGACTATGACATCACATCATACAATATACTGTTAAACATAAGTTAATTAGCTTTATACTGTTTCATCTTATAGATGTGTTATATTTTATTTTATTTTTTATAAATTTATTTATTTGTTTTTATATTTGGCTGTGTTGGGTCTTCATTGCTGTGTGTGGGCTTTCTCTACTTGCGGCGAGTGGGGGCTACTCTTCTTTGTGGTGCACGAGCTTCTCATTGGGGTGGCTTCTTTTGGTGCAGAGCACGGGCTCTAGGTGTGCAGGCTTCAGTAGTTGTGGCATGCAGGCTCAGTAGCTGTGGCTGGCCGGGTCTAGAGCACAGGCTCAGTAGTTGTGGAGCATGGGCTTAATTGCTCCGGGGCATGTGGAATCTTCCTGGACCAGGGCTCGAACTCTTGTTCCCTGCATTGGCAGGCAGATTTTTAACCACTGAGCCACCAGGGAAGCCCAGATGTGTTATATTTTAAATTATCATTTCCCTAGTACATTATTTCTGAATTTAAAATATTTGAAAATTTCCTATAATAATACCCCATATATAATTTTTTTAACCTCATCTTAAGATAGATCCCTAGAGAAGGAAATACTTGGTCAAAGAATGTAAACATTCTAAGGAATTTGATACACATTGCATTAGATGAAGTTTCAAAATGATCTTTTCAAATATAACTTAATACTTTACCAGTTTAATACACAGAGGAAGCCACAAGCTAAACTTTAAATGGCAGTGTCCTTGGTAAATGAAGCATTGGCTGCTGTTGTGTTCATTGTGCAAAACAATCTTTTCCAAAGCAGTTTTACCTGTCTTTGAGTTGGCCTAGACATGCATTCAACCAGATATTCTTTTTTCTTGTTTTGCAGTAAAACACTGGTTGAGAATTTCTTCACCATTATTTTGGCTTTTAGCAATTTGCAAATTATTGTGTCTTCATCAAATACCTTCATTGTAAAATTACCAAACAAGAACCAAGAAATGGTCATGGAACCAATGTCCATATTTTGTCCAACTCTAAGTTAAACAACTGTCTGTGCCTCAGTCTTTCCAGAGTATCCTTTGAACACATTAAAATTCTTTAGTTGAGGATTCTGAAAATGGCATTTCTGGGGTCAGATTATTTACTTTTCTTGGAATCAAAATATATTCATCCATTGCTACAGTGAGAATTCATCTAATTCTCTCCATTACCAAGATCTTCCCATGTAAAAGACATCTAGATACAATTACAAAGGAATTTGAAATTGCCAAGCTGTATACCTGCAACTGTATACACAGCTCTACCTAGTTATATATAACTATGTATAAATATATAGTTTATAATTGTATTTTTATTGTATTGTTCTCAGCCAAGACTTGTCTCTTTTAAGATGTATAAAATATAAAATATTCTTCAGTCACTGACAGAGGAATAGTCATTACTCAAGTTAGTTTTTAACCAAAAGCAAACAAAAAACCAAAAACCTATGTTTAGGCTTAGTTACATACCCACAACTCTAAAATTCATATTTAACATAAATATGCTGTACAAGTTTTAGATTGATTGCTGATGGTACCTACTCATTTTCTGGATCCAACTGGAGCTTAAAAAAAGCTAAGCAGTTATATTGGAATAATTAACTTTCTCCACAGCAAGTAGTCCATTCTCTATAATGAGAATGTCATATTAATATAAGCTATTATAGGTTTTCCTGCTTACACAGAGGGGACATTTTATAGTAATGTATTCACACAAAAAATATTTCTCTTTTCACATTAGATTGTCTAACATGGAAAATCAAGATTCAAGATATTTTCTTAAATATCTGAGGAAAATTGAGATCCAGAAAAATCACTATATTTTTCCTATGCCTTCATTATACCTAATATTTATTATTGGTTCTTATTGGAGGGGATATTTTTATACATATGTAAGTTTGAGAAACAAAGCTGCATATATTGCTGCTTGATTGATATTTCCACTGTTATGATTTCTTACTAAAATGCAATAGTAAACACTGACATTGTTAGGTAATCTGTAATGTTTATATATTACAACATTATAAATTACATTTTTATAGAAATTTTAACTTTACATTACAAAAATTTTAGATTCAAATGAGACTTCTAACCCAGAAGTTATTTAGGTTTTATTTTATATTTTGTTTAAGCAAAGAGTGAGCTACTTTTAAAAGCTACATGTGTTTTATTTTACATTTAGAGTTTTGGGGACTTAAGCACCGTAAGTGTAGGAAGGTTGGTGCTATAGGCCCTGAACATTTTCCCAGCTTATATGCATTGAAGGATGAGGGCATATACGGGACTCAGTGTACTCGCTACCCCAGATCGGGGCTCTTGCCTGAGTTTCCAACTGGGGCTGCACTAGCAACAATTTGCATATGGCCCCACTATAGTCATGGAGCCAGGTCACTGCTACCTGCTACTGGCTCTGCTACAGACAGAGATCTGTGTCTTGATTCCAAGACACAGAGATTACCTACAGTGACAGTTTTTATGTCACCTGTGAGTGTAAACTGATAGTGCCTTGCTTCAGTTCTCTGTGCAGGCACTTTTCTACTAATCTGTCTTCCTGGTTACCACTGGGTTTCTAAAAATGAAACATCTGCTCAGACCCCCAGCATGTGCAACCAAGAAAGTAGAAAAATTTGAAGCTTTTGAGGCAAACTTTAGCCACTAGAAATGAAAGTCTGTAGAAGTCTGTAGATAAATTATTTTTCATCTTGTCACCTCCTCTATGATTTTTATACGCTTCCTAATAGCTTCATAAACCCTCCATAAAAGTCTCCATTGAGACCTTAATAGTCAGCCTGCTGTGATGCTCTAACCATCTTGGTAATATACTTACTTGTATTTGTTCTCCCTTCTTCCTTTACTCACTTGCCTTTTTCTACACTCTGCTTCCCTGGAAGTACGCTGCCTGATAATCTGTTGTCACACAAACATTTCCTTAGGCTCTGCTTTCTAAGAAACTCAAACTAAGATAGGGAGATGGGAAGCAGAATGAAATTGAATGCAGGTATTTTTTCTGATCAATCATATTAAAGGGCAAGTTGTAGACCCTAGCTGATTTTATGTGTGGAAAGCATATAAAACACGGGTGAGCTTTAAGCAATAAAATAGTTCTGCCACATTTAAGAATGCCTTTATTATTAGTATGTGTCAGAGAAGAGATGATAAGTAATAAGTAGACTCTGCTACCAAAGGTTGTCAAATGTACCTTCCCTATGAAATGGTACTTAGGTATTGAAAATTTACATATTAATAGGTTTCTAAAATTTTCCAGTCATTGATCTCGTAATATAAATTCATTCATTCACTTAACTAATATTTAATGAGTACCTATTATACAACTGTGTGGAACTTACTATGTACTATGTATTCTAGCCACCAATGTGCAACACAAATCCTTGTTTTTGTGTAGCACACATCCTAACAAGATGACAAAGAAAACATGGAATGTGGTAGATAAGCAATAAGAAGAAAAATAAAGCAGGATAAGGGTTTTGAGAAGAAAAGAGAAAAAGTAGGCAAGGCCTTGGTGATTGGGGCCTCTGAGAGAACCTATGTTAGTAGCCCAGTAGATCTGTCATCGGTGGCCACGATGATGTGAGTGAGTACAGACATTTTATAATTATAATAAAAGAATTTTAGAGGATACTATATGGAGTAGAAGGAATTGGGACTCTTCCTCTGACTGTAATAAAACTAACACAGTTATTTATAGCTTTAATATTGTTCTTGATTCTTAACTTGAATAAAGATATAAAATGAAAATTTATTGAGTGCTCATAAAACATGCCAGGCCCTCTTCTAAGCACTCAACATGCATTTGATCATTTAACCTTCTCTGGAACCCTGTGTCTAGATAGGTGCTGTTATTATCAACATTGTGCAGATGAGAAAACTGAGGTTTTGAAAACTTAAGCAACTACCCTTAAGCCAGTAAGATAGCTATTGCATAAAGGAATTCTGAGCAGAGGCTGTCTGAGCATATAGCCCAATGCCTAACCACTATCTTATGACTTATAAAGTTCTTTTCCTTTAGAAAACCTCTGGTTGATGTTCTGTTGCAATTTCAAAGGCAAAGAAAAAAAAAGTACTAAGAGAGAATTGTCTCAATTTTATTCTGAGAATTTGTCAAGGCATAGGGAAAAGGAAAACAAAATAAGTTCATATGTTTAGACTGAGTAAAATAAACTTTGATCACCTGAATCAAAACTGGTGAGCTTTACAATTGTTGTGTTGGGTCTTCAAATCTCGACTAACTTCTATAGTCCGTGTACATTTCTATTGCTCCGGCAATCATCTTAATGTGAGAAATATCTGGAAGTACATTTAATGGATCTTAATTAAAGCAAAATTTCATTAAACAAAAATCAAAAATGTCTGATCTATATTCATGTTTATTTTCTTTAATTATAAAATATCAATTTCACAGTTTAGAATAATAAAGGTTTGACAACAAATTGTTCTAAATAAAAATAAGTTTAGAAGATTGTTTTTAAAAACAATTTTCAAAACAAATAAAAATGTTTTTATTTCAAAACCTCTCAGCAGAATAGTATCTTGAGTAGATAATGTAACCTTTGATGAATATTAAGTACAACCCATTTCTTATGTGAAGCTTTGTACAGTAAGCACATTCTTAAATGTTTTGAAAAACATAATTGAATTGAATACTTAGAAGTGAATACTTATTTTGTCCCATTGTTAAACTGAATTGAGGTAGATATCTCTTGATTAACCTCTGTGTAGTAGTTTCTTTTAGTTAGCAGGTTAACTATTTTCTCATTAATGCATTTTAATTCAAACGAAATTTGAATTGAATGCACTGTTGAAAATATATTATGCATTAGGAGAGAAGAAATAATCTTTCTCTATATTCTCCAAATAATATTTCCTCCAGCCAAAGGGAGAATTTTTTTTAAATTTTCTCTCTTCCTCAGTCATCCTTACACAATCATACTACAGAGAGTTTCTTATGACATTTCTTTAAACGAAATTGCAAAAAATGTATTTTATTATTAGGACAGTAATTGCGGATCTTTTGTTATTTCCATAGGATACAGCGAAAGGCAGGAAAATGTAACTGTCAGTATTTTAATGTTTCTATGTTTTTCTTAAAGATTTAAATATATTATTCTTCAGAAATTATAAAGAAGTCTATTTGTTCTAAAAGTGAAGGCTTTATTTAAAAGTCATAATTCAAGTGAGCCTACAAATTATTGCAAGTGAAATTTTAAAAAAATCTATCTACCAATCTATCTAGTAAAATGATATCCCCATTATTCAAGGGGCAGATTTTCAGTAAGCAAAATGTTTTGAAATATAGCTTTTGTGCTTAAGTTTCATATTTGACAATCTATTTTAAAGCAATATCCAGCAATACAAAGTTTCTCAGAGAAGCAAATTTACCTTCAGGTTCACTAGGAAACCTATGTAAAATGGGACAACTATTTTACAGACCTTTGGCATTCTTCATTCATAGGTAAATAATTGCAAATCACTAAAGTAGACTTGAAGGAATTAAAAATTGCTGTTTATGATCCTAAACTTTAGTCAACCATAGAAATTTAGAATATGTTTAGAACACTAAATATTAATAAAATTTTTTATTAAAAGTTCATGTAAAATACAAATTTCTGTTGTCTAGAATATCAGTATTTTTTCAAATGGTGCCAGATAACTAAAATACCTCTACATATTTAAAGTTATATTCTAGACAGAATACTTAGTTGCAAAATATTTATAAGTTCATCTAGTTTATATAGAATTTGGTGACATGAGTTTTTCAATGCCCCATGACCTGGATGAAAAATAACTCTGCTTAGTGTTAGTTTTTAACCAAAACTTTCTTAAACTTGCTGAAAGTGTGTTAATTTTTGGACTGTTCCATTAGATTTTAGGATGTCTATTTGGCTGACCAGAGCTTTCTATCTCAATTCAATCTGACAATATACAGACTCAGCCAACTTATAGTATTTTGTTTAATTTTTAAAAATTACCCTGGGACTGCTGTGGTTTTACAGTAAATGAAATGAAAATACAGTGATATGTGAGACAATGTAATTTAAAATTTAGTCCTTTGTGATATAGAGGAAAACAAGTTGTCAGTGAGTTTCATGTGTATTTTCCTTCCCCAGAATTATGTGTGATTTACAATTCACAAAAAGTGTTTTAGGGGAGAATAAGAATGCCTACAATGTGATCTCCATGTCTCTCTGGGATAGTTTTAGGAGACTATACATTTTATTTACTAGGGTTGTATAGCAAGAGAGTACTTAGAAATCTCATCTCTCCTTGAAGCTGAAGGAATAGTGTATGTGCATAAAACAATATTTACTACAGTGCTGGGAGGTCTATAAATATCACTGTTAGGATGGCTGATTAGGTGGTCTCACTGCACTTTCTCTGTCTCTATGTACTTGTAACTTTTTGCTTAAGTTATTTTGTCTTTGATTCCATCTCCTTCAGAGGCTTTCCATAGTATGACTGCTCAGCACTTAAGGTTACCTCAGTGATAGGAAAGAATTAATGTGATTGCGTCCATGTTTAAATTACTTCCAGAAAATAACTCCAGCTTTGGAAAGACTAAACCCAGCTTTGGAGAACCCAAGATGTAGGGTGAAGTTTTGAACTATTAAAAAGTAATGAACAATTGGATATGACCTTGATAAAAAAGAGTAAGGAAGATTTCCCCAATCCTAATTTCCCTCACAGTGTCCTATTACTCTAGTTTGAAATGACACTATTATAGAACTCATTCCCCATGAATGAAAGAATTATCCCCTATTAAAATGTAAATGCCCCGGAAAAGACAGTACAAGAATTGATCAATCATTTATACCTTAATGAGAAATAGTCACTCAAACTCTTTCCAGCACTACAGTTATCTGAAATTGAGCATTGATAGGATGGAGATGAGACAGAAGCACTTTGGGAACCAGGAGTAAGGAGGAAAAAAATAAAAGGGAAATGAGAGAATGCTGAGACTAAATGGCATGATTTACAGTGTTACAAAGACATTGAATCACAGTTGACAAACACTTATTGGAGGTAGTGTGCTGAGCTCATAAAAGACTGCTATTAGAAAACCTTTCAGTGGCATACTTGCACTTGAGGAAAAACATTTTATTCTCTCTGTCCTCTTCTTTGCCTAGAGGACTACCATTCATGGTGAAGGGTGCTGACATATCACTCCCATATGGGCATGGATCTGTATTTATGCAGTCAGTTTATGTGTACCTGCTTTGAGAATACAAATATAAACACGTCTTCCGAACTTATCAGTGTAACACAAGAGACAATAGTCTTCACTTTTTAAAAGTGCCCTGTATATGATTTAAATAGAATGATTTTTAGGTCATGCAAAATGTCTGTGATTTACAAATATTTGGTGTAAATGTAAATTTTTGGGAAAATGTCTATTTAGTAAGGCAACACACTTTCCAATCTTCTGCATTTATAATCTTTCTTATGTAAATTGCATGATACCGTGCTTTGCATATCACTTCATATAGTTTATCAGTCTATCATTGTCATCATCATTATCATTATTTGTGTGTGTGTGTGTGTGTGTGTGTGTCCAGAGTTATATAGGAAAGTCACACATGAGCAAACAGGTGGTTCTCTGGCTTCAAGGACAATTCTTGAAGGTACTTTAAGAAGAATTCTCTCTCCTCTTTCAGGATAATCTGTTATCTTCCCACACAGTCATGAAAGGCAGACTAAGATAATTATATTACTATTATTAAATAGATGTATATATATACAATATCATATTCAACATACTATGCATTGCATATATTGTATGTGAATCTATATAATATATATTACATATGAACACATATGTTACTGGATCGACACCAGTCATAACAAATTACAATAAAATGAATACATATTATATGAGAATATTATTAAGAAATCTCTCTTAAGTCTGAGGCTTCAGAAACATGATTTTGATATTATAATAAAAAAGTTCATAATAAAATTCATCTAATGATTTAATTTGAGGCAATTCAGTTAGTTCGTTTTCACCCACAAATACTTTAAAAAGTTTATAATTAGTGTGACTACCAGAATGGCAATGTATATCTGGTTGTGTACTTGAATGTTCACGAGTAAGATCTTATCTTTATTTTGTCATATCTTATTAAAGCTATTTTCAAATAGAGTTTTGTATTAACTATGGTCATTTATTAACTCAACTAAGCAATATTCTTACAGGTATTTTGTTATAATTTTCTAATTAACCATTTGTTGGATTGCTAGTCATTTTGTAATCTTCTTTACATTTTGTTTTTGACTCTTTGTATTATTTTTATTTAGCTTATTCTTGGGGTAAAACTGTAAGATAATAGGGCTCATGAGCAAATTAAATATATTTATCTGTTGGTGAGAAATCACTTATTATCCCTGTCAATAAGTATGCAAAATTTTAAAAACTCATCAGTTAGCTTTGTAATGTCAAACCAGATTTAAATTAAGAACAGAGAGAAGTAATACGTTAATTATATGCCACATTCTTCTGTTTCTTTCGTAAATCTGTCATCTATTGTTTTACTCCATTACTCAGAAATGAGAAACACCATCATGAATTTATGCTTTTTATTAAAGATAAAATTTCATGTAACTGTAAATCTGAAAATCTCACTATACAAGTTCTTACTGATGTAATTTGGAGCTTTATCTCCAATAAAAATTGTAGTTTTATTCATAACTGAAAACAATCAAACGAAAACCTGAAAAGACAAATCACAACTGTCCAGATTTTACAGAATTTTTCTCTTTTCAACAGTCAGCATCAAAACTATGAAGTAAATTGCTTTTGAATACTTCTGTACCAGATGTCAGCCACCTTGCTTATCACTGAACAAGCCACATTTGAACTAAACAGCTCAGCATCGCATTGAGGGATGTGGTTGCTGATTGAACACAGGTGTAATGGTTGATATACTGTCACACAGTCTGACATTAACCTAAGATCTTTGTTGAAATAGCTATTACTGATGGCACAAAATGTAATTGCTAATTTTCTGCCTGAGTGGTTACATATTTTCTCTAAATCTTAAGAGTTATTCATCCTTTTCCCACTGCCCATTCCTCAGAGTTTAAGGCAGATGTGTCAGTGGTCCATGGACCAGTAATTGAACCTGTCACTTGCAATCTACTGATTTCATTCTTCAGAAATGTGACTACTGTTTTATTCACTCTCCTGCTTATTTTTCTCTAGGTATCAAATGTCTTACTTGAACCTAAGCTAACCAATATTCATAGTTTACCTTTAAGGGACTTTTTGGTCACTGAGCAAAGGAATTGTGGATGACTCATATCTGACTGTATTTTAGTATTTCCAGTTTTAGATGCCTGTCTTTCAAATGAATTGTTTTTTTTTAATGAGCCTAATTCTAATCAATCAATCAATTGTACTGTGGGTATAGAAGATGTGGAGTTATAGTGGAGAAAGGGCTAGGAAGCTGAGATAGATTTACCATTCCTGTATGAATGAAAACCTTCTTAGAATGACTTACCATAACTCAGTCTACTTATACATCTTTCCAGAATTTTACTGAGTGCTAGTGCTTAGTGACTAAAGATCAACCAGTGGTTAGCTGGATTGACAATAAATATGCCAAAATAAATTTAGTCATAATACATTTTCTACTTTAAATTTTAGTTTCTACTAAAATAATTAAGTCATGGTCCACAGTAAAATAAAAGGGAGATAATATACAGCAAACTTATGCTTAAATAGAGGATTTTCCATAAACGGAAATTGTGGGTTTTGTCAAAATCCTTTCAAAATTAACTCAGACTCAAAAGAACTATATGCTTCATAACACCTTACTTTAAATACTTATTTTTTTACATCTTTATTGGAGTATAATTGCTTAACAATCGTGTATTAGTTTCTGCTTTATAACAAAATGAATCAGTTGTACATATACACATGTTCCCATATCCCCGCCCACCCTCCCTATCCAACCCCTCCAGGCGGTCACAAAGCACCAAGCTGATCTCCCTGTGCTATGCGGCTGCTTCCCACTAGCTATCTACCTTACGTTTGGTACTGTATATATGTCCATGCCTCTCTTTCACTTTGTCACAGCTTACCCTCCCCCCTCCCCATATCCTCAAGTCCATTCTCAAGTAGGTCTGTGTCTTTATTCCTGTCTTACCCCTAGGTTCTTCATGACATTTTTTCTTCTTCTTAAATTCCATATATATGTATTAGCATATGGTACTTGTCTTTCTCTTTCTGACTTACTTCACTCTGTATGACAGACTCTAGGTCTATCCACCTCATTACAAATAGCTCAATTTCGTTCCTTTTTATGGCTGAGTAAAATTCCATTGTATATATGTGCCACATCTTCTTTATCCATTCATTCGATGATGGACACGTAGGTTGTTTCCATCTCTGGGCTATTGTAAATAGGGCTGCTATGAACATTTTGGTACATGACTCTTTTTGAATTATGGTTTTCTCAGGTTATATGCCCAGTAGTGGGATTGCTGGGTCATATGGTAGTTCTATTTGTAGTTTTTTAAGGAACCTCCATACTGTTCTCCATAGTGGCTGTACCAATTCACATTCCCACCAGCAGTGCAAGAGTGTTCCCTTTTCTCCACACCCTCTCCAGCATTTATTGTTTCTAGATTTTTTGATGATGGCCATTCTGACTGGTGTGAGATGATATCTCATTGTAGTTTTGATTTGCATTTCTCTAATGATTAAAGATGTTGAGCATTCTTTCATGTGTTTGTTGGCAGTCTGTATATCTTCTTTGGAGAAATGTCTATTTAGGTCTTCTGCCCATTTTTGGATTGGGTTGTTTGTTTTTTTGCTATGGAGCTGAATGAGCTGCTTATAAATTTTGGAGATTAATCCTTTGTCAGTTGCTTCATTTGCAAATATTTTCTCCCATTCTGAGGGTTGTCATTTGGTCTTGTTTATGGTTTCCTTTGCTGTGCAAAAACTTTTAAGTTTCATTAGGTCCCATGTGTTTATTTTTGTCTTTATTTCCATTTCTGTAGGAGGTGGGTCCAAAAGGATCTTGCTGTGATTTATGTCATAGAGTGTTCTGCCTATGTTTTCCTCTAAGAGTTTGATAGTTTCTGGCCTTACATTTAGGTCTTTAATGAATTTTGAGCTTATTTTTGTGTATGGTGTTAGGGAGTGATCTAATCTCATACTTTTACATGTCCCTGTCCAGTTTTCCAAGCACCACTTATTGAAGAGGCTGTCCTTTCTCCACTGTACATTCCTGACTCCTTTATCAAAGATAACATGACCATATGTGCGTGGGTTTATCTCTGGGCTATCTATCCTGTTCCATTGATCTATATTTCAGTTTTTGTGCCAGTACCATACTGTCTTGATTACTGTAGCTTTGTAGTATAGTCTGAAGTCAGGGAGCCTGATTCCTCCAGCTCTATTTTTCATTCTCATGATTGCTTTGGCTATTCGGGGTCTTTTGTGTTTCCATACAAATTGTGAATTTTTTTTGTTCTAGTTCTGTGAAAAATGCCACTGATAGTTTGATAGGGATTGCATTGAATCTGTAGATTGCTTTGGGTAGTAGAGTCATTTTCACAATGTTGATTCTTCCAATCCAAGAACATGGTATATCTCTCCATCTATTTGTATCATATTTAATTTCTTTCACCATTGCCTTATAATTTTCTGCATACAGGTCTTTTGTCTCCTTAGGTAGGTTTATTCCTAGATATTTTATTCTTTTTGTTGCAATGGTAAATGGGAGTGTTTTCTTGATTTCACTTTCAGATTTTTCATCATTAGTGTACAGGAATGCCAGAGATTTCTGTGCATTAATTTTGTATCCTGCTACTTTACCAAATTCATTGATTAGCTCTAGTAGTTTTCTGGTAGCATCTTTAGGATTCTCTATGTATAGTATCATGTCATCTGCAAACAGTGACAGCTTTACTTCTTCTTTTCCAATTTGGATTCCTTTTATTTCCTTTTCTTCTCTGATTGCTGTGGCTAAAACTTCCAAAACTAGGTTGAATAAGAGTGTTGAGAGTGGGCAACCTTGTCTTGTTCCTGATCTTAGTGGAAATGGTTTCAGTTTCTCACCATTGAGGATGATTTTGGCTGTGGGTTTGTCATATATGGCCTTTATTATGTTGAGGAAAGTTCCCTCTATGCCTACTTTCTGTAGGGTTTTTATCATAAATGGGTGTTGAATTTTGTCAAAAGCTTTCTCTGCATCTATTGAGATGATCATATGGTTTTTCTCCTTCAATTTGTTAATATAGCGTATCACGTTGATTGATTTGCATATATTGAAGAATACTTGCATTCCTGGAATAAACCCCACTTGGTCATGGTGTATGATCCTTTTAATGTGCTGTTGGATTCTGTTTGCTAGTATTTGGTTGAGGATTTTTGCATCTATGTTCATCAGTGATATTGGCCTGTAGTTTTCTTTCTTTGTGACATCCTTGTCTGGTTTTGGTATCAAGGTGATGGTGGCCTCATAGAATGAGTTTGGGAGTGTTCCTCCCTCTGCTATATCTTGGAAGAGTTTGAGAAGGATAGGTGTTAGCTCTTCTCTAAATGTTTGATAGAATTCGCCTGTGAAGCCATCTGGTTACTGGGCTTTTGTTTGTTGGAAGATTTTGAATCACAGTTTCAATTTCAGTGCTTGTGATTGGTCTATTCGTATTTTCTATTTCTTCCTGACTCAGTCTTGGCAGGTTGTGCATTTCTAAGAATTTGTCCATTTCTTCCAGGTTGTCCATTTTATTGGCATAGAGTTGCTGTAGTAATCTCATGATCTTTTGTATTTCTGCAGTGTCAGTTGTTACTTCTCCTTTTTCATTTCTAATTCTATTGATTTGAGTCTTCTCCCTTTTTTTCTTGATGAGTCTGGCTAATGGTTTATCAATTTTGTTTATCCTCTCAAAGAACCAGCTTTTAGTTTTATTGATCTTTGCTATGATTTCCTTCATTTCTTTTTCATTTATTTCCGATCTGATCTTTATAATTTCTTTCCTTCTGCTAACTTTGGGGGATTTTTGTTCTTCTTTCTCTAATTGCTTTAGGTGCAGGGTCAAGTTGTTTATTCGAGATGTTTCCTGTTTCTTAAGGTGGGATTGTATTGCTATAAACTTCCCCCTTAGAACTGCTTTTGCTGCGTCCCATAGGTTTTGGCTTGTTGTGTCTCCATTGTCATTTGTTTCTAGGTATTTTTTAATTTCCTCATTGATTTCTTCAGTGATCACTTCGTTATTAAGTAGTGTATTGTTTAGCCTCCATGTGTTTGTATTTTTTACAGACCTTTTCCTGTAATTGATGTCTAGTCTCATAGCATTGTGGTCGGAAAAGATACTTGATACAATTTCAATTTTCTTAAATTTACCAAGGCTTGATTTGTGACCCAAGATATGATCTATCCTGGAGAATGTTCCATGAGCACTTGAGAAAAATGTGTATTCTGTTGTTTTTGGATGGAATGTCCTATAAATATCAATTAAGTCCATCTTGTTTAATGTATCATTTAAAGCTTGTGTTTCCTTATTTATTTTCATTTTGGATGATCTGTCCATTAGTGAACATGGGGTATTGAAGTCCCCTACTATGAATGTGTTACTGTCGATTTCCCCTTTTATGGCTGTTAGTATTTGCCTTATGTATTGAGGTGCTCCTATGTTGGGTGCATAAATATTTACAATTGTTATATCTTCTTCTTGGATCGATCCCTTGATCATTATATAGTGTCCTTATTTGTCTCTTCAAGTAGTCTTTATTTTAATGTCTATTTTGTCTGATATAAGAATTGGTACTCCAGCTTTCTTTTGATTTCCATTTGCATGGAATATCTTTTTCCATCCCCTTACTTTCAGTCTGCATGTGTCTCTAGGTGTGAAGTGGGTCTCTTGTAGACAGCACATATATGGGTCTTGTTTTTGTATCCATTCAGCCACTCTGTGTCTTTTGGTGCAAGCATTTAGTCCATTTACATTTAAGGTAATTATCGATATGTATGTTCCTATTCCCATTTTCTTAATTGTTTTGGGTTCGTTATTGTAGGTGTTTTCCTTCTGTTGTGTTTCTTGCCTAGAGAAGTTCCTTTAGCATTTGTTGTAAAGCTGGTTTTGTGGTGCTGAACTCTCTCAGCTTTTGCTTGTCTCTATACTTTTTAATTTCTCCATCAAATCTGAATGAGGTCCTTGCTGGGTAGAGTAATCTTGGTTGCAGGTTTTTCTCCTTCATCACTTTAAATATGTCCTGCCAGTCCTTTCTGGCTTGCAGAGTTTCTGCTGAAAGATCAGCTGTTAACCTTGTAGGGATTCCCTTGTGTGTTATTTGTTGTTTTTCCCTTGCTGCTTTTAATATGTTTTCTTTGTATTTAATTTTTGACAGTTTGATTAATATGTGTCTTGGCATATTTCTCCTTGGATTTATCCTGTATGGGACTCTCTATGCCTCCTGGACTTGATTAACTATTTCCTTTCCCATATTAGGGAAGTTTTCAACTATAATCTCTTCAAATATTTTCTCAGTCCCTTTCTTTTTCTCTTCTTCTTCTGGAACCCCTATAATTCCAATGTTGGTGCGTTTAATGTTGTCCCAGAGGTCTCTGAGACTGTCCTTATTTCTTTTCATTCTTTTTTCTTTTTTCTGCTCTGCAGTAGTTATTTTCACTATTTTATCTTTCACGTCACGTATCCGTTTTTCTGCCTCATTCTGCTATTGATCCCATCTAGAGTATTTTTCATTTCATTTATTGTGTTTCTGATCATTGCTTGATTCATCTTTAGTTCTTCTAGGTCCTTGTTAACTGTTTCTTGCATTTTGTCTATTCTATTTCCAAGCTTTTGTATCATGTTTACTATCATTTTGAATTCTTTTTCAGGTAGACTGCCTATTTCCTCTTCATTTGTTAGGTCTGGTGGGTTTTTATCTTGCTCCTTCTTCTGCTGTGTGTTTTTCTGTCTTCTCATTTTGCTTATCTTACAGTGTTTGGGGTCTCCTTTTTGCAGGCTGCAGGTTTGTTGTTCCCGTTGTTTTTCGTGTCTGTCCCCAGTGGCTAAGGTTGGTTCAGTGGGTTGTGTAGGCTTTCTGGTGGTGGGGACTAGTGCCTGTTTTCTGGTGGATGAGGCTCGATCTTGTCTTTCTGGTGGGCCGGTCCACATCTGGTGGTGTGTTTTGGGGTGTCTGTGGACTTTTTATGATTTTAGGCAGCCTCTCTGCTAATGCGTGGCATTGTGTTCCTGTCTTGCTAGTTGTTTGGCATAGGGTGTCCAGCACTGTAGCTTGCTGGTCGTTGAGTGAAGCTGGGTGCTGGTGTTGAGATGGAGATCTCTGGAAGATTTTCGCCGTTTGATATTATGTGGAGCTGGGAGGTCTCTTGTGGACCAGTGTCCTGAAGTTGGCTCTCCCACCTCAGAGGATGGTCTCCCAACAACTGCATCCCTCACAGCAGCCTGAGTGGAATTACCAATGTGAGAAGTGGCCTGCAAAAGTCCATTTATTCAACATGTCAGTTAATAAAATACAGCACAGCATCAAAAGAGTAAGCCATTGGAGACAAACTTTCGAAAATCTCCATCTACATTGTTAGTATGTTATAGAAAATAAGGGAATGAAAATGCAGGGGTCGGGGAGCCTGTGGCAGCAGCTAACTCCCCAGAGAGTCCATCAGCTTAGCCATTGCTACCTTACTGGAATGGGGTGGGCAGCTCTCCTGGCTTTACCACAAGCTTCTAACTTAACTAATATGTTCCTGCTACTCAGAAAGAGAAAGCTCAGCACTGACTCCTGGCTCCTCAATTTGGGATGATTCATTGTCTATTCATGTATTCCAAGATGCAGGGTACATCAAGTTGATTGTGAAGCTTTAATCCGCTGCTTCTGAGGCTGCTGGGAGAGATTTCCCTTTCTCTTCTTTGTTCTCACAGCTCCCGGGTCTCAGCTTTGGATTTGGCCACTCCTCTGTGTGTAGGTCACCGGAGGGCGTCTGTTCTTCGCTCAGACAGGACAGGGTTAAAGGAACAGCTGCTTCGGGGACTCTGGCTCACTCAGGCCGGGGCGGTAGGGAGGGGCACAGAGTGCGGGTCGAGCCTGCGGCGGCAGAGGCCAGTGTGACTTTGCACCAGCCCCAGGCGTGCCGTGCGTTCTCCTGGGGAAGTGTCCTTGGATCCCGGGACCCCGGCAGTGACGGGCTGCACAGGCTCTCCGCAAGGGGGGCGTGGACAGTGACCTGCGCTCGCACACAGGCCTCTTGGCAGTGGCAGCAGCAGCCCCAGCGTCCCACACCCGTCTCTGGGGTCCACACTTTCAGCCGCGGCTCGCGCCCGTCTCTGGAGCTCCTTTAAGCAGCGCTCTTAATCCCCTCTCCTCGTGCACCAGGAAACAAAGAGAGAAGAAAAAGTCTCTTGCCTCTTCGGCAGGTCCAGATTTTTTCCCCGACTCCCGGCTAGCTGTGGTGCTTTAGCCCCTTCAGGCTGTGTTCCCGCCGCCAGCCCCAGTCCTCTCCCTGTGCTCCGACCGAAGCCCGAGCCTCAGCTCCCAGCGCCGCCCATCCCGGCGGGTGAGCAGACAAGCCTCTCGGGCTGGTGAGTGCCGGTCGGCACCGCTCCTCTGTGCAGGAATCTCTCCCCTTTGCCCTACCCAGGTACGTGGGGAATTTCTTGCCTTTTGGGAGGTCTGAGGTCTTCTGCCAGCATTCAGTAGGTGTTCTGTAGGAGTTGTTCCACGTGTAGCTGTATTTCTGGTGTGTCTGTGGGGAGGGAGGTGATCTCCATGTCTTACTCTTCTGCCATCTTCCCCGGAAGTCTCAATACTGATTTTATTTGACAAAGATAGAAAAATTTTTCCTAAAGCTATGCCTGACTAATGAATAGACATGACTGTAAAGCTATTGGTTGAAATTTTTGATGGTGGATCTTGTCTCTTTAAGTGAAAAAATTTTTGATAAAATAATCAGTTTGGCTTAATGGGAAAAAAAACAGACCCTGGTTTAAAATTCTGCCTCTACTGTTTCATTACCTAGGGTATATATATCACCTTCATCTTAGTGTCTCTATCTTTAAAAGGGGTAAAATAATCCTTGTTTTATGAGTTGACGTCAGTATTAGAAATATGTGGATAAATTACCTGAGGCAGCATCTGTCACATAACAGAGACTTGACACTATTGTCATGGGATCTGCTCTGAATCCTGAAGTTCTAGTAATAATGAGACAAGTTACTAATGGAAGAGTCAGCTACCAGCATGCTTTCAAGATTAGATGAAAAAAGTAATGCAGAGCTCTGGGATGTAATTCTGATTGAGGAAATATAAGGCCAGGTAGCTTCTTATTGTGGTTTCAGTCATCTGGGTGTGCTTGACCGTGGAAGGAGGTAGTGTGCATATACATGAGAGGTGCACTAAAATGCAATGTTTAGTGCATATGTTAAGATGCTCATTGACTGATTTTATACAAATGCTACATTATGAAGCAGAATTATTATTTGGTGCCACAGTAATGGGGAAAGTGGTGTGCCTTAAGTTATAGTCCACTTTAGTTTTTCAAAGTTGCATACTTATAAGATAAAATTTCTAAGTTAAAACTATAACTAATTTGCTTCACTTGAGTTTTCTTTGTGATTTATGAAGCATTTTAATCTGGCCTCTAGATGCCATGTTCCAGGTTATAGAAGCAAAGGACGTACAATGGATGGGTACACTTTGAAAAAGGATGGGCATTAAAGAACCCAGTCTGAGGGATGGACTCTGGTTAAAATTGAAATTAAGAAGTAGAAATCATGAGCATTTGGAAAAGATAAGTTACAGAGCAAGCAAGCTACAGGAACAGGGGTGTAATGCAGTTTTCTTTTGTTTGGAAATGCTGTCTTGACCCAGTTTTTAGGTCCTGGTTAGAGACTGGTCAGTTTCCCTTTGTGAGCAGCTGAGTAAATCCACATCCCAACCACTTCCCTTCTCACACTCTCTTTTCTAAGACCACTCTCTTTTCTCTTGTCTAAGTATCAGACAAGGTGGGACAGTTCCTCCCTAACTGTTGGTCATTCACATTAGCCAGTCCACAGGGAGTCTGCTAGAGCTAGCTTACCCCACCTGGCTTGCCATACAGAAGCTGCCCACTTTAACTCCAGCTTGCTATTACTCTGTCCTCAGGTGCAACCCTCTGTGTGTCTCTGACTGGCAGCCTTCTCTAGTTTGGAGCTTTGCCTTTCATCTATCTGAATGGCATTGTGTTGTGTTCTGCCATCAAAAGAATCTTTAAGTCATATAGAATAAGGAATGTCAGGTAATAATGTGAGAGATAACAGATATCAAAGGTCAAGATGTCAAGAATCCATCAGTTAAAACAAGAGCAAAGGAAAACAGTTTTCAGAGTTTGATTTCCAGGAGAAGGTATGGTCTTACTTAGGTTGATCAGGCCATAGAGTTTTATTTCTTTGCTTAGTAAAGAACTCATGATTCAAACTGCCGAACATTTAAATCTTATAAAATGAGTCATATTTTATGGCAAGACAAGAAAAATTTAAACATAAAAATTTGTTCTTTGCCCTTTGGCCTGCTCTCTCCCCACATTGTGCATTGTGTGTATCTGCAATATGCATCGACGAAACCTCCCCATCAGCAAAAATATCTGTAAAGAACAACATTCTCCTAGCATCAATAAGACAACTCCTTAAAATTGACTTAAAATTGAATCTGGTTAAAACTGACTGATGACTCCTAGACTGGATTGTGTAAACTGTCAAAAATACAGCATTTAATATATAGCCCTCTGTCTCAAAAACTTATATAACTGTGCCTTGACTTCTGATGCACGGAACAGTTCTCAGAGCTTTCTGAGATGCTCTTCCCAGGTTATAATCCTCAAGTTTGGCTCGAATAAAATTTTCCATTGCTTTCTTGGATCAACTGATGAATTTTTAGTCTACAGTCTCATCTCAGAAACTGCCAACATAATCCACTCACTGGCTGAAGGCAAAAAATAGGCATTTTTTTTCTTAAGAGCATACTTAACATAGAATAAACTGGGCATGTAGAAAGTGTACAATTTGACAAGTTTTGGCATATGGGTATACCTTCAAAATCATCACCACAACCAAGATAATAAATACATGCATCACCCCAAAAGCCTCCTCATTCCCCTTCAGAGTCTATCTCCCACTCTTTGAACCTTTCTGCCCCCAACTCTAATCCCTGCCTCCAGGCAACCTCTGAACTACTTCTGTCACTATAAATTGATTTGCATTTTCTAGAATCTTACATAAATAATACAGTATAAACTTTTATGTTGGACATCATTTATACAATATTATTATTTTAAAATGTATGCATATTGTTGCATGCATCAATTGTTCATATTTTGTTTTGATGAGTAGTAGTATTTTATGCAGCATAGCACAATTTTTTGTACATTCACCTTATGATGAATATTTACGTTGTTTAGAATTTGGGGTTACTACCAAAAAAAAGCTACTGTGAACATTTGTGTATACATCTTTGTGTGGACATAAATTTTCATTCTTTCATTTTAGGGTTAATACCTTAGAGTAAAATAGTTGGAGCATATGAAAGTTGTATTTTCAAATTTTTAAGAAGCTGTCAAACTGTTTTCCAAAGTGGTTCTAACATTTTACATTCCTACCAACAGTCTTACGAGGTCCTGTTCCTCTATATCCTTGTCCGCACTTGATATGGTCGGGATTTTTAATATAAGCCAATTTTATAAATATATAGTGGTATCTCATCATGGTTTTATTTTGCATTTTCTTAATGACTAAGGATGTTTAGCAGTTACATATGCATATTTGTGATTCGTACATATTCTTTGTTGAAGTTATCAATTCGCTAATAAATAAATTATGCCCAATTTACTTATTGAGTTTCTTGTTTTCTTATTGTTTAGTTTTGATTGTGTTTATTTCAATATAAATCTCTTATCAAGTATATCATTTGCAAGTACTTTGTCTTTTCCTCTTTCAATGAAGTCTTTTGAAGAGCAGACATTTTAAATTTTGATGAAGTCCAAGGCAGTGTTCTTGATTCTTCTGGGAGTTCTACCTCTAAATTTATCTCTAAAATGTCCACTTTACGTTTCTATTACTACCCTCCTTTCTGTAGCAGCTCTCGTTCCTTTTCTTTACGATCACCATGTCCTCTTAAGTCTTTGCTTCTATATTTTACCCTCCATCATAGCCACAGTACTTTATACAACTAGTTTAAAAAATATAGTATAGGTATTAATACTTCCCTGCTTAAGAATTTTTCAATAGTTTCCAATTGGGTTTTTAAAAGTTACAAGTATTTTTCCAGAGCCTATAATAAATGTCCTTCATGGTCTGGCCCCTGCCTGACTCTTACACTTTATTTTGTACCATAGTCTCTCTTGATCATTATATTTCATCAATAACACCCTCCTTTTTGTCCATGTGACAAATACAGTTATTTTCTACTTGGGGGCTTTGCTCTTACACTTTTCTTTGCCTGGATTATTTGTTTGACTACTTGATTTGTCTGCTATCACTGACTGCAAAATGAAAGCTTCTTGGTAACATGGCTTAAGTTTAAATTCTATGCTTCTTTGTTCTTCTCTTCCTAGGCTTGGGACTGGAATGAAGTGAGCATTCATAAACAGTTGCTGAAAAAATATACAAATTTGTAAGTATACAAATTGTTTTGACAATTCTATACATCATTAATCCAGACATTAATATAATAATTTAATTTTATTTTTATTATCAATGACCATCTTAGAGGATGTTATCATTACCATCAACAATGTATACTTATTGAATAGATGAGATTGTGAGCAATACCACAGTTTTAACTAGCAAGGATTGATTGGATTCTTGTAGAATACAGAAGTAAAGAAAAGCAATAATGCAACTAAAATATGAATCAGATTCTGGTCCATACAAGTCAGATTTGGTCCATTCTCCATTTGTCCCCTCAAATCTTCAATCCACATTCTTGGCAACGTTCTGTTCCCTGGAGACTATCACATGCATCAGCTGTTCTTTTTTCCTCTTGGACATTATGCTTTGCAGGAAAATGGAGGTTGGATAGAAAGTCCTTTCAGTCATCTTTTCCCCCTTTATAGATGCTTCCTCCTCAAACCCCTCAGACCTAGGATTGGTAAAGACCTGCTATTTCTAGCTTCATACCTTGTTGGTTCCTCTTAACCCTGCTTACAACTTTAAATAGCCCCTTCTTTTAAACTCTCTTTGATCCTCCTTTTGAATATATTATCTATTTTTCTCTCAGACCTGGGTTTACATAGATTTTTCAGTGACTAGAGATATAGTGATTCTTTATTTTAGTTCCAGGTATGGGAAATGCTACTTTTTTTTTTTTTTTTCCAGTATGTGGGCCTCTCACTGTTGTGGCCTCTCCCGTTGCAGAGCACAGGCTCTGGACGCGCAGGCTCAATGGCCATGGCTCACGGGCCCAGCCGCTCCACGGCATGTGGGATCTTCCCAGACTGGGGCACGAACCCGTGTCCCCTGCATCGGCAGGCGGACTCTCAACCACTGCACCACCAGGGAAGCCCGGGAAATGCTATTTTGGGGCTGCTCAATCAACACAAAGAAGGGGCCATAAAAGCTATGCTAAGTATTTCCACAATTTTTAAAACATACTTATTACACAGATTTCCTTCACTATTGGATTTTATTTCATATATTATTCTAAATATGTGACAAGAATTGGAAATAATAGGGAAATAATAAGACACATTTCACTAGGTACCTATTTTAAAAAGTGAATTTGTTTGTATCTATGCTGCTTAAAAGTAAACTGTTACACAAGATTTATACAAGGTTGAATTACTCAGAATAGTAATGGAAGTTTCTTTTTTTGATTCAAGAGTTCTTACTGATATAATGATGAGAGTGAGGAAGATATTTGTGTCTTACTATCTAGAACATATTCTTACCTAAGGTGAGAAAAGCTAATATCTGAAGGAAGCTGAAGAAAAAGATGATAGTATCTATGAGAAAATGTTCTAAGGTTGCATATTTCAGCTGTCATGTCTGCCACTTAGTATGTTCTTAGAGCATCCTTTTCATAATATTAACTCAAAAAATGAAGGTAAAAGATCCAAATGGAATGATCTACAATTTAAAATGACTAATAAATAAGAATGATCCAAACAGAATTCACAGAGATTATAAATTCCCTTCCACACACATACACACACGCAAAATAAAAGGAACATAGCATGGAGAAGATAGTTGAAAATATACATAAGATACACCCTTAAACAAAGACATTTCAAAATATTTCTATTTTCTAAACACATAGAACACTACATGGGCTCTAAAAAATTGATAAAAGTATATCACAAGAAATTGAGAATTGAAAAATAATGAGGTAAAGAGCTTAGTAGTGACAATGAATATTATAACAAACACTTTTTGTAAATAAGAACTCTGTTGGAAACAATGGAGTGTAAAATATATCCTATTGAAAATGAAATTGGTGACAAGACCAGCTTGAGAAAAAATAAATAAATCAAGTATAGAGGAACAAAGACAAATAAGTAACTCTTGATAAAGATAACTAAGAATGTAAAATATAAAGAAATAATTGATGTCACTGAGAAGAAAAGAAAATATATGATGCAAATGAAAATTTTTCTAAAATACAATGAAAGAGATAACTATTTAAAGATAGAATAGATGAAGACTTTTATAAGTGAAGACCTAAATCTACAGAATGCAAGAACTTTTGTGGTATAAATGTAGATCTAATATAGTTCTATGTATAGATAGAGGTAAAATTTTAGATATATAGATATATATTGTAAAAAATATACAGCAAGAGAGAAAAACATTGAATAGTAATTTACCTGAAATATAATATACATATATATTAGCCAAAAACCTTAGAAGGACAAAAATTAAGCTCTTCTTAATTTCTTTTTTGCCATAGTCATTGTCAGAGTACATGCTAGTAACAACACAGTACTTAGAAGAAACATGAAAGTCATGGTCTTGAAAGTTATAACCAATGAAGTTGCTATTCAATGTAATAAATTTAAAACAAATGACATAATATTTATAAAAGCCATTTGAACATTAGCAGCTACTTACACTCAAATTAGGGCTCATATAGTATATTATCCATTTGTCCTCCTTGAAAATGTATTTGATGATGAAATCCAGCTGTGGCAGGCTGATAAATGCTTGCAAATATTTGTCTGTTTCCTAATTCCTGAAGACTATAAATATCACCTTATTGTGTGTGTGTGTGTGTGTGCGAAACATCTATGCAAATGTGATTAAATTAAAGGTCTTGAATTAAGAAGAAAAACCAGAATTATCTAGATGAACCTAAATGTCATCCTTGCAAGAGGGATGCAGAGGGAGAACACACACACACACACACACACACACAGAGAAGAAAGCAATGTGAAGATGTAGTTGAGTGACACCTGGGGTGGTGGCTCCACTCTCCACAACCAAGAAGGTCCTGTTGGCCCAGGTCCTTGAATCTGTGTCCTCAGTGTCATTCTTCTTTTATTTCATCCCATCTCTGCTCATTTCAATGAGCTGGCAGTGTTTCTGCTGATACAAAATTCTCAAAAACCTCGATCATTCCTTGTTTGTATTCTGTGGGTATTTTGGAAATCCACACCATTAGATACAAGGATTCTCCACAGATTCTTCCTGGACAAACACATCTGTATTCCTGGCTTCTGCTGAGATGGACAATTGAATCCATAAGTTACACACAACCTCTTTTTCAAATGTTTGTCCAGTCACAGACTTAAGGCTATCTCTAGATCAAGGTATTCCGAATAGGCTGATAAGTTTATAAATCATCAAGTGCAGACTCTTTTTTGCCTAGCAGTTTCTTCTTCAATTTATATTTCCTCTCACATTTTTCTATAAGCAGCAAGGGGAAACTGGGCCATGCCTTCCACACTTTGCTTGGAAATCCCCTCAGGAAAATATCCAAGTTCATCAGTTACAAATTCTACTTTTTACAAAACAGTAGAACATAATTCATCCAAGTTCTCTGCCACTATAACAAGGATCATCTTCTCTCCAGTCTCCAATCACACGTTCTTCATTTCCATCTGAGATCTCATCAGAAGAACTTTTAATATTCATTTTTCTAAGAACTCATCTAAGAACTTAAATATTCATTTTTCTATGATTCTGTTCACTATCATATATGTATTTTCTAAGATGATAGAAGCTTCCTCTATAGCCTTCTTTTTCTCCTGAGACTGCTAGAATCATTGTTAACATCCAAATTTCTATGAACAGTCTTTTTAAGGCTGTCTAGGTTTTTTCCTATTATGCACCTCAAAACCCTTCCATTCATTACCGTTACCCAAATCCAAAACCACTTCCACATTTTCAGGTATTTGTATAGCTACAACCTACTTTCCAGTATCAAAATCTGTATTAATTTCTTAGGGCTGCCATAACAAAGTACCATAAACTGGGTGACCCAATACAATGGGAATTTATTCTCTGACTGTCCTAGAGGCTAGAATATATCAAGAAGTTGACAAGGCCACACTCTCTCAAAATCTCTAGGAGAGAACCCTTTCTATGCCTGTGTCTTAACTTCTGGTATTGCCAGAAATCCTTGTCATTCCTTGACTTGTAGTGTGTAATTTGAATCTCTGACTCTGTCATCACATGCTGTTCTCTCCTTGTATCTTCACATTGTCTTCTTATAAAGACACCAGTCATAGTGGACTAAGGGTCCACTCTACTCCAGTATAACCTTACCTTAACTAATTACATCTGCAGTGGCTCTATCTTCAAATAAGTCCCCATTCTGTTTTACTTAAGATTAACACTTCAACATGTCTTGTTTGGGGACACAGTTAAACCCATAAAAAGTACTGAAGCATGTGACAACATGGATGAACTTCAAAAAAGTTATGTTAATGAAGAAAGCCAGACAAAAAGTTCACATACAATATTCATATTATATTAAATATCCAGAATAAGTAACTCCATAGAGATAGAAAATATATTGGCGGTTGCCACAGACTGGGGGAATGAGGGAATAGGAGATAACTCTTTAATTGGTATGTGGTTTCTTTTTAGAATGATGTAAATATTTTGGAACTTATATTAGTCCACTCAGGCTGCCATAACAAAATACCACAGACTGGGTGGCTTAAACAATAGAAATTTATTTCTCACAGTTCTAGAGGCTGGAGGTCCAAGATCAAGATGCAGGCAAGTGTTGGTTTGTAGTGAGATTCTTCTCCTTGGCTTGCAGATGGCTACCTTCTCTCTCTGTCTTCACATGGCCTTTTTTCTGTGCATGCACACACCTAGTATAACTTCTTTTTTTCATAAGGACACCAGTCCTATTGGATTAGGGCCACACCCTATGATCTCATTTAACCTTGAATACCTCCTTAAATGCTCTCTCTCCAAATACAGTCACATTGAGGTTTATGGCTCCAACATATGAATTTGGTGGGACAATTCAGTCTATAACAGAACTAGATAGAATGGTAGTTGCACAACAGTGTGAATAAACTAAATGCCACTTTGGTGTTCACTTTAGAATGGTTAATATTATATGAATTTCGCCTCAATAAAAAAACTTAAAAGCACATTTAAGTCATAACCTCTTCATGCCCTATATATAACTCTATTCACAGTTAAATTATGTTCAAGTATAACAAAGACTTGGTTGTATACTTTCAACTTCATTAAAATAAATATAATGAATTTTATTCCATAAAATATTTAATAACAGCATCTAAATTAAATTCATATGGGATTTCATTTTAGGGACTGAAGAAAGTTTAACCTCAAATTGAAATACTGATCTATGAATGCTTAAACTAATATGCTCTTTGGTTTCGAAAACTACTATTCGAAAATAATTATTTGAAAGTAATTATATCCTAATTATTTATGTGGCAAGCCACCATTACTGCTTTTCATCAATGATTTGTTTAATTGTGTATCAATTGTTTATTAAAATAGGGTCAGTTATAAAATCTCACACAATCCAGGTAGCTAATTTTCTCTTAATATTTGGTCAAGTTTAAAGGTCAGTATTAAAAAATGAGTTTTAAATAGCAATCATTATGTATTCAGATTTTAACTATTATTAAGTAAGGAGTGACAAAGTTAACTGAGATTATGACGGGTATATAACCTTCTCTATCATTCAAGAATGTTCCCTTTACCTCCTCCTATAATCCATAACATTGTATCATATATAGTTATGTCTGATAAACATCCTGCTGTTTTTGAGTACTTATCAAAGGTAAAATAGGGCTAATATTCCTTCTGTTTTAATGAATATGTATATTTTTTAACTTTACAGTCCAATTGTGTTGAAAGTAATGAACTCTTTCCGAAAGTGACCGTTCAAACTAAATTATTGAATTAATCAACAGCACTACTTAAATTAACTATTATTGTCCCATTCCTGGAAATACTGAAAACATGCAGGTTTCAGCCTCCTTTCTTTACCCACAATAGTAACTCAAAGTTATGAGGAGATATATAATTAACAGAGATTAATATTACAGAAAACATTAGTTTTCTGCATCTCTGATAGGCACAGGGCATTCCCAGGGGAAATTTCAGTCTTCAAAAACAATTATGGGTCATTCATAACAGCCAAAGATAAAATGGGAAGACATAGTCCCTTGATTCTAACCAGAGGCCTTTCTGTATATGCTAAATTGCAGATGAGGTATATAGCAGTTGGTCAGCCTTGAATGTGCCCTTTCTAATACTTTCTTAAATGCCTGCAAGGCACAATCTCACTGTCAATGCCCCAAACCAGTTCTGACACACAGGAAACATCTAGTCTTAAGCAGTGTAACAAAATAAAGGACACAAAAGAAGCAAGGATGAAAAGGAAAGAAAGAGGAGGGAGAGAGGGAGGGAGAGAGAGTGGGAGAGAGGGAGGGAGGGAGGGAGGAGAGGACAAAAAGGCAAAAAGCAGGAAGGATGAAAAATGTAGGATCAGTCTGTTAGATTTACCTCCAGAATACCTGACTGTTCTTTTGTCATCTTTTAGTCTGTCTTCTCTCATATCTCAGCTGCTGAACTATGAAAAATATTTCCATAATTAGAATAGCACTTTTTTTTCCAACAGAAAACAAATTAATCCTGCAACACTTATCTGATTTTTAACAAAGTTTACCTGGAGGTAAGAAAAAAGGATAATAACAAAATCAATTCCACTTACCTCACTATATATTTTGATTTAAAAAGTGACTATTATCTATTCAATTCTTTTGCATGCCTACATTCATTTCTTTCACATTTTCTTATGCTGTTAGATATAACATACATTTTAATAAACAGTTCTAAGATTCTCAAAGTCCCACATGACTGGATCATAACCAAAGATAAAACAGACAGCTAAGGATTCAACCTCCATGCTTGAGACCTCTGGTCTTAACCTTAACTAACACAGAAGACTATGTACCCAAGTTCATCTTCATAATTTACCTCTATCCTCTGAAGCTAAGAGCAAAGTACTTATCTGAGACTAGCAGAACCTCCTTGACAAAAGAAGCCTTAGCAGTTGTCTTGGGCAGCTACTCTGGCATCCTCAATCACTGTTACAGCATGCTTTTTTCCTTGCCTCCCTACGGAATTCCATCATTTTTGATTTTTCTAAAGAAAAATTATTTCACTGTATTTACAAAGAAAAGATCAAACTGTTTTTGTAATCCAGGAAAAATAAGTCTACATCAGACTGAGCGAGTATGCCATAATTTCTCATTAAAGAAAACTCAAGCTTTATGTAGTCATATCTTTGGTGCTTTAAGAAATTTTAGAGATTATATACTGCGTTATTTCAAAAATCTAGTACCATGAAAAACTTTATTAACTGATATCATTGAATTACAGGGGTCACAAACACAGTTACCAGACAATATCATAAGTGAATGAGTCTGGACAAATACTATACAATTAGGAGTGCTAAGAACTCTGGTGAACATGAAAGTTTATTCTTATTCTCTGTATTTTCTTTCTAAAATTTGCTAATATTCAGCCCCATCTGGTTGTTGCCATGCTGGACGTGGACTCAGTATCACAAATCAACATTTTTTTAAGAGAAAATGAATATATTAAATTTATATTAAATATCCTAAATACAAGCAAATATATCCTTAAAAAGCATAACCCGGAGGCAGATCCAACCAATTGATTATCGTGTTGTGAGCTCTATTTATTAGATGCCCAGCCAAAAAATGAGCCCATGATTAAATATGCTGTAGAAATTTTGGCATAAACAGTGTAAAAATGATTTCTTGGTCCCAAGATTTCAGAGTCTATAATATTTAAATGGAATTGTGAATTCTAAAAAAGAATATGATGTGTAGAAGATTTCAGGAGGCTAACATTTGTGAGCCCATTTTAGAACCGTCAAGCTTAGTTCAACATTTATGGATTGGCTGCTAGAGTTATTTTCCAGTTTTACAGACAGATTTTTAAAAGTGCTTGAGGGGCTTGCAGGCAAATAGGAGGAACATATGTCTAATGGGGTCTCAATATAATCTAATAAATGTTAAAAAATTATGTACTCTCCTAAGAAAGCAACATATTCTTCCTTGGAGGCTGGCTACCTTCTTGTGAGTATTAATCCATAAGTAAACCTTGGCCTAGTCCTATTGAACATTCAACTCATGTAAAGAAATCCCCATATTCTGTTTTCAAGCTCACCAAATATTATTCTTATGAAGTTTCTTTGTCAAGAGAAATAGCAAGTTAAATACCAGTTTAACTAGCAGTTGTAACTCTCCTTGTAAATTAATATGTGGGTATACTGTTTTAAATATTAGTCTCTTGTGACTTTGCCAGAATATGTTAGTGTACTCAATTCTAATCTATCTATAATAAACAAATTAAATTTATAGGGCAATTCTGGGAACCAAAGCCTAAATGATAATTAACTGATGATGTTAAATTTCAGTTTATGGGCAACTGCCTATCTAGATAGACAGACAACATTACCCAGGTTTTATGGACTACTGTGTTAGCCACTTTTGAAATACATTTTAAAGCAAAATACCAGGATAAAGTACAAATAGAAATTTGGAATATTCTGAACATATAGTAGTTATTTATTATACCACCATGTATGAAAATTTATAAATTCTTGGAAGATTTGTAATGATAACATAAATTGGAACTTCCAAATAATAAATTTAAAATGATTGTAAAGTGAAAAAAAATTAACACATTTTATTTTATTGAACATTTAAGCGATTGATGTTATACAAAACTAAGATGTTCTTAACAGTAATAAAAAAGAAAAATACTTTACAGAAAATGCTATTTTAGTTTTCCAGTTTGGCTATATAAAAATGGAAATAAATTTTATATAATTAAAATTAACTGCATAGAGTTAATGAATAAATACCAAATTTCTTCTTATCTTTCCCAGTAAAAATTTCAGAAGTATTACAAATGGTTTTAAATATTAAAATTACTAAAGTATTAAACATTTTGCATAAAGAGGTGTACTCTGATTAACATAGAATAACGAACAATTACATAAGTGTCTCTAGGAACTCAGCCTTCCAGTATCACCCTTAATTAATTGTGAGGTAATTATTACAGCTTAATCTTAATGTATTTTGTGTGAGTTTATTAGATTTTTATGGACTTCTAAAAGTTAAATATTTCTATAAAGTGTATAACAAAAATTTATTCATTTGCAAAGAAATTATTAAATGGTCATTATATGCAAGGGTTGGTATTAGGAATTAAGAAAACAAAACAAAAAGCAAATTTAAAAGTAAAAAACAGACAAGAAAAGAATAAAAAACAGATGATCCCTCAATGAAAACAGATAAAATTTCATACAAATAGTCGACAGATAAGAAAGATTCCCGCTATTATTCAAGAATAGGTTGAAATATAAAATTGGCAACAGTTAAGTCCAAGGGAAGCAGTGACAGTTAAGGGTAAACCGTGTTCAGTGTTTGAGGAAATTAGGAGATATGGAAGGCTTTTAAATGGGAAAGAACTAATGATATCACTGCTTCCAGCACAGTGAGTGAAATAGATGTGGCTGACTAAAGTAAAATGAATCATGTGTCCGGTTATTTCACTAATTCAGTTCTGAAGCTCATAAATTTTGTGAATTACAAGATTATAGTACACTAGAGTGCAAAATACTACCTGTAGGACAGATTTGGTCTGCCGATTGTCTTGTAAATAAAGTTTTATTGGAACACATCATAGACTTTGTTTATGTATTGTCTATGGCTATTTTCATACCACGAGAGCAGAGATGAATAGATGAGACAGAGATCATATCGCTCACAAACCTAAATTATTTACTTTCTTGCTCTTTCTAGAATATGTTTGCTGACCCTTGCTGTAGTTGACAACTACAGTTATATATATGATTGATGAGATTATACAGGGAGAATGTATGAGATCTGAAGAGCACTCGGAGTTGATCTCCAAGATGTTCCTAAATTAAAATGGCAAAGAAAAAATGTAACCAGAAGATAGAATGAAAAAGGGGGTCAAATATCTAGTAAGAAAAGTAGGAGTATGGTGCTATAGAAGGCAAGAATTTATAGTGACATACGGAAGAAGAATGGTTAACAGTGCCAAATACTGTCTAAATTCACATGAGGTGTAAATTGAGAACTAGGAAAGAGTGATTGGTGTCTTAGATAAGAGTAGTTTCTATAGACTAAGAAACTAAGAAATGTGTAGTGCATGAAGAATAAAGGGAAGGTTGGAAAATAGAGAAAACCTATACAAATATCTTTGAGGAGTATGTAGGATTAAAGGACGTTTTTGTAATATTTATTTTTACACCAGAAACTAATGACAAAGAACTATGAGAGAGAGAGGAAAGGATTGAAAATTTAATAGTTTGATAAACCCTTTTGAATACGTGAAGGAATGCTATTCAGAAGGAGACATGTTGTATGGAAATGTAGGTGTGTTTCTTTGTATCTAGAGCATTTGGTAATATTTCCTCTGACACTTTTCTCATTCTTAGAAGGAAGTGTTAAGAAGGAAAGTCCTCCTTAAGACTGAAGGATGAGGCAAAAGAATTGGCATTCAAAGGTGTGAGAAAAACTTTTGATATACTGATGGGTAGAATGTGAATGAGAACAAACCATGAAAGTGAAGACTAATTAGCAACGCTGAGGACCCAACTGAAGTTGAAGTCCCTGGATTCATAAAGACATTGTATACTTTCTTCTCTGTTTCTTTCATTAGTTTTCTGAAACCTGGATATAGGCATGGCTGCAGCATGGAGCCATTCATCTGTGACTGGGATAAATTCTACTGTGTCCCATGTTCTATGTTAGACATAGATATAATTTGGAAAAACCTCAAAATTTTAAGTCAAGGGTCATGTAGGAAGATGGGCATGTGTTACCTTTCCATCAACCTAAGTAGATTGTTCTAGAACCTATTCACTAGACAAGCACAGTTGATTTCCATGACAGGATAGTGACCCTGAGTCACTCTCATGTTTTCACTCTTTTAATGATGTCACCATGAGCAGTCCTGGCCCTAACATTTGCTGGGTCTTGAACAAGTGTACTGGCGGAAGCCTATATATAATCCATGCTGTTTGTTGGCTATGTTCACTGGCTATTGAAGCAGAACCATTAGTGTTGAGACCAGGAAATACACATTAAAAATATCTCTGTACACAAAAATGGACACTGCACTCCTGATAGCAAAGCACTCTTATATACATTAAAATACAAATAAGTTATCTTGAGTTTCTGTGGTTTAGGCAGAGATTATCAGACCAGACCTTAGACACTGAAACAGCCTAGAACATATTACCAGGAGATTCTGACTTATTTACATTTAGTTTCCTAGACACTTGCATTTTAATTCAACCACACTCAAATGTAACTAGGATTTATGTTGTTGTGCATGCTTCTGATGCTTTGAGGCAAAATGGAGCATTAAGAAAAATGAAAAGTTTATATAAAACATTTTTTCTCAGGTTAAGTCTATTAGATCATTGCCATGATTACTGCAGGATAGTAAAGCTGAAGCTGTGTTATTTCGAGCCACATTATTTTAGTACACATTTTGCATGCAACCTATTTATAGGCTCTAGATATGCGAAATCTTTAAGGAAATTACATGTCTATGCTATTAATTTCAGCCTGATTTACTCTCCCAAATTATGTTTTTTTTTTAATGAAAATGAACGAAAGTGTCAGGTTGCCTACAGTTAGCCTTAATTGGTGGTCATAGGGTCAGTTGTTATTTTTGTAAGTTGTCATCAATGACAAAGTAAAATTCAAAGAATATATTTGGAACACCAAGAGAAAAGAGAATTAAAACATGTGAAAAGGAGGATGGTTTATTAAAATTCTAAACATTGATTTTAGATTTAAGCATATAATCTATGCTTTTTCCTTGTTTTTACCTAGGTGGGTAAGTGTAAGTTTATATTTATTTTAAGGTAATTTTTCTATGAAATTCTGGTATTATACATTTGCTGATCTATCTAGATAATATTAACTCCTATATTATTAATCACACTGGTACCGATATCAATACTAGGGAACAGTGAGGTTAAATTGACAGACCGGGGTCAAGAGAAAAATTATTAATAAAATTCACCCTTTCTGATCCTGTTCTAGGATCCCGTATCGCACCTCACTCTCTAGATTCTTCGTGGTTAGACACACATTATGTTCAATCATTTGAAATTGTTCCATTTTGAAGTTAAGGGATGTGGAAGTACCAACAGATATTGTCATCATTCATAGGGACAACACAAACACTGAATGATAAACAATTGAATAATGTCTCAAAATATTCTGATTTTTACAAACACTATTATGACATGAAATGAATATTTAAAATTATGTTCCTAAAAACTTTTATGCTTTCATTTTAGACTACACTTGTAATTCAGCAGGAAAATCTAAAATAACTGTGAACAGAAACATCATTTTCAGGTGAACATAGACCTAGTTGAATGTTCTAATTTTACCTTATATGTGACAGAAAAATCAGATGCTGTAATCCCATCACCATGTAAATTGCATCTAAGTTTTAAACAAAGTTAGGGAGTTATTATAAATGACATCTAAATTAAATTTGGGGTTGTCTATTTTATCATTTGCAAAATAAATCAGAGTAAGCTAGTAAGATTTTTAAAAGACTTGATTGGTACGATGGTTTTGCTTTTTTTTTTTTTTTTTTTTTTTTTTTTTTTTGCAGTATGCGGGCCTCTCACTGTTATGGCCTCTCCTGTTGCGGAGCACAGGCTCCGGACACGCAGGCTCAGTGGCCATGGCTCACGGGCTCAGCCGCTCCATGGCATGTTGGATCTTCTGGGAGCGGGGCACGAACCCATGTCCCCTGCATCGGCAGGGGGACTCTCAACCACTGCGCCACCAGGGAAGCCCCTATGGTTTTGCCTTTTATTTCAGTGGTTGGCTGTTTTTCAGACTCATTCAAAGGAATTGAGTTTCTCAGTCCAAGATAGGTGGGAAAAATTGATCTCCAACAAGTACATGTGGATACTGGGTATTACATTCTGAAAGTATTTCCACAGGTATTATTAATAGTCACTACTCCAAAGGCCCTGAGTGCCTCTCTCCTGCCCATTTTTCCCAGGACCTCCCCAAATTCCATCAAATAGAGGGGTCTTACAGGACTTTGACTTGCGGATGCCTTGTATGACTGACTCTGTAACCATATTGTGTCCCTCATCCATCTGACAGGTGAGTCTCCCTTTCCTAAGTTTATAAACATCCCCCACTCTGGGGTTGGGGACTGAATGTTAACTGGTATTGTGTATTGAATAAGGGCAAAGTGGCTCTTAGTAAATTAAACAAAGTTTAGCTTCCCTGATACTAACATGGGAAGTATTGGATTTGGGAAATTTGAGCCCTATTCTCATGGTAAAGCTATGTGTCTTGGGTAAGGAGGCTATATATATATGGCAGAATACTTCCCAGTCCAAACTTAGAATGAGGGAGTGAAGATACCCTTCTTCAAAAGGGACCACAAAATCTTAGACAAAGAATCTCAATAGTTAAGAAAAAACTGAACACAAGTATGACCTTCCCAAATTTCTCTAACCTGGATTAGACTTCAGAGTCCAAAGATCTCCCAAATATTAACAGATACTGAACATCTTTCCACCCTGTAAATGATCTCTATCAGGCTTAGATTGATTTTTATGTGGGAAATACCTATTTTTTACACCAAGGGATATTGAACAAATTTATATTTATAGGATTGTTTTGTTCCGATTTAAAAAATTGCATATGCTCATTACTAAACATTTGGAAAACACCAAAAATTAAGACTAGAACAACAAACATAGACTGGTATGTCATTAGACTGGTAGGTTATTAGAGACAGGTGTTAGTTATTCCACACACACACACACCCACACATGTCCCCATGTGGACATGTAATTTTTCATCTTCATTTTTATTCTTAGTATGTTTCTTTGCATTTTTCTTTCCCTTGAGATTTTAGTTATATAGGTAGGAAGAAGAAACTGACTCATGAGTATTCAGATGTCATTTCAATGTACAGTCTTTTTGAATGTATATTTATTTTGTTAATTGATATGTTCGTATTTCTGTAACCTTGTTTTATGCTTTCTCCATATTTCCATTATTTTCTCTCAGTCTCTTTTTCCTCTCTTGCTTGCTTTCATCTTTTTTAGAGAATAGGAAGTGTAAATCCTGTGGATTTTTGTGTATGAAATAGTGCCTTACTATTTCTTTATTTGTATAATGTTTAAAGTGTGTCCAAACTCTATATATGCAAAGGCAATATTATATCTGTATTTTCAACTAATCTTATCTAATCACTTTTCCAGTTTTATTTATATCATAAATCGAGATGAAGGGTGTATTATTATTAAAACTATTTTAATATATTCTCTTTGCAATTATATATAAAACAGATTTTTGTACTTCATTACAACTGATGTTAATGTTCATTAAAATGAATATTCATGAATTCATTGTTTCCGTAACTGTGTACCATTAATTTTATTAACTTTTTAATACTGAACTATACAAATACTTGTAATAAATTTAATAAATGTAAAAATAAAGTTTTCTATAAATTAAAATCACAAGCTTTTCACTAGAAAAGCAATGTTATTCTTTATGTTTCATTTTGTTTTGAGGGCTTACTAAATGCCAGATACTGTTTTATTTATTTTTATATTTTAAATTTTTTATTGAGATATAATTGACATATTAATTTCAGGGCTACAACAATGATTTGATATTTGTATAATTAGCAAAATAATCACTGTTATAAGTCGAGTTAACATCCGATACCATGTATAGTTGCCAAATTTTCTTTTCTTTGTGATGAGAACTTCTAAGATTTAGGAACTCTTAGGAACTTTCAAATATGGAATACAGTATTATAAACTTTAGTTACTATGCTGTACATTACATTCCCATGACTTATTTATTTTATAACTGGAAGTTTGTACCTTTTGATCCCCTTCACCCATTTTGTTCAGCCCCCATCCCCCACCTCTGAACTCATTTTTTTTTCATTGTTTTCTTTTATAAGTAAATTCATACAGTATTTGTCTTTCTCAGTCTGACTTATTTTACTTAACATAATGCTCTCCAGGTCCATCCTTTTTGTTGCACATGGCAAGATTTCATTCTTTTTTATGGCTGAATAATGTTGCATCATGTGTACATACCACATTTTATTTATCCATTCATCCGTAAATGGACAGTTAGGTTGTTTCATATCTTAGCTGTTGTAAATAACGCTGTGATGAACGTAGCAGTGAATATATCTTTAGGAGTTAGTATTTTTGTTTTCTTCACATAAATACCCAGAGGAGGAAATACTGGATCAAAACGTACTTCTGTTTTTAATTTTTTGAGGAACATCCATTCTGATTTCCATAATGGCTGCACCAATTTACATACCCACCAACAGTGCACAAGGGTTTCCTTTCCTCCACATTCTAACATTCTAACAGATGTGAAGTGATATCTCATTGAGGTTTTGATTTGCATTTCCCTGATGATTAGAGATGTTGAGCATATTTTTTTTGTACCTGTTGACCATCTGTATGTTTTCTTTGGAAAAAGGTCTATTGGGATACCCTGCCCATTTTTAAATCAGATTGTTTATTCTTTTGATATTAAGCTGTATGTGTTCTTTGTATATTTTAGATATTAACCCCTTATCAGATATATGATTTGCAAATGTTTTATTTCATTCAATAGGTTGCATTTTCATTTTGTTGATGGCTTCCTCTGCTGTGCAGAAGTTTTAGTTTGATGTAGTCCCACTTGTTTATTTTGGCTTTTGTTTTGCCTTTGCTTTTGTCAAATCTGAAAAATTATATTCAAGACTGATATCAAGAAGTTTACCACCTATGTTTTCTTCTAGGAGTTTTATGGTTTCTTCTAGGAGTTTTATGGCTTCAGGTGTTATATTCAACTCTTTAATCCATTTTGGGTTATTTTTGTGTGTATGGTTTATGGTAGTGGTATAGTTTCATTCTTTTGCATGGAGCTGTCCATTTTTCCCAACACCATTTATTGAAAAGACTGTTCTTTCCGCATTGTATATTTTTGGCTACTTTGTCATAAATTAGTTGACCATATATTTGTGAATTTATTTCTGGGTTCTCTATTATTTTCCACTGACCTATGTGTCTGTTTTTTATGGCAATACCATACTGCTTTGGGCAATGTTATCATTCTTGTGCTTAAATGTTTTATAAAAAATGCAATTTAAGAAACTTAGTATCCAATCTGAAATGCTGTTCTCTCTCTTCCTTCTCTTGTCTACATTTCATTTTTAAATAAATTTACCAATGCCAACACAAATTCTTTGAAAATACTGATATTATCAATTATGAATAACAATTTACTTAGCTTTCTTTCTTCTTTCTTTCTTTTTCTTTTCTTTCTTTCTTTCTTTTTCTTTCTTTCTTTCTTTCTTTCTTTCATTCATTTAGATGTTTTTCCAACATGTAGGAATATTATAGAATATAAATCCCTTTCACTTTCTTGAAACGACTTTTTAAATGATTTAGAGGATGAAGTTATTGAATCAAAAAAGTGTATCTAGTTCAAGATTCTTGATATACATGTCTAATTGCTTTCCAGAAAGTTATGTTTTAAAATCCCAGTATCTGTATGTAAGAATATGTGTTTCATCATGCCTTCATAAAAGCAACAACAACAAAAAAAGAGCCCTAAAAAATTATCTTCATTTTGCCTTACTTTTGAATAATTTTAATACTAGCAGATTGAATATTTCATGTTTGCTAGCAATTTGCGTTTCTGTTCAGATTATCATCTGGCCATGGTCTTCACCTGTTTTTGTATGACAAAATCTTTTACTGATTTTTTAGAGTTTAAAAATACAAGTTAAGGGGCTTCCCTGGTGGCACAGTGGTTGAGAGTCCGCTTGCCGATGCAGGGGACACGGGTTTGTGCCCCGGTCCGGGAAAATCCCACATGCCGCGGAACAGCTGGGCCCACGAGCCATGGCCGCTGAGTCCGTGCGCCTGTGCTCCGCAACGGGAGAGGCCACAACAGTGAGAGGCCCACGTACTGCAAAAGAAAAAAAAAAAAGAAAAAGAAAAAAAGAAAGTTAAGGATAAAAACACTTTTTTGTATTTGGGACCAATATATGTGATTTTTTAAATCTGATCTTGCACATTATGGGACATGATATAATTTCATGTGCTCTGTGAATAATTTAAAGTATGGATAGAGATAAAAATTCTTTCTTCTTGCCTGTTCACCTCCTAAATGGCAGTACTTCTTCATCATTCCTTGGAAGGTAGAAAGTCCACCAAAAACAGGAAGATTTGTATTGATATTTCTAGTTTCAAAGGTATTTAACTTTCCATCTTATTATCTTTTTAATAAACTTTTCAATGGGAAGTGAAAGAATCTATAACCAAAATCTTACCTGAAATTTTATTTACTTCATTTAAATAATGTGTGGTAGAGATATGTGAAAAGGAAATTCTAAAGTATATCAGAGATTAAATATGTTATCAAGTGTGGGAAAACTAAAAATAAATTTTAAAAAGTAGTCTTAATATTCATTTATTTTTGTGATGACTCAGATAGAAGATATATTTTGGAAACTATTATATCTTAATTACTAAGAATTTTAATTAAAATATAAACAATTCTATACTTGTGGATTATTTTAAATTAAATGGCTATAATAGAAGATATTTAACTGCTATTATTTCTATATAGCCAAAATATACACAACTCCACAGGTTATATGTATCTGAATGTTGATAACTTTTTTTTTTTTGCGGTACGCGGGCCTCTCACTATTGTGGCCTCTCTCATTGCGGAGCACAGGCTCCGGACGCGCAGGCTCAGCGACCATGGCTCACGGGCCCAGCCACTCCGCGGCATGTGGGATCCTCCCAGACTTGGGCACGAACCCGTTTCCCCTGCATCGGCAGGCGGACTCTCAACCACTGCGCCACCAGGGAAGCCCTTGATAACTTTTTACAATTGTTATTTAAATTAAGTTAAATTACTGGCTTTACAATTATATAATTTAACTTTTAATAATCTACTTAAGAAAAATATGAAGTTTTCCCAAATAATGTGTTTTGAATTTTGTAAAGGTTCTATTCTATTCATGTTAAAATATGATGCTGATAGAACATATGTCTTTAATTCACATTTTATGAAATCTTGATATGCTTCCAAATTCCTCCATGTATTGCATACATCATTACTAAGAAGCATTGATACACAGTGCCTCCATTCATTTAATAAATATTTATTAGGGAGCTTTTATTATGCATACTATCTTTTTTCAATTTTATATATTCAAATAATGGTGGATCTTTAGAATTCAAAAATGTCTAATGTATAATTTATGGTATCATTTTACAGTATGTACACATACACACATATTAATTTATTTTAAAATTAGTCTGTGGCAGTATGTTTCTACTATCAGTAACTAGGATACATTGAGAAAAATGGAACCATTATTAACTAAAACTCAGGAGACCCTTTCCAGGCCTTCTACTCAATAGCTGTGACCTTGATTTCTCACTAACCATTCAGAAATTCTATATGCTTAATCCTGGGGGCGACGTTTTTCTCTTTTAAAATATGAAAGTTTTAGGTTAAGTAATCTACAACGTATCTGAACCTTTTATTACCTTTTGTCTGCATGAATAATTTGGAGTCAAAGCCAGCAGGGATCACTGTGAATATCTTATTCCCTTTGATCAGATAAAAGGTACATTTTTTGCTTCAGAAATGGAACCAAATCAATGTCTACCATCTCCACAGATGTTTCTAGACACAAAATCACAGAGTGTAGATAAAACACAACTCTCCTTGTGCTCTCTTAAGTAGGAGAGAAGAAAACGGAGAAAAACAGGGATTCTTGAAGAATGAGAAATAAGGGCATTGTTATCATTTCAAGCAGGATAATTTCTTCAGAGTCAGAGAAGTTGACTAGAAGTAGAAAGTCTAGAAAACAAGCTTTCTGACTTCTAGTTAGATATTGGCCCACTTTGTAGTATAACAATTTACTGAGTATAAACATATTTTTATAGTCTAAATTTAAAAATGATTACTCAAGCTTTCTTCCTTTTATACTAGGGTGAGGTCTCGAAGACAGTGAATTTGTTGTAAATGTTTACAGAGTCTTGTTTTTTCCAGAGAGACCTAGACAAGTCACCTGAGTACTTTGGCTGGATTGATGCTTTCAAGAATTAGGAAGTTGAGACAGAAAAAGTGAAGTGATTTGGACAGATATGTAATGCTTAGTAAATATTTTTTATCTATTAATAATAAATGATTATCAAAATAAAAAAATCAGAATTAACTTAATTGAAAGTTTATTTGTGTTGCAGAAATAATATGTGTCAGAGCTTTATTCAAACCTAGGTCTTCAGACTCAAGAACCTATATTCTTAACACTGCATTAAGTTGGGTTCAATGATAGGTATCCCTCATAATAGTAGTTATTTTTATCATTATTTTCATGATCATGATGACTGTTAGATATGTCAGAAATACCTGAGACTGTATCATATCCCTGAGTTTACTGTAGTCTCAAATTCCTAGACCTCTTTCCTTGCATGTCTCCATGCATATCTACTTTACATTAAGATTTTCATTGATTGAACTACAGAAAGAGGATTCTTTTTGTCCCTGACTTATTCCCTGGAATTTCTACTTTTATTTCCTTTTTATTCTTACATTACAAATGTACTACATGTTCAACTAGTGACTTATCAAAAGCTGTGCCCTTCAACACCAGTGATCCAGAAAATGTCTTACTTAAGAGGTAGCTGTATAATTCATCTATTAATTTTATTTTTTCTATTTGTATATCATTTTGGATTTTTAGCATAACATACACCTGCAAATAAAAACAGTATTATCCGTTCCTTTTCATTGCTTATATTTTTATTTTCTTTTGGTTGCTTGGTTGATTGATTGCCTTACATCATAGAACTCTAGTACACTGTTGAATAGAAAAGGTTGATAGCTGGCATCCTTTTCTTGTTCCTAACTTCAGGGAAAAGCTTTTAGTATTTCCCCATTAAACAGGATGTTTGCTATCATTTTATCAGATTAAAGAGGTTTTCTTTGTTTTTAGTTTTCTAATTTTTACAATAAATGAATTTTGAATTTGAAAAAAAGAGGTAGCTATAAATTTATTTCCTTGCTTTTTATTGAAAAAACGTGTTTTCATTCTTGTTAATTTTTTTATTTAACTGAATTCTATAATACTTATAGGGTAAAAATTAGTTTTTATTTTAGATACATCACATTCTCTCTATCATTAAAATGTGAATTATTTTGATAATTTCTATTGCTATTTTCTGGCTCACAGACTTGTTATTCTTCATACATGTCATTTAATTGACAGGTAAAAATCAACACAATGAACTCAGATTGTCGTTCGAATTTTCACTCTGGTTACATATTAGGAAGCTGACATTATTTGCCTTACTGTACCTAAGCCCTAGTTTCCTCACCTATAAAATGATAATAATGATACTTTCCTTACAATGGCATAAAAATACATAGACAATATAAAAAAGTGAATTTTTTGGTTATTTTTGACAGACAGTACTTAGTAAATATTGGTTTCTTACTATTAATAATAAGTGATTAGCAAAATAAAACATTTCAAAATTCATTTAATTGAAAAGATATTAATACTGCCAGATGTGAAAGCAATTTTATAAAGTATTATTTATTCCTGGGAAAAATAAGGGATCTTCTTTAATCTCTACATACACCATTATTGCAGTGAGATCTCTTTATAAGTGACTTTTTACTAGCAGCAGTTTTGGTGAAGCTTTTCTTGACTCTAATTTGCTCTGAAAGATTCATGTGTTTTTTTTAAAGTTCACGTGAACAAGTTTGCAACTGAAGTTGAAAATTCGCCTGACCATATGTCATTTTAGATTTAGTTCCAGAAGAGGATAAGATAATCAGGATGAATAAGGAGTTGGCTACTGAAATGTCTGACCATAAACAAATGTGAAAATATAACAACAAAAAAAATAATAAGCTGCATTAAAGTGCATGATTAGGCTTTGCAGTAAAATTTGAGACTTTCTTGAAGCAGTTTCTAATTTCATTAGTGCACTTAGTCAACTTAAAGCCATTTTAAAAGCTGTAAATTTCAGCTTCCAAGTCAACCTAAACATTTGTTGCAAAAAAGAGAACTCTATGGTCTTCCCTGGTGGCGCAGTGGTTGAGAGTCCCCCTGCCGATGCAGGGGACATGGGTTCGTGCCCCGGTCCAGGAAGATGCCACATGCCGCGGAGCGGCTAGGCCCGTGAGCCATGGCCGCTGAGCCTGAGCGTCCAGAGCCCGTGCTCTGCAACAGGAGAGGCCACAACAGTGAGAGGCCCACGTATCGCAAAAAATAAAAAAAGAGAACTCTAGTTCAAGGCAAGATTGTACCTTTAACCTCATCAACCTTTTTTTGTATAGGATGCCACTAGTCTTAACCTATATGTAGAAAAAATATTGATGCAATCTTTACTGCATCTAACATGTTCTGCCTTGTAATATCATAGTTATTTTTGTACATGCATTATTTCTCCAACTATCTAGCATGGCATTTTAAATATATTAGTCATTATTATAAATAGCTGTATATTCTCATGTGCGTAAGAATGTGTAAATAAGTAAGGAGTGAAATACTGAATAAGCCCTACCTTTGGAAGAAAAAGAACAAGACTCAAAATAAATGTTATTATTCTTTGGCAGAATAACTATAAATTCAGCTTCATATATAAGACATTGGATTATTCAGTTCATTTGTATTTATATTTTAATTAATCATCTTATAACAGGTTTTTAATTTGATACACATGTCTCAAGATTCTTTTCTCCTGTTTCAGAATTAATCAATTATTTTGTATTTGTAATGTTTCCCTCCACGTTTTCAAATTGGTTTTAGTGGTTAACTTAGATATTATGTATGCATCTTTGCATTGTGACAGTTATACAAATATTGAGAGTAATACAAGTGTAATGCAGGTACTTTTTTTTTTTTTTTGCCTTTATTCCGATGGGTTCTACTCACTTCTTTTGTTTCATTCTTGCCATGAATTTTAACTTACGTATATTTGAGGCCATATAAAACACTACTGTTATTATTTTAAACAGTCAGTATCCATTTATATTTACCCATGTATTTAAGCTTTACAATACTCTTTATGCACTTTATACAGTCCTTCATGCACTTTCATATTTTTATCTGGAATTGTTTTACCTCTGCTGAAGAATGTGCTTAAATTTTCTTTCAACATTTTAAAGATGCCAATCCACTGTTTTCTGATTTCTTCCATATTATTTCTCCAATGAAGGTTTTTTCCTGACTGTTTTCAAGATTTTTCTCTTTGTCTTTGGTTCTTGGCTGTTATTCCAAAGTGACTAATGCTTGATTTTACAAGATGAATGCATAGATATAAGATCCATTCAAAGTGCAAATTGGGTCATTCGATTTGAATATAATAGAATACAAAAAAATTGGTAATATTCGTTCACATTCCATATTATGACTATCTTTATAAAACTAATACTTTTCAATTTTTTGTTTACTAAGGGAAAATATCCCCATTTATCTGAAAAGATTATTCTTATCGAATTCTCCTCCATTTTCTTACAACATAATTGTTTAAGCCCAGATTTTATTCATATACTTCTACCAAAATAATATAACAGATTGATTTTGGAAGTAGATATGATAATCCAGGTATCTTCTAATAAACCGGATATGAAAGATATTTACAAAAATGTGAAGCAATTATAGCAGTAATTATATTTTGTTTTGGAAAATATAGTTATAATTTTGTAAATATATGTTCTGTTACATTAGCATAATGAATATATTGTTTTTTTTAAATGAATGTGTATTTTGAATATTTCTGCCTTAATTTCTAATACATTAAACATGTATACATATGCAATTCATGCAAAAAAAGTGCACTTTGGGGACTTCAATATTTTTAAGAATGTAAAGTTTGAAAAATACTCTTTTAGATGTGTCTACATGTGGTCTTCTTTGTATTTATCTTGATTGGTATCTGCAGAGCTTCTTGATATTGTTCATCTATTTTGGGAACTTCACAGGCATTACCTATTCTAATATTGTTCTGCTCAATTCTGTTTTATCTTTTTCTTTGATTCCAGTTAATCATGTTAGACCTTTTACTCTGATCTACATGTCTTCTATGGTCTTTGCTATTTATTATTTTTTCTCTGTTTCTCTCTGCTTCAGTTTGTAATTTTTTAACTGACTTATCTTCCATTTCAGTAAAATATTGTTGGCTGTATATTCTGTTTTTATACCCATCTACTGAGTTCATAACCTGATGCATTATATTATTTACTTTTATAATTTCCATTTGAATCCTTTTTTTATATGCAGACATTCCTTATTTTACACAGTATGGTTAACTAAACTCTTGCATATTGGAACTGTGTCTTTGCATTGCCCAACTCTCTAGTCACTGGAACTGTGCAAAACAAGGACACGTTTCAGTTAGTACAGCGATGCACAGTGAGGACTCTTCATTTTCCAATTATCTCTGATATTTTATATTTTTTCTTTGTTTTCTTGAACACATTAATTATATTTATTTAAAATTTATTCCTTGTTAACTCTGTTAATTACAAGTAAAACTCAGAATGCTATCATGTGATGAGATAATGAGTTGCTCCACAAGGTAAATTTACTACATCACTGCTTAATTCAGTTGATTTTTTTTAAGATCAAGAATTTCAGTGACAGATGCAGCATATTAATTTACACTCTGCAGGCAGCTCTTTATCTTCTTGACCTTACTGATTTTTGTTACAAGTCATTATACCATTTCATGTATGGTATAAAAAGCTTATAAGATTCTCCCATCCTGACTTTTGTGCTATAGTTATCATTCACTTTACTTCTACATATTTTATAAACCTCATAATGCATAGTTATTATTTTTACTTTTAACAGTAAATTAACTATAATATGATGTAAATAATAACAACGAACATATTTTGTGTTTTTCCAGGTTGTTTCCAATTTAAGTATCATTTATTTTGCCTAAAGAGCTTTAGTCAGCCTTCCTTATAATTCAAGTCTTCTGGTAATTAACTAAGCAACTTTTGTGTATCTGAAAGCTTTCAATTTACCTTCAGTTTGAAAGATATTTTCACTTTTTCTAGAATTTTAAGTTTCTTTTTTTTCTTTCTTTTTTTTCAAGATGTTTAAAGATATTTATCCACTGTATTTTGGTTTATGATTTTTCCAACAAAATTCTGCTGTCATGCTTTCCTTAATTCCTCTGTAAATAAGTATCATTTTCTGTGGATGCTTTTAGGATTTTACTCTTTTCATTGGTTTTAAATAATTTGATTATGAAACACCTTGTTTATTCTTTTCACATTTAATATGCTGTATTTCATTTAGTTCCTTAGTTCTATGGACCTATAATTTGCATCAGTTTTTTTTCAAAAACAAGTTTTTAAGAAATAAAATAACTTTTGTATTTCAAAATTGTTTTTTCAGAGTTTTTATAACTCTTTTTTTCTCAGGGACTCCAATTACATGTATATTATACCACTATAAACAAGTAAATTTTTCTTTTTTATCCCAATTTTCATTTGGAGAGTTTCTATTGCTGTGTCTTCATCCTCATTAATTTTGTCTCACTTACTCTTAATTCTTTTCTTAAAAGTCTCAAATGTTGTAGTCCTTACCTCTAAAATTTTGATTTGGGTCTTCTTTATGTCTTCTATGTCTTTAACATATTCAACCTTTCCTTTAGCTTTCTGAATTTGTAGAATGAGGTTATAATAACTGTTTGACTCTCCCTGTCTACTACTTCTATGCTCTGTGAAATTTCTGGGATGATTTTAATCGATTTATTTTTCTCACTATGAGTCAGCTTTTACTATTGCCTTACAAGCCTGGCAATTTTTGATTAGATATCAGATGTTTTAATTTACATTATTGGGAGCTAAATGTTTTTGTATTCTTATGCATATTCTTGTGCTTTATTCTGGGAAACTGAATTTTTTGTAATCCTGTAATTCTTGTACTTTAATTTTTTGTGTCTACTTATAAGTTTCTTAGGTAGAAACAAAGCAACATTTCTTCTAGGAATATTTTCTCCCACTGTTGAGGCATAATCTTCTGAGTACTCTACACCAGAGGTCCCCAACCCCCAGGCCATGAATCAGTACCAGTCCATGGCCTGTTAGGAACTGGGCTGCACAGCAGGAAGTGAGTGGCAGGCAAGTGAGTGAAGCTTCATCTCTGTTTACACCCACTCCCCATTGCTCGCATTACCGTCTGAACTCTGCTTCCTGTCAGATCAGTGGTGACATTAGATTCTCATAGAAGTAAGAACCCTACCGTGAACTGCACAAGTGAGGGATCTAGGCTGCATGCTCCTTATGAGAATCTAATGCCTGATGATATGAGGTGGAGCTGAGGCTGTGATGCTAATGCTGGGGAGCCATTGCAAATACAGATTATCACTACCAGAGAGGTTTGACTGCACAGAGACCATAATAAATCAATTGGGAAACAAGCTCTGGGCTCCCACTGAATCTACATTATGGTGAGTTGTATAATTATTTCATTGTATATTACAATGTAATAATAATAGAAATAAAGTGCACAATAAATGTAATGTGCTTGAAGCATCCCAAAACCATCCCACTCCCTCCTGGTCCATGGAAAAACTGTCTTCCACAAAACCAGTCTCTGGTGACAAAAAGGTTGGGGACCACTGCTCTACACATCTCCCTATGAATTTTGAGGTTCTCCACTATGGCCTTTGGGAAGAGGAACTATTCCTGATTCTGTGTGAGACCTGTAATTGTTCCCTCTAATCATTCAGGTGGTTCTTTACTCAGTGATGTCTAGTTTCCTCTATATATGCACTAATATTATGTGTCTGATGCCATGAGGAAGACTTTCATGAGATGTTGGGAGTTCTCATTCTGTTCAGCTCCCTTCTCTTTCATACATTGTCCTGTGAACTTGTACCACTGTGGCCTCCGGGACTCATAGCTACATCTACTTAACTCTAGAGATCATGGGGATTCCAGAATCCTGGAAATAGAATGGAGAAAATACAAGAAACATTTAACAAGGAATTAGAAGAACTAAAGAGCAAACAAACTATGATGAACAACACAATAAATGAAATTAAAAATTCTCTAGAAGGAATCAATAGCAGAATAACTGAGGCAGAAGAACAGATAAGTGACCTGGAAGATAAAATAGTGGAAATAAATACTGCAGAACAGAATAAAGAAAAATGAATGAAAAGAATCAAGGACAGTCTTGGAGAACTCTGGGAAAACATTAAACATTCGAACCAAGATTCGAATTATAGGGGTCCCAGAAGAAGAAGAGAAGAAGAAAGGGACTGAGAAAATATTTGAAGAAATTATACTTGAAAACTTCCTTAATATGGGAAAGGAAATAGTTAATCAAGTCCAGGAAGCACAGAGAGTCCCATACAGGATAAATCTAAGGAGAAACATGTCAAAGCACATATTAATCAAACTATCAAAAATTAAATAGAAAGAAAAAATATTAAAAGCAGCAAGGGAAAAACAAGTAACATGCAAGGGAAGCCCCATAAGGTTAACAGCTGATCTTTCAGCAGAAACTCTGCAAGCCAGAAGGGAGTGGCAGGACGTATTTAAAGTGATGAAAGGGAAAAACCTACAACCAAGATTACTCTACCCAACAAGGATCTCATTCAGATTCGATGGAGAAATTAATAGCTTTACAGACAAGCAAAAGCTAAGAGAATTCAGCACCGCCAAACCAGCTTTACAGTAAATGCTAAAGGAAATTCTCGAGGCAGGAAACACAAGAGAAGGAGAAGTCCTACAATAACAAACCCAAAACAATTAAGAAAATGGTAATAGGAACATACATATTGATAACAACCTTAAATGTAAATAGATTAAATGCTCCAACCAAAACACATAGACTGGCTAAATGGATTCAAAACAAGACCCATATATTTGCTGTCTACAACAGACCCACTTCAGACCTAGGGACACATACAGACTGAAAGTGAAGGGATGGAAAAAGATATTCCATGCAAATGGAAATCAAAAGAAAGCTGGGGTAGCAATTCTCATATCAGACAAAATAGACTTTAAATTAAAGACTATTAGAAGAGACAAAGAAGGACACTACATAATGATCAAGGGATCAATCCAAGAAGAAGATATAACAATTGTTAATATTTATGCACCCAACATAGGAGCACCTCAATACATAAGGCAAATACTAACAGCCATAAAAGGGGAAATCGACAGTAACATACTCATAGTAGGGGACTTTAACACCCCACTTTCACCAATGGACAGATCATCCAAAATGAAAATAAATAAGGAAACACAAGCTTTAAATGATACATTAAACAAGATGGACTTAATTGATATTTATAGGACATTCCATCCAAAAACAACAGAATACACATTTTTCTCAAGTGCTCATGGAACATTCTCCAGGATAGATCATATCTTGGGTCACAAATCAAGCCTTGGTAAATTTAAGAAAATTGAAATTGTATCAAGTATCTTTTCCGACCACAATGCTATGAGACTAGACATCAATTACAGGAAAAGGTCTGTAAAAAATACAAACACATGGAGGCTAAACAATACACTACTTAATAACAAAGTGATCACTGAAGAAATCAAAGAGGAAATTAAAAAATACCTAGAAACAAATGACAATGGAGACACGACGACCCAAAACCTATGGGACACAGCAAAAGCAGTTCTAAGAGGAAAGTTTATAGCAATACAATCCCACCTTAAGAAACAGGAAACATCTCGAGTAAACAACCTGACCCTGCACCTAAAGCAATTAGAGAAAGAAGAACAAAAATCCCCCAAAGTTACCAGAAGGAAAGAAATCATAAACATCAGATCAGAAATAAATGAAAATGAAATGAATGAAACAATAGCAAAAATCAATAAAACTAAAAGCTGGTTCTTTGAGAAGATAAAAAAAATTCATATACCATTAGCCAGACTCATCAAGAAAAAAAGGGGGAAAACTCAAATCAACAAATTAGAAATGAAAAAGGAGAAGTAACAACTGACACTGCAGAAATACAAAGGATCGTGAGAGATTACTACAAGCAACTATATGTTGATAAAAGGGACAACTTGGAAGAAATGGACAAATTCTTAGAAAAGCACAATCTTCTGAGACTGAACCAGGGAGAAAGAGAAAATATAAACAGACCAATCACAAACACTGAAATTGAGGTTGTGGTTAAAAATCTTCCAACAAACAAAAGCCCAGGACCAGATGGATTCACAGGCTAATTCTATCAAACATTTAGAGAAGGGCTAGCACCTATCCTTCTCAAACTCTTCCAAAATATAGCAGAGGGAGGAACACTCCCAAACTCATTCTATGAGGCCAACATCACCCTGATACCAAGAGCAGACAAAGATGTTACAAAAAAAGAAAACTACAGGCCAGTATCACTGATAAACATAGATGCAAAAATCCTCAACAAAATACTAGCATACAGAATCCAGCAGCACATTAAAAGGATCATACACCATGATCAAGTGGGGTTTATCCAAAAAATGCAAGGATTCTTCAATATATTCAAATAAAACAATGTGATAAACCATATTAAAAAACAGAAGGAGGAAAACCATATGATCATCTCAGTAGATGCAGAAAAAGTGTTTGACAAAATTCAACAACGATTTATGATAAAAACCCTCCAGAAAGTAGGCATAAAGGGAATTTACGTCAACATAATAAAGGCCATATATGACAAGCCCACAGCCAACATTGCTCTCAATGGTGAAAAACTGAAACCATTTCTTCTAATTTCAGGAACAAGACAAGGTTGTCCATTCACACCACTATTATTCAACACAGTTTTGGAAGTTTTAGCCACAGCAATCAGAGAAGAAATAGAAATAAAAGGAATCCAAACTGGAAAAGAAGAAGTAAAGCTGTCACTGTTTGCAGATGACATGATACTATACATAGAGAATCCTAAAGATGCTACCAGAAAACTACTAGAGCTAATCAATGAATTTGGTAAAGTAGCAGGATACAAAATTAATGCACAGAAATCTCTGGCATTCCTATACAGTAATGATGGAAAATCTGAAAGCGAAATTAAGGAAACACTCCCATGTACCACTGCAACAAAAAGAATAAAATATCTCGGGATAAACCTACCTATGGAGACAAAAGACCTGTATGCAGAAAACTATAAGACACTGATGAAAGAAATTAAAGATGATACAAACAGATGGAGCGATATACCATGTTCTTGGATTGGAAGAATCAACATTGTGAAAATGACTCTACTACCCAAAGCAATCTACAAATTGAATGCAATCTCTATCAAACTACCAATGGCATTTTTCACAGAACTAGAACAAAATATTTCACAATTTGTATGGAAACACAAAAGACCCCAAATAGCCAAAGCAATCTTAAGAAAGAAAAACGGAGGTGGAGGAATCAGGCTCCCTGAATTCAGAGTATACTACAAAGCTACGGTAATCAAGACAGTATGGTACTGGCACAAAAACAGAAATATAGATCAATGGAACAGGATACAAAGCCCAGAGATAAACCCACACACATATGGTCACATTATTTTTGATAAAGGAGGCAAGAATATACACTGGAGAAAAGACAGCCTCTTCAGTAAGTGGTTCTGGGAAAACTGGACAGCTACATGTAAAAGAATGAAATTAGAACACTTCCTAACACCATACAGAAAAATAAACTCAAAATGGATTAAAACCTAAATGTAAACCCAGACACTAAAACTCTTAGAGGAAAACATAGGCAGAACACTCTGTGACATAAATCACAGCAAGGTCCTTTTTGACCCACCTCCTAGAGTAAGAAAATAAAAACAAATATAAACAAATGGTACCTAATGAAAAAAGCTTTTGCACAATAAAGGAAAACATAAACAAGATGAAAAGACAATCCTCAGAATGGGATGAAATATTTGCAAATGAAGTAAATGACAAAGGATTTATCTCCAAAATTTACAAGCAGCTCATGCAGCTCAATAGCAAAAAAATAAACAACTGAATCCAAAAATGGGCAGAAGACCTATATAGACATTTCTCCCAGGGAGATATACAGATTGCCAACAAACACATGAATGGATGCTCAACATCACTAATCATTAGAGAAATGAAAATCAAAACTACAATGAGGTATCACCTCACACTGGTCAGAATGGCCATCCTCATAAAACTACAAACAATAAATTCTGGAGAGGTTGTGGAGAAAAGGGAACTCTCTTGCACCATTGGTGGGAATGTAAATTGATACAGCCACTATGGAGAACAGTATGGAGGTTTCTAAAAACACTTAAAATAAAACTACCATATGACCCAGCAATCCCACTACTGGGCATATACCCTGAGAAAACCATAGTTGAATAAGAGTCATGTACCACAATGTTCATTTCAGCTCTATTTACAATAGCCAGGACACGGAAGCAACCTAAGTGTCCATTGCCAGATGAATGGATAAAAAAGATCTGGCACATATATACAATGGAATATTACTCAGCCATAAAAAGAAACAAAGTTGAGTTATTTGTACTGAGGTGAATGAGCCTAGAGTCTCATACAGAGTAACGTAAGTCAGAGAAAAACAAATACTGTATGCTAACACATATATATATGGAATCTAAAAAAGAAAAAATGGTTCTTAAGAACCTAGGGGCAGGACAGGAATAAAGACACAGACGTAGAAAATGGACTTGAGGACATGAGGAGGGGGAAGGGTAAGCTGGGACAAAGTGAGAGAGTGGCATGGACATATATACACTACCAGTTATAAAATAGACAGCTAGTGGGAAGCAGCAGCATAGCACAGGGAGATCAGCTCAGTGCTTTGTGTCCACGTAGAGGTGTGGGATTCGGAGGGTGGGAGGGAGATGCAAGAGGGAGGGATATGGGGATATATGTATACGTATAGCTTATTCACTTCGTTATACAGCAGAAACTAACACACCATTGTAAAACAATTATATTCCAATAAAGATGTTAAAAAAAAAGAATTTTGTTTTTGGTAATTTCATGTATATAAGTGATCAAACCTAATGACACTCTATGCTCCTATGTGTTTACTGTATATATTACTTTTCATGAGATAGTTTTAAAATTCATGTCTTGCACTATATATATAAGAAACGTGCAATCATTTTGCTTATCAATTAAAAACACATCCATCTGTAACAACTAGAAATTATTTGTTCACTGAGTAGTAGCAGCTATTAAATAAAAACTGAAACAACAACCACAAAAAGGCTAAGGATATTAAAAAGACTCTGGATGGGTAAACATGCTTTTATTCATTAGAAATTGAGATGTGAAAATAGCAACCTAAGAGGAAGATTTAGATAATATCCTTAAGGTTGAACACAATATAAGTTTAAAGCTTGTATTATATATAAGCTTATATATAAGAGCAAGTTTTCATTTGCTCCTCATGCAGCTATGAGTAAAAACTTAAGGAAAAAAAAAGATGGAAAAAAACAAAAGATATATATATATATATATTTACTCACAGACATTAGTCCTTATTTACCTTTTGAAATGTGAAAATAGAAGAGTTTCTGGAAGATCAGCATATACTTTCAGTATTTTGAGCTAATAAACATCTGAAAACCAAGTCATTTTCAATATCCACAAGAAATACAGTAATATTTTCCTTGCATATCAGTTATAGTGTATTTACATCTTTAACATTGCAGAAAAGATAAATGAACCTAAGTTCATTAAAAAGTAGCTTATATAAAGATAACAATATTTTAAACTTGTGGCCAATCACTATTCTAGTTTTATACATTTAAAGGAACTCCATTAGCAAGATAATAACTTATTAAACAAATGGGCCTTGAATATAAACAGTATTTTTGACTAATTTTATAGAAAAACCTACATCTAATAACAGAAAAAAAATTAATCCTTTTAGAACATTCTTTGAGCAATTAACTTTATCATTCAACATTGTTTAAAACAATCCCTGGTCTTTACAAATTTATGCAAAATACATTCTATGTACATCTGACTTAAAAATAACAATTTTTAGAAAGAATATTTAAGAAGATATAAAGGGCTACTATGGTTATTAGCTTAAGAAAGATAATTTGCCCCCTCCCTGTTTTACTTTGCTGTTTCCACAATCTGTGGGAATTAGAGTCTAAACTAATTGAATAAGCTAATATAAATAACAATGAATCAAACCCAATATCAACCCCAGGATAGACAGGAAGGACACACAAAGAGATGATGCAAGGTATCAATTCCCTTTCCTCGGAAAACCAGTTTTAAAAGGATAGAGTCCAGTTGATGCAAATGAACAGCAAATATATCACCCTTGCAGTTGTTTCCTCCTTCTCTAGACATTGACAATTACCTTTTCTGCAACAATGTATTATTGTTGTTTTATTATTTGAAGTACTTCTTAAACTTCCCACTTTTTCTCCTTTTCTGTAAATTGTAATAGTGTATCATCTCTGTATTACTTTAATGATCTATTGAATCAACATTTGCCCATATCAATCAATCTATTCAATGATACTTGAGTACTTTAAGTAAAATCATATCTCCATGATATCCTCTTCAGAAATCTACAATGGTCATTTTCTAGCCTATTGAATCTTGACTTCTGTGTAGGAACCTCAAATTAAAAAAAATTTCCTTTAACTTATTTGGACCCATTTTCCAATGATTGTATTTTTATTCACAGCAAAAGGTATAATTGTTTTTTAAAGATTTTTTTAACAAATTATTTTTATTATTATTATTTTTGCGGTACGCGGGCCTCTCACCGCTGTGGTCTCTCCCGTTGCGGAGCACAGGCTCTGGACACGCAGGCTCAGTGATTGCTCACGGGCCCAGCCGCTTCGTGGCATGTGGGATCTTCCCAGACCGGGGCACGAACCCATGTGCCCTGCATCGGCAGGCGGACTCTCAACCACTGCGCCACCAGGGAAGCCCAATTATTTTTATTTTTTAATGTATCTCAGGAACATTAAACTGAAAGCTTTATTGCTGCCCTGAGTATATACGTAGACATCAGATGCTTAAGGATAATGGTTTAGGCCTTTTTGAAATTACTATGAGAACAGGTATAAACTAAGCATAAAATGTTAAGATAACAGTTAATAAAATCAAATTTTGTCATAAGTATTGGTATTAATTACAATTTGGAAAATGTCCCTACTTGTCCTGACACTGTATCTGTGATCTGTTATTGCTAACACTTTAAAGAATGGATTCACTGGATTAAATGTGATAGATTTTTTTAAACTGAGGGCCATGGCAAGCATTAATCAGATTTGATGTATGGAAGTATGGGGAGTAGTAATATTGTTTAAAATTTGTGATGATCGTCTGTCAATTTATTGCCACTGCAAAAAGATCACTAAAATGATATGAGAGATAGGAAATGTTAGAATCTTACAGATGATATACTCATTAATAAAATGTGATCTATTGAATATTGCAGGGTCATGATATGAGAGAAAAATATTGGTAGATCTATCAAGGAAGACAACAAGGTTTTAGTCATGAGCAATTAAATAGGGCCTTGTAAACTATTCGGCAGTGCAGAAGTGACAGTAAGAGATTGAGGAACGCCTAGATGTTGAAATTGACTAGCTCATAGGATATCCAAGAGCAGAAGGTCAACAAGCAAGGAGACAACTAGGTTTGCCAAACATTACTAACGTGCGATACAAATTTGAAAAAAAAAATCATCATTTAATGTCAAGTCACAAGTTAAAAAGAAGGGTGCAATTCATAATTATGTGCATGGGAAAATTTCCAGCATTTTGTATAATGTGATTAAAAGAGGTTAAAGAATAGTTCAGTATGATTCTGTTGACATAAAGCCAGAGTCCAAACCTAAATTACCTGTATTTATATTATGCTACATATTAAAGAAGCAAAAGTATGGAATTGTTAGCTATCATTTACTCTGGGGTAATTTTTAAATGGAATAACTTTTTAAATTTAAAAATATGGAAAGGGTAAAGAGATCATTCACTTTTAATTCAATATGCTTCTTTATTTTCTTGAAAAATAAAAGGATATAATTTACTTCAGCAAAAATTATTTATTTGAAAGAGGAAGACATAAAAAAATTTAATTAACTATAATACAAGTTTGAGAAATAGGTAAATATATTATGAAGGCAAAGGAGAAACATATGGATTACAACTGTTTTATTTCAAAGAACTTTTAGAGTAGTCATTAAAGTAGGCTTAAAGACAGCACTTCTGGATTCTGTATTACTTCCCCTTCACTTCCTCTTTCCCTTTCCATTTCCATCTTTTATCACTTCAAAGGATCTCCAAAGCCCTGCTCTGAGTGAAGACGGTAAACAAAGAGGAACATTCAGACCACACAATGTTAGAATGACTGCTCATTCTCGAATATGCCAATGTTACTTCTTCCATCTTTTCATTCTATCTTTTAGAGAATATAGAATTCAGTTATAAATTGCATTCTATCTGTTAGAGAATTCATTCTATCTTTCAGTGAGTATAGAATTTAGTTACAAATCACATCTGTTTTTTCCCGAAAATAACACTGCTTTTAATGCTGAGTTTTCTGAACGTAGGTCTTAGTTGGCATCATAATCTTAACCAATTTATAGTCTAAGATTGGTTTGTCAATCTATTTTACATGTAACAAGCTAAAAGCGTATTAACAGAGACTGATGTTTGGCTACTTAATTCTCAAACTATCGTCTTTATCACGGGAGCAAAATAGAGTTAACAGATAGAAAGGACAGTATACAATTATGAACACAAGGAGAGCAAATTTTGTATTTATTCTCTTTTCTGACACTTTTTGAGTCAATTATAACTTCATAAGAAGTTTCCAGGAACTGTATTCTCTGTCTTAAAATCAGTACTCCAAAGAAATTCTTTCTTTTTAAAAAATTCCTACCATTAAACGAGCAATTTTATATGATTGGTATCAACTTGGTTTTTTTCCACATCTACAAAGCAACTGCTGTCAACCTTTCAACGTTTACTGAAAATAACCCTTCATCAGAGCACCCAGACTCATACACAATACTATTTCACCATTAAGTCTGAAGACTTGATTCATGTGACTGTGCAACTTTGAAATTTCCTATTTTCCAAACTTTTAGTGATTTAGAAGAAAGTGAATAAAGTAGAAAAGCAACTAAAAAGTCACTCAAATTGAACTTTTCTTTCTTTTTCTTTTAAGAGATGATGAGAATTCCACTACATTAAGAGAAGCCTTTCTCCTTAGCTTTGTTAAGATAGCAGAGAACCCATGAAATAAAAGAATATTACAGGATTGCCAGAAAAAAAATATTGCTAGGATGATTTTTAAATGATCATAAGAAAATGAAACTGTGTAAGTATGTAGATTTGCTTTCCCATAGCTATGTCTAGACTATTCCTCTTTGGGATATATAAAAATGTCCTTAAAGATGGGCTCATCTTTATGATTAATACTTTGAACCTTCCCAACAAAGCTTGAAATCAAGGTTGGTACAAACTCTTATTAAAATATGGCAGTAGGTTTGCAAACATGTTAAATTGTGTAGAAAATAATTGAAAAATCACATTCAAAAATAATATTTGGAATAGGAGAGAAAAAAATATATAGTAAACAAGTCTTAAAATGTGTTTAATGTTAAAGGATCTTTAAATGTAAAAGTCCACACGAGGAAAAAACAATCTTGATCCAAGTCTTTAATTGTTATTCACTAGACTCTCAATAAAAAATCAAAGATAGTCTAAATCTATTTTTTTAATTGAGAATTAATATAATGTATTTATTCTAGGGATTTTTAAATTAAAAGGATCTACTTAATAATAAAGTACTATGAGAACCACTGAGTTAAAATTCAACTTATTTGAATTTGGTAAGTTAAAAATCGTATATTTCTTTGTTTCTCAAAACTTTAATTTTTAGTTTGGAAATTTAACTGTGTAGAATTATTAAGTAATGCCACAGTTATATTCCCTGCTTTGTGAGGTAAAATGCCTGTGATAGCTTCATAAGCAGCCAGTGTTTTGTCTCTCATCCCTCTACTCTCTCTATTCTAAGTTTAAAGAGAATGGTTTCTCTTAGTGATCTCTTTGCTTCTTTATTGTGTTCTATTTTTACTGCTCTAATGCAGTTTACTGGCATTATAGTATTCAAAGAGTTATACGGATTTTAAAAATACTTTTTTCAGATATTAAACAGTGAACAGTATATAAACATTAGTAAGTTAAATGCAAATTATGTTGTTAGAGCCTAGAGTTCCTTAAGTCAGCCTGCCTCCTCCCTGAGAAGTGATGTTTCTTTACCAAGTTTTATATCTTGTCTGTCTCTCTTGCTCTTGATGATGCTAAGCATTTATCTGATTCCCTTGGAAGAATCCATTATGTTGACAGTTAAGCACAATATCAAGTAAACATTTACCACACTAAGTATCTGGGTCACTCTAGCTCTTATGCATTTTTCTCATATAAATGTTTAAATCTCCTCAGGACAACACAGACACTTTCCCCTGTCCTTACTCCACTAAATTTCTAGGGTAAAATTTGTTTAACTATCTTCTTTCTCCCATAGCGTCTGAGATAAAGGCTTTCGTTTGTTTAATAGCTGTCTCACAGTATTTCTTAGGTTCATCACATACAAATTTGTGCACAGTCACTGGAGGTGTAAAGGATAACTCTTTGGCAAGACAGAATACGGAAAATATAATTTCAATTTTGTTGCAAGATGTGATTTCATCACATGCTATTACATTAGGAAAAATATTAAATATTATATTTTTTTATTTTTTTAAAACAATATAGATGAAATTATTTGAAAAGCAGAAATAGAGACACAGAGAGAACGAATGTAGGGATACCGGGGGGTGGGGGGGAAGGGGGGTGGGATGAATTGGGAGAATGGGGTTGACATATATACACTACTATGTATAAAATAGATAACTAATGAGAACCTACTGTATAGCACAGGGGACTCTACTCAATGCTCCATGGTGACCTAAATGGGAAGGAAATCCAGAAAAGAGGGGATATATATACACATATAGCTGATTCACTTTGCTGTACAGCAGATTCTAATACAAAATTGTAAAACAACTATACTCCAATAAAACTTAATTTTAAAAAATATGTGTATTTCAGATTGGTGAACTGATTCACACCCTTTTTCTTTTTCAAAAATGGTTTACCCAAAAGACACTTATTTTGTTAATTCGTATATTTTACTATCAAAAATTTATCATATGCATATAAGCCACACACCCAGAGCTTTATCCTCCAACAAATTTGCACAGGAAAATAAAAACACCTGTTGCTAATTAACTAGGTAAAGAGGATTAAACAGTGCTAAGAAATAACCTTGGCTTTAATCAGTAGTAAATTTATTTAAAATGTTAAGAAAATGGAAGAAAAATGATAAAATCATTTTTGCTAAAAGGGTTATTCAGAAAAATGTTTTGATTCTTTAAATTCTATGGGCAATATGCTTACTGGTGGTCATTTAATTACTGGGTAGGATAAGCTGAGAAAATGACCCCCAGCAGGAGTACAGAGTTTTCATTATGCATATAGAATAGAAACCTTAGCGTAGGCTTTTTTTTTTTTTTTTTTTTTTTGCGTTACGCAGGCCTCTCACTGCTGTGGCCTCTCCCGTTGCAGAGCCCAGGCTCCAGACGCGCAGGCTCAGCGGCCATGGCTCACAGGCCCAGCCACTCCACAGCATGTGGGATCCTCCCGGACCGGGGCATGAACCCGCGTCCCCTGAATCAGCAGGCAGACCCTCAACCACTGTGCCACCAAGGAAGCCCAGCTTAGGCTTTTAAGATATATTCCTGCATGAAAAGAAAAGATCTGGTAAGCTGTGCAAGTATGACTTAGATTGCTCTGGTACACAGTCAAATGCTAAGCAAGTACATTATTGCATACAGAGGAAACTTGTGTTGTTCAGAGAAGAAGGCAAGCAGTTGTAGATCCTGCCATATGAAAGGAAGTTTCCTGAGTATTTTATGAGTGACAAAAATAACATCGGGTAATCATCCACATGTATTTTTGAGTCCAAAAGATTCATTGGTAAACACTCTTAATTTCTACAGAAATCATACATTGCCACAAGGCATGTCACACTGACATAACACTTCTGCAGAAGCCAGAAGCATAGACTGAGGTAACTTACAGAAACAGCAAGAATTATAGTATAACCTTAGTCCATATGGACTTATGAGATAGTTTTAAGTTTCATTAAGCTTTTATTGGCAGTATGTCAACTGTCCCAGTCTATTTTCAGGAGCTTGTCTGTCCAGTTGCTCATGAATTTTATCAGGGCAAAAGTGCAGATAGTGTTCAAAATGACCAAAGGCTATTATTTTGTAGAAGATTGTAAATACCAAAAGTGACAACTTTCTACCATGTCTATTGAACTAAACTTTATTTTCTTCTTCTAATGGAATGCAATGCATTCTACCTCATTTACACATATTTATGTATTTATTCAAATATTTCTAATTTTTCTTATGAGGCTTTCTCCCCAACCATCTTCACAATTATTTACTTTCTCATGCTCACCCCACAATCCATAATAATAATTTTGATCATGAATTTGATCAATACCAAAGTCCATAGAATTGATAATATCTTGTAATCTAAGCATCACAGAAATATTTCTGTACCATCAAAAAGAAATAGTGGCTTTGTTCTAATGGCTAAGCAAACATTTAGAATTTATTTTTAATGTAGGTCCAAAACTGAGTTTGATTTTTGAAAAATTATTGAATATTAATTGTTGTTTTTTCACATTTAAAATCAAAACAATTTTTGTTGTGCTCAAATGACTAACTGGTGATGAACTTGAAAAAGCAAAGAAGAATTTTCTGATAAGAAGATGATAGATAACTTGTTTTTAGAGAAAAACTTTTCATGGCCATGTGAAATAATAGTTTCTTCATTTTCTGACATTAATATTGCTTTATGTAATTTTTTAACAATAAAAATGCTGCTTTGATTTTGACATTTTGAGATAGTTTAACAAAATTTACTAAGGTTTATTACTTCGTCCTTTGTCAAGATATAGTACATACAACTTTAACAAAATTTTTCAGTTTGAAAACCATGCAGAAGTAAAAAGCCATTTCTAGAATAGGAAAAAATTTCACTTTGTATGATGAATATAATACTATGATTTGGGGCTCAACTTGGATTCTATGGTAGGAAACATAATTACATTAGCAATATTAGTTACTGCCTAAACACTACAATATTATAACATTCTACAAGCATTATATAAAATTCTGGTACTCATTTGTGACATTTTAGTAGACATCCTAATATTCTGTTATTGCTTTAATAGCTCACAGTCTGTGTCCTATTACTGACTTCCATGAACAGTGTGAGACAACTGGGTTTTTGCAACGCAGTTGTAGAACAAAGTGGTTTATCATATAAATTGCTGTCCATAGGAGTAGGTCATTCTAATGAGATTTACTTCATTTACTTTTAAGAAATAAAAAGTATCCCTAGATTTCACAGAGCATAATTAAAATACTAATTGAAATACTGTGCTATATGTGTTCTGCATGTCAACTCATTTTTCAGAGTTCTGCCAGTATTTTAAAGATATCTTGCAAGCATATAATAATAGCAAGCAATGCCTTTGTGATCTTTTTATCCAATGTTGTAGGCCAGATGTTTGGAATTTACCCTCTTTCTATTATAAAAGTAATTAAAAGTAAGTGAATGTAGAGTTCGTTTATTATGAAAATTGATAAAGGCATTAGCAAAAAATTGACAGAGATATTATAATCCATAATGAAGCTTTCCTATGTGGTTTTATAGGTAGAATCAACTGTACCTAAATATTAACTCTTTCTTTCTGGCACCCTTCACTGTTTTAATCTTAAAACACACACATTAGTTTCTGATTGTGTGAATTAATTCAAATTGACATGAACCAAAGATTAGCTTAGTGAAATAATCAAATTTTTATAATTTTTGTTTTTAAACTTTAGTTTTCTGTCAGAAGAAAATGAAGAAAATAAATCTAAGATATAATGTTTGTAAAGAAATTGAACCCAGTCCAAATTGGTAAACTATTTTAAAGTATATACAATTAATATATACTGCTAGCCCTTTTTATAGTTGTAGTCAGTAATGTAACTTTAGATTCCACTTATCATAATAAGTTGCAATTTTATACTATAAATCAAAGAAGAATATTTTGCCTGTTACACCAAGAAAATAACAGATTTATCTGGCTAGTAAAAGAATCTCCTGAATTTGCTATCAACCAAATATGTGATATTTTATTATAAATGTTATAAAATTAAAGGGAACAGAAAATTATTAGTCCAATAAATAAGGATATGGTTTATCCTTATTTAAAGTTTTTACCTCAATCAGGACATGACATTATATATTACAAAATGTATATTTGGTTTTCAGGTTTGTGTTGAGGATTAAACAAAAAACTGCACAGAATATAAGTACTTATGTGGATAAAACATGTCCTTACTCCTATTTCTACATTTTATTTTTCTTTGTTTACTTGTTTTATTTTGTTTTCATAGCAAGCTATGAAAATGGTCATACATTTGTATTCTCTAAACTGATGTTAGCACACATCTTTTTCCCCCTAAAAGTTTCCCCACAAAATATGTTTTTCATTAGACCATTTGTGGATTAGTAGTTTTCAGAAGAATTGGATGAATTTTAATGTGCATATATTTTTCTTTGTAATTTATAAATGAACCTTTCATATTCATCAACCTTCCATATTCACCTAACATAAACCATATTACCAGTTTTCAGTATTTCAATCTTCTGATAGTATTAAAATATAGAAGATACAAGCAGTAAATCTTAATGTTTTATTTTCAAAATATGTTCCACTTTTGCATTTGAATTTATTCTCAGTCTACTTAAAAGCAAATGACGAGAGGATAGCTGTTATTTTCATCTCCTCCTCAAACCATCCTTGCAGCCGATTGAAAACCAGGATGAAGGAAATTAGCTGAATTTGATATAGTTCAGCTGAAGCTGATATAGTTCAGCTGAAGCTGAATTTTCCTTTATCTAATCTTAAGGGGATCGATAGCAGAAAATTCTTTTCCCTTAGACTTACGGACTTAAAACAACTTTGAAAAGCCAATAAATGACTAGGCAAAACGGGTTTTATTCAATAACCATGAAAGAAAATGTACCAAAATGACTCTCTATAGTCAATATTTGAATAAATAATATATTCAAGACATTTTTATTAAAATATTTTGTTAAACTTCTCATTTTAAGATCAGATGAAAGATATGCCTCTTGAAGGATTTTTACTTCGATGAACAATCTTATACTTCCACATTTACATAACATTCAAAATAAAATACATTTAAATACATGGGGCACTCATTTTTATTAAAGAAGCAACAAGAATCAAAATATTTCTTTAAAATGTGATCAATCTAATTTAAAATAAGATAAATGGAAATTCAATCTATCTATGCAGTGAGTAGAATAATGCCCCTTGCCTCACAGATATCCATATTTTAACCTTCAGAATCTGAATATATTGTTTCATGACAAAGGGGAATTAAGGTTGCAGATAGAATTAAGCTTACTACTCAGCTGACTTTAATATAGGCAGATTACCCAGGATTATCCAGGTGGGTCCAATTTAATTGCAAGAGTACTTAAAGGTAGAAAAGAGAGGCAGGAGAGTGAGTCAGAGGAAGATGTGAGTGTTGAAGGAAGGCACGCAGAGATGTAACTCTTGTTACTCAAGATGGAGGAAGGGGGCCGTGCATTAAGGACTGTGGGCATCATCTCAAAGCTGGAAAGGACAAAGAAACAGATTATGCCCTAGAGACTCCAGAAGGGAATGTAACTCTTCTGACACCCTGATCTTCTTTTAGCCCAGTGAGACCCAGGCTGGATTGCTGAACTACAGAACTGTAAGTTGTTTTTCATTGTTTTTAAGCCACTCAGTTTTTGGAAATTTGTTAAAACATCAATAGAAAACTAATGCAATACATCATACTTTTCGTATCAGAGCAAAAGGGCAAAATACACACACAATATATGGGTTTACAAGGTGTGTGTGTGTGTGTGTGAAGTTCACTTTAGTTGAGTCAATTTTACAATACTATCCAAAATTTCAAATATGCCTTTTGTCTTTATAATCCCATTTCTGGAAGCTTATTCTAAAGTTGTATTTACATGTATGGAAAATATGTGCACAAAAATGTTGATTTAAGACAATTTTTTAACTTAAAAACTTGAAATGATGAAATACAAATCAAATAATTGCTTCCTATGCCTCTGTTTGTGTGGTGTTGCTTTCATAGACTGTAATAGCTATAGCTTCAAAGAAAGATATCTTGGCAGATGGAGACAACTGAGGGTTAATTACTTTCAAGAATAAATTTTTGCAAATTTGAATATTGTACCATGTGCATAAACAACTTATTAGAAATGGGTTGGTGAATTTAAAACCGAATGATATCATCTCATAAATTTCAGGGCTAATGGATGGTGATTTTTTAAAAATGTTATAGAGGTTTGGGTGAGAGTTGGAAAATCTAGTCTTCTAATTCTGGCCCACTTTTTGTTAGGGTTAAAGAGTTTTTGCTGACATCCTCACAGATTTTTCTTGAATCATAATAGATGAAATTGCAACAGTTTTCTTTGTCATAAGGTTAAGCGAAAAAACATAAAATGAGTAAACAGCAAATAGAAGACTGTAGAACAGCAGATAACAATCTTGTTTGAAACATAAGTCACTGGTAATTGGGCCCTTCAATAGGTAAGGTTTCAGGTGTATCAAGGTAAACAATTAGACTAAAGATGCCCTTCTATAAAGGACTTGTGCTGAGAATGAAGTGATTCTTCTCACCTGGGACTTGCAAAGGAGATGACCATATGTGTAGCTCACTTTGAAGTGTGCTGTAGGTATGATGAGAAAAACCATCCATTTGTAATTGCTACTTTTAAAGGCAGGTGAGAGGAATGGGAACTCTCCCGAAAATCAGTTACACTTTTAAGAGAGCCGTGTTGGACTACTCCTATGGCATTTCCTCCAGTGAAGAAAGTTGTAACAAATAACCTCAGATAATTCCTAAAGTCAGCAATCCAAAGAGTGTTTATCAGGTTGAAAACTTGAAAGAGTTCTTTCAGTCTTGCTTCCAAATCCCCTAGGAAAAGAATATGGTGATGGCCATATGGGCCTCCTAGGAAATGTTTATCATGTGTTGCATAAGAACCCTATGGGTCATAGGTCTGCTGCTATCCATAGAGTGGAGAGGTACCACTGGGTCAAGACAAAATACAGTGGCTGGGCACTTGGTGGGATAGAGCTCAGATGAGCAGCTGTATTTTCTCTAAAATGAAAATGAGTCTAAGTTTGAGAAGCTCAAGAAACAGAAAAAATAACCACAACATGGAGTAGGGTGCATGAAGGTAAATCCTCTCATACAGATCATAACTGTCTTAACTTAATTTTAGTTCTTACTTAATTTTTGCATAACACTAATCAATGTACCCAATAAGGTAATAGAATAAAAATATTGAATTAGATGAATTATGAAAAGTAACAGTTTAAAGAAATATACTATTTTAATTTTAAATACAGTATAAAGTGCTTATATAGTATGAAGTCCTTAGAATCAGTTAGAAATGTTTGGACAATGCATAAACATCCTATATATTTCAAATTAACAATGATTGAAATTCATTAATGTAAATATATCTAGTAAGTCAAAGTGCTTTTATAGCTCTTAAAATTTTTGCCATGGTTACAAAAGATATGATTGCATATTGCTCTGAAAAAAAATAGAATAGCACAACAAACAAAATCAATGTAAAATTATATATATATATATATATATATATATATATATATATATATATATATATATATGATCTTGTATGTAAGCTTGATTCTGGAAAAACTTTTTCCTGAAAACTAAAGAGGACATTTTTTAAAGCCATAAACTTTTCACATAAAGAGAGTTAGGTGAGCTGAACTCCTTCCTCATCTATGCAGCCTCAGTGCTTTCAAAAAAGCAATTTTATGTGTGTCACAAGGTCAACTGTGGACTCTAAAGTAGTAAATCCACATATTTCCAGCTTAGTTTCATGGCAGAATTACATGCTTTCATAGGAGAAAAGGCAATGAAAAGGAGAAATAGCATCTACTCAACTTTAGGCCTGATTAAGGGAAATTAGTTCCATCAACATATGTAAATGCCAATTACTTACCTAACAGAATCTTAGAGCAGTAAGGAAGCATAAATGTTAGCTGGTACTAACTTGTCTTGGTAATCTGGGCTTGGATACTATTCTCCTAAGTGGTTTACTCAAAATCAACCAACTACAGACAAAACTGAAACTTGAATACATGTTTTGTTATTTCTTAATGGACTCAGCATCTCTAATATTTGCCTGCTCGGTACCAACTTGTTTGAGGAACTGTCCCTGTTCTACACGTGTTTCTGATTTTCTACCAATCACAGAACCTCAGATGCAAACAATGGTCTTAGGACCTAAGTTTTCACTTGGGACATTTTTCTTTAGGGAAATTTTCTCAGTAGTGATTTATTGGGACAGTAGTCTATTTGAACTTAATCACGTTATGCAGTGTCTTGAAGAAACTTCTCATGAGTCACAGCTATTGAAAACTGAGTCAACATCTTTGCCTTTTTTTCTTGGTTTTGGGGTGAAAGCTGAGTATAATCATTAAGGTTGAAATCAGGTGTAGAGTTTTCATAAATGTCTTTTGTCAGGTTGAGGAAACTGTCTTTATTCCTGTTTTTCCTAGTGCTCTTTATCATTATTAGATGTTGACTTTTGCTAAAAACCTTTTTCTGCACATTTTGAGATAATCATATGGTTTTCAAGAATTTTTGTGTGTGTTCACGGAGGATATTTGTCTATAGTTTGTCAGGTTTTGGTATCAGGATAATTCTGGTCTTATAGAAGTATTAGGAAATGTTTGCTTTATTTGATTTCCTGAAAAAGTTTGTTTGAATTTACTTCTCTAAATGTTTTGTAGAATGCATGGTGATTCTTCACTGCGTGGTTCACTTTCCAATTTCTTTAAGTATCAGCCGCCTAGATTTTTTTTTTTTTTTTTTTTTGCGGTAAGCGGGCCTCTCACTGCTGCGGCCTCTCCCGTTGCGGAGCACAGGCTCCAGACGCGCAGGCGCAGCGGCCATGGCTCATGGGCCCAGCCACTCTGCGGCACGTGGGATCCTCCCGGACCGGGGCACGAGCCCGCACCCCCTGCATCGGCAGGCGGACCCCCAACCACTGCGCCACCAGGGAAGCCCCCCCCCCCAGCTTTTTAAATTGTCCTCAGTGGAAAAAGTAGTCTGAGTTACCTGCTCATCTGTTACAAAAGCATAAAAGAACTTGGTAGTGGCTCTTCTTTCTTGGTTGGAGATGCTGATGAAAGAAGTCAAATTGAAATTGACTCATCTCAGTACCTATAAAGGGAAGCAGAAATGCACAATATCCTCTTAGCTTTACCCCTAAAATGTGTCTAATTACCTGGATAAGTCAAGTGAAGGAGAAATATTCAAAATATTAAAGTGCTGATTAATGATTACTAAAAATGAATAATATCACAGACATTTTACTCTATCAGTCATTGTAAAGACATGTAAGACAGGAGATTATATAAATCCTGTCCTCTGTTTGCCCTTGGTTTTTCTAATGTAACCCTGAATTTATCTCATGCTTTTTTCTTCATGCTTGCAACACTTCTGTTCTATATACTGTTGCTACACAACAAATTATGGTGCTGTAAAACATTTTATCATACTCATGGATTTTTTAAGGTCATCTATTGCATATAGCACATAGGAATGTCTTCTCTTAGATATACAACGTTTGGAGCTTCAACTGGTAATAATCAATAGGCAACTTATTTTGCTCATCTCAAGATACTGAAAACCTGCCCTTGTGAAACTTGGGCTTCCATGTGTCCCAGAGCATTTGGGGAAAAGATGTATTGAAGAGTCATAGGCAGTTCAAGGCCATGAAGAGTCATGGCCTTTGTGATCAGACAATAATTTTCAAAAGGCTAATCCAGTGATGCACTTAGTTAAAACCTTCAGTTCAAATGACACTTTAATTTTAGGTTTTCAAGTTTTATATTATTGATCCATTGCCTTGCCCTTTAGAGGAGAGAAATGCTTTACCCTATAAACTCCATTACATAGTGTTGTGAACAAGGAGTATCACTGATGGACTACTGGTTTTTGTCATCTCACCATTGCTAGGAAGGTGTTGAACCAACTATTCCAACAGTAATCTGAATATATTTAATGTGGTCTTGAAGACTGACTAAAACTCTTTAGCTAAAAAGTCTTAAAGAAACTCAACTGCTTATGCAGGGAGTATTTTGTGATTACAGAGCCTTTGATAATCTACCAGGAGTTTATATTACTTAATGCATTTTGATAAAGCATAACTTTATTAAAGTTTGTTAGCATGATTTTCTTTTTAGTAAGTATGTCTTAGTCAATCCAAAATTTTCTCCAAGCAAATACCATTATAGTCATATTCAGTGACAAATATCCGTGTTTGTCTTTTCTGCATTTTGAAACAGAATAATTTTATGATAAATATCTTCAGTTAATGGATACTTCATTACTTCTACACATTGCAAAAGCAAGTCTTGATAGGTTTCTATACTTTGACAGGCAAATTTCATTCCTTAGCATAGCTCAAGTTACTATTAAAATATAAATCTATAATATATATCTAGATACTTTTCAGAGAATATAACTTCAAATTTTCTATGTTATGCTTCTCAAAATGTCAAGATACAGAAGTCTACATAACCCTTCCTTAGAGATGTTGAAGAAACCATATAATTTCCATTTGGAGATGATTCACAGTGCAGCTACTGAGAAAAGTCATATCCTTTATTGACTCTTTTGACTATGACTAATAGAGTAAGAAGAAATTTGATGAAAGGGACCTATAAATTTGATTACCTAAAATAGAAGAGTATTTCAGTTTGCATCTTTAAACATTCATAGGAGTTGTTGTTCAAAATTTCAGTCATTTTTCAGTTTTTTGCATTATATTTATCTTAGAAACCCCTCTATATTAGAAAATTTAGTTGGCTATAATTTGAGAGACAGTAAAATAGAGTAAAATCCTTTAACTTAATACATTAAAAGTCATACCTTGACACATAGTATATGCTTCGAGAAGCAATACTTGGACTACCCAAGCCTTTGCTCAAGATTTCCAAAATTATAGTAACAAGTACTTAAAAAGTAGTATTTGGACATGCCTTCCCTATTATGCAATTAATCTCCTCTTTGACAAGAGACCTCCCAGGGATCATTCATAGATTTAACCATTAAGCCCAAAGAGGCCTACTGAGGACCATCATTTTTTAGTTGGTCATCCGGCCTCGTAACAACAGCTCTGTCATGTGGCCAGAATGAAATATGATTTAAGGTATGGGTTAGATAGGAGGGAGAAAGGAGTATGAATGTCTTACAATGAAGTTTAGTCTAACGAACTTTAGTAAAAATGGGGGCTTTACATATGTTTCCTTGCTCAGTGGAGATGTCAGATTTTGGCTGTGAGCTCACAACCTATTTCCAAAATTATTATTGTGATGTTGTTATTCTTTGTGAATATTGATAGTCCTGAAGGTCCTAGAGTCAGGGAGTAGGGGATATGAGTAAAGGCGAGACTCAGGTATTCATGGCTCCCTAAAAATATTAATTATGTAAAACTTTTTTATATTTTCTTTTTAGATTATTTATATTTTTATATGAGTATCTAGATTAGTGTCTTTTTCTCCACTTTGTAAGAGGTGTAGTGAAGTGAAAACTGAATAGATTCTCTCAACTTCTAATTTTTCAGGCCAGATGAACTAGAGTTTATATCTAACTAGTACTATTATCCAGGAGAAAAAAAGGATCCAGAAACATAAAGTATGAAAGGAGACATAAAAGATGTGGAGTTATACATCCCCCAAATCCAAAATTCCCTAACATGTTGAATAGAAAAGCTTATGAATAATACACCCAAACTGTTGTCAGTTGTTACCTCTTATGAGGAAACTTAAGTTAAGGGTTGGTGATTAAGGGTTTATGGCAGTGTTTAGTTTTGTTTTTCATCTTTTGCTGTTAGAATACCTTTACAGTGAAAATATGTGTATTCCTCCTGAGTTTAAAAAATGTGAAATATGAAATATAAATGTCTAGGAGAATAACAGCAATCATAACTATGAAAAGGATAGTGATCAGGACATTTTGCATTCTTTAATTTTATACCCTTTTGTGTTTAATTTCTTTTTACAGCTAGAATGTGTTCATTCATGTTTGCAGCACTTAATTTTTAATTATTTTCCACTTGACATTGACAACTCAAGTTTCTTTCCTTCCCTCTCCAAGTGTTAACATAGTTTAGAATACACAATATAAAAAGTTTGCTTATAGATATTACATAGGCCTCACATTTTCCACATTTTTTGCTAAGATGTTTCTAGCATTTAGGCTATAAGTTTAGCAGAAATAAACATAGCAGCTTAATGTGTATTTATACATTGGGAGATGACAAGTCAATAGTGCAACTTTCCACTTTTCTCAGGCACAATTAGGAATTCTCACGTCTAAAAACATATCTGAGGAACTATTATAAATGGAAGAAAAGTCCATCTTTCTTAATAATTAACAATTTAACAAGAATGGTATTTTGTATTTACCCTGTGAAAATACATTCTGAATGCAAATAGAATCATAATTTTTGTTAGACATTTTACTTGCTGCTTCTGTTTGAAAATAACTCAGCACAAATGAGCTCATCAAGAGACCATTCTTCTTATTCAGATTTCAGCTAAACTGCCAACACTTTAAAGAATTCTTCAAGAAACTAGATAAAACATCTCTCTCTTCTCCCTCCCCAACCAACACACTGTTTATCACATTATCCCCTACATCCTTAAAAACTCTAACCACTGTTCCATTATCTCCTTAAAATAATACTTAAGCACCATAATAGAAAACAAAAATAAATAAACAACCTCTTTGTTTATTCCTGCATCTCCATTATCTATAATGATATCTAATATCAAGTAGCTACCCTATAAATATTTTTGAATGAATACATTTTAATTATTGAATAAATATCAGCAAATGAGTAGCAAATCTAATATTATTCTACTGGTGTACCCTGCCTTCACCTTGTCTAGATTATATTTGATCAGAAAGAGAAGGGTAGGATTTCTTCCAATGCCAGTGGAGATGATCCATGTTACGACTATCGCTGCGAATTTTTTCAGCCATATGGTTGGCAAATTCTGGCTTCCATAATCTTGCAAGTGCTTCTGGTCTATGTCTTTCTAAAATTATGCTCATCCGGCTCCCTGCCTGGTCTATAGCAGTTGTTCAGGATGGAAATTTCTGCATCCAGTTACCCCACACTGATAAAACATAGACAACAGGTAAAAAAATTTCAGTATCTCAAGTAGCCACTGTTTATTTCAAGCAACTAACTTTTAAACTTCTAAACTCTCGATTGCAAACACATTTTCTATTCTGATAATTATTAGCCACAACATACATTTCTTTTTTTTTTTTTTTTTTTTTTTTTTTTCTGTACGCGGGCCTCTCACTGCTGTGGCCTCTCCCGTTGCGGAGCACAGGCTCCGGAAACACAGGCTCCGCGGCCATGGCTCGCGGGCCCAGCCGCTCCGCGGCATGTGGGATCTTCCGGGATAGGGGCACGAACCCGCGTCCCCCGCATCGGCAGGTGGACACTCAACCACTGCGCCACCAGGGAAGCCCCATACATTTCTTTATATGTCACACTGAGCTAGAATGTTGGGCCAAGAAATTTTCTAAATATTTTCTTACTGAGATACTTCTCATGAAGATCACATAGTAAATAAATAGTATGATAAATAGACATAGGTATGCATGAAAATATAGAAACAGAGGTAGACAGCATACTAATTTTTAAGAAGCATAAACTAAAAGAGTAGGGCTCAGAAACAGTATTCATACAAAAAGGAACAGAAATTGAAACATAACACTGGATAACACATGGGCTTGCTGTGCCGTAGGTGTGAAATAGGCAGTGGCAGCTGAAAGTTCAGTTCCTGATAAATGGAACTAGAAATGCTGCACATGATATGGGAAACTTACTCTGGTCTTACTGCTTGAACCCTGTGTGCAATCAAGGTGTATATCAATGAGTGAAAAACTACAGTTGATTTGACTTCAATTAAATTCTTAAAATTTTAAGATAATCATAGATTGAACTACAGTTCTAAGAAATAATAGAGAACACATATATTCTTTCCCCCAATGAGAATATCTTGCAAAATTGTAATGTAATATTACAACCAGGATATTGGCATTAACATAATTAGAATACAAAATATATCTATGACTGCAAGGATCCCTTATGTTGTTCTTTTACAGCCACATCAGGCAAGCACTAAGCTGTTCTCTATCTCTACAATTTTGTCAGTTCAACAGATTAAAAAAAATAATAATATGCTATCTAATATTTTAGGATTTACTTTTTTCACACAGTATAATTCTCTGGAGAGTCATCTTATTTTTTGTGCATATCAATAATCTATTCCTTTTTATTGCTGAAATGTATGTAAGTAATGGATGTACCAGTTTGGTTAACCATTCATTCATTCATTCATTGGAAGGCATCTGTGTGGTTTGCAGTTTTTGGACATTATAAATCTGCAAAAAAAAAAAACTTGGGTACAGGTTTAATTACTGAAGTAATTCTTCATTTCTTGGGGATAAGTGCCAAGGGGTGCCTTGATTGTTTCTGGAATCTAGACAGTAAATGACCCTAAAACTCAGTCAAAATATTTTCCAGAGAGGATCTACCATTTTACCTTCCCACCAGCAGTATAGAATGATCTGTTTTATTCCATACCCTTGGTAGCACTGGGTGTTTACACCTTTTAATTTTTTTTTTTAATTTTAACCATTCAGTTAGGTATATACTGCTATCTCATTGTGGTATTTTAAATTTCACTTCCCTAATGACTATGATGTTGAAGATCTTTTCATGTGCTTATTTGTCATTTATATATCCTCTTCAGTCAAAAGTCTCTTCATATCTTTTGCCCATTTTCTAATTGGAGTTCTTGTTCTTTTATTAAGTTTTGTTGATACATTATTCATGTAGTCTAGATACTAGTCTTTGTCAAATACATAGTTTGAAATGTTTTCTCCCATTTTGTAGCTGCTTTTTTTTTTTCAATTCATTAGTTTTTCCTTTTATATCTTGCACTTTGGTGCCAAATCTAAAACCTTTTTGCCTAGCCCTATATCTCAAATATTTCCCATTTTTGCATGAAAATGAAATAGTCTTATGTTTTACATCTTGATCCATGAACAATTTTGTGTAATTTTTGTAAGGTGAGAGTTAGGTTATGGTTCATTTTTTTTTTAGCCTGTGGAGGTACAATTCCTCCAGCACATTTTACTTTTGAGACTATCTTTTGTCTGTTGAATTGCTTTTATGTAGTTGGGCATATTTGTTTCAGTGTCTCTCTAGGCTTTTTATTTAATTCCATTGGTCTACGTCTACCTTTCCATCAACTTTACACAATCTTGATTATTATGAACATATGTCTTCAATTTGCATAGACATGTATGAGCTATTCTAGTGCTGTTTGCTATTCATATAATTTTGGAATAATCTTGTCTATGTCTGTAAAAATAAAATTGTGATTTTGAGAGCAGTTATTCTAAACCTTTATTACTTTGGAGAAAATTGACAATTTTAAAATTAAGTTTTCCCATCCATGAAAATAGTGTGCCTTTTAATTTAGATCTCTGGACTTATTCATCAGTGTCATGATTTTTCAGCATACAATTCCTGTACATGTTTTTTATATTCACACCAAAGTATTTCATAGGCATATGCAATAATAATGTATTTAATTTTGGTGTACTTGTGGTCATTGCTGGTGTTTCAAAATAAATTTTTGTATATCATGTATTCTGTGATCTGAATGGACTTGCTAATTAGTTACGAATGTATATTCCTTGATTTTCCATGTAGACAATCATGTCATCTGAAAATAGGGCCAGGTTAATTTTTTCTTTTCTAATCTATGTGCCTTTTATCTCCCCTATTATGCTTCATTATACTATCTAGAACTTCCAGCAGTATGTTGAATAAGAGGGCCGAGAGTGGACATCTTTGTTAATATGTTGGATTATACTGATTTTCAAATATTGTACCAGTCTTGCATTTCTAGTATAAATCCCACTTGATCATGGTGTAGAATCCTTTTTATATATTGCTGAATTTTATTTGATAATATCTTGCTAAGGACTTTTGCGCCTATTTGATTGTGGATATAAGCCTAGATTGTTCCTTTTTGTTCTGTCTTTGATTTGGAATCGAGAAAATAATAGGGTCCTAAAATAAATTGGAAGTGTTTCCTCCTTTTATTTTCTACAAGGTAATATATAGAATTGATACTAATTCACTGAACATTTGGTAGAATTCTTCAGTGAAATTATGTGGTCTGGGAATTTATTTGGGGGAACTTTTAAATTATGAATTCAAATTCCTTAGTTAATGGCTAATCCCATCTGATTTGTATTAGATATGTTCTGGTAATTTTATATTTTTCCAGGAAGTGGTTCATTGCATTTAAGTTATCAGATTTAGGTGTGTAAAATTGTTGATAATATTCCCTATTATACTTTTGCTGTTTATATTTCAGACCTGATATTGGTAATTTGTGTCTTTGTCAGTTTGGGTAGCAGTTTATCAATTTCAATGTTCTTTCTGAGAACCAATTTTTTGCTTTGTTGACTTTTCTAAATCTGTCTTCTCTTTTAAATTCCATTTATTTCTGCTACTTTATTTTCTTCCTTTTTTGTTCTATATTTATTTTGGTCTTTTTAATCTAGATTGTTGATGTGGAACTTGAGAATAATATTGTAAGACCTTTCTCCTACTCTAATATACACTTTTACATATGACCAATTCCAAAAGATGCAATAAAATAGCAGAAAAAACACAAAATTCATGTGAGAAATCATATTATGGTAGATATAACAATCCCTTATAGAAATTTAAGTGAATGAAACAAGTGTAAATGAGTAAGATTATCTTAAAAGCTTTTTAAAATATGCTGTTTACAAAAAACATACCTTTAAATATAAGAATGTAGAACATTGAAAATAAAAAAAGAAAACATGTAACATGTAAAACTAATCAAGATAAAATCGATTAAAAATATATAGACATTGTCCTTGATATGATGTGATTATCGTGGTACTTTACCTCAATGATTTACCTACCAAAAAAAAAATAACTTCATTCTAATCATGAGGAAAACATCATACAAATTCAAATGGAGGAAACCTACAAAATCATTACACAGTATACCCCAAAACTGTCAAGGTCATCAAAATGAAAGCCTGAGAAACTATCAGTCAAGAGGGAACTAAGGAGATAAAATGGCTAAATGTAATTTAATTCCTGGATGGGATCATGAAATAAAAAGGACACTAAGTAAAACTAAGGATACCTAAATAAATACGGAAATTACTTAATAATAGGTCAATATTCATTCATAAGTTATAATAAAACTACCATACTAATAACTGTAAGATGCTAATAGGGGGAGCTTAGTGTAGAATTTATGGGCACTCTAAAGAGGTATACAACATGGTTAACAGGTATATCCTTATTAACAATGATAAAACATGATTTTAACATTGAAAAACTACTTTTAAAAAAAGCATACAGGAGATATATCATTATAATGTGTCTAAACAGACTCCCCCCAAAATAATTATGAATATAGTTTGAGATCACAGTGGAATATAACTAGAGCACTACTGTGCTGTATACAGTACTGTACGGTAAAGTACACAAAAGTACAGCCGCTTATAGAGGATGCGCACACGTCACGATGTACACCAGGCACGTGAACTAATGTGATTGGACATGCGAATTCATGTTTCCATCGTTGAAAGTTGCAACTTGAAGGTTCGTATGTAGTGGACTTACTGTAGATGACTAAATGGGTCAATATTCAAAACGGTAGCATTAAGTTAATGTTGTCTTTACAAAATGAGCTTCATGCACTGAGTTCCAAAAGAATGAATGTAGAAATATATTTGCACTCTGGTGGCATCTTATATATGAATCAGATTTAACAGCTTATTTAACTTTCAAAACTGTTAAGATGAACTTTGTAATAGTACTTTCAACATAGCTGTAAAAACAAAGAGCTTCTAAAAGAACCAGTCATTCTCTGCCCAATATACCATTTAATTTTAGCTATTCATATTCAGAAGTAAACAGTGAATACTAAAAGAAGGGGTCATCTTGATTCCTGTGCTTTTCGTAATTCACTCTTCCCTCTAGGTTCCCTTTGTGGTACATTCCACTGTCTTCCTAATGTGGTTCTAAATGATATAAAAAAGAACCTACTGCTTCAGGAAGAATCTAGAGGAGGAATAGTCCATGTCATCTAATTGCATTATTTGGTGTGGACTTACTTGTCCATAGGCTTTGTGTTTTAGTTGGTTTTGAAATGTGTGAAAAAATATTGAAGATGAAAATCTCTTTCTCATGACCTAACTTGATTTCCAACTATCACTTCTTCAAAATAGAGCATATACAAAGATTCTACTAATATCTCTTCTATTTAATTATGGTAAATTTTCTTAAGGAATAGAATGTATGATTTAGTCCTCTCCATTTTAATGAAAATATATCAAATGTCTAATTGATCTAGCAGAAATATGTTGGCGCTTTTTAGGTATTGATGACACTCTCTACTGGCTCAATGATGAAGCACATTTTAAAATGTTTCTACTGTTTAGTCATCGACAGGGGGATTATTTTGGGGGGGGGAAGAAGGAGGAGAATAAACTACAAATCTGTACTCACTTGGATGAATAGTAACAATAATGAAACAGGCAATATATTTTAGTGCAGTTATTTAACCTTAGGTTGTAATATTGATTACTGTTTTTCTTTTAACAGTGCCACATATGTGCATGCAACATATTTGCCAACAAATTTGGGAAAATTAATTTCTTACAAATAAACTCTGTAAAGTTTTGATGGACAAAATATTTAAATTTGAAGATGTTTTGCGTTTGTATCATCAATATGATAATTTTATACTTTATTGTCAGAGAAATTTAGAAATTTTATCCTTGCCCATTTCAGTCACAGAAAATCATGTTCTAATTTTAAACTTTATAAAATAATTTGCAATTTTAATTTAGTCATGTTATTCAGTGAAAAAGAAGATCACTTAATTCAGGCCTGTAGAGTTAATAACTTTCATGAGTCATTTATATTTTATGAAGCAGTCCAAGGCTATGCATGGCAATCTGTGGAAACAGAGTTAGCATATCATCTGGATTTAATGTTGAAGGGACTTTATTTCCTTTCTTTTGAAATACCTGCCGTTTGACAAGTTTTGAGGAATGTAATCATTATATACATTATGCAGCTATCTATTTCCATTGCCATAGGTGTGATGTGAAAATTTAAATAACTGAATAAAACTTTCAAGGCCGCACTAAAAGTTAATATATTGCTAGTAGAGGAGGAGGGGTACTTGAGCTTAGATCAAAGTGATACATGATCTACCAGTAAGTGTGAGTTTCCCCAAACACTAGTTTTTATGAATAAAAATATGTATAAACTGATACTTAGAAAAGGTGAGTAAACTAACATCCAGTCACTAGAGGTAATGATCATCCTGGATAGGTAATTTAAACTGCAGTCCACAAGAGCTTCGAGGAATATTTCCTTTAACTAACCCAGGAAAAATCTGCTTGTTAAGCATCAATTATCCTTTTTATGTTTTTAATGTTTTTAAATATAAAAAAGGGATGATATGTCTTTTAATCCTTGCTTTGATGGCAAAAAAATATGTGTACACATTTCATCTTTCCAGAATTAAGGCAATGTCGAGGTTAGCTACTCATGTTTTTCTTTATTACACTCCTTTACGAGTAGCAGCCTGCATTATTGCTTATTGAGCTAATTGTCTCAAAGTTATTTGGAGGAATTTTAAAACACAGAATGAAGCCCATTAGAGCTCAGTAGCTGTTCATTTTACACAACAATATAAGTACTGATGTTCCTAAGTGCGTAGACTATCTATATAGCATAACATAGAAGACATCAAACTAGAGGCACAAATGCATAATTATACTACCTAATTATATTTTCCTCTCTTCCTGAATTTAGAGTTTCTGTAGTCCCTTTAAGGTATGTAATGAGTGTAACTGAGGTATTAGAAAGATACAATAAAATAGAAAATAGTATCTTGATAAGACTGTTTTTATAGTGATTAAACTGTGGATAGAAAACCCTTTAAGAATAGTCTATTAAATGAATGATTGATTTTTATGTTGGGGTTTTGTGATGCATAATTACAATTTTCCTTTTTAAACACTGCCACAATAAAGGAATTTTCATTTTAGGCATGTTTGATAATCAATGAACTATTAATTGCACCACTTCATATTTTTTCTCCAGTGCCACTTGGCTTGTTATACACTAAATCAGTAACTTACTGACATCAACATGTTTCACTTCTCATTTCAAAATAGATTTTAAACGAATTATTTTTCTTTATTCTTTTCCTTGAGATGAATAAATTAGTAGGTGAATTATTTTTTTTCTTACATTTGCTTTTATGTTAAAATCCTGTTCTTGAATTCAGCATATTGGGAAAATGTATGTCTCAGTTATATTAAGCCTCAGAATAACAAATATCATCAATCCTATTCTAATTTAAAGCATTCATGTTTAATTTAGTGTATATTAAATTCTTTCAGACCTTTTATATTGGCTATCTGAGTTATGCTTTCCAGAATTTATATTTAAAATCTTTTATTTGAAATGTTAAATTTAGCACCTGTAAAATGTAATATAAAGAGGCATTTGGGTAAGCACTAGAAATTATTAATATTTATTTAATCCTCTCTTCTAAATAATAAACATCAGGTGCTTGGTGAAATGTGTTTTTTAGATGTCCTGAGGTTTATACCCCTTTGTTCAATGTCAGTGAAAGACATTTATTTTCAGGTTTTGCAGAACAGTTTATGGTGCCAGTAAAACTACATATGCTGAACAATGAAATCATTTTTTGGTGCTTGATGGGAGTATAGTATCCCTTGACATCTGAATTCTACTTGTATTATCAAAGTATCTGATAAACAGTCAAACACATCTTGATAAAATCAATTTTTAGTCAACCGATCTCCTTAAAGATGAAAAGGACATCTCTGACAATGATAATGCATATTGTATCAACTCCTATGTTTTTACCAAAAATGTTAGCTTAAGATCTACTTAGAAGCTGTAATTTCTGAAACGTAACAAATAAATTAGAAAGCAGAATTACCTAATGACTGTTGAGGTTTAACCCATACACTAATTAAATGGGGGAAGCAAGAAGCTATACATATTTTATAACAAATTTTTCTATGGTTTTAGAACTATGGGGAATAAGTGAAGCACATAGATAATGGAATTTGTACGTATGTCAACTTTTCATGGTACATGATATCATTGATTTATGATTTTTATATTTTTCTTTTCTACATTTACATCAAATCAATTTTTTGAATTTTAAAATGTAATGTATTTTTAAAGTAAAATGTTTTATAATATTTATCAGTTATAGACTTACATTTTACATTCTATCAGTAATTTTCTAATTGGAAATCAATAGATATAGAAATATTTTCTCAGGAATTTGGGATCTAAATAGATAAATGTGAGTAATACATATGTATTATTACTAATTTGGCATATTTGATTGAGTCAAGAATAATTAACAAAGGTAACAAAGGTAACCTACATCTGTTATAAAATTCATCATCATCTTAGGTGTCACCAAAGAAGAAAAAAAGCAAACCTGCTGATCAAACTAGAGTATAATGATTTCTTACCACATCAATGGTAAGGTCAATCTACATTTCAGAGAAAAGCAAATGTGGAAAAATAGGCATCTTTGAATCAAAGAAATAAACTGAAAACAAGTTAAGGGTTTTTCTAAATTTTATGAAGAAATTGTAGGCTTGCTGTTTTTATCTGGGGAAAAGTCATATATTTTTATCATGTCTCTGACATAAAAGGGAAAATAAAGGTCCCCGGAATGCTGAGAGATACCCTGCTTTTTCATTTTCCCTTGGATCTTTTATTGTTTTTGTGTGTTCAATCTCCATTCATTTTACCTGTATCTCTAATTTTCATCTGTCTACATAATATATATATATATATATATATATATATATATATATCTTTAGAACTCTCCTCTAAAATATAAAGACCAGTTATAATGTTTTATCTTCTGTCCTTCTCAGAAATTAAGTATTTTATATTTAATCATTTTTTCCTTCTGATACCTTTTTCTCCTTTGAATTTTTTGACAGTATTTTTCTTTACCTCCCTGATTCCCCCTTTAGAATCATCTAGCCAATATTTTTTGTTTTTTGTTTTTTTCCCCTCTTAATTGCTTTATTTGCTCTCATCACGTCAACAGTAGCCTGCACTGGAAATGCCTAAATCTGCATTTCACTCCCAGACCCTTATTTCCTCATTTTTCAAAATCTCTGTTTAGATACCCAGATATCTTTAATATTTAATACAAGGGAAAAATACATATTTTCCCTCCTTTGGAGCTTGTCCAGTCTTTCAAGCTGGAAATCTTGGAGTGATGCTCAATTCATTCTTCTGCATCACCACTTACATTCATTTGTAGTGGATTCTATTTCATAATTACTTAAAACCTGTCCCTTCCTCTAAATCCCTAATATAACTTATTAGTATTCAAATCCTGTCATTCCTCCACCTAGACCTGTATAAACAAAACAACAAAAAAGTTACTGTTTCTTCATCAGAGAGCTCTTTTTGCCTATGCCAGATTTCAGGTATCTTCTGTATTTTCCATCTTTCTCTCTCTTCCTCCAGTTCATCCTCAAGAATTTGTTGTGATATCTTCCACATCACTGATCTCCTGCTCTGCCTCTTCTGCTTTTTAACCCATTCATTTAATTCTTACTTCAATGTATTTTTGTATTTTATATGTTCAGTTTCTAGAATTAATAGAAATTGTGTGTGTCTGGTGTTTTGGCTGGCTCTAGGTTTTAGAGTCTAGTTTCCTCCTGTGCTTGTTTTTGACCATTTGCTGAACATAATATTTGAAATATAATATATTTATATAGATACTTTGAGGAATGCAGTAAAGTTATTTCCATTCAAAGGTGATTTATATTTGCTTCTGTGAGGCATCTGGTGCCTTTTTCAATTAAAGATCACATTAAGCCATTTTCAAAATTTGAATTTTTTGGTATTACCTAGGGAATTTGAACTGGGTTATGATTTTGCATGGGGCAGCTTTACCCTGAAGTTGCTACATTTGACCTTGTGTGTTTGAGGGAAAAGGTCTTATCTTTTATTCATCCCTTTGAATGTAAGCTGAGCTTTGATACTTTTTGTTCTAGAACTCCTTCAAAATAAGTTTGTAATATGTGGAGAAGAGAAATACTCTTATGGCAAGAATGGTTCTCATGCCTGTCTGTCTGCATCTGGATTCTTGTTTCACTAAATGTTAGGACTTGACAGCTTTTTGATGCTTCTGTGATTTAAAAAAAGACAAAAACGCACTATATCTTTGTGTAGTATATTCAGCAGGAAGATTAACACAAGTAATTTAGCCCACCAGAAACAGGAAACTCCTCATACTGTTACAGTACTCTGTTTCTATATTGATACTCTTTCTAGAACGTAAATTGTTTAAGGGTAAATGCTTTGTCCTTTTTCATGCTTGCTTATCCCACTGAACACAGATGAATGCTTCTAATAAGGTAATAGACAAAGTATCTCTATACCTCATTTAATGAACTTTGGAATCAAATACCACATGGTCATTAAATTTGTTATGACATGTACTACATGCTATATTGGATATAATACTTAACCTAAGTCTCAGTTTATTCATCTATAAAATGGTATAACAGTGACAATCTATACTAAAATGAGACCCTGCAAGTAGTTAGTATTACTAAGAGTAAAGCACACAGATAAATGCTTTACCTGCATTATCAAATTTAATTAGACACAGCCCTTAGTGTAGGTATAATTATGTTCCCCATTATAGACCTTAGGAAATCGAGTCTGAATGTAATTTGCTTGCCCAAGGTGCCACCACTTGTAAGTAGCGGAATATGGAACAACAACCCAGATATGCCTCATTCTACAGTCAGTAATTTGAGCTGGACTCAGTATGTAACAGAAGGTCTTATTTATATTTGTATGCATGTATTATTTAATAGTTATTTTTATTACTGAAATTTCTTTCATGCATCTGCTGTGTATTGGAAAGTAATCCACAACACACATTTAGACTTGACTAAATAGTTTTAGTCCAAAATATTTTACCTTTTCTATGAAGAAAATCAGGTAACAAGTTCATTCCTGATTTTATTCTCCACTTTCATGTCCTCATTTCTAATATATATCCCCTTATTCTTTGGATTTAACAGGGTTTCATGTTATCTCCTACTCTTGTTTCTTTGCAGTCATTCCCTGGTGATCTCATTTACTAAGTGTGTTCCTTAGCAGTTTTCATATTCCTAAACTTGAAAAGAAATTACAATGCATATTTTAGACCTATTTGTATATAAATCATAGCAATTGTCAATTTATTTTCTAAGCTTTCCACCCTACATCAACTTTCTCTATTATGGAATAACCACCAGATAATGAACATCATTAAAGTAAATAAGGATGATTCATATATGTGAATGACTAATATGAGAAATTATCTAAAAGAACATATCATGTCTATCTGCTCTAGGGAGAAAAAAAAGTCAATTACATTATTTAAGGACATCATTAACCATAAGAAGAATCTGAATCTAGATTGCCATATAATGTAAGAAATTTGTGTTTACAGAGCTATTTAAAAGTAACATTTTCTAACTGAAAATTTCATTTTTTTTCAAAATAGCTTCTACATAGATGAAGAAACTAAATCATTTCAGTAACTGACTGTAACTGACTGGGTTTGCATAGATGATTATTTTACCCAAACCTACTAAAATCACATTATTTAATATATTTAGTAAATAATACATTCAGAAAAGCATTGAGGTAGAAGTGAGATATACCAGCCTAGTAATGGGAATATTAAAAGAAGGAATTAAATTTCACATTGCAAGAAAGATGTACAGTAGTAGAAGCAGAAATAGAACAGCTCATCATAGAGGAAACACATAATTCGGAACAGAAGAAAACTTTGAAAATCACATACTTAGTGTGTTGTGACATTCAAGAAGATAAGCATACACAAAAGAGGCTACTATGATAATAAGTATAATTGGGAAAAACTATGCCTAAGGAAAAATTCACTAGACAGGCAGTAAGACAATAAATATCTCAGAATATAGAGAAAATAAACTTTATAGTTATGGTGTTAAGGGCTATGAGGAATGAGGAAGATGAGATTTGATTTAAAAATCATACATATGCTATATTAATCCACATAGACCAAAGTGTATTTGTTAAGCATACCAAATAGGAAGACGAGAGGAAACAAAGGAAAGGAAACAAAGAAATAACATATCTCAGACCAAAAAAAAAATTCAGTTATGTTATTGTTGTGGGAGAATTATTAATCACACAACTCTGATATTTAGACATATTTTTGTGAGATTTCTGGATACCAAGTTAAATAAAAACTCAAAAGTTTCTGTGGAGTATAAGTTTGTTAGTAATTAAGAAGATAAGAATCAAAATAATAACACTATCAGCATCACCGACACTGGAACACAATAAAACAGTCTTCACATATCAGGGATATTGTCAATATCACCTATGGATACAGACATAAAATTTAGAGGTTTGGGGGTAAGCACCAAAAGGAAAAATTAAAGGAATAGTCCAAAATTGATACGTGAAGACAACTTTAAGAAGAGTACAAAATAAGAGATGCCTTAGTAAATCTCCCTGATAGCCTGATTATCCTGTGTTGAACGATGGTATCCACCTGAATTTGATATTTGCCATTTTGTATCATAATATGATTATTCTGAAAAACAAGAAGAAGGTACGACAATGAGGTTGAGAGAGTGCATACAGACAGGGATATTTAAAAAGCCTGTACTGATGACTTGGAATCCAAGGCACCTGATTTCTGTACTTTTTTTCTCATTTCTGGATTAAGTAGAAGCACCTATGCATGCTGAATCACAGCTTATTCTGTTTTAGTGGCTGTTAGTGATCGCACTGGTTAAATCCATCATATACAACAACCTAAAACAGGCTAGTTTTACATTTTTTATAGAAAAGAAAAACACAAACTGTTTTCTGGTAAGTCCATTCAACATAAATTCATGATTCAATATAAATTAACATCATCAACAAAATTAGCAAAAATCAGACGTTGACCTCTGCTTTTCTTCTTAATTATACAAATAATTCTTGGGGTGGGAGTAAATTTCTCATTGCTCATGTCAATATATTCACTCCTTGAATCACTGAAGTTAATTTGGTCCACTGAAGTTTATTTATGTTTACTGCTTGATCAGATTGTGGGCCCCAATCTATAACATCAAATTACTTAAATAAGAATTTTGGGAAGGTTTGTGAAATCTGCTAACGATTCTTACATATATACTGGGAAAATGAAGTATCAAAGTGGGCTTCCATCCTGAAAAGTGCTTTAATCTGAGGTGGGGGTAAGAGGGACTAGGAATGCATGTAGAAGTTGAGTGAATTTTTAGGTCATATACATGAGAATATACAATGCTAACAAACTTGATTTGGGGGAGAGGTGTCACTACAGTTTGATGAGACCAAGTCAGACTTCACAATGAAAAGATTTCATAGGTATGAAGGGACAGAAAACCCTCATAAATTGTTATCCATCTTGGATTTGGTCCACTTGGGCATTATAAAGATAGAGAGGAAGTGTGATTTTATTTACATCAATTACAAAATGATAAATGATCTAATGATGAAAATCATCTAAAATTCAAGCTTAAACAAAAATAAAATGATAAAAATATGTTTTCTTTTCACCATTAGCACAAAACTTTTTTTTTTTTTTTTTTTCTTTTTGTGGTATGCGGGCCTCTCACTGTTGTGGCCTCTCCCGTTGCGGAGCACAGGCTCCGGACGCGCAGGCCCAGCGGCCATGGCTCACGGGCCCAGCCGCTCCGCGGCATATGGGATCCTCCCAGACCGGGGCACGAACCCGTATCCCCTGCATCGGCAGGCGGACTCTCAACCACTGCGCCACCAGGGAGGCCCACAAAACTTTTATAATATAATATTTTGGTACAGGTGTAACATTTTTGTAAACCAGTAAACCAGGCATGATTAATTTTTAATGAGTGTTTGTAAAATCGCTGAGTGCTATAATATACTATGTGTAATAATATGTGGTAGGGGAATAGGGGAACACAATGAAAGCATAAAGTGACAAGGTCCTTACTCTTCAATCAGTTCTTATGACTTCTGTATTCCTTAGACACCTGGTACAAAATATAAAAAAACAATTATACTGTAGCTTTCTAAGTTTTGGGATCAGGAAATATGAGTTATTCAGCTTTGTTGTTCAAGATTGTTTTGGCTATTCAAGGTCTCTTGGAAATTCCATATGAATTTTAGATGGGTTTTTCAAAGTCTGAACAAAACGTCATTGGTATTTTGATAGAGATTGCTTTTAATTTGTACTATTTGGGTAGTATTGACATCTTAACAATATTAAGTTTTCCAGTTCATGAACGTGGGATGTATTTCCATTTATTTATGTCTTAATTTTTTTTCAGCAACGTTTTGTAGTTTTCATGGTACAAATCTTTGACTCCTTTGGTTAAGTTAATTCTTAAGTATTTTATTCTCTTTGATGTTACTGTAAATGGAATTATTTCCTTAATTTATTTTAAGGTTGTTTATAGTGTATAGAAATGTAAAATAACTTTGAGTGCTAACCTTGTATCCCACTACTTTTCTGCATTTATTATTTCTAACTTTTTTGTGGAATTTTTAGGATTTTCTACTTTCAAGATCTGTGAACAGAGATAATTCTACTACTACTTTCCAATTTGGTTGCCTTTTCTTTCCTTTTTTGCATAATTGTTCTGGGTAGTATATCCAGTACCATGTTCAAAAGAAATGACAAAAGCAGGCATTCTTGCCTTATTCCTAATCTTAGAGTGACAGTTTTCAGTCTTTCACAGTTGAGTGTGATAGAATCAAAACAGTGTGGTACTGGCAAGAAGACAAATATATAGACAAATAGAATAGAATACAGAGCCCAGAAGTAAATGCTTACATATATGAATAAATGATTTTTGACAAGGGTGCCAAAATAGGTAAAAGACAGTCTTTTCAACAAATAGTAATGGGAAAACTCGACATCCACATGCAAAAGAATGAAATCAGACCCTTATTTAGCACTAAAATTAAAAAATTAACTCAAAATGTACCAAAGAGATGAATGTATAGCTAATACTGTAAGACTCCTAAGAGAAAACAGAGATAAATCTTCATGATGGAAATTCAGAAGAATTTTAATTCTTTAATCTTGGAACATCTATAATTTAATTATATTTTCACATGTTGGCATCAACCAAGTTAATCAAAATAAAGTATTGAATTGCATGGGGAAAATGAAGAATATAAGACTGCTAGAATCAGAAATTGCTATATGTTTTTCCCAGTTCATTTGGTCAAGATGTTTGTACTTAAGAGTATGCCAAAAGATATTTTTCCAACATTTTAGTATGTACATTGAAGATACAGCTGTTTGCTTGTAAATAAAACTTTGCAAAAAAATCTTTATGATATTAGAATACTAGCATCATGAAACTATTTCATACTGATTTTTTTAAAATAAAGAATTAAGACCTATTTTTAAAATTTCTCTTTTCAATGCCTTTATTTACTAATCCACCAAACGCTTTGTTGTTTTGTCTGGTCTACCACACTCCTCTGCCCTTTATTTTCCACTCCACTGTCCTTAGGCAGACTTTCCTGTTCCACTGTGCTGAACATGTCTCATATACACTTTCCCTTACAATGCATAATCTGGACTGTGTCATGTCAGGGATGGAAAAGTGCTTTAACCATATTTAACACTTGGTTCCCTACTGACACTTAGTGAAACTTATTTTGATGAATTTTTTGTGTTTTTAGGCTCTTGGATGGATTTATTAAAATGTTTTATGAAATTTAATAGAATAACTTGTTCAGATATAAAAGGAGACTTTAGAGATTATATATTATAAACATCGATGAAATGTGAAATTTTCAAAATTATTTACTCCACTTAATGATTCCTATAGTGAATGTTATAATAAATACAATACATTTTAGACATAATATAAATTCACGATTGAAATGTAGGCTTAGAAATACCTTTATAAATCTACAAAACAAAACCGCTCATTTTATGGAAGTAAAGTTCCACATATACCCAAATCAAGGCAAATAACATGGGCAGGTGTAGAAAGAGGTCTTTCTTCTAACTCATAACAGCACCCCTCATCCACTAATTTGCCAGATGAAGTACTATACAATGTAAATTCTAAATATGGTTTACCTGAGTATAAAATAATGTCTCTCACGGACCTGTTATTCTTTAAAATATTTTGAATATATTTCCTGATAAGAGCAAATATATTTTGACTAATTACAAAAGTATATAGTAGGTCTATACAATGTTGCTACTTATTTGTTTCTTTATATAGCTATCCAAAGATGTTCAAAATGTGTGCTAAATTCCTTCAGTATGATACCATAGAGTAACTGTTAAAATTGTGTTTGAAGTTAGAAAGATTTTCTGTAACATGATATGGAGAAAACTTGAATGACAATATATTTATTTGGTTCCTCTTTCCCATGCCCCTCCCCATACATACACACACACAAAAGTACACTAGAGTGTGGGAAGGAAATTGAGAGATAGAGGAGAAAGAAACTGAACTTATTGCTGGTACCAAGATTTTGATATATCAAAATATTCTATCTGTATTTGACATGTTCTGGTTGTCACAATTAAAGGCCAAATGCCTAATCATAGACACGTAGCTCACCCTAAACATTTATACAACATTAAAGTTAAGTCCACTTTAGATCTAGCTTTGTGGCTAATTTTTAATATGACTATGGGCACGTAATATTGATATATGTCCATTTCCTTAAGTGTAAGAACAACATTTTCCCTTGTTTTCTTTCTAAATTCATTCAACTTGTTTCTTTTTTAAAAAATATGATATGGGCAGGGATTCTGTGGCTGCTATCGACCTCAAAACATCACTATCAATGATGTCTGCTTGGCTGTTAGAAGAGATGAGATACATATCATGTTTTGTTAATTCCAGCTAGATAGATATTCATCTTAATTATTTATTTTTAAACATAAAACATTCATTTAAAAACAAAACTATTACTAGATCTAAACTGCATTTGAGGAGCCCATATTCATTAATGGATTTAGTTCATTTATTGCTCACTCATTCAATAAATATTATGTTTCTAAATCTAGGGCTTGTTATTTCCACTACTACTCTTATAATTTTCGTAGGTCTGTAATGGCTACCCCAATTTCAAATACGTAAAACACTCAAGATCTTAATCATACTTTAATAAATTCCTTCACCCTTCCTACAGACATGAAGCAGAATTTATTTTTGCCGGCTTAATTGTCATAGTGAGCAAGAAATAAGGGCTCAAAGACAGAATAAATAATAGGAAATGCTTACATCATTTTGTGCCCAAATATTTTAAATGTAAGTTAAAAGAAATTGTGCTCCTAACAGGTTGTTTATTCCTTATTACTGACTCTGAGTTTGATAACATCCCTTTTATCTTTTTGTCTCCTTCCAGGTTTTTTTACTTCAATTTAACATACTTAGAAATTACCTTGTCTTGCAAACTACTTTGTGCTCTTGAAAGGTTTTGAAAAGTTTAGTGGTTTCCTATTCTTAATTGCTTGAAATGCAGGAAAATGAGTAAAAGAAATCTTATTTCCCTTTGAGATGATTCCCTTTCCATTTAGAGATCATTGCAGAAATTGTGCCATTTTTCTGCCTAGTTATATGATTGTATTTATTATCATCTAACATTCAAGTGACTGCTTAGACAATGATAAACTAATAGACTATAATCCAAGAATAAAACTACCTGGTTTTCTTCAGAACAAAATGAATATGCATATATATATGTATGTATTACAATAGACAGTTATATAAATACATACATCATATAAAAGAATACACATAAACATATATAGTATCAAAATCAGAATTATTAGTGTATTTTTCAAAGATTCTTTTCACAATGCAGCGGCCTTTGCATTATTCTTTCATATAGACAACACAGTCAGCACTCCTGGCATAGACTCTCAACCCTGGTGTAGACTCTCAACCCTAGAGAACTTTGCAAAAATTTCTCTATTACTTTGAAAGAATGGACAGCTATTGGATTACAATTAAATTTAGGTAGAAATTGAAAGATGATATTTCAAGTTCTCAATATCAAACTTTAGAGCCTAAATATGATAATCAAACACTGAATTAGATTTTCTGTTAGATTGGTATATATAGTAGCAGAAAATCAGGTTGACATTTTATCAGTAGCTGCTCATCTCATCAGAACTATTTTACTCTACATTGCCTACCTTCATCTTGCTCTCCTTCCAAGGGAGATAACACTATAGAAAACTAATATTTATGTTAGAATTGGCAACATACTTAACGTAAAGAAAATGCACCCTGAAGGTTAGCAAATGTTTTTGGATAAAAGAATATTCCAAGTAGTGCCTTTAATTATCAGAGCAATGTCATATGATTGTATATTATTTAGAATGCATTGGTACTAATATTCTCCTTAACAAAGACTTCTTATTTAATTTTTGCACTTCAATATTTTTCCCATTTCTGTATAAATCTTTATTTGATCTAGAAATATTTATATTTCATATCTGTGTCAATATGAATTATGAATTAATTTATTATCTAGATGAAATGCATAAGATTCAGTATTCTGCAAGCATAGTTTACTTAAAATTTTTCTCATTAATTTGAATTCAGTCAGTAACACATATCAGATAAATCCACAATTATTTTTTAGATATTCATGTTAGATATACTATATTCCCTTGTTTCTCTGCAACCCATCTCACCATATGTCTTTCTCTTGAGTTAATCATAAGTATTTTCCCTTTCAGATTTTAGTAGTATAGCCACATATTCAATCACCTCCTTAAGGAATTTTGTTCAACTGAAATGGCTTACTGAATCCTATATTCTTGGATAGACTCTACTGCTGAGTATCTTAATTTATTCAGACATTTTAAAATGGAAATAGCCATCATAACCTTCGAGTTCACACTTTCATCAAGACTGATTTTAGTTGGTGCTTGTCTATCAAAGGCTTTTTTTTTTTTTTTTTTTTTTTTTTTTTTACAGGTTGTTGGTGACTAACAGCAGGTTCTGTCTACACTGCTTGTTCCTTAATTTGTGGACCCTATTTATTCTCCAGTTCTTTGCTGATAGCAAGTTTTCTGCTTCCCCTTTTTCTTCCCTTCCCTTCTCTTCCTTTTCTTTCCTTGTTCTCTTCCTCTTTCTCCTCTTCAACCCCTTTTTTTCTAATTAAGATAGATGTAACTTATCCATACTATTAATAGTCAACTTTCCAGGCTTTTTACCTAGGGCTGCATGATTATTAGGTATATGGCCTGTCTTAAATGTTATCCCAGGTAACATTTCACCGATAATCCTCTTTCAAAGTTCCAATCCATTTCTCTAGAACTTGTCACCCATCCCCAAGCCACTGTCATGTATTTTAAGTTTGGGTTATGGAAACTCCTTAATGTGAGCAAAGTCATTCAGGAAAGACTAAGCTCTACAGCAATAACAAATAATTTCAACTTCTCAGTGGCAGAGCCCAACAGCATTTTCTTTCCTACTCATGCAACCTAGTCATTATGGGATAGCAGGGGACCTCTGCTCGTTGTAGTCACTGCAGAAGACCCAGGCTGAATAAAATTCTTAACACATGCTGCTATAGACCACCACGGCATGGTAAAGATAGTAGGAATCTATTTCACACTGGCTCTAAACTTTATGCAACAAAGTGAGACTCCCTACTTCTCACATTTTATTGACCAAGATAAGTAAGAGCCTAACTTTGAAAATAGCAGGGAAACATAATCCTTTTTGAATTGTTCTAATTATTTTGTTCATTTTTATACTATCAAAATTTCTCATTTACCCTTTTTCTATTACTAAAATACTATCGTTTGAACAACATATCATAGTAATTTAAACCCAATATTTCATTGTTGCCACAAAAATAATTTTTGAAAATCTTGTATATAGTTGGTATGTAGCTCTAAATAAATATACACCAAATTTATGAAGTTTACCAATATTTATTGATCACTTATATAGTGAGAGCCCTATACTAGTACTTAGAACAACTCTGTAATAGAGGTATATCACAACTGATATGGAACAAATATTTTTAGCCATGTGGTGCTTCAATTAGTTAATAGCCACATCCATGTCCATGTAATTTTACTGCTAGTTGTAAACAGTTGCCTACTTATTAGATTATATCTATAATCAAAAGTGGAGCCAGCAAGTGGTTTTACCTCTTTTACCTAATCTTTGAAATGCATAATTGTAACTATAAATTAAAAGCATAGAAGACTCTATATTTAGAAAAATACTATCTCACTATAGGACATTAAACTAAAATCTGGTAGTCTGTTACCTCTTTAAATAAAATATCTCAATGAGAGTAAATAACAGGTGCTGATAATATGGAGAATATTGTTTTGCAGTATTACTAAAAAGCATTATTTTTTGTTGCCCAAACTTTACAGAACACCAACTGCCTGCAATTCTGTGCTTTAATTGCCTGTGAATTATGTGTTCTGAATGTGTGGTAGTTTATGAATATGTTCATGGTAGTTTAACATATATGTAATATAGTATGTATTGTGTATGAGAGAGAAAATGAATTCACTTTAGAATCTTAGTATGATTTGATTATATTTGGAAGCTATAAATTGAAACAAAAATGCTGGATTTTTGTAGTGTAGTCCATAATAACTGAAGAATTCTTAAAGAACTTTGTTTTTTCAATTCTGAGCCTTACACAGGAAATCGAACTGTTCATGGTAGTGAAAAAATATTTGTAAGCAGCTGTAAAATTAGTTTCTGATATTTCTTCTTAAGGCCAGTTTCTTAGAATATAAATATCCATGCATGCACTCGCTTGGGATCAAATATTACAGCATAGTATCAAAGGTAACTAAAAATCTATGTTAAGGATATTAATCATCTAGGAGTAAGTCCTACTAAAAGTTATCAGGCTCTAGTTACATAATGAAACCAAGAAATGATCATTTATTAACACTTTTCTTCTCCCCCATTATTTTGTGATGCTTGATTTGCTGTCATAGTTTTAGTAGTAATTTGTACAGTTACACAGTAAGTGGACCATGCTTTGAATTCAGCCCAGTCTCATAAATATACATTGATCAGTAAACCTATATAAGGCATAGTTCTTATCTGGTTTCTGAAACTAGACTTTCAATGTTACCCTGAGACTTGTGGTCAGGGTAAGACCAGGAAGTACATGCACATTTTGTTAGTTGAATTTCTACCTTAGAAATGAATTACAATGGGAAAATTGCCTTTCACTACACTATTTAATGGGGTTCATCTCATACAGAGAATCTGGAAAATCACACAAAGAAATAACTAACAAAACCACTTTCTGGTCTCCACGTAAGTGCATGCAAAAGAGAGTAGAATGATACTGGCTAGAAAATTTCCCTAAATCCTTCTTCATAATCATAATGTACAATAAAGTTAACAAAATCAAGAACAATAATTTAAATTATGTGTTGATACCCAACTATAAAGTTTATATATTTTCTTATATTAAGATCAGGAAAGTACTATTATAGGTGTTTTTATAACACTGTGAGAATTATGTCATTGTAGGGAATTTGTAATGAATTTTTAAAACATTGGTAAATAAAATTTATATTTGTAGTTATATATCTTATTCACGAACTTATATGTAAAAAGTCTGTCTTTACTTCATTTTGAGATAATCATCATTGACTATAGCCCTCAAAGAGGTTTTTTTCAAAATATGTATTTGATTTATGCATATACTGCCTTGTTACTTAATACGTCAGATACATTAGATACATTAAACAACAAAAACATTCTATTCATTTGTTTTAACAGGCTAACAAATTATTAAGGGTAGTATTTTAGGTGATACAGAACAAAGAGCACAACAAAATAATTTGGTGTCTTCAAGTTTAGGAAAATTTAAATCAGTGTTTCTTGACTGATACATTTCAATTTTATAAAAATAAAAATACAGTGATAGACTTGAAATAGGTATCAGTGACATTGACAATAGGTGTTTGAGGACCATTCTCTATGATTAAGCTGCCATCGTTGCCTCAGATAATATGTACAGGTGTTACCAGAATTGGCTTGATGAAGACCAGACTGCAACTGAGCAATACAGTTAAAACATGATATGAAAAGGCAGAAGCTAGGGGGAAGCAGCTGCATAGCACAGGGAGATCAGCTCGGTACTTCGTGACCACCTAGAGGGGTGGGATAGGGAGTGTGGGAGGGAGAGAGATGCAGGAGGGAAGAGATTACATCAACTTCACTGCCACCTATACACCTATACTGGTATAGAGTTTTAGGTTTAAACCTGTAATGAATGGAAGGTTCTGAACCAGTTCATCAGGATACCCTTATTTAACATTAAATCAATATATTATGGTCACTAAGTGTGAGAAAAAGGAGACCAACATTCAGTTTGCATATCCATCCAAGGTATATACTTAGCTTATCTTATGATTAAGGTGTATAATGAAAAGTTGTCCAATTGTTAAGAGATGAAATAAATTGGGAAAATGCATCATGTGTAAAAAACACTACAACCAGTAAGTGTGCCTGGGTTCAAATCCCAGCCCTGTTACTTAGTAGCTGTGTGACCTTGGGATAGCTAGCTAACTTCTATGCCAGAATAGCCTGACCTGTAAATGGAAATAATAGCTACACCTAACTCATACAGTAGTTAAGTGGATAAAGTGAGTTCATATTTGTAAAGCATGTATAGCAATTTTTGATAGATTGTAAGTAACCATTAAAATAAAATCAGGTCTGTCTCAGATGTAAAGGAATGCACAACAGAATATGTAATAGAAGTGTGATCAAATTTTGAATAGAAAGAAATCCAAAGCCAAACTTTAACCCAGCATAGTAAAGTAGATTAGAATTTGTAGAGTTCCTAGGTATTGTCCCTCGACCTGCCAGTGACAAGCTGAAGCAGTTTTTAATGGGTTGATACGTCATCTTATAATGAGTGAAGATGTTCTCTTGCCTTTCTTTTGCATAAACGTGGTCAAAAAGGTTTGTAGGTTTTGCTTGCTAATTTGCTTAGGGCACCTTCTTTGGAAAAATTAAGAACCAGCTGACATCCATCACCAGAGGGAACTAAGACTTTGAGACCACCTGCTACTTACTTTGACACATCAATGCCAACCTTTCGGAAAGTGTCTAAGCCATAGGGGGTAATGACCAGGTGTGCTGGCATATTTTGCCACTTCACTTCTGTGTCCAATCTGATTAAAGTGCAAGCAGACCATTTTAGAAGTTTTTAGTTTTTGCTAAATGAATTTCTTATATTAGGTTACACTGGTTTTTCTTGGAGAGAAGTTTTTTAAAATGGCTTGACTGGAGAACAATTTTCAGATATTCTTGCTTTTTGTTTTAATTTTAGAGCTTTGCTTTTAACTAGTAACTGACCTTCTCTCTTGGCACTCCCTCTATTATAATGCTTACCACTTAATATTTTAATTATCTCTGTAATTTTAAATTCAATTCCTTAAAGGTAAGGACCTTATTATTCTTTTGTGTGTGTGTGTGCGGTACGCGGGCCTCTCACTGTTGTGGCCTCTCCCGTTGCAGAGCACAGGCTCCGGATGCGCAGGCTCAGCGGCCAGGGCTCACGGGCCCGCTGCTCCGCGACATGTGGGATCCTCCCGGACCCGGGCACGAACCCGTGTCCCCTGCATTAGCAGGCGGACTCTCAACCACTGCACCACCAGGGAATCCCGGGCCTTATTATTCTTTGTATCTGTTTTGAATAGCCCCATAAACATGGCATAGGTGGAATATACTCCTGCCAGTCTGATAGAGTACAGAAAATTTAACTACTAGACCCACCGTGAAAAATCATGTTTATTGAGGACTGCTTCTGTTAACAGAGGTCTAGTCCTACAGTGATTTAACGATAATAATGAGACCTCATATCCACATAGAATGCCCTTAGACTGACAAGCAAGTATACTCTATGTTTTCCCAAAATCCAAGTTAAGAGTTAGGTATTAGGATTTTAAAGAGAAGACTAGAAAAAACACTGTGATTTGGGGATAAACATCTTTTGAGGGTTTCTCTTCAAATAAGGCTTCTAATGAGATTTTTCTTATTTTCCATGGGTGATTGAGACCATAGGCAAATGAAATCAGACAGACCTCTGCCTTCCAAAGGAACAAAGCTACTCAATTGAATATTGGCCCTAGTAACAAGTTCTGATAATAATCTCACATTTTATTTCATCCTTTTGAACTTTTTTTGACCATTTCTTTGTCTTTATTTTTTATACAGTTTTAAAGGTTACTTTACATTTACGGTTATTACAAAATATTGGCTGTATTCCCCATGTTGTACACTACATTCTTGAGCCCATGTTATACCCAATAGTTTGTGACTCCCACTCTTCCCGTGCCTATATTTCTCCTCTCCCCGACACCCCACTGAAAACCATTAGTTAGTTCTCTACATCTGTGAGTCTGCTTCTTTTTTGTTATATTTATTACTTTGTTGTATTTTTTTAGATTCCACATATAAATGATATCATACAGTGCTTTTGAACGTTTTGGTTCAGTTCTCTGGTTTATATTTTTTCTCTTAGCTACCTTACCCTCTGACATTTTTTTAAATAAAAATTCTGACTAACTCGCTTTCTAAATGATTGTAATTAAAAGTAATGACACTAATAACAGACTATAAATCAAGATAATTTTCTGGATTTGGGAGTTGAATAATCCTACAATATGCCTACTTCATCAGTAAATCTTTACTGGATTCAAAGACAAGTCTCTTAACTTACTTATTCAATTACTAAAAGATATTAATTGTTGGATTCAATTAGGAGAGTGATGCCTGAATTTCTACATTAGTTCCAAGGTTCCTGTAAAGAAAGACTAGAATATATTTTTAAAATTTGTGAAATTATATCTAATTTAAAATAATACCACTTAATATGCCCTCCTCAATATCTGATCCAGCACTGAACTCCATTACTCTCTTTATTTGGGAGATTTTGCTGATGAACATCATTTAATCTATTGAATCCTGCTAATTCTTTTTTCACTCATCCTGAGATTTATCTTATTCACTTATGTATATTTATATGAGCTTATACTTTCTTCTTGTCAATTCTCTGGCATTTGTATTATTTATTTTGTCTCTAAGATCTGTCCAAATTCTTAGTATAATGTCTTCAAAGAGAATAATTCAAGTTTGATTTAAAAATTGTAAATGTATTAAAAGCAAAAATATTTCCATTCAGTGATGACAATAATCACCCCAATTTTACAGTTAAGACACTAAAAGAAGTAGCAATCCTTGAAAAAATTTCAAATATCAAAAACTTGCTGAAACCTAAGATATATATTATATATATAATGTATATAAAATATATCATGTTATCATCAGATATAACATTTTATTAATAAGATTTCATTTGTAAATTTAAAAATTTAAATTTAAATATTTTCCATTTGTAAATTTAAATAATGTTGCTACCATGTTTAGAGATCAGAAATCATTTAGAATTTAGTAGAGGCAGCAAGCATTTCACATTGTGACATAAGGCCAAATATTCATACTCCTTACATGAAGGAAAAATAAATATATAAAAAGTAAATACAAAAAATGTTTATTGAGATGATTAATTTCATGTGTTTCATGCTCCTTTCTCTCAAGTATAATTCTCAGAGGGAAATGTTATTATTCCTCACATAATAATTTTAAAATATAATAACTATAAATATATTTTGCATGATAAGCAAAAGAGAATGCCAAACAGTTCACATTTCTCTCATTTGAAATCTGGAGTGGAAGATAAAGGTATTTATTCTTAAGATCTATCCCAGTGCCTGGAACTATTGAAATCCTTAAGAAATATATGTAAAATGGATTTAAAAAATAATATTTTAAGGAACTAGTTAACAAATCAGTTATGTACTCAATTCCTTAATTCAACACTAAACATATAAAAGTCAGTCTTTTGGGGGTACCTACTTCTTTTTCTCTAATCCTTTATTATAAAGAATTCAATATATATGAGTACAACTTTCCAGAGGCCAGGTAAAAATGTACATACAATTTCTTTTTCATCCAGCAGCTAGAGTTGTGGCTACTGCAATCAAAATGTAACATTTTTTTGATTTTTCTAGAAACTAATATGTGTAAGGACTATAACTGAATATTTTAGAGCATGTTGTTTTTTAGGTCTTACATATTTCACAAAATATACAAATTGTCAATACAAATGTCTATACTCGTGAAGTTTTAAACTTTATAATCAGAAAATATTTTTATCTGAGGAGATTGCATTTAAAGTAGTAGAAAATTGTTTTATGGTTCCCAAATGTTTTTTAACAAATACTTTGTGAGTAAAGAAGCCATCAAATAGCTCAGTTAAAATAATTACTGGATTTAATCAATGGATTCACAAACTAAACAAAGTTCTTAGCAATACCATCATCCAGTGAAATACATTTATTTAAATATTTGATTAGTGTTTAACACAGTTCATTATGTGCTTTAGCAATATTGAAATAATGTGCTTAATAGTCCTAGAATATAGCCTTGGGGCATAGTATACTCTATTAAACTCTTAGTGGAGATGAACTTAGGGTATTGCATCTCTGCTTCAAATTGGAAGCTTACGGAAAATTAATGAGGGACTTAGAGATATTAAGAGGAGAATAAATAAATAGTCACTCTGTAAATAAAAAATCATCCACTGGGTGAGCTCCGGGTTAATTTCTGGTCCTTGTTGTACCCATTGTATAATTAGAACATCTTTGTAGAATGTAGAAATATATTGGCATACATATTGTCTCACCCAAAGCAATTTAAAATTAATCTGAGAAAATATTTCCATGAATAATTTAGTAATAACAACTTTTTTTAATAGAGATAATATTAAGTTATCTTAAATATCCATGTAACTCATTTACATTTCACATGGTTGTTTTGGAGATTATTTCTGATTATTCCATTTTGTCATGTGGCATGTGGCATGTGCCAATGAAATGTGACTACTTTATTATTCCTGGGTCCTCACTGCCTAAGATAGTTTATGTTTGTGTATATATATATATATATATATATATATATATATACATATATATATATATATATATAAAGAAATCAATAAATGTATTTTAAGTAAATAATATTTAAACAGAAATATCTAAGACATCAGGCCAGGATGATATGGCTGTATGAAAAACAAGTATCATAACCTTTCAATAATATGAGATATTGAGACTATTGATACTTTAGTATTAAGCCATTAATCCTCCTTTTCACTATTCCTGTGTACCTAAAGAGAGAGCCCTATTCACTTCCAAATGATCAACATCCTCATTGTGAGGAAGAACATACAAAAAATAAAACAAAAACAACAAAGGTAAAACATGATAGAGACCCCAAGAAGCTTTCTTCAGAACCCAGAGCTACTGAGAAGTAAGTCATTCAAAACGAGTAATTATTATTTTGACTTGCAAGGTCAAAATATACACTGAGAATTGATTTGATTGCAGATTGAAGATGTATAAGAAAATGAAAGAATAAGTGTAATATATATATAAATGTTCAAAATAAACACTAATGAAAGAAGCCACCAGCTGAAAGTTGTTTTAAATTACGATTTTGTATTTGCCTTTTATATAGGTATTTCTCTTTTAAATCAGGAAACTTGTTCACTTTTTCCAATTACTTATACTAGGCGTGTCCTTACTTTCTTCTTTTTCCTTTTCCTTTTTAAAAAGGTTAACCCACTCATTTTTAAAATGTTAAATAATGAACAATTTAATTTTTTAAGAATCAGTTGTTTTTTTTGCTCCTGTCCTCTGCATTTTCTCCTATACCTATCCTCAGAAGCACCATTTTGGTAATTTAGTTATTTTCAATGAGATTTACACTTCTACATGTTGTGAAATACTAAGCACCTCTACTGCTACTTTCTCATTCATTAATTTTGGACTTAACATATTGACTTTAATTTTGGTATGTCAGGATATGAAACTAGTGAGGTAAATTGTTATTAAATGTAATACTCTTGCAAATACATATGAGTATTGTAGTTGACCCTGGAACAACATCAAGCAGTTGAAAATTCATCTATAACTTTACAGTTGGCCCTTCCTATCTGTGTTTTACATCTGCAGATTCAACCAACCATGGATTACTCTCATCCAGTAGTATGTGTCTATTGAAAAAAAAAATCTGTGTGTTAGTGAATCCTGGCTATTCAAACCCGTGTTTTTGAGAGTCAACTGTACAATGTATCATGGATATGTTTTCAGTACTATTTTACAAAACCTTATATTTTGAAATCATAGATATACTTACACTGGAAGTTGCAAAGATAGTACAAAGAGGTTCCCTTGAACTCTTTACCCAATTTCCCCCAAAGTTACATCGTACATATTTAGAGTGCAATATTGGAACCAGAAAAGTGAAATTGATAGAATGTGGGTTACATGTCTTTTACTACAATGCATAGCTTCCTGTAACACCATTGCAATCACAATATAGCACCCGTCCATGATCACAGAGTTCTCCCTATAGTGTCACACCAACTTTTCCATATACCTAACTCCTGGCAATCATTATTAATCTGTCTTCCATCTCTATAATTATGTCATTTGGGAATGTTATATAAATAGAAACATATAGTGTGAAAATTTCTGAGATTTTTTTTTCACTCAGAAAAATGCTGTTGATGTACACCCAAGCTGTTATGTGTAGCAACGGTTCATCCTTTTCATTGTTGAGTAGTGTTCCATGGTATGGATGTACAACTGGTAACCATTAGCCTATTGAGAGATATTTTGATTGCTTCCAGTTTGGGGCTATTACAAATCAAACTGTTATAAACAATCAAGTAAATATTCCTGTGTGGACATAAGCCATCACTTCTCTAGTCTACGTTTGCAATAGCTGGCATTTATGTTAAGTGTCATTTTAGTTTTTAAAGGTATTGCCAAACTGTTTTCCAAAGTGGCTGTATCATTAAACATATTCACCACTTCCCACGATCTATGAGGGATCCCTCTTCTTTACACCATTGCCAATATTTGGTATTGTCACTACTTTATATTTTTTTAAATTTCAGCTCTTCTAATGGGTGCATAGTGATATTTCATCATGGTCTTAATTTGTATTTCCCTAATGACTAGAGATGTCAAGCCTATTTTCACATGCTTATTTTCTACTAATATATCCTCTTCAGTGAAATGTCTCTTCCTGTATTTTGCCAATTTTCTCATTGTTTTTCTAATATTTTATATATATATATACATATATATATATATATATATATATATATATATTATGAGTCCATTGTCATTTAGTTGGCAAATCTTTTTTCCCAGTCTGTAGCTTCTTGTCTCTTAATAGTGTATTTCAGAGAGAAAAAAGTTTTCATCATGATGTTTAGTTTATCAATTTGTTATTTTATGGATTGTGCTTTTGGTATCATGTGTAAGAATTATTCACCATGCTCTAGTTCTGAAGATTTTTGCCTGTATTATCTTCTAAAAGTTTCACAGTTTTACATTTAAATCTTTTTACATTTTCAGTTAATTTTTGAATAGGCTGTGAGGTTTACATTGGGGTTTGTATTTTTGCTTATGGATATCCAGTTGCTTCAGTACCATTTTTTGAAAAAATATTAATTGAATTATTTTTGTATCTTTGTCAAATAATAGTTGGTCATATCTGTGTGGGTTTAATTCTGGGTCCACTGTTCTGTTCTATTGTTCTATGTTTCTATTCCTTCATGATATCTTAATGAGTGATGTATATCTTATGTCTTGAAATTAAGTAGAGTAATCGCTCCCACTTTATTCTTCTTCAGAACTGTTTTAGCTATTCTAGGGCTTGTGTCTTTCCATATAAATATCAGAATAATCTCATCTAGTTATAAAAAATATTTGGGGGATTTTGATTAAAATTACCTTAAATTACATTAAAATTACCTTAAATCAATTTGAAAAGAAATGATGTCTTTACTATGTTAAATTGTCTAAGGGATGAATATGTTATGTCACTCATTTATTTAGGACTACTTTGATTTCTTTCACCACTGTTTTATAGTTTTCAGCATAATAGTGCTATACAGGGTTCTTTGATTTGCACCCAAGAATTGCATTTTTTGGAATGTAAATATTATTGTAATTTTCATTTTATTGTCTTTGTATTCATTGTTAGTATATAGAAATGCAATTGGTATATGTATGATAGCAATGGTGAGAGCAGACATATTTGCCATGGTTCTAATCTCATAGGTAAAGCATTTAGTCTCTCATCATTATTTATGATTATAGCTGTATATATATTTTATAGATGTTACTTATCAAATTGGGGATGTTTCCTTCTGTTTTTCTGACAGTTTAATCACAAATTGGTATTGAATGATCTTTATCAGTTCGTATGATCATGTGGTTTTTATTTATAGACTTTTAATATGATGAAATAGATTGATTTTTCAATTATTAAACTAGCTTTAAGTCCCTGGAATGTACCTCAGTTGGTCATAGTATACAGTTCTTTATAGATATTGCTGGATTCTCTATGCTATTATTTCATTAAGGATATTTGTGTCTATATTCATGAGAGAGATTGACCTGTAGTTTTCTATTTTTGTTCTGTCTTTGTCTGGTTTAGGTAACAGGGTAGTACTGGCTTCACAAAATGAATTGGGAACTATTCTCTCCTCAGTTTTCTGTAAGACATAGAGTAGAATTAGTAGAAATTATTCCTTAAGTGTTTGTAGAATTCTCCCTGGAAACCATCTTGGCTTGGGGATTTCTTCATTAATTTTAATGAATGTGTTAAGATCATAGTCTTCATCTAAAATGCTTCTTAAAATTTTTTTACCCAAACATTTCTATAATTATACCAAGTTAAAGTTCAGAATGAACTACCACAAGAGAAAAATGAGAGAAAACTATGAAACTTCTGAGTTAGGTGATATTTCTTTTCAATAGGTGGGATAATACAATAACCTTATCCCAACCTCTATCTTCTCATATAAATATTGCCCCCGTAGGAATCTACACTCATAATTCATTTTTTAAACAAATAAACTATGTTTTTGGAGAAATTTTAGGTTTATAGAATAATTAGACAGAAAATAGTGTTCCCATATACCCCTCCATACATAGTTTGCCTTATTAATGTCCATAGTTTACTTTAGGGTCCACTCCTTGTGTTTCACAGGTCTTGAACAAATACAAAATGTTGTGTATATATATTATTATAGTATATCATATAGAATAGTTTCATTACCTAAATATCACTTGTGCCCTACGTATTCATTTGTCCCACCCTCTCCCTGAATCCGTGGCAACCACTGATTTTGCATTAGTTGTTTTAGTGAGTTAATTGCTACAAAAACTCTGAAGTTATTATTAATGTTATTACAACCATTATCCTCATTTAATAGATAAGAAAATTTGCTGAAGGTCATGCCACTAATAAGTGGTAGAGTCAAGATTTAAAAGCAGAAAAATGTGACTATGGGACTCAAACTCTCAATCACTGTTGTACTGCATTATTAGCCACATGAATTAAAGTCCCAAGAGACAAATAATTTTTTTAATTTGCTAGAATATTTTATTATCTCTTAGTTTCAATAATGACAGCTCAAGTGGAAGAGTGGAATGGAGTAGGTAAAGAAGGGAGTAGAATGAAAGGATTAAAATCTTTATCAATTTTAGTATATACATATTCCCACAGCCCAGGGTCACTGACTAACTAAAATAAATGGAGCCAATAACATGGATTGTACAATGATTTCCTCCCCCCATGCCTTGCCATCACTCATATTTATAGCTATAGGTGTCAAAGGCTAAAATGTTCTATTGTGTCCTTGTTTTTATCTCCCCTGTTGTCTTTGGGTTTCCCTAGGGTTTACTTCTTAAATAGGTTATGAGCCTTATAATTCTTTGAGCTGTAATCCACTGGTATTTTACAGGAGTCTGATTGATACATGGGAAAGGTGCAATTAATACAGTGTCTAGATAATTTTGAGCACTCAAAAATCTATTTTTAATGGTCATTTTGAGATGAGAATAATTTCCTTACAGAGTGTATAGCATATATTTGAAAAACTCATTGAATACCAAAAAATTCTCATAAATGAAAAGAAAATAGTGAGTCATTACTGCATGTTCTGTATCTGCATAGCCCTATATGTTCAAAATTTTCAAAAGGAAATGCTTTTAGATATACTTTCGGAAGAATAGAGGCTATAAGGAAATTGCTCTGACCTAACAGATTCTTCACACTAACTTATAAACTTAGAGGTACAAAGGAAGAGAATTGCATTTTAATGGTCAAAGTATTGTCACTCTAGATATTTTTTTCTCTTGTGGTATGCGGCCTCTCACTGTTGTGGCCTCTCCCATTGAGGAACACAGGCTCCGGACGTGCAGGCTAAGCGGCCATGGCTCACGGGTCCAGCCATTCCACGGCATGTGGGATCTTCCCGGACCAGGGCACGAACCCGTGTCCCCTGCATCGGCAGGCAGACTGTCAACCACTATGCCACCAGGGAAGCCCCCTAGATCTTTTTTATGCAAATAATCTCTTCACATAGTGCTAACAGTAAATGTACAGCTACATGGGTACTACCATGGTCCTGAGTGCTTCACAACTCCCAATCCCCTGTTCTTAGTGTGAGCACCTGTGTGTCTGAATTCCCACCAGCAGTGCACAAGTTTTCCTTTCTTTCCACATCCTCACCAACACGTTTTTTTTTTGTTGTTGTTGTTAATAGCCATTCTAACAGTTGTGAAGTGGTATCTCATGGTTTTGATTTGAATTTTCCTGATGAGTGGTTATGTTGAACACCTTTACAAGTACCTGCTTACCATCTGTATGTCTTCTTTGGAAAAAATGTCTACTCAGATCCTGTACCCATTTTTAAATCAGATTGTTTTTGTTTTATTGAGTTGTATAAGTTCTTGGTATATTTTGAATATTAACCCTTTATCAGAAATGTGATTTGCAAATATTTTCTCCCATTCAGTAGGTTGCCTTTTCATTTGTAAATGGTTTCCTTTGTTCTGCAGAAGCTTTTTAGTTTGATGTAGTCCAACTTGTTTGATTTTGTTGTTGTTGCTTTTGCTCTTGGTGTCAAATCCAAAAAAATATTGTTAAGACCATTGTCAAGAAGATTTCCACCTATGTTTTCTTCTAGGTGTTTTATGGTTTCAGGTCTTACATTCAAGTCTTTAATCAGTTTTGACTTAATATTTGTGTGTGATATAAGACAATGTTCCAGTTTCATTCTTTTGCATGTGAATGTGCAGTTTCCCCAACACCATTTTTTGAAATGACTGCCCTTTCCACATTGTATATTCTTAGCTCCATCATCATAAATTAATGGAACATATATATGTGGGTTTATTTCTGGGATTTTTTTCTGTTCCATTAATCTATGTGTCTGTTTTTATTTCAATACCATGCTGTTTTGATTACTGTAGATTTGTATATACTTTGAAGTCAGGGAGCATGATGTCTCTAGTTTTGTTCTTCTTTCTCAAAATTGCTTTGGCAATTTGAGGTCTTTTGTGGTTCTATAAAATTTTATGATTTTTCTATTTCTGTGAAAAATGCCAGCAGAATTTTGATAGGGATTACATTAAAGCTGTAGATTGCTTTAGGTAGCATGGATATTTTAACAATATTAAGTCTTCCAATCCAGGAGCTTGGAATATGTTTCCATTTATTTGTGTCCTCTTTAATTTCTTTCATCAATGTCTTAAAGTTTTCAGTGTGCAAGTCTTTTACCTCCTTGGTTAAATTTATTCAGAGATACTTTACTTTTCATGCTATTGTGAACGGGATTGTTTCATTCATCTCTCTTATTGTTTATTATTACTGTAGAGAAATGCAGCAGATTTTTGTATATTGATTTTTTTATTCCTGCAAGTGTACTGAATTTACTTGTTCTAATAGGTTCTTTTTGGTGGAATCTTAGGGTTTTCTAGATAGAATATCATGTCATCTGATAATAGTAAAGAGTTGCACTTCTCCCTTTCCAATTTGGAAGACTTCTATTTCTTATTCTTGAATAATTGCTCTAAATAAGACTGCCAGTACTATGCTGAGTAAAAGTGCTGTGAGTGGACCTCCTTATCTTGTTCCTGATCTTGGAGGAAAAGTTGTCTGCTTCTCAACATGGAATATGATGTTGGATTTGGACTTGTCATATATGGCCTTACTATGTTGAAGTATGTTCCCAATAGACCAGCATCAATTTTTGCATCAAGAATATTGGCCTGTAATTTTCTTTTCTTGTGGCATTCCGGCTGGTTTTAGTGCAAGAGGAATGCTCTTTGTAAACTAAGTTTGAAAGTGTTTCCCCATCTTCTATTTTTTTTGGAAGAGCTTAAGAAGGATTGGTATTAATTCTTCTTTAAATATTTGATAGAGGGCTTCCCTGGTGGCGCAGCGGTTGAGAGTCCACCTGCCAATGCAGGGGACACGGGTTCGTGCCCTGGTCCGGGAAGATCCCACATGCCACAGAGCGGCTAGGCCCGTGAGCCATGGCCACTGAGACTGTGCGTCTGGAGCCTGTGCTCCGCAAAGGGAGAGGCCACAACAGTGAGATGCCCGCGTACCGAAAAAAAAAAATTGGTAGAATTCATCAGTAAAGCTGTCTGATCCTAGCCATTTTTGTTATTAGGAGGATTTACTTAGTCTATTTACTAGTAAGTACTTGGCTCATATATTCTATTTCTTCTTGTTCTATTTTTTCAAGTCTTCGTAGGTAGTACGTTTCTAGGAATTTATCCATTTTTTCTAGATTGTCTAATTTGTTGACAGATAAATTTTTCATAGTAGTCTCTTAAATTTCTTTGTATTTCTGTAATATCAGTTGTGACAACTCCTCTTGATTTATGCTTTTCCTCTCTTTTTTCTTGGTGCGTCTAGCTAAAGTTTCGTCAATTTCCTTTATTTTTTTTAAAGAACCAGCTCTTTGATTCATTGATCTTTTCTCTGGACATTTTTGTTGCAATTTCACTTATTCCCCCAGGATCTTTGTTATTTACTTCCTTCTACTAACTTTGGACTTCATTTGTTGTTCTTTTTTTAGGACCCAGATGTGTAAATTTAGGTTGTTTATTTTAAATCTTGTTTCTTGATGTAGATATTTATCATTAAGACCTTTCCTCTTCAAACTCCTCTTGCTGCATCCCATAAGTTTTGATAGGTTGTATTTCTATTTTCATTTGTCTCAAGGCACTTTTTAATTTCTCTTTTGTTTATTCTTTGACTCATAGGGTGTTCAGTAGCATGTTGTTTAATCTCCACATACTTGTGAATTTTCCAGTTTTGTTCTTATGAATAATTGATTTCTTGTTTCATACTATTGTGGTTAGAAAAAATGCTTCATATAATTTTAGTGTTCTTAAATTTATTAAGACTTGGTTTTTGGCCTATTATATGATCTACAGTATTATGGAAAATATTCAATATGGACTTGAGAAGAAGGTATATTATCTTGCTATTGGATGGAATGTTCTGTATACATTTATTAAGTTTATTTGATCCAATATTTTCTTAAGGTGGATGCTACTATTTATTTTCTTTCTTTTTTTTTTAAGCTGAGGTATTGTTAATGTACAATATTATATTAGTTTCAGGTGTGCAATATAGTGATTCACAATTTTTAAAGGTTATATTCCTCTTATAGTCATTATAAAATATTGACTTTATTCCTTGTGTTGTATTACATATCTTTGTAACTTAATTATTTTACACATAGTAGTTTGTACCTCTTAATTCCTTACCCCTATTTTGCTCCCTTCCTTCTCCCCCTCTCTACTGGTAACTACTAATTTGTTCTCAATATCTGTGAGTCTGTTTTTTTTTTTTATTCACTAGTGTATTTTATATTTTAGATTCTACATATAAGTGATACCATACAGTATTTGTCCTTCTCTGTCTGCCTTACTTCACTAAGCATAATACCCTCCAAGTCATCCACATTGTTACAAATTGCAAAATGTCACTCTTCCTCATGGCTAAGTAGTATTTCATCATATATATATATGTGTGTGTGTGTGTGTGTGCATATATATCTTTATAAATTTATCTGTTGATGGACACTTATGTAGTTTTTATATCTTGGCTATTGCAAATAATGCTGCTATGAACATTAGGGTGCATGTATCTTCTCAAATTAGTGTTTTTGGGGTTTAATGGATAAATACCCAGGAGTGGAATTGCTAGGTCATATGGTACCTCTATTTTTAGTTTTTTGATAAACCTCCATAGTATTTTCCAGAATGCCTGCACCAATTTACATTCCCCAAAACAAGATGTGAGCATCCCCTATTCCTCCATATCCTCACCAACATTTGTTATTGGTAGTCTTTTTGAGGAGAGTCATTCTGACAGGTGTGAGGTGATATGTCATTATGGTTTTAATTTGCATTTCTGTGATGATTAACAATGTTGAGCATTGTTAAATGTGCCCGTTGAGCATTGTTAAATGTGCCCGTTGGCCATCTGTATGTCTTCTTTGGAAAAATATGTATTCAGTTCTTCTGCCCATTTTTTAATCAGGTTTGTTTTTTTTTTTTTTGATGTCGAGTTGTATAGCTGTTCATGTATTTTGGATACTGACCCCTTATCATATAATATGCAAATATTTTCTCCCATTCAGTAGGTTGTCTTTTCATTTTTTTAAAAGCAAGTGATTTTTAAATAAGACATTTAGTTGTTATTAAAATGATATTATTAAAGACTGTCTTCTGAACAGGCACAATTTTGTATTGAGATTTTTAAAAAATTCTTCTCAAAATCTTACAGTTTACAGGAACTATTTCTTAGTTGTTTAGTGGTAGCAACAAGATTTTTGTGTTCTCAGTTGCTTTAGATTATTTACTTCAGATATGAGTCCTAATTTTAGGAAAACTTTTTTCACTCATTTTTAGTATAGTCAATTAAAATGAGAAAAGTTATGGCAAATAATGCTCTACTACTATACACAGAAATATGGATAAAGCTCACAAATACAATGATGTTCATTAGTTCCCCAGATAACTATTCTAGCATTCCATTTATATATAAAAGCAGGCAAATCTAGTTTGGGTTGTTAGAATCCTGTCTTGAAATTTGATTGTGGCTGCAAGGGAATGTGAGGCTTCGGGGTTCCAGGTGAAATGTTTGTTTCTCACTCTGTTGTTGGTTATCTGAATATATTCAGCTGATGAAGTATACCAACCTGTACAATTATGATTTGTGCATTTTTGTGCATGTATAGTAAAATATAAATTTATAAAACAATAAAAATAATTTCAGGGCACATGTTTCTCATTTTAAAGAGGTACCAAATTTTGATGAAATTTCAGTCTTACTCAGATTTTGAAATTCTTAAAATCTTAAAATGTGTTTAATTATTTTTAAACTCTTCATCTATACTCTTAATAAGACAAAACAGGAGTTATGGCTTAATGTTTCCCTGAATTCCTTTTTTTCCCAGGTTTATTGAGAAATAATTGATATATATCACTGTATAAGTTTAAGGTATACAACATGATGGATTAATTTACATATATTGTGCAATAATTACCACAATAGTTTTAGTTAACATCCATTATCTCCTATAGATAGAATTTTAAAAATATTCTCCTGAAAATGAGAGCTGTTGGGATCTATACTCTTAACAACTCTATGATATATCATACAACAGTGTTAATTATAGTGATCATGTTTTACATTACTTCCCTAGTACTTATAACTGGAAGTTTCTACACTTTGATCACCTTCTTCCAAATCCCCTCTCCCTCCAACCCCCACCTATAGTAACCACAAATCTGCTTTCTTTTTCTATGAGTTTGGTGGGTGGTTTTTGTTTTTAGATTCCACATAAAAGTAATATCATACAGTATTTGTTCTTCTCTGACATATTTCTCTTAGCATAATGCTTTCAGGGTTCATCCATGTTCTAACAAATAGCAGGATTTCCTAGGTTTTTATGGCTAAATAATATTCCTTTGTATATGTGTGTGTGTATATGTATACACATATATGTGTGTGTGTGTATACCCCTTTTATGCATTCATCCATCAATATACAGTGAGGTTTTTTCCATATCTTGGCTATTGTAAATAATGCTGCAGTGAACAAGAGGGTACATATATCATTCTGGATTAGTGTTTTTTTCAGAAAAATCCCCAGAAGAGGAATTGCTGAATCATATGGTAATTCTATTTTTAGTTTTTTGAAGTACCTCCATATTGTGTCCCATTGTGGCTGTATCAATTTACAACCCCACCAGCAGTGCACAAGGGTTCCCTTTTCTCCATATCCATACCAATATTTGCTTTTTGGGTCTTTCTGATGTTGACCATTCTAAGAAGCATGAAGTGATAACTCATTGTGGTTTTAATTTGCATTTCCCCAATGGCTAGTGGTGCTGAGCAGATTTTTATGCACTTGTTGGCCATTTGTATATTTTCTTTGTAAAAATGTGTTCAAATTTTTTCATATTATTTAATTGGATTATCTGTTTTTTTGTGCCATTAAGTTGTATGAGTTCTTTATATATTTTGAATATTAAACATTTAACAGATACATGTTTTGCAAATATTTTTTTCCCATTTCGTAGGTTGTCCTTTCATTTATTGGTTTATTTGGCTGTGCTGAAGCTTTTTAGTAATTTATTTTTACAAGCTTTTTAACTCAGATTCTTTTTTCAGTTCCTTAAAGGATAGATTTTGATTGTTTATTTGGCACTTTCTTGCTTGATGTTGGCATTTCTTGCTATGAACCTTCCTCTTAGAACACATTTTTGCTGCATCCCATAAATTCTTGTATGTTGTGTTTCTATTTTCATTTGTCTCAAGGGAGTATTTTAATTTGCCCTTTAATTTCTTCATCAATCCATTGGTTGTTCAAGAATCTGTTGTTTAATTTTCATGTATTCATGAATTTTCCAATTTTTCTGTTACTGATTTCTAGTTTTATGTCATTGTGGTCAGAGAAAATACTTGATATCATTCTGTTGACCTAAAGAATAGATTGCCACATATATTCCCAACAAAGATTTTTTTGGGGGATCAGTAGAGAATTGCAATTTGAGATCTGCTACTATGGAGAGCCACTTGCAAATTTCTGGCACAGCAAGGAAAGGAGAACACTTACAGAGGATAAAAGGAAGTTAGGAGGGCTGTAGTAAACAAAGAGTTCATGACTCTTGATTGTGTCCTTGCCAGGAGAGAAAAGGTGTCTTCTTCCTCTGGGGCTCTGCTTTCATTGCAGAGCGTGAAGCACCCCCTTCTTGTCTCCAACTGTATTTAATTGAGGTTTCTGTTTATTCATTTTTTACAGTTTCAGCCTTCTTGAATTTACCAATTCTTGTTTTGTGGTGTAACATATAGTCTGACTTAGAAAATGCTGCCTGTGCACTTGAGAAAAATGTGTATTCTGCTGTTCTTAGATAGGATGTTCTGTGTATGTCTGTTCAGTCATTTTGGTCTATGGTGTTGTTTATATCTGCTCTTTCCTTATTGATATTCCTGTCTGGATCGATCTATCCATTGTTGACAGTGGGGTATTAAAGTCCCCAACTATTATCATATTGCTGTTTATTTTTCCTTTTAGCTATGATAATTTTGCTTTATAAATTTAGGTGCTCCAATATTGGCTGCATAAATATTTATAATTGTAATGTTGTCCTGGTGAATTGACCTCTTCATCATCATATAATGACTTTGTTTCTTTTTTACCTTTTTTTTTTTTTCTGTGCAATATGCAGGCCTCTCACCGCTGTGGCCTCTCCTGTTGTGGAGCACAGGCTCCAGACGCGCAGGCTCAGTGGCCATGGCTCACGGGACCAGCCGCTCCGCGGCATGTGGGATCTTCCTGGACCGGGGCACGAACCCGCGTCCCCTGCATCAGCAGGCGGATTCCCAACCACTGCACCACCAGGGAAGCCCGCTATGGCTATTTTTATGCATTCTTTTTTTTTGAATTTTAGAGTTGTAAATGAATTATGTACCACTATCACCAAAGTATAGAATCTAACTTTTACTGATTTACCATTATCAGTGAGTTTTACACTACCTTTTAATGTTTTTAAGATGTTAGTTAGTGTCCTTTTACTTCCACTAAAAGAACTCTCTTTTGCATTTCTTGTTAGGTGGTCTAGTGATAATGAATTACCTCAGCTTTGTTTGTTTGGGAAAGTCTTTCTCTCTCCTTCTTTTCTGAAAGACAGTTTTACCTAGAATAGAGGTGACGATTTTTTCTTTTAATATTTTGAAAATGTCATACCATTCTTTTCTTGCTTGAAAAGTTTCTGTTGAGAAATCTGTCAGTGGTCTTATGAGGCTTCCTATGTCATGACTTTTCTCTTTTATCTTGCTACTTTTAACATTATTTCTTTGTCTTTGACTTTCGAAAATTTAATTTTAGTGTTTCTTGATATAGCACCATTCAAGTTCAACGTGTTTCATGTCCTTTTTGCCTCATGGATCTGGATGTTTATTTCTCTCTTTGTTCGGGAAATTTTCAACCATAATTGCTTTAAATATACATTCTTTCTCTTTATCTTCTCCTTCTGATTTCTTTTCATTGTGTCCCATAAGTCCCTTAGGCTTTCTTTATTTTTTTTTCATTCTTAATTTTCTTTGTGATCCTCTGATTGGATAATATCTAATGTCCTATCTTCCAGGTCCCTGATTCTTTCTTCTGCATGATTGGGTCTTCTTTTGAAAGTCTCTGTTGAATTCTTCAGTTCAATTATTGTAATTTGTAACTCTAGGATGTTTCTTTGTTTGTTTTTTGATAATTTCTATTGCGATGTTGAACTTCTAGTTTTGTTCATGCATTTTTTTCCCTAATTTTGTTTAGTTACCTGCCTCTGTGTTCTTGTTGTTCACTGAACTTCTCTAAGGTGATTACTCTGAATTCTTTGAAGACAAAGTTCATAGGTCTCCATTTCTTTAGGATAAGTTATTAGGGCTTTATTATTTTCCTTTGTTGATGTCATATTTACCTGGTTCTTTGTGATCCTTGATTCCCTATCTGCTCTTTTGAGTAATTGGCTTCCTCTTCCAGACTTCACAGGTTTACTTTCATAGAGGCCATCTTCACCAATCAGCTCAGTTTAGGTTTCTGGGCATGTCTGTTGGTAATGTCCAGATCCCACCTGCCCAAGGACACTACCAACAGACACATCCAGACACCCAAACTGAATTTTTATCAACAGTCTTTTTGATATTTATATCCTCAAACCCATTAATTTTTTTTCTCTGAACCTTGAAGCAAAAGTCTCAGTCAATAATGTTGTCTAAAATGTCCAGAATGACCATCTGTTTGTTAATACCTTCTGAATATTCTTCATGTTTTCAGGATTTAAAATGAAGTGTTTATATTATGATAGTCTTTCTATTGATTTAAAATTGACAAGCAGATAGTAAGTATATTTCTAAGAATCTGAATTAACAAGTTAAAGTTTTAAAAAGCACTAAAGTTTTGTGGCATCTTTTGTTTTTTATAATTTAGGTTTATTTTTATTCAGCAAATTTATTGTCTAAAATCACATTTCAGGAAGCTAGAGCTTTGAATGACATGTCCAATTCAAATCACTTCTCAAACTTGAATTAGAGTTTTACCAGTTTGTTGGCATTCCATTCTCACCATCATGGTCTACTGTTTTCTTTACCAAAGTTTGACAATAAGATGCAAAAAAGTATCATGCTATCAAATGTGAAGCAGATATTTTCCCCCTGAGGAATAACTTTCTACAACAGGTCAAACAGTTGTCTGAAAAACATTTAAATTTATGATCTTCATACATTTACATGACAATGGGTCACAATATAAATTCATGTATCCTTGTTATGTAAATTGAGAATAAGTAGCAAGATATAACTAAAATTGTATCTCAAAAATGACATTTAAAACCTAGAGTGTTTTTTTCCTTGTTCTTGCTCTTACTCTTAGTCTGCACTTTAATAACTGTTAAAAAGTTTAGGACACCAACACTGTATTCAAAAGGGAAACTAAATTCATGCAGAAACAGAATTGTACTCTGTCAAGCATTAAACCTAATCAGTATCCTCAGTAATGAATCTATAAATTCTAAGGATAAAGATAGCATTGTGTAGGAAAAAAAGAAATGGATTAGAATCTCTTAGGAAATAAATTTGACAATCCCTGGATGAGTACTTTAAAAACTCCTTTTGGTTCATCTTTCCTTTATTTAAAAAAAGGAATCAAAATATGTTATTTGTTAGGTCCTTGAAAAGATTATTATATTCAGTCTTGCTCTGTATCAAATAAATTGTTGAGATTTTAAAAATAGAAATGTGTATGCCTCTCCAGAAAAATGGGAACTGTAGTGATAGGATATAGGCATCATATTTCTAATTATTAAATTATGTATATGTATATAAATGAAATATATATCCAATGGATAGTTATATATATATATATATATATATATATATTTATTGTAAAGGTGTTGCTTAATCAATTTGGCTATTAATAGTTTTCAGTTTATTTTTACAAGAAACAACCTTTAGAGGCTCTTGTGAAGTGTTTCCTTGCTTATAATCAAATATGTCCAATATGTGATTCCCCCACATAACCAAATATTTACTGGCAAATAGTCAAAGAACAGTTTATACTACATATGGTCAATGACATAACATCTATCTGCATTTAAGCACTCTGCAAGAAAGGTACATTGAAATAAGAAGCAAAAATATATCAATAGGATGACTGACAAAACTTGTAGTTTAAGAATGCTATAAAATATTTTATGTTCCACTGGAGAATGTAGTAATGAAAAGAAGACTGGGCATAGAATGAGACTCAAAATGTTAAGCTGTTGGCCTACCAGCCACTAGAAAAAATTATATGCAAAGGTAAATATATCTGTAAAATATATATTTTATGAATACCAGTTATTTCAAGATGGAAAATAAAATCAACAGTATTTATGCTAATTAATAAATCATCTGTGTAGCAGTGGTCTTGTGGTATTTAGATCTGTTGTAGAAACTCATGATTATGGTTTCTTTAGTGCTAAAAACCACCCATTTTTTATTTTAATGTGTTGTATACTTCAATCATCTACCTTAGGATGTAAATTGAGACTAATGCATACAGACTTCCACCACTGGCTATTAATGAAGCAACAAGAAATAAATTAATCCTCTCCCATATATTACTGTAAAACTTGGGTAAAAGAAAATAACAGTTTTCAAACTGATCACTGAAGAACTGTGATCCCTGTCAGAAGTGAAACAAACAAGATGTACCCTACAATAACCCTGGAATTCTGCATGAAGATAATTTGTGAATATGATAAGAAGGAGTAAAAGAAATAATAAGCCTGAAAGTCTGGCTGGTTTAGGGAAATTGGATTTTGGAGATGGTGAAGGCTGAGGAAGCTGGAAGTTTTGAGTCATTTCTCATGAGAGGTAGGAGTTATGCAGAAGAAGAAATCCCAAGGATTCTATATAGCAGTTGTTTGAATCTTTCCTGAGTACTAGGTCAGTCATGCTTATGGTGAAACTCCACAGTACAGACCTTAAAAGGATGGCAGATTTTTAGGTGATCAATTTCCAAAACTCACACACATCAGGTAGCTAGTAAATTCTGACTATCTAGAGTGAAAATTTCTTTTTGAACACATTAGGTATTCAGTGGAGGTTTCAGAGGGGTCATGCCTTAGTTGAAAATTTGAATTATTAATGAAATGATGGAATAAGGAATTGTAGGGACCAACTCAACTTCTTGCTGGAACGAAGTCCAATAATCTTTAAAGAAGAACCGCAAAATAGAGACAATGAACAACACGATATTCATAATGTCTGGCATCACATTGTCTAGCATATAATAAAAATTACTAGATTTTCCAAGGAGCAGGAATATGTGACCTAAAAAAGGCAAAAATCAATTAATAAAAGCAGACTCAGAAATGACAGAAGTTATAGAATTATCAGACAAGGACCTTAAAGTAGAAACTATAAAATATTAAATTATTTGAAGGAAAGATTAAACCTAAGACTGAAAATTAAGGTATAAGATATAACCAACTGAAATCTCAAGCTATTAATTTAAATATATCAAATTATAAATTCACTGGATATGATTAACAGATTTTATACTACAGTAGCAAATATTTCTAAAATGAATACGTAATAATAGAATCTTTCCTAAAGAAAGCATTGAGAGAAAAAAATCTTTAACAAACTCACTGCATACAGAACAATTCAAGCTGTCTACTGTGTGTAATCAGAATCCCAGAGGAAGGAACTATAAAAAAATTTTGAATAAATAGTGACAAAATGTTTTCCATGTTTGATTACAAGTTAAAATACTAAAAATTCAAGAATATTATAGGAGCTACTCAAAGGAAGGAAAAAGATGAAACTAAGGTACACCATAATCAAACTGGTTTAAACATGTGACAAAGAAAATCTTAAAAGTGCAACATTGAAGAACACAGATAGGCAAAAACAGCTGATTTCTCTGAAACTATGCTAGTGTAAAGACAATAACTTCTTTAAAGTATTAAGGTGTTGTGGGTGGAAGGGAGGGCATGAAGTTAAAATTCTATACCCAGAAAAGGTACTTTTCAAAAATGAATGTGAGAGACTTCCCTGGTGGTGCAGTGGTTAAGAATCCACCTGCCAATGCAGGGGAAATGGGTTCGATCCCTGGTCCAGAAAGATCCCACATGCCACAGAGCAACTAAACCTGTGTCCCACAACTACTGAGCCTGTGCTGTGGAGCCTGCGTGCCACAACTACTGAAGCCCACAGGCCTAGATCCCATGCTCCACAACAAGAGAAGCCACTGCAATGAGAAGCCTGCACACTGCAATGAAGAGTAGCCCCCACTCTCCACAAGTAGAGGAAGCCCACGCGCAGCAACAAAGACCCAGTGCAGCCAAACATAAATAATAAATTAATTAATTAAAAAAATTTGAATGTGAAACAGAGACACCCAGAAGAGTTGCAGGTAGAAATTAGGGTACATGAAGAGATAAAATGAAGACTGATGGGGATCATAAATATATGGTAAATGTAAATTATATATTTCCATTGTTTAATTTCATAAAACCTAATTGACTGTCAAAAGAAAAAATATTAATGATGCACAATGAGATTTCTAACATGTAGTAAATCAAATCTTAACAATACTGTAAAGGTAAGTACATAGAACACTATTGTAAGTTTCTAATATTATGTGTAAAGTAATATTTGTCAAAGAAGAATTTTATGAAAAAATTCATTATAAAACTGATCACAAAAAATAAGTAATGATGTTTACTTATTCAAAAAAATTAAGAGAACAAAGGGAAAATAGAAAGCATACAGCAATATAATAGGCTTAAATCCCATCAAGTCCAAACTTGTATTAATTACAAATGATCCAATTAACCATTAACCCTCCAAGTAAAAGACAGATTGTCATACTACATAAAAAAGGAAGCCAGGACTGTTTGTGGTCCTCAAAAAAAAATTAATTAATTTAAAAAATAAATTACATGTATAGATAGTTTAATATCAAAGGAAATAAATATATGCACCTTGAAAGCATTAAGCATATGAAAGCTTTAACAACTATAATATCATACAAACTGGACTTCAGAACAAGGAATGTTACTAGGGAAAGTTTGATAATTGGATTTGATTCATCAAGAAGACAACTGTTTTAAATATCTGTGAATCAACCAACAGTTTTATAACACATGACAGAAAAGTTGACAGAAAAGAAGAAACAGAAAACACTTCTCTCCTAGAAATTGAACAGTACATAGAAAATCATGATGGGTTAGGAAGACTACAACATTAGTGACCAACTTACCCTATTTGACACTTGTAGATCAATGCCCCCAACAACAAAAGAGGATACACATCTTTTCAAGGACATATGCTTCAAAGTATTTTATATTTCTGATAATTTCTATTTGTCCATAAGATATTAGGTTTGTTACTCAATTTTCAAATATTTGTGGATTTTTCTGATACCTTTATATTTATTTCTAATTTAATTTCATATGGTTAGAACATATACTCTGCATAATTGAAATTTGTTATGTCACAGCATATGGTCTATGTTGGTGCTTGTAACCTATGATGGGCAAGGATTTACTTGGAAAGGTCACAAGGGAGCTTTCTTAGGCTTATTAAAATGGTTTTAATTATATTGGTAGTTACACAAATGTATACATATAATCAAAGTCATCAAATTATAATAATAGTGGATGCATTTAATTGTATAAATTATACCTCAATAATTCAGTAAAGGAACACAAGATACATACATTTTCCACCATCAATTTTATTTTAGTTTAGAGACAATAAAATGTCTGTGAGGCATGTTAGCAAAACATACACTCCCGAATTTGCCACTAAACATGAACAGTAGTAAATACATTTTAGAATATGGAAAGAAGTACACTTTTATAACTCATCAGGGAATGAAAATTAAGACTGTAGAGAATTACTATATTATACCCACTAGAATTGCAAAAATAGATAAAATGTTTGATCATTTTGAGTGTTGTTGAGGAATTAGAGCACCAGAAACAATTACTATAGGAAGTTAAACTGTTAAACAGCCTCTTTTAATGTACATTCTCACATTATCTGGTTGAACATGCACAAACTGTCAGTTATCCAACTTGCAGATATATATACCAGGGATGTGTACAAAAATGTGCTCAGAAACATAACTTGTAATAACAAAACACTGGAATAGAGATCAATCCAAAAATGTATTCAACAGACAATGGATGGTAATACTGTCATATATTTACACACAAAAAAATATGATTCAAGAATAAAAATAGATTTCAACTGAATTAACACATGAAATTTAGAGGCAAATGTGACTCAAAAAAGTGTTGCAAAAGAGTTAACATATGACTTTCATAAATCATATGAAAAATGATTTTATTATTTTTATTATCTGTATTCTAAAATACAGATAATAAAAATATCTATATGTTTAAAAACCAAGATCTTGTAAAGATTATAGGTTAAGCTTAATACATAGACAAGGTTGAAAATTATTTTTCTAGAATTAACAGGTAATATTTTTAAAAATTCTGTAATTCCTTACCATCATATTTTCCTTGGAAAATTCAATTTTGAAGTTTTGTTTGTTAATTTTCTAAAACATTTCAGAAAGTGACTGGTGTTATAAAATTAATAAATGGATTTGGGCAACATGGATATCTATCTAAGAATAGGAAGGAGAGTGGCAATTAATGTTACTTTACAGGAAAGAAAATCAATTTTCCATTCTTAAGAACCTAGAAGTAGATGAATATTTTCCAAAGAATTAAATATGGCACTCAAAGCCATGATCCATCATAATCTCTTTATTTCTTTTTAGATATTTTAATTTTTATTGGAGTATAGTTGATTTACAGTGTTGTGTTACTTTCTGCTAAACAGAGTGAATCATTTATACGTAAACATATATCCAGTCTTTTTTAGATTCTTTTCCCACATAGGTCATTACAGAGTATTGAGGAGAGTTCCTTGTGCTATACAGTAGGTCCCATTAGTTATCTATTTTATATATAGTAGTGTATATATGTCAATCCCCAACCCCCCAATATATCCCTCCTCCCCTTGCCCCCCTGGTAACCATAAGATTGTTTTCTTCATCTGTGACTCTATTTCTGTTTTGTAAATAAGTTCATTTGTACCCTTTTTTTTAGATTCTACATATAAGCAATATCATATAATATTTGTCCTTCTCTTTGACTTACTTCATTCAGTATGACAATCTCTAGGTCCATCCATGTTGCTGCAAATGGCATTATTTCATTCTTTTTATAATGGAGTAGTATTCCATTGTGTGTGTATATATATATTGTATACGTATATAATATATATGTGTATATATATTATATACGTATACAATATATATATACACACACCCCATCTTCTTTATCCATTCCTCTGTCGATGGACACTTAAGATGCTTCCATGCCTTGGTTATTTTTAATAGTGCTGCAATGAACATCGGTATGCATGTATCTTTTCAAATTAAGAGTTTTCATGTTTTTTAGATATATGCCCAGGAGTGGGATTGCTGGATCATATGGTAGCTCTATTTTTAGTTTTTTAAGGAACCTCCATACTGTTCTCCATAGTGGCTGTACCAATTTACATTCCCACCAACAGTGTAGGAGGGTTCCCTTTTCTCCACATCGTCTCCAGCATTTATTGTTTGTAGGGGTTTTTTGATGATGGCCATTCTGACTGGTGTGAGGTGATACCTCGCTGTAGTTTTGATTAGCATTTCTCTGATAATTAGTGATGTTGAGCATTTTACATGTGCCTCCTGGCCGTCTGTATGTCTTCTTTGGAGAAGTATCTATTTAGATCTTCTGCCCATTTTTCAATTGGATTGTTTGTTTTTTTGATACTGAGCTACATGAGCTGTTTGTATATTTTGGAGATTAATCCCTTGGCAGTTGCTTCGGTTGCAAATATTTTCTCCCATTCTGTGGGGGCTGTCTTTTTGTTTTATTTATGGTTTCCCTTGCTGTGCAAAAGCTTTTAAGTTTAACTAGGTAGCATTTGTTTATTTTTGTTATTTTCATTACTCAAAGAGGTGGATCACAAAAGATCTTGCTGCTATTTATGTCAGAGAAAGTTCTGCCTATGTTTTCCTCTAAGAGTCTTATAGTATCTCATCTTATATTTAGGCCTTTAATCCATTTTGAGTTTATTTTTGTTGTATATGGTGTTAGTGAGTGTTCCAATTTCATTCTTTTAAGGATAGCTATCAAGTTTTCCCAGAACCACTTACTGAATAGACTGTCTTTTCTCCATTGTGTAATACAGTCTTGCCACCTTTGTCATAGATTAGTTGACCACAGGTGCGTGGCATAATCTCTTTAATATAAAGATCCCACCCATCAAATTCTTTTCAAGTATCTAAACTTTGGATCATCTCAGTGTCAGGACACTAGTAGGCCTAGAAGTTGGCAGAAAAAAGCTGTCTGTCCAGGAAACAACCCCTGGTGTGCAGGAGGCAATTGAAACTGAATTCTACTCTACTTGAAATCAAATTTGCTAAACCTCAATGTCTTTTAAAGAATTGTGTACAGCCTAATTAGTAAAATCTAATCATTAGAATGTCTTTGACTCATAAATAATTGGCTATGAAAGATTTATCACATGTTCTTTTGTTGTTGATCATTGTTCACATTACTGTAGTGTCTGACAGGACTCTAATGGTGTCATAAATTCCTGAAAGAATTAATGAACGCTCATGTCTAGCTTACTATCATATCTTGCTTAATATTTGGTTTAAAAAAGCATACTATAGTAGATTGTCCATTTAGTTCCATAAAAATAACTAAATGAGTAAAGAACACTATTTCACACCTGTAATATGCCTTACTTTATAATTCATAACTTTTAACGTGCTTAGAATATAGCTTTAGGCTTTGCTGAAACACTTTAAAAAATCTTCAATAGCTAATGATATTAAATGTGCATATATGTCAAACACAGAAAAACTCATTTTATTTTCCTTGTAAAATATTGTGTTAGCAATACTGAATTATGGTAATTATCTTGGACAGTCTTAAGATTTTCTCGTAACTGCACATGTAAACAAACTAAGGATGACATATTTTTTTTCTATATCCTCTAGGAAACAATTATTTTTCTGATATATAAAACATTTCTAACTCAATATAATCCTTCCAGAATGAAGCAATTATTACCACTATTACCATCATGAAGTAGTATTGAAACTCCTTTTGAGGAAACTAAATATACGAACTTAAGAGTACTTATCCACTTGATTACTCAGATTGACTATTCATAGGCCAATTGCCAAGAAAGGAATTGTAAAGCCAAATGTTAAATTTGAATCATAATCATAAAAGGAAGAGATGCCCTGTTATCCAGTTACCCAGAGGGCAGTGAGTGCACTGCTGTTTTATGGAGACCTTTAAATGTTCTGAAGATCCTTTCCAACTTCCTAATTATTTAATCAATTCCTAATAAGTAAAATATTTAACTAGTATAGCCAATGGCATAGAATAGTTTAAGCCAGCATTGGCATATTTTCCTTGGTATGAAAGAAAAATTTAGGAGTACGTTTTGAGGAAAAGTCAGAGCAAATGCTATCACCCAAAGATAAAGAAGAAATCCAGAAGCTTGGATAGAATTTTAGCAGAGACCTTACAGACAGTATTTACTTATATGATGTTCATATGCATATTAAAATGCATTATTTGATGTACATTGAACCTTGCTCATAACAGTATCTCCTTATTTATTTTAAAAAGAACAACCATTCCTTTGTAATTCATAGTTATTGCAACACAGGGTTAATGAGCAATAATTTAGAATCACTGTTATGTAATTGAGAAAATATAAGTATCTCTCAGCTCTCCAAGACATCATAATATTTTCAATTCTACACTTAAATGACCTCACCAAAAGTGCTTTCCAAATGTGCCTATCCTGTTGGTCTGAATTGTGGGAATACCAATAAGTGCTCTTTTCCTGTATATAATTTATTTTAAGCAGAGGAGCTATTATAGCTGCCATCTGTTTTGGCTACTTCTCATCTTTTTTTGGCATATGAACAATGGTTTAGTGAACAAGTGAATCATGGACTTATTTAATACTCTAGACAGTGCTATAAAAACTTACCGTCACAGTGAAAATATACACAAATTATGGTTCAACAACATTTATTGGGGACCAAAGTTGCAATGGATGTTATCTTTCTCTTCTATTTGACACTCCTATTTTATTAATTCTGACCAGGTAAATTGAAGTTTTTACAGTAAATTTTCTCCAAGAAATTGCCTGGTATTTAAACCTTTTAGAATTAAATCAAGGAAAAGAGGGAGGAAAAATGTAACTTCTTTTGAAAAGGGTTCATAAAGCCTAACTACATTATATTAAATGAAAAGATACCATCAGAACTCACAGTACTTTGATCGATTAAATTCTAAATTTGTATTTATTTAAATTTTAGAAAAAATTTCCTTTCATCATAATTAAAAAATTAACTAATAATACTGTATTTGTTTCTTGTGGCTGCTATAATAAATTATCAAAAAACTGAGTGGCTTAAAAGAAAGATTTATTTTTTCCTCCCAGTTTTTGAGGCCAGAAATCAAGGTGTCATCAGGGCCATGATACTTCTCAAAGTTCAAGAGGAGATCCCATTCCTTGCCTCATTCAAATTTTGGTGGCTGTCACATTCATTAGTTTGTGGCTGCATTAATCCAATCTCTGCCACTGTCTTCACAGGACCTTCTCTTCTGTCTGAGTCTTTTCCTTGCCTGTCTCTTAAAAGGGTACTTTTAATTGAGTTTAGGGTTCATCCAGGAAGATTTCATCTCAAGATCCTTAGCGAAATTATCTGCAAAGACCCTTTTTACAAATAAGGTAATGTTAACGGGTTTCAGGGATGAGGATGTGGGCATTTCTTTTGGGGGGCCACCATTCAAACTACTATAGATAGCATCTGCCAAAACTTAAATATCAGAATAGCATAGGATAAACTCTCTAAGTTTAGGAGTCTAGTTTATGAAGAAGTAACAGAAAGAGGAAAAAAAGGCCATTTCTTATAGCATGCCAACACTCCATAGGGTCCATCTTCATTGCTCTTCCCTATAAATCATTGTTTCTGATATTTAAACCTTTATCTCTGTTTGATACCATTTGCCACTGCCCAAAGGTATGATATATCCTTATCTCACACCACTTTTTCCTCAACTGAGAGGGGTTGATCAAGTGTACCACTTGAGGCTTACCAGCTGGGGGATTTCCCCTTAATGTTGTTTTTGTTTGTTTTTTGTTTGTTTTTTTGTTTGTTTGTTTTAAGGGCTGCACTTGATTAGAACTGCTGTGCCAAAGCTGTGCTTGCTGCTTGTTCATGTACCCATAGACCAAGTCAAGCATTTTTTTAAATTCTATTTGTTGTCCATAGGGAACTTCCCATGTTGCTATGGGTGTAGTTGAGGGAAAGTCTATTGATGCCTTTCTTAAAGTTCAAATTTAGGAATAAAAGGAACCCAAAAATTTATTGTTTGGGCATAATTATGAAGTTTGTGCTGGAATATTTGGTGAAATTAAAGCTATTTTTTTTAAAACAGCAAACAATTCAATGATACAAATAATATTTTGTCAGGCTTTTCTTAGAAGCAAATTATGTTGATATATATATTTATTTTAGTTAAGTAGATAGATGATAGGTGGGTAGATAGATAAAGATAGATTTGATTTGTTAATATTTTGTTTTGAAATTTTACATCTGTTTATGTGAAAGGTTAGCCTATAATTTTCTTATTTTGTAATATCATTGTCCAGTAACTAAGTTATATTGTACACATAGACAACTTTGCTGAGTAGTTTGTGTATAATCAATATTATTACTTCCTTAACTGTCTGGAAATTATCTAGGTGACGCCAACTTGACCTGGTAATCTCATTGAGTAAATTTTGATACACATTCTGATATATTTATTAAGTATAGTAATATTCTGTTTGTCAGTTTTGGTAAATTGTGTTTTCCTAAAATATTGTTAAATTCATCTGAAATACAAAATATTTGGTGTAAAGTTTATGATAATTATTTTTATTTTCCTTTTTATTGCCCATAAAATTAGTAGTTTTCATGCATGTTTTCTCTTTTTTGCTTGATTAATTTTGTTTTTTGTTTTATAAATTAGCTTTTAAGAATAACTAAAGTGCCTTTGTTGATTTTCTTTATGGTATGCTTGTTTTTTTATTTCATTGAATCCTACTCCCACCTTTTTATTGTTCTTTTTTTTTTTTTTTTTTTTTTTTTTTTGCTGTACGCGGGCCTCTCACTGCTGTGGCCTCTCCCGTTGCGGAGCACAGGCTCCGGACACACAGGCTCCGCGGTCATGGCTCGCGGGCCCAGCCGCTCCGCGGCATGTGGGATCCTCCGGGATAGGGGCACGAACCCGTGTCCCCTGCATCGGCAGGTGGACTCTCAACCACTGCGCCACCAGGGAAGCCCTATTGTTCTTTTTTAATTAAAATAAAGATGAAAGTCAATGAGAATGTGATAAATCAACTTGGAAGAATGCTATGAAACAAAACTAAACATTTATGTAATGAATATGGATCATTTGACTTATTTTCTAATTTTAGTCCAGATGTAGTATTGTTTTCACAAGTTTACAAATGATAAGAATTAGAAAGAGAAAACTTAAGTAAATTACCTGTAGGTTGCAGAGATAGGGTTGAGGTGAAACTAGCATTTAAGTCAAGGTTTTCCAGAATTGAAAGTCCATTATTGTCTCATATTACTATACTGCTCTGGCAAATGTTTTGTGAAGTTACACTTATAGATCTTGAATAGGTGTCCAGAGTTTGTCTACCATCTATCATTTGACCCTTTGCTTTCACTACCTAAAATTTCACACCTTATCCTCCTCACATATTTTTTGTATATTTCAATATTTCTTTTTTCTTTCCTTTTCCTCATTTTTCTCACACAATTTTATTTTTATTTCCTTCCTTAGTTTTCAGCCAAATGTGTAACTCCAGACTATAAATGCATAGCAATAAGATAGAACATATTTTGAAAACCATTCTTCCATTTCTTTTTTTTTTTTTTTTTTAATGTACCTGGATTAGCTTAGCCAAAGTTTGTGGGTTTATTTGCTCAGTAAATGGCCGCTGACTGATGGGCTGTCTGAAAAACACCCTATGGTTCCTAAATTAGTTGTAGCAAATAAATATGTTTCTCAGTCATTATTTGGAAAACATCTGCATTGGTAAGCAGCTTTTGCTACAGTAACAGATTCTTGACTAGAAATGACCTAAATAAGTGAGCATATTTTTATATAACAAGTTTGAGGGCTGGAGTTTGAGGGCTGCTAGTATTGGTTTAGTGGTTCAAAGATGTCAAAGACAATATCTCTTTGATTCTCTTGACTTTTCTCCCATGTCTGCAAGGTGGCTGCTCAAGAGTCAAGTCTTTTGTTAACATTGAAAACAAGAAGGCAAAGGCAATCAGATGTGAAGAGAGTGGTAGATGGTAGTTACAGTTGTCACTGAATTATGAAATAGTTAGCTAAGGAATAAGTCAGGAAGGGATTAGAGGCCCTGCAAGGAGAGGAATATGGGACAACAATTGGAAGGAATGAGTCTTGGGGTAGAAAATAAATGATTAGTAGAAATTCTAAGCAATGGTCAGGGTCTATGAATGCTTGCTTTTTATCTGGATTGTTATAGGTTTATGAGAAAAACAAAGTTTATTAAAAATATGCATGGAGGATTACAAAGTCAATAATGTAAATTAGGACTCTTGTTTATAACTGATATAAACCCAAATCAAACTCAAATAAATAAGTAAAGCAATCTCTGGCTTTCATAACAGAACATTTCAGTAGTAGAGGTGTTTCCAAGCATAAATTATCTAATGTACTCAAGATTACATGAGAGGTATATCTGTAACTCAGTGCTGATTTTCTCCATGTTGGCTTCATTTTAAGGATGTTACTCCTGGGTGAGACAAAATGGCTTGATTCTACTGATTTGGCAAACCTAGGTGAAAGAGAGTGCTTCATTCACTATAGTTTCAGCCCAGGTGTTGGGATTTGAGTTTCTCTGATTTGGTCTCAATCAGAGAAAATAATCAACTTTATAATCAACTTTAAATCATTTATTGTGGCCAGGAACATCCAGAGGTGTGGTCACCCATCTACAATTACAAAGACTGAGATTGGGAATAATTACTTCCCACAAGGAAATTCAAAGGAAATTGATGTTAAAATAATAGATACTTATGGCCAGGTGAACTGGTTCAAGTTGTCTGTAAAATGTGGAAATTTAAAAATCACCATGGTTTGGTTTTGGGGTCCTAAGAACTGCATAAGTAAAAGAAGAGGGGGTTTTTTGGTGCAAATTTGCTTGAATGAGAACTATTAGAGTAGATATCCAAGGATAATAATAGAGCAGAAAAATCCAGATGAGAAAACCTAATGGGAAGTAATATGAGAAAATTGGGTAGGGTATAGATGCTGAAGGTGTAATTTCACAAAGAGTACAAATTAATGGTAAATTGAGAGAGAGGAAAAAAAACCTTAGAGATATAGATTAAGACAGTGTGTTCAAAGGGAATAGAAATTTTTAAGATGCCAGTGACTAGGACAGTACCTGGTACCAGACAAATATTTGTTGAATCTATGCAGGTAAAATAGAACATTATAAAATCCAGGGATAATTGTATTGGCAGTTAAGTACTTTGAAAAGATGATGTATGATGATGTATTCAAACAATAATAGATCATAGTTTCAGAGTATTTGACAGGTGAAGAAAGGAGCTCTACCTAAATTCATGACTGCTACTGGAGTTAAATAAGGAAAGCATATGGAAGAGGAATATGAAACCGACAGCAAAATTTCTTTCAGAATGCGTCAAAACCAAGGTCACTTTGTAAAAATGGATTTTCTGGAAAAATGGAAATTGGCAATTTCCCTTAATACTCCCATTGAAAGAAAATCTCATTTTATTAGAGTAATGGTAGGTAATAAAACTTGACTTCCCTCTTTTCCCATTTATTAATGAATTAGAATGTATAAAACCCTGGTAATAATTGACATAAAAAGGCTCATAAGCGTCATTAATGTCTTCCTTACCAGCATTTTAATTTTACAAAACCAGCATTTTTGTTAAAATTATAGTACATTAAAGGAGTTTTATCCTACTATTTGCTAAAGAAGTATGATGACAGTTTTTAAAAAGATAAGCATGGGTGGTGGAGAAGGCAGTTCAGAATTTGGCCTACACCATGTGAGAATTTTTTCTTAGACTAAAGATGTAAAATGAGATCAACTAAATATTTTTGGTTTGAAAAAAACATGATAATTTTCAAGTTTTATATATTTAATTTTCAAGGATTTTTATTTGAAACTTTGAAGAGTTAAAATCATTGAAGAAAATAAAGAACATGAATCAAAATCTAAAATGTAGGTTAGGCTCTGAAACATTGGAGAAAGTGCTGAATTTGGCAAATATGCAAATATGTTTCGGCAATAATAACATATAGCTTTATCATCTACTGCTTGATCCTCCAGTGGATAATTAAGCAAGTTTCCTCTCCAAACAATTTGTCCTAAGTATACATAATAATATCACTAATTAAAATGTCCCTTTAATGTCTTCATTTTATTTCATATCTCAGTTAATTTTCTAGGCAGGTGAACTAATACATGCCTATTATTAGCTTACATTTTGAATCATATCCAATGGTAATTCATAATCATTCTATGCCATTTCCAGCTTTGAACTAACTCCATATGCTGAAGACTTAAAAATACTCTCCCACTCTTTGCTTCTTTTGTATTACAAATTTTATAACTTTGCCAGATAGTCTTAGATTCTTAGATTTTATGACAGCTTTTATTTATGTATCCTTAGATTAGAAAATACTGTATCTTCCATTCCAAATGTCTTCAGGTCATGTATATTATGAAGTGAAATTACAGACATTTTATTCATTTATTTGAATTTTATGTAAGGTTAGTTTAACCTGCTAATATCTATGACTGAAAAAAAAATTGATGGCAACTCTATAGGGTACTGGGTTCACAAGATCTAATCTGTGGGGAAGGAAAAGGAAGGGGAAGATGACCACCAACAGGTAACAAAGAAGGCCTGAGATAAACTGTATTCAGCTTTGTCTTGCCCTTGACTTGTCTCCCACTGATAGATTTAAGCCTTATATGCATGCCAATATATTACTAATTTAAATTTTTTCTAATAACTTGCTTTTAAATTAAAAATTTTTAAGGTCTTAAGAGATGTTAGTATAATTTTTGGGGAATATCTAGCCTTCTACAAGACAGTAAATACTGAGTCAGTAACCTCATTGTGGGGACTGGTTATGGACTTTAATAACAATGATTCTGAGATGAGGGAGGCATACGATGCTCTTGACTTGTACCAAGGTGTTTTACATAACTTAATGCACTTCAGACTCATCAGACTAATTGCCATTAAATTTCCTTGATTTTTAGTTTATTCATTTTTTAAAAATAAATGATAGTGGGCTTCCCTGGTGGCGCAGTGGTTGAGAATCCGCCTGCCGATGCAGGGGACACGGATTTGTGCCCCAGTCCGGGAAGATCCCACATGCCGCGGAGCGGCTGGGCATGTGAGCCATGGCTGCTGAGCCTGCGCGTCCGGAGCCTGTGCTCCGCAACGGGAGAGGCCACAACAGTGAGAGGCCTGCGTAACGCAAAAATAATAATAATAATAATAATAATAAGTGATAGTTTTGGAATACATGATCTGGTATTCATCCCTTCCAACTGTAAGCCCAAATACTAATGGGAGATTGACAACCCCTAACTAAAAGTGTGGAACTAGTTGTAATGGCAGTCCTTTCTCTCTTGACATTGACTTCTGTAGGACTGGGAACACACACACTGGTCAGGGATGGCAGGGAATAAATTTGTTAGACCAGAAAAGAAATTTACCAGATGCCTCGGGGACGTAAGGATTTTTTTTTTTTAAAACACTCTTCCACTAGACCCATATTGTGGTTATAATGCATACTTCTTTATTCCCGACATAGTATCTCATTGTTTATTGGAGAGTGAGACTATTCTAAAATAAAGTATACAAAAAATAATTATACACTTCAGTGTTAGCTATCCAGTTAAAATTCCTATGTGTATCTTAATCTTTTACTTGCTGAATAAAATGCAATCACAGACTATCCCTTACACCTTGAATCTATGTGACATCAATGGAATTAGTTGAATAGTTCCAACTGAAAATAAAAATTTTAGAGCATATATGAATAGTGAGTAATCAACTTTTGGAACTTTGCTGCATATTTCAATTATTAAATTGAAATGCATACCCAGTACTCTTATTTTAGTAAAATGGTTGCAAGCCACATGTCCCATTCAGACAAAATCTCCTTTTCCTCTCAAAATTGTCCACACAAAGCTACTCAAATAGCAAGAATTAAAGTTTTATGAAATTTGCTTATGAACACATGGTTGCAATTGAGGTCTTTTGTTGTTTCTTTGTTTTTTCCTTTCTGATTGGAAGAAACGAAAGAAAAGTTTTAACATATAAAGCAACATAACAGTTTTATTCTGGGTACATTATCAATGTATTTTAAAATAAATGTAGCTCAATATTAACTTGCCCCATCAAGAGAAGCTCAGTAGGTCTTTAAATACAAGGTAATGTAAAGAAAAAAGTTTGTAGAAAATATAATTAAAGTGGGTTAACAATAATATCAATAAGGCAGCTAATGATTTTTTTTTAGCTTTGCTCATCTGACATTTGGTGTAGTTAACAGTATGAAATTAATTTCCTCAAATCAAAATACATTTTTATTAAAAATCATTAGACACATCAGATAGTAAATATATCAATTTGGTCTGATGCTGTCTTATAGCTTTTCATTTGAGATTTATAGAGGAAATTACAGACCTATGATACAATCATATCAGATATAACAGCCATGTATTTGAAATATCCTCAAAAAAAAGTTGCTATTTTCAAACACTTTTATAATTGACACCTGCTCAATAGGGCTGTCTTCTCCAAAGTATACATCTCACCTCAACAGTCAGTAGGGAATGCCCTGCCTTTTAATCATTTCCAGAAGTGCTTCAACACTTATGGGAATGATAGTCCTGTGTCATTCCACATTGTTTTAATCGGTGACATGTTCCTGGAAGTCACTTCATGGTACACTATTATATAAGAAATGAAAGGAAATTACTGCAGAAGAGGGAGAAAAAAAGCATATGGTACTGGATAACCGTGATCATTTCAAATATTATAAAGCATGTCACTTAATCTATTTCTGCCTCAATGTAACCTCCCTCCTCTGTAAGAATATTATTAAGGTATATCAGCTACTATGAAGAAGTGCTTACCTTCTAAGAAATGTATCTTAAATATAACATTAAAGAAGTATGAATTGCTATCCTGAAGCTGAAAAACTGTTTTACGGCTTTAATAAACATCATCTCCATACATTATTCACCTTCATGCACGAGTGTGTGCACACATACCCCTCACGCATGTGTGCACACACATACACACACACATGCACAAAGGGAATACATTTGTGATAGTTGTTGAAATTGCTTTACTAAATGTTCTGTTCTAAAAAGTGAAAACTGCCTGGATTATTTTAATTAATGTAGGCTTTAAACATTTAATCCTGGTTTCCTTGAACTGCTGTTGGTAGAGGCAATGTTTTAAAAGTTGTCTGTAACTTATTAATATAAAAAACAAAAGAAAATCTTAACATGAATTTGGGAAAGTCCAGTGCTGAGATGATGACTTTATTATATTTACTATTTCAAGTTTCAAAGCTAATCTAATGGTACATATAAAATCAGTTTAAACAGTTTTTGAATAGACTATAAGGCATTTATTTTTAGAAGTTTTATGCAATGTAGATTTTTAGTATTTCTAATTCCTGGTGTTATGTTTGTATTGTGTGAATTAGTATTAACACATTTTTCTGTAAGGTGCATTTTGTACAGAAAAAAATTCTTGTCTTCAAATGTCTGTCAAAGTGTCTACCATGAATCTTTTCAGGTCTCCCTTGTTTCAGCAGTTTCCTGATACAGGAAGGAGTTTCCTAGCGTTTTTGCCAAATAATCTGAATAATTTGTTCATGTACATAGTTATCTCCTAAAAGGGATTTAAGGCATGCTCCTTATAACATCAAAATTTTGTTGTTCTTTCTCCTACATTTTTACCACACTCTCCCAAAATTCTGAGACACCAGTTCCAATAAGTGGTTTTTTGTTTGAGTGAGAACTGGTCATCTGCTTCCCTGTAGGGGTCACCTGGACTTGTTTAACCATGACATATTTCTAGCATCACCACAGATAGAATTCTGTCTTAGTATTCTCAAATAACTAGATTCTAACCCTCTGATTATTTCACATATCCCCAAATCTGACTTATATCCCATCTCATTCCCAATCCACAAATCCTTTCAATGTGCCTCTGGAACTCCTGGACTGTCATCAAGGTATGTCTTTTTTTTTTTTTTTTTTACCTTTTTTTTCTTATTAGTTTCTTCTTTATAACAAAGTGAATCAGTCATACATATACATCTGTTCCCACATCACTTCCCTCTTGCATCTCCCTCCCGCCCACCCTCCCTATCCCACCCCTCCAGGCGGTCACAAAGCACCGAGCTGATCTCCCTGTGCTATGCGGCTGCTTCCCACTAGCTATCTACCTTACGTTTGGTAGTGTATATATGTCCATGCCTCTCTTTCGCTTTGTCACAGCTTACCCTTCCCCCTCCCCGTATCCTCAAGTCCATTCTCAGTAGGTCTGTGTCTTTATTCCTGTTTTACCCTAGGTTCTTCATGACATTTTTTTTTCTTAAATTCCATATATATGTGTCAGCATACAGTATTTGTCTTTCTCTTTCTGACTTACTTCACTCTGTATGACAGACTCTAGGTCTATCCACCTCATTACAAATAGCTCAGTTTCATTTCTTTTTATGGCTGAGTAATATTCCATTGTATATATGTGCCACATCTTCTTTATCCATTCATCCGATGATGGACACTTAGGTTGCTTCCATCTCCGGGCTATTGTGAATAGAGCTGCAATGAACATTTTGGTACATGTCTCTTTTTGAATTATGGTTTTCTCAGGGTATATGCCTAGTAGTGGGATTGCTGGGTCATATGGTAGATCTATGTTTAGTTTCTTAAGGAACCTCCATACTGTTCTCCATAGCGGCTGTACCAATTCACATTCCCACCAGCAGTGCAAGAGTGTTCCCTTTTTTCCACACCCTCTCCAGCATTTATTGTTTCTAGATTTCTTGATGATGGCCATTCTGACTGGTGTGAGATGATATCTCATTGTAGTTTTGATTTGCATTTCACTAATGATTAATGATGTTGAGCATTCTTTCATGTGTTTGTTGGCAGTCTGTATATCTTCTTTGGAGAAATGCCTATTTAAGTCTTCTGCCCATTTTTGGATTGGGTTGTTTGTTTTTTTGCTATTGAGCTGCATGAGCTGCTTATAAATTTTGGAGATTAATCCTTTGTCAGTTGCTTCATTTGCAAATATTTTCTCCCATTCTGAGGGTTGTCTTTTGGTCTTGTTTATGGTTTCCTTTGCTGTGCAAAAGCTTTGAAGTTTCATTAGGTCCCATTTGTTTATCTTTGTTTTTATTTCCATTTCTCTAGGAGGTGGGTCCAAAAGGATCTTGCTGTGATTTATGTCATAGAGTGTTCTGCCTATGTTTTCCTCTAAGAGTTTGATAGTGTCTGGCCTTACATTTAGGTCTTTAATCCATTTTGAGCTTATTTTTGTGTATGGTGTTAGAGAATGATCTAATCTCATACTTTTACATGTCCCTGTCCAGTTTTCCCAGCACCACTTATTGAAGAGGCTGTCCTTTCTCCACTGTACATTCCTGCCTCCTTTATCAAAGATAAGTTGACCATATGTGTGTGGGTTTACCTCTGGGCTTTCTATCCTGTTCCATTGATCTATCTTTCTGTTTTTGTGCCAGTACCACACTGTCTTGATTACTGTAGCTTTGTAGTATAGTCTGAAGTCAGGGAGCCTGATTCCTCCAGCTCCGTGTTTCGTTCTCAAGATTGCTTTGGCTATTCGGGGTCTTTTGTTTTTGCAAACAAATTTTGAAATTTTTTGTTCTAGTTCTGTGAAAAATGCCAGTGGTAGTTTGATAGGGATTGCATTGAATCTGTACATTGCTTTGGGTACTAGAGTCATTTTCACAATATTGATTCTTCCAATCCAGGAGCATGGTATATCTCTCCATCTGTTTGTATCATCTTTAATTTCCTTCATCAGTGTCTTATACTTTTCTGCATACAGGTCTTTTGTCTCCTTAGGTAGGTTTATTCCTCGATATTTTATTCTTTTTGTTGCAATGGTAAATGGGAGTGTTTTCTTGATTTCACTTTCAGATTTTTCATCATTAGTGTAAAGGAATGCCAGAGATTTCTGTGCATTAATTTTGTATCCTGCTACTTTACCAAATTCACTGATTAGCTCTAGTAATTTTCTGGTAGCACCTTTAGGATTCTCTATATTTAGTATCATGTCATCTGCAAACAGTGACAGCTTTACTTCTTCTTTTCCAATTTGGATTCCTTTTATTTCCTTTTCTTCTCTGATTGCTGTGGCTAAAACTTCCAAAACTAGGTTGAATAAGAGTGGTGAGAGTGGGCAGCCTTGTCTTGTTCCTGATCTTAGTGGAAATGGTTTCAGTTTTTCATCATTGAGGACGATGTTGGCTGTGGGTTTGTCATATATGGCCTTTATTATGTTGAGGAAAGTTCCCTCTATGCCTACTTTCTGCAGGGTTTTTATCATAAATGGGTGTTGAATTTTGTCGAAAGCTTTCTCTGCATCTATTGAGATGATCATATGGTTTTTCTTCTTCAATTTGTTAATATGGTGTATCACATTTATTTGCATATATTGAAGAATCCTTGCATTCCTGGAATAAATCCCACTTGATCATGGTGTATGATCCTTTTAATGTGCTGCTGGATTCTGTTTGCTAGTATTTTGTTGAGGATTTTTGCATCTATGTTCCTCAGTGATATTGGCCTGTAGTTTTCTTTCTTTGTGACATCCTTGCCTGGTTTTGGTATCAAGGTGATGGTGGCCTCGTAGAATGAGTTTGGGGGTGCTCCTCCCTCTGCTATATTTTGGAAGAGTTTGAGAAGGATAGGTGCTAGCTTTTCTCTAAATGTTTGATAGAATTTGCCTGTGAAGCCATCTGGTCCTGGGCTTTTGTTTGTTAGAAGATTTTGAATCACAGTTTCAATTTCAGTGCTTGTGATTGGTCTGTTCATATTTTCTATTTCTTCCTGATTCAGTCTTGGCAGGTTGTGCATTTCTAAGAATTTGTCCATTTCTTCCAGGTTGTCCATTTTATTAGCATAGAGTTTCTTTTATTAAACTCTCATGATCTTTTGTATTTCTGCAGTGTCAGTTGTTACTTCTCCTTTTTCATTTCTAATTCTATTGATTTGAGTCTTCTCCCTTTTTTTCTTGATGAGTCTGGTTAATGGTTTATCAATTTTGTTTATCTTCTCAAAGAACCAGCTTTTAGTTTTATTGATCTTTGCTGTCATTTCCTTCATTTCTTTTTCATTCATTTCTGATCTGATCTTTATGATTTCTTTCCTTCTGCTAATTTTGGGGGATTTTTGTTCTTCTTTCTCTAATTGCTTTAGGTGCAGGGTCAGGTTGTTTACTCGAGATGTTTCCTATTTCTTAAGGTGGGATTGTATTGCTATAAACTTCCCCCTTAGAACTGCTTTTGCTGCGTCCCATAGGTTTTGGGTTGTCGTGTCTCCTTTGTCATTTGTTTCTAGGTATTTTTTAATTTCCTCTTTGATTTCTTCAGTAATCACTTCGTTATTGAGTAATGTATTGCTTGGCCTCCATGTGTTTGTATTTTTACAGATCTTTTCCTGTAATTGATGTCTAGTCTCATAGCATTGTGGTCGGAAAAGATACTTGATACAATTTCAATTTTCTTAAATTTATCAAGGCTTGATTTGTGACCCAAGATATGATCTATCCTGGAGAATGTTCCATGAGCTTTTGAGAAAAATGTGTATTCTGTTGTTTTTGGATGGAATGTCCTATAAATATCAATTAAGTCCATCTTGTTTAAGGTATCATTTAAAGCTTGTGTTTCCTTATTTATTTTCATTTTGGAATATCTGTCCATTGGTGAAAGTGGGGTGTTAAAGTCCCCTACTATGAGTGTGTTACTGTCAATTTCCCCTTTTATGGCTGTTAGTATTTGCCTTATGTATTGAGGTGCTCCTATGTTGGGTGCATAAATATTTACAATTGTTATATCTTCTTCTTGGATCGTTCCCTTTATCATTATGTAGTGTCCTTCTTTGTCTCTTCTAATAGTCTTTAATTTAAAGTCTATTTTGTCTGATATAAGAATTGCTACTCCAGCTTTCTTTTGATTTCCATTTGCATGGAATATCATTTCCCATCCCCTTACTTTCAATCTGAATGTGTCTCTAGGTCTGAAGTGGGTCTCTTGTAGACAGCATATATATGGGTCTTGTTTTTGTATCCATTCAGCCACTCTGTGTCTTTTGGTGGGAGCATTTAGTCCATTTACATTTAAGGTAATTATTGATATGTATGTTCCTATTCCCATTTCCTTAATTGTTTTGGGTTTGTTATTGTAGGTATTTTCCTTCTGTTGTGTTTCTTGCCTAGAGAAGTTCCTTTAGCATTTGTTGTAAAGCTGGTTTGGTGGTGCTGAACTCTCTCAGCTTTTGCTTGTCTGTAAACGTTTTAATTTCTCCGTCAAATCTGAATGAGATCCTTGCTGGGTAGAGTAATCTTGGTTGCAGCTTTTTCTCCTTCATCACTTTAATTATGTCCTGCCACTCCCTTCTGGCTTGTAGAGTTTCTGCTGAAAGATCAGCTGTTTACCTTATGGGGATTCCCTTCTGTGTCATTTGTTGTTTTTCCCTTGCTGCTTTTAATATGTTTTCCTTGTGTTTAATTTTTGACAGTTTGATTAATATGTGTCTTGGCGTATTTCTCCTTGGATTTATTCTGTATGGGACTCTGTGCCTCCTGGACTTGATTAACTATTTCCTTTCCCATATTAGGGAAGTTTTCAACTATAATCTCTTCAAATATTTTCTCAGTCCCTTTCTTTTTCTCTTCTTCTTCTGGAACCCCTATAATTCGAATGTTGGTGCGTTTAATGTTTTCCCAGAGGTCTCTGAGACTCTCCTCTGTTCTTTTCATTCTTTTTTCTTTATTTTGCTCTGCATCAGTTATTTCCACTATTTTATCTTCCACCTCACTGATCCGTTCTTCTGCCTCAGTTTTTCTGCTATTGATCCCATCTAGAGTATTTTTCATTTCATTTATTGTTTTTAATCGATGCTTGATTCATCTTTAGTTCTTCTAGATCCTTGTTAACTGTTTCTTGCATTTTGTCTATTCTATTTCCAAGATTTTGGATCTTGGAAATAAAATCTTGGATCATCTTTACTATCATTATTCTGAATTCTTTTTCAGGTAGACTGCCTATTACCACTTGATTTGTTAGGTCTGGTACGTTTTTTATCTTGCTCCTTCACCTGCTGTGTGTTTTTCTGTCTTCTCATTTTTCTTATCTTACTGTGTTTGGGGTCTCCTTTTTGCAGGCTGCAGGTTCGTAGTTCCCATTGGTTTTGGTGTCTGTCCCCAGTGGCTAAGGTTGTTTCAGTAGGTTGTGTAGGCTTCCTGGTGGGGAGGACTAGTGCCTGTGTTCTGGTGGTTGAGGCTCGATCTTGTCTTTCTGGTGGACAGGTCCACATCTGGTTTTCTGTTTTGGGGTGCCTATGGCCTTCTTATGTTTTTAGGCAGCCTCTCTGCTAATGGGTGGGGTTATGTTACTGTCTTGCTAGTTGCTTGGCATAGGGTGACCAGCACTGTAGCTTGCTGGTCATTGACTGAAGCTGGGTGCTGGTGTTGAGATTGATATCTCTGGGAGATTTTTGCCGCTTGATATTATGCGGAGCTGGGAGGTCTCTTGTGGACCCGCGTCCTGAAGTTGGCTCTCCCACTTCAGAGGCACAGCACTGACTCCTGGCTGCAGCACCAAGAGCTTTTCATCTACCCGGCTCAGAATAAAAGAGAGAAAAAGTAGAAAGAAAGAATTAGTAGAAGAAAGAAAGAGAGAGAGAAAGAAAGGAAGAAGGAAGGAAAGGAAGGAAGAAAGAAAGAAGGGAGGGAGAGAGGAAGGATGGAAAGAAAGAAAGGAGGGAGAGAGGAAGGAAAGAAAGAAAAAGAAAGAGTGAAAGGAAGAAGGGAGGGAGGGAGAGAGGAAGGAAAGAAAGAAAGACAAGAGGGAGGGAGGAAGGAAAGAAAGGGGCAGAGGGAGGGAGGGAGGAAGGGAAGGTAGGAAAAAAAGAAAGAGGGAAGATAAAGTAAAATAGAATAAAGTATAAAATATAGTAGCATTATTAAAAATAAAAAAGTAATTATTGAAAAAGAAACAGACGGATAGAACCCTGGGACCTATGGTGGAAGCAAAGCTATACAGACAAAATCTCACACAGAAGCATACACATACACATTCACAAAAAGAGAATAGGGGGAGAAAAATCGAAAATCTTGCTCTCAAAGTCCACCTCCTCAATTTGGGATAATTCGTTGTAAAAAGAGGGAAAGGGGAAAAAGTCTGAAATCTTGCTCTCAAAGTCCACCTCCTCGATTTGGGATGATTCGCTGTCCATTCATGCACTCCACAGACGCAGGGCACATCAAGCAGACCGTGGAGCTTTAATCCGCTGCCTCCGAGGCTGCACAGAGAGATTTCCCTGTCTCTTCTCTGCTCTCACAGCTCCCGGGTCTCAGCCTTGGACCTGGCCCCGCCTCTGTGCGTAGGTCGCCGGAGGGCGTCCGTTCTTTGCTCAGACAGGACTGGTTTAAAGGAGCCGCTGATTCGGGGGCTCTGGCTCACTCAGACGGAGAGGAAGGAGGGGCACGCATTGCGGGGCGGGCCTGCAGCGGCAGAGGCCGCCATGACGTTGCACCAGCCCGAGGCGCTCCGTGCGCTTTCCCGGGGAAGCCATCCCTGGGTCCCGGGGCCCCGGCAGTGGCGGGCTGCACAGGCCCCCCGGAAGGCGGGGTGGACAGTGACCTGTGCTCGCCCACAGGTCTTCTGGCGGCGGGGGCGGCAGCAGCAGCCCCAGGGTCCCACGCCCGTCTCCGGGGTCCGCGCCTTCAGCCGCGGCTCGAGCCCGTCTCTGGAGCTTCTTTAAGCAGCGCTCTTAATGCCCTCTCCTCGCGCACCAGGAAACAAAAGGGAAGAAAAAGTCTCTTGCCTCTTCGGCAGCTCCAGACTTTTTCCCCGGACTCCCTCCGTGCTAGCCGTGGCGAACCAACCCATTCAGGCTCTTCCTGCCGCCAGCCCCCGTCCTCTCCCTGCGCTCCGACCGAAACCCAATACCCGAGCCTCAGCTCCCAGCCCCGCCCGCCCCGGCGGCTGAGCAGACAAGCCTCTCGGGCTGGTGAGTGCCGGTCGGCCCCGATCCTCTTTGCGGGAATCTCTCCGCTTTGCCTTCCACACCCCTGTTGCTGTGCTCTCCTCGGCTACTCCGAAGCTTCCCCCTCCGCCACCTGCAGTCTCCGCCCGCGAAGGGGCTTGTAGTGTGTGGAAACCTTTCCTCCTTCACGGCTCCCTCCCACTGGTGCAGGTCCCGTCCCTATCCTTTTGTCTCTGTTTATTCTTTTTTCTTTTGCCCTACCCAGGTATGTGGGGAGTTTCTTGCCTTTTGGGGGGTCTGAGGTCTTCTGTCAGCGTTCAGTAGGTGTTCTGTAGGAGTTGTTCCACGTGTAGATGAATTTCTGATGTATCTGTGGGGAGGAAGGTGATCTCCGCGTCTTACTTTTCCGCCATCTTCCTCCGGACCTCCAAGGTATGTCTTAAATACTCAGCCTTCTCTGAATCATCCCTTTAACTTCTTTTCTTAATATGACCTTGCCTCTCTCTGAGGTCACTAATTCCACTATGCCCTTGAGATGGCTAATCTTTCCGCTTTAGAGTAAGGTGATTCTTTTTACTCTTAACGGCTGCTTTCAGACTATCAGACCTCTATCCCCTCACACCACACACACACACACACACACACACACACACACACACACACACACACACACACACACACACACACACACTTAGCTCCACTGAAGTTCACATGATCAGACCATACCCCATTATCACTCTTTGTGCAGTCTTTCTGGTCAGTTCTCCTTGTTCATGGATAATTTTAGTATCTGCTTTACTGACACCTACTCTATCACTGTCCTGGTCAACATTCTTCAAAATTGCATTACCGTTTGAATAATCCATCCAGCATCCTGTCCATTTGGTTCCTTGCCTTCACTTTTATTGATTTTTTCCTCCATCTTACACTCCTAATATGATACCCTAAAACTTCTCATTATAATAAATGCAACACATTCCAAATCTCCATTTCAATTACCTTACCCTTAGAGCACTACCTGCAATATTTAAAACTTATTCTTTCTAGAACTGAAGTTAATTAATAATCCTATTCTCCTAGGTGACTATTTTGCAGGTTATTTTTTATCTCCTTAAACTTCCCAAATCCACCTTCTTCTCAACCAGTAATCTTCCTCTGTCAGTGCTCTGAAGCCAATAGTCACTAGGGATATTTGGTATTTTTGTAATTTGTACAGTTATCAAAATTTGTCTGTGCTTAAACAAGATTATGAGGTGGTATTTCTTTGTTTTTGTCTTAGTCTCACTTCATCATAGTCCTAGAGTGATATTCCCACCCACACATGTCCTTAAATAGTTTAGAATAATTATAGATAACTGTACATATGTGATAATAAATTTACTCTGAAAACGACATTTGAAAAAAATTGACAATATGGCTACCAGGGGTGGCATTTCCTTGGTAACATCACCACAGGTAAAAGTTTATCCAATTTCGAGCTAGCATCCACATTTTTTTAGTAATCTCAATTGTAAATACCCATGTAATATAAATTTTGATTTTTTCAAGAAATTATGCTTTTGACATTATTGGACCTCACTGCATAGATATGCGTACAGTTTTATCTAAGTTCTGACATTAGAGTTGCACAACTAAGACAACTCAGTACTATATATTGAAGTAGAATGAGGGTGAGGTATTATTTTGGAGTAAGAATTGATTTTGTTTTGAAATGCTCACCTGATCCTACACTCAGTGGTAATTATCTTGATTTATGTTCTCAGAAATATACCTAAAGACTCAACTCCTTTTTAACTTCACTGACTTTTTTTTTCTTTATCAAGGTATAATTTACATACAATGAAATCTACTTCTTTTAAGTGTAAAGTTTAAACTTTGGTAATTGAATACTGTTGTATAACTTCCACCACAATCAGGATATAGAAAATGCCCACCACCAGTGTGACCTTTTCTAATATTATTCTGTGAGATTACTTCTGTTCAATAAGAGAACATCTTGACCTAACTGTGACTGGGAGGCCAGCTTCTAATAACACTGAATACTTGCTGTTAGTGTTAGGTGGTTCAGAGTATCAGGGGATTCTTTTCTCTTTCACATTCCTCCCTTAAATAAGAACAAAGTGTTAAACAGAAGATAACTTCTACATCTTCCCAGTATCAAATATACATATTTTCAGCTAGTTTCTGCTACATATATAAAATGTCATTATCCCTATACAAGGCAAACCTTTCTCCCTATATATTGGATTCTATCCCATATCACTAAATCAAGGAGCTTTCTTCCACAATTTTATTTTCATGCTTCTTTTTTAAAATATCTTTTATTTTTTATTGAGGTATAATTGATGTAACATTATACTAGTTTCAGGTGCACAACATTTTGATTTGATATCTGTATATACTGCAAACTGATCATCACAATAAATATCTGTCACCATACAAAGTTACAAAGTTTCTTATGATGAGAACTTTTAAGAACTCTTAACATCTTTCAAAGATGCAATACAACGTTTTTAACTATAGTCACCATTCTGTAAATTACATCTCCATGACATATTTTATAACTGGAAGTTTACCTCTTGACCCTCTTGAAACATTTTTCCCACCTCCCATTCCCCTTTCCTCTGGCAATTACCAATCTGTTCTCTGTATTTTTTAGTTTACTTTTGTTTGTTCATTTGCTTTTTTGGATTATGCATATAGGTGAAATTATACAGTATTTTTCTATCTATGTCTGACTTATTTCACTTAGCCTAATAGCTTCAAGATCCATCCATGTTGCCGAAAATGGCAGGATTTCATTCCTTTTTATACAGTTGAGTAGTTTTCTATTGTATATATTTACCACATATTTTTTATCCATCATCTATCCATGGACACTTAGGTTGCTTCCATATCTTGGCTTTTGTAAATAACATTGAAACAAACAAAGGGGTGCATATATCTTTGCAAATTACTGTTTTCGTTTTCTTCAGATAAATACCAGGAGTGGAATTGCTGTATTGTATGGTAGTCTTTATTTTTAAATTTCTGAGGAAACGTCATACTGTTCTCCATGGTGGCTGCACTAATTTATATTCCCACCAACAGTGCAGAAGGTTCCCTTTTCTCCATATCCTTGCCAACACTTGTTTGTTTTTTTGATGATAGCCATTCTACAGGTGTGAGGTGATATGTCATTGTGGTTTTGATTTGCATTTCACTGATGATTAGTGATACTGAGCATTATTTCATGTGTCTATTGGCCATCTGTATATTTATTTTGGAAAAAATGTTTATTCTCATCTCTGCCTTCTAAAACATTTTTTTCTACACTATATCATTCCTATGAGCAGACAAATATTTCGTATTATCTCCCACTTTAAAAATAAAGGTAAAAGAACAGCTTTCCCTTGATCTTCATTCTCCTCCAGCTTTTATTGCTTTTTAAGTATACTTCTCTCATTTCAAATGAGATTGCTTAACTACTGTACATATTCAGAGTCATGGCTTCTTCTCCTCCTGTTCTCCTTAAATCTCATCTAATTGTCCCCAGCATTTGCCAGCAGCAGCTACGGTCAAAGTTACTAATTCCTCCATATTGTCTGAACTATGGGTTAGTTCTCAGCCCTCATTTTTTCTGAAGATCAGCAACATTTGACATGATTGCCTCCTGATTTTTGAAAAATCACTTTTATTAAATTTGCAATAGCAGTATCTTTGTTTTCTTCTCAGTCCTTCTGAATCTCCTTTGACAGAATTTTTCTTCTTGCTGCTATGCGTTTTGAAGAGTAACCTCAGATTGTGTCCTATCACAAATCTTCTCTTTTGACGCTTATTCTTTGGGTGATCATATGACCTATAGAGAAATAATTATTTCCATCCCAGAACTTTCCCTTGAATTTTAGACATTTATATCCACCCAGCATATAAAATGTGGCCTGCCTCAAGCTGTTTTTTTCACTCTTCTGTAGTCTACTATCTGATATCTGTTAGTATCCTAGGGATCTGTCTAAACCAGTCGCCATTCCTGCCTGGGATGATACAAACTATATTTCACAGACTCACTTTCCAGTGGCTTTCTGTTAGGTTCTGCTAATATAAGACTGTGGCAGGAGACAGGAAGCTGGTAAAATTATAAAATACTTTTATGGCTTCTTAGTGTCTCTGACAATGGTTGTCCCAGCTGTGCTAGTGGAGATGGTGGTAGTGAGAAAAACTTGAGAAGCAGTAATAACAGCAACAGTGGAGACAGCGACAGGAATGTGGTAACAATACTTAAGGCAGTAGTAGCATTTGCAAAAACAGGGAATGTGAGTGAGCCCCTGGTTTCCTGCTTAACCAGTTCAAACACAGCAAGTGGAAGCTTCAACTGGGAGAACAATCCCAGGCTTGGAGTGACACCATTCTCCCTATGCTTCTCCAGCTCTAAGACTAATACTGTCTTCCTGCAATTGTTCATTATTTGCTAACCTCACCTATCCCTTTTTGTTCCTTCAGTTCTTCAATCAAACTTTTGAAAATGAATTTCTCTAAATTACCTCCATTTACATTTCTTGAGTAGTTTGTTTTCATGATCGAAGACTGACTGATAAAATATTTGAGCCAGAAGGGCTCTGAGGAAACAGATCTTTTGGGATTAGTTAGCTAACATAATTGCTTTAAAAAAGTGATTACATCCTTATCAGTGGAAAATAAACTGGAAGATAAATTGATACTACTCAGAGATAGATGCAGTGACTGAAAACTTTGGTCTTCCTTGTTTGGAAGAGTGAAATATCTTCCTGTGGATGAAGGATAGTTACATCCTATTAGGAAGAAGCATGATTATTCTCTTTGACTGAATAACCAACATAGTGGACAGTGCCAAATAGTGTCTTATCTCTTAGTACAACACCCATCCTTCCATACCTCATTTTTACCTTCAAGTTAGAAAATGTAAATTACGTTTCCTAATCCATTTTGCCAGCTGACTTCCCCATTGCATTCCTCTAATGGAAGACACAGGCAAGGGATCTTAATACAGGAAGAAGGGAAAAACCAAAACTGCCAACTAGTCTTTCAGTAGTTAAAAATTATGGGTCAGGAAGTGATCGTTTAAACTGCCATAACAAAGAACTCCAACATCTCACTGGTATATTTATTGCTCACACTACATGTCCACCACTGGGATAATCTGGGGATTCGGTTTCATGTCAATCTAAACCAGAGATGCAAAGGTATAGAGGTATAGAGCATCCACCATTGGAACATTGTTACCTGCTGTTGGCAGAGATAAAGAGCTTCTTTTCACATTTTTTTAGCTTAAGAATGTCACTCGGCCACACTTATCTCCAAAATTGTCAGGAATCTGGAGATAATTTGTGAACAATATTAATAAGCACTACACTAACCTTCCACCATAAGAACATGTACTTCCCACACCTTTGTGGGAAAAAAAAAAAAAAACAAATTGCCAACATTAAAATCTCTATTAAAAAAAAAGAAAAGAAATACAAATTCTAGGGTATTTTCAGCTTTTGTACTTATCTTTAATGGAAACATCATCTTAAATCAGTTTTTTCTCCCATGTTCCTCATTGAAATAATTGGTACTCCATAAACTCAAGTTTTTTAAGCAAAAAAGTTTTGGATTCCTTTCTTTGTCTTACATCACATATCCAGTATATCAGAAATTCTGGCCACCTCCAACTTTGAGATGTTTGCCAAACAAGAAGTTTTCCAGCACTTCCACTGCCACCACATTGGTCCAAGCCACCATCACTTTTTGTCCCAGTTACTATGAAAACTTCCTAACCTCTCTGCTTCCTCTCTTTTTCTACAACAGGACTGTTGGCCCTTTTAGTATGTAAGTCAATTTGTTGCTTCCTTCACCAAATTCACGTGATGGCATCTTATCAATTGTGAAGTAAAATATCAGAGCTGTTATCTACCATGCTCTACAAAATCTGATCCTTAACCACTTGATAGCTATGCCAGTGATGGATACAGTTGTATTGGTATAGGTAAGTAGGTAGACAGATAGATACATATATACATATGTAGATAAAATGGAAGTAATATTATTAGTCAAAATCCTTAGTGTATGCAAAAGCACTGGCTGTTTAGAGACTTTTAATGGTGATTCAAAGAAAAGCATATGGCATTTGGTAGCACTTTATCATTTGATTTACTGCTCCTATTAGACCTCGGATATTCCAGAGAATAGCGAAAACACTTTTTTAAGTTTGCACTTGTGAGTAAATGATAAAGAGATTAAATGAAATGTGATAGAAGTGGAATAAGGTCCCGATTCATAGAAGGGTAATGACTTTGACTTAGGGCTTTACAGGGATATTATTAGTTATATGTCAATATCAAATCTTAGCCATGAATACACATTCTTAAATTCCTTCTAAAAATGAGACTTTTAAATGAAAATACTGAACAAAATTCTTATCTTTATAATACATGAATATTATAAAAGTTTTTTTGATCCCTTGATTTGTTTGATAAATGTGCTATTTAAGATCTTCAGAGTCAAATTCATTATTTGAAGGTTTTTTCCTTAAGATTTGTTAAAAAGGTTTTTATGTTATAATCTCTATAAATGGTTCCTATTTACATTTTATGCAACAGTATTCAAAACTGCCATTAATATTCCAACAATCAATAGAACTATTTATGAAATTTCATCATTATAGGAATATATATATATGTATATAATTAATTATAATAAAATTATTGAGCTTGTGTAAAATTTTTTCATCCACCATAATTTCAGTATTTCATAAATTTAATTCTAAAATAAACCAGAAAGAAAAAATTGTACAGTCTTTCAGAAATTATAACACACAATAGAAAAATAATAAAATTTAGAAATAATAAAAATAATATGTAAAATTACTTTTGCCTAATCACACTTACTACATTAGGGATTTTATCAGGGTCAGGGACGTGAGGCAAAAATTTAAGAATCTTATATGTCAGAAAACCTGTGATAAAGAATAGCTAGTGAGCATATCAGGGAAAGATCTGGGGAATGAGAGGGAAAAAATGCCTATCATACCAATGAACAACACAGAAAAATGTATACATAAGTACAATTTTATCAGTTTGTACTGATATTCCAGTGTGTAAAGGTTAGTTAGAAACATGAATCTCAGGCCCCATCCCAGACCTATTGCACAGAATTTACATTTTGGGAGGCTATTTTATGTTCATTAAAATTTGAGAAGCACTGGTCTAATAAGCTACTGAGAACTAGTTTGGATTGAATGGAGTGTCTACCATATTGGAGATCCTTTTCCTGGTTTCTACCTTCCTTCCATCTATCAAACAGCTTCCAGCTGTTCCATTGAACACAAGATACTTGGTTATTAATGAGCATTCTTGACATTTTTCTAAATACTTGGATTTCTATGGTAGTAGAGAAAACCAACAAAAGAGAGGTTAACTGAAAGCTTACCCCAAAGTATTATATGCTTTGACAAAGGAATAAATTCATCTGGCCTTACATAGTAAAGGGAACACCAACATATTTTTATGGACCACCGCTGATGTTTCATACAGTGGTTCTCAGATGGTCTGATGGTATTCCAAAAGAATATAGTAAGTAAAGCAATTCTGCTCATATGTTTTTGAAATTTTTAAATGAAGGATTATGTTGGTCAAAACATGTTTTGCTTATTTAACAAATTCTTAAACATTGTACATGAGATATAATGAGATATAATTATACATGAGATATAATTCTTTACTATCATGAATGGTTCATTTTGTTTAACACTTTATGTCTATAAATAAGTTATTTGTTGAATTTTCAGTTTATCATTTCACTTGCATTATCATCCAATAAGCAAAATAGATCAAAGTTTAAATGGCTGAGAATTCATTATTGGAATGGAAGTATAGTTTTTAAAACAGCAATTTAAATATTATAACAAAATTAGTTAATCAAATGGCATTATTGAATTCTTTTTTTTTAATTGGGGTATAGTTTTTTACAATGTTGTGTTACTTTCTACTGTACAGTGAAGTGGAGTTCCCTGTGCTATATAACAGGTTCACATTAGTTATCTATTTTATACGTTAGTGTATATATGTCCATCCCAATCTCCCAATTCATCCCACCCCATTATTCAGCCATAAAAAGGAATGAAATTGGGTCATTTGTAGAGATGTGAATGGACATAGAGAGACTGTCATACAGAGTGAAGTAAGTAAGAAAGAGAAAAACAAATATCATATATTAACACATATATGTGGAATCTAGAAAAATGGTATAGATGAAGCAGCAGTATTGAATTCTATACAATATTAATAGCATAAAATATGGAATAAGCAATACTATCCCAACTCTCTAATGGTTTTCTTTTTAATGGGATGAAAACATTCTTTTGCAGAATATGAATTCATTCTTGTCATATATAAGGTTCATATATGAAAGAAAACTGATCAATGACGTTTTTGTTGAGTTCATCACTGAAAACTACACAAAAACAGTTTCCTTTGTTACTGATTATTCTGAATAATGATGTAAGCTAGAGTAGGACCAGAAATGATGAAAAACAAGTAAATATGCAGTGAAACCAGGTATTTCTATGTAAAATGAACAAAGGAGTTTCCACATGATTTTGGATTTGTATATTCCTTCATTCAAGAACATTAGGCTTTAAAAATATGCCCTCTGATTGGAAAATTGTAGGTTAAGAAATAGCAAAAAATATGTCCATGAACCAGTCACAGAAAGAATCTCCAGTTTTTCATATGCAGTGCCAGGATATATGCAATAAATACAAGACTTCTGTTTCACACCAATGTGTATTAGCTATGTAAAGAAAAAGATGCTCATATTTTTTAAATGGGAAGTGATTTTATTTTATTTTTTATACTTTTTTTTTTTTTGTCTGCGTTGGGTCTTCGTTGCTGCACGTGGGCTTTCTCTAGTTGAGGCAAGCAGGGGCTACTCTTCATTGTGGTGCACAGGCTTCTCATTGAGGTGGCTTGTCTTTGTTGTGGAACATGGGTTCTAGGTGCGTGGGCTTCAGTAGTTGTGGCACACGGGCTCAGTAGTTGTGGCTCGTGGGCTCTAGAGTGCAGGCTCAGTAGTTGTGGTGCATGGGCTTAGTTGCTCCAGGGCATGTGGGATCTTCCTAGACCTGGGTTCAAGCCTATGTCCCCTGAATTGGCAGACAGATTCTTAATCACTGCACCACCAGGGAAGTCCTGGGAGGCGATTTTAAAAAGTAAACATTTTCTATGATTTCAAGAGGCTTGCGCAAGTGATGTTTTTAAGTATCTTGAATAGTTTGAACTTAGCATACTTTGCTGCAGAAACATCACAATATTTAATGCCGGAATAAGATCTCAGCCTTTTTAAGACCAAACTGTGTAGAAAAGCATTGACCTATCTAGAGTTTGACATTTTTACCACACCTAATGATTTTCTTCCCTTATAATAGAAAATAGCTAATGGTCATATTTAATAACCACATCCAACTACAACAACAAACTCTGAGGAAAGAGCTTCTACCTGAATTTGATCCGAGAGTAGATGTGAAATTGATGTCTCTATTTTTAAGCTGAAACATTGAGTCTTCCATGTCTTGAGTGTAATTTCCTTCAGTTTTGTATCTGACAGTGTGCTTACAATATTTTTTAGTGAGAAATTTTGCTTTCATTTCCAGGTCTTTGTCCTATCACCATATTCTGAGACATCTGACCAATGATATCAATTATTCTCAATTATATTAGTACTGAGTTTTGTATATGGAGTATCAATAAAAGTGAGAAAAGAAACTTAATAAACAGCCAGAACATAGACTGTAACACATGCTTTAACCTATATATCATCAAGCCAGATGCAAGTACTTTACCATCACTCTAACTTACATGAACAATAATTTTATTATCATTTAAATATTTACATTAGTTCAAAAATATGATTTACTTTTAAAATTATTTAAAATTGGTGGCCTATGTTTTCATAAATGCCATATATTTGAGATAAACCATCTGGAGATTGTTAATGTAAAATTTTTTCACACAGGTAGAAATGTATTTCTCCTTTAGCTCCCCATCTGCAACTACAATCAGTATAAGCAATATTTCAGAACAATAAAGATATTGATTTAGATAAACTGAAAAGATAATTTAATTAATATAAATCAAGTGTTTTCCTTATTCCTCCAAGCCTATAGGTTGAAAACCAAGCCAGTTGTCCTTAATATGATTTTATTTCCTGATTTTGTATTTTCTGTCAGTAATTATCCAGACTCCACAACTTAGTTTGTAAGTTTGATTCTCTCCCTGAGTTGCATATTTGTGCAATATTTTCTCATAATCTGTGAAATTTACCCCCAACTCAGGTACTCATTATTTCACACCTATATTAAACACTAAATAAAATTTCCTCCCATTATTGTGAATTTTTCTTTTTCTATTTTAGGTTTGTTCTGTCAGTATTCATTACATGTGTTTGGACACTGCTATTAAGTACACACTCAGGATTATCATGCCTTCTTCATTGATTCACCATTTTTTCATTATGATATGTGTCTTTTCTTCTCCAGAAATACCCACTTGAATTCAATCAGACAAATGGTACTTTGTCTCACATTAATAGAGCTATGCTAGCTTTTTATTATTAGTGTTTGTTATATTACTTCCTCCCTTTTATTTTCCACCACAATGATTCCTTATATTTAAAGTAGTTTTTAAAAACACCAATACTTTTCTACCTATTCTGACAGTCCTTGACTTTCAAATGGCATGTTTATCCTCTGTATATTTCCTACAATTTTTAATAATATTGGGATTAAGGTCTATCACTTGCTTTTTGATTTTTCTTTGCTTATCTTCTTTGGCATGAATTGCAAGTATTTTTAGAACTTAATTTTTTCTCATTTGTTATATATATATATATATATATATACTATTTTAATACATGATAAAATATGCATATTAAATTTTTTACTATATTCTTTCAAATGATAACAGAGTACTTTACTGTCTAATAACCTTACCAGAGTATAATTCCATTTATTTCACTTTTTTGCCTTTGTAAATTTGTGTAATATTTTTCTTCTATCAACTGAAAATAAATGGTTATTTCTCCTTTAAATGTGCTAAAAAGTTTTTAAATTTTTATAAAATATTTTATTTTTCTAGTGCTTTCTATTCCTTCTCACAGAGTTATGGTTTATGAGATAACATTTTACTTCAGTCTGAGTAACTTCTTCAAGCTTTTAATATAGCTTGGTGTTCCTGATAACACACTGTCTCAGTTTGTATCTGTCTGGAAATATCTTTATTTCTCTTTTATTAAGAACTTTTAGTCGAATATAGAGCTCTAGATAGATCATTTTCATCTTTCAGAGCTTTTAAAATATTGGGTTTTTCCCTCTGTTTATTTCTATTAAAAACTGGTGTTTAAGTGTTTTGTTTCTTTTACGTATTGTTTCTTTTTTCTCTGGTTGCTTATAAATATATGCACTTTGTATTTTGATTTGTTTTTTTCAGCTATTCAGGTATAATATACTTAGATGTGATTTTTTAATAATTCATGATGCTTGTTTCATTTATCTTCACAACTCTGTATTCTATATCTATTATCAAATTTGGGAAATTTGGTGTCATATTTCTAAATATATTTTCTGATTCATTCTCCTTTCCTTCTGAGACTTAAATTATACTTTTTTGGGACCATTTAATATTGTCCTACATATCTTGGACACACTGTTCTTTTATTTTTCTTTCTAAAAAAATTCAGTTTTGATAATTTTTTATTGATTGGGCTTCAAATTTACTTATTCTTTACTGTGTCTAATCTGCTCTTGCTCCCATTACTTGAACTCTCCCTTTCTGATATATTTTTAAATGTCTAAAAATTTTCATTTGGTCTTTTTTATTGTTTCACTTCTCTGCTGAAATCCTCCATTTCTTCACTTAGTTTACCTTTTCAAATACATCTTATAGCTATTTTACCATAATTATAGGAGTTAGTTTAAAACCCCATCTGATAAAACCATTTGCTCCATCTCTGGTCTATTTGTATTGACTATTTTGTTTCTTGATTATGAGACACATTTTCTTCTTCATATATATAAATAAAACTTATACATAGTCTGTAATTTTTATACAATATATAATTTTCATATACTATTTAAAATTTATGCCAGGTATTTTATATAGAAGACTACTAAATAGCAAAGTGACTAATATATACCCTTAGAAAATAGTACATCATTTTTCTATTAGGATGCTGTAGTGGGGGACTGAATTTATCCGATCTGCACTTGAACTTGCCTGGGTTTGTTAAAGATGCGGCTTGATTCATTTGCCACTGGCTTAAAATGTTTGAACGCTATTTTTGGACTCTCTTTGGCAGGGCTTGTGTTCTTTGAACTGTTAAAATTTGAGAGATTTCTTTATCCTTTAAAGAGAATCCACCAGCTTTCTGCATATGAGGGAATCTCTGTCTGCTTTAGATTCTGGCTGGCAGTTTTGTGGGTTGTTGGCAAGTTCTCTCTACTTTCTGCTCTCTGATCCCACCTCTGTCTTTGTATCCTTTGGGTAGTCTCTCTCAGCTCACTTCTTTGCCCCACTGCTTTACATTTTATAAAAGCCCAGATGGCTTAAAGAGTTTTTTTTTCATCAGCTCTCCTGGCCCACTCCCAGGCTTCAGTAGCTGAAAGCCTAATGTGTCTTAAGGAATTTCTTTCAGATTATCCCTACTTGACCCAAGTCTTCTATAGGTGGAAGCAAGAAGTACTTAGATAAGGTTATTTCAGATCTGTGTACTGCTTTATCATTTAGTAGCTGAAAACAATTAAAGACTAGTTAAATATTCAGCTGGTTTTGCCTTACCCCATATATGGCCGATTTCTTTTATCTCCACCAGGGATAAAAGGAATTTTGCTTTATTCTCTTCCAAGAAGGGCTTGCCGTTTTCTGGAATTTAGATTTTTTAGGTTTCTTCATGTTTCTTTGTGGTCACAATGTCTGTTTTTCATACACATTATAAAAAAAAAAATCAAAGTATACAGCCCAAAACTGTAAATATAATTTGAGAGAAAAGTGTTAAGCAATTGATAAAAAAAATTCTTATTATGCTTTTGTTTTAGGGCATTTGCTAACTTTTTAATATTTGGAATTTGTTGTGATTTTACTTATTCTAAAGAGTCCCTTTTATATGTAATCTTGTATTACATATTTTTTATTGAAGTATAGTTGATTTAAAATATTGAGTTAATTTCAGATGTACAGCTAAATGATTCAGTTAAACATACATATATATCTACTTTTTTCAGATTCTTTTCCCTTATAGGTTATTACAAAATATTGAGTATAATAACATGTGCTGTATAGTAGGTCCTTGTTGGTTATATATTTTATATATAGTAGTATATATATGTTAATCCCAAGCTCCTAATTTATACCTCCCCTCCTTTTCTCCTTTGGTAACCATAAGTTTGTTTTCTATGTCTGGGGGTCTGTTTCTGTTTTGTATATAAGTTCATTTGTACCATTTTTTAAAATTTAACATGTAAGTGATATCATATGTTATTTGGTTTTCTCTCTCTGGCCTACTTCATATAGTATGGTAAATTCTAGGTCCATTCATGTTGCTGCAAATGGCATTATTTCATTCTTTTTTATGGCTGAGTAATATTTGTGTGTGTGTGTGTGTGTGTGTATACACCACATCTTCTTTATCCATTCATCATCTGTCGATGGACACTTAAGATGTTTCCATGTCTTGGCTATTTTAAATAGTTCTGCAGTGAACACTGGTGTGCATGTAACTTTCTGAATTAGAGTTTTTATGTTTTTAGATATATGCCCAGGAGTGGGATTTCTGGATCATAGGGTAGCTCTACTTTTGGTTTCTTAAGGAACCTTCATACTGTTCTCCATAGTGGCTGTACCAATTTACATTCCCACCAACAGTGTAGGAGGTTTCCTTTTCTCCACACTCTCTCCAGCATTTATTGTTCATAGATTTTTTGATGATGGCCATTCTAACTGGTGTGAAGTGATACCTCATTGTTGTTGTGATTTGCATTTCTCCAATAATTAGTGATGTTGAGCATCTTTTCCTGTTCCTCTTGGCCAACTGTATGTCTTCTTTGGAGAAATGTCTATTTAGATCTTCTGCCCATTTTTTGATTAGGTTGTTTGTTTTTTCTTGATATTGAGCTGTATGAATTGTTTATATATTTTGGAGATTAATCCCTTGTCAGTAGCTTTGTCTGCAAATATTTTCTCCCATTCTGTAGATTGTCTTTTTGTTTTGTTTATGGTTTCCTTTGCTGTGCAAAAGCTTTTAAGTTTAATCAGGTCCCATTTGTTTATTTTTGTTTTTGTTAACATTAGTCTAGGAGATGGATCCAAAAAGATCTTGCTGTGATTTATGTCAATGTGTTCTATGTTTTCCTCTAAGAGTTTTATAGTATCTGGTCTTATATTTAGGTCTTTAATCCATTTTGTGCTTATTTTATGTGTGGTGTTAGAGAATGTTCTAACTTTATTCTTTTACATTTAGCTGTCCAGTTTTCCCAGCACTACTTATTGAAGAGACTGTCTTTTCTCTATTGTATATTCTTACCTCCTTTGTTGTAGATTAATTGATCATAGATATGTGGGTATACTTCTGGGCTTTCTATCCTGTTCCATTAATCTATACTTCTGTTTTTTGTGCCAGCACCCCACTGTTTTGATGATTGTAGCTTTGTAGTATAGTCTGAAGTCAGGGCACCTGATTATTCTAGCTCCATTTTTCATTCTCAAGAATGATTCGGCTATTCAGGGTCTTTTGTGTTTCAGTATATATTTTAAGATTGTTCAATGTCTGTGAAAAACACCATTGGTAATTTGATAGAGATTGCATTGAATCTGTAGATTGCTCTGGGTGGTATAGTTAATTTGACAGTATTGATTCTTCCAATCCAAGATCACAGTATATCTTTCTAAAAGCAAGACCCATATATATGCTGTCTACAAGAGACCCACTTCTGATCTAGAGACACAGACTGAAAGTGAGGGGATGGAAAAATGCACTTCATGCAAATAAAAATCAAAAGAAAGCTGGGGTAGCAATACTCATATCAAATAAAATAGATTTTAAAATAAAGACTGTTACAAGAGACAAAGGACACTATGTAATGATCCAGGCATCAATCCAAGAAGAAGATACAACAATTGTAAATATATTTGTACCTAACTTAGGAGCATCGAAGTATATAAGGCAAGTGTTAATACATACAAAAGGAAAAATTGACAGTAACACAATAATAGTGGGGGATATTAACACCCCACTTATATCAATGGAAATATCATCCAGACAGAAAATCAACAAGGAGCCACAAGACTTAAATGACACGTTAGAGCAGAGGGACTTAATTGACATATATAGAGAGAGCATTCCATCCAAAAGTAGCAGAATACACATTCTTTTCAAGTGCACATGGAACATTCTCCAGGATAGATCACATGCTTTGCCACAAAACTAAACCTCAGTAAATTTAAGAAAATTGAAGTCATTTCAAGCACCTTTTCTGACCATAATGCTATGAGATTAGAAATCAACTACAAGAAAAAAAACTACAAAAAAACCACAAACCAATGGAGGCTAAGCAATATGCTACTAAACAACCAATGGATGACTGAAGAAATTAAAGAGGACATCAAATAACACTTAGAGACAAATGAAAAAAAATCACAATGATCAAAACTCCATAGGATTCAGCAAAAACATTTCTAAATGGAACTTTATAACAATACAAGCTTAACTCAGGAAACAAGAAAATCTCAAGTAAACAACATAAACTTACACCTAAAGCAACTTGAGAAAGAAGAACAAACAAAACCGAAAGATAGCAGGAGAGAAATCATAAAGATCAGAGCAGATATAAATGAAATAGAGACGAAGAAAATAGTAGAAAAGATCAGTGAAATTAAAAGTTGGTTTTTTTGAAAAGATAAACAAAATTGATAAACCTTTAGCCAGACCCATTAAGAAAAAAAGGGAGAAAATTCAAATCAATAAAATTAGAAGTGAAAAAGGAGAAGTTAAAACCGACACCACAGAAATACAAATGACCATAAGAGACTACTACAAGCAACTCTATGCCAATAAAATGGACAACTTAAAGGAAATGGACAAATTCTTAGAAAGGTAAAATCTCCCAAGACTAAACCAGAAAGAAGTACAAAATATGAACAGACCAATTACAAGTTCTAAAATTGAATCTGTGATTTTAAAACTCCCCCAAAACAGAAGTCCAGGACAAATGGCTTCACAGGCAAATTCTACCAAACATTTAGAGAAGAGTTAATACCTATCCTTCTGAAACTATTCCAAAAACTTGCAGAGGAAGGAACACTTCCAAACTCTGAGGCCACCATCACCCTGTTACCAAAGCCAGACAAAGATACCACAAAGAAGAAAATTACAGGCCAATGTCACTGATGAACATACACACAAAACTCCTCAACAAAATACTAGCAAACCAAAGCCAACAATACATTAAAAGGATCATACACCATGATCAAGCGGGATTTATCCCAGGGATGCAAGCATTTTTCAATATCCACAATCAATGTGCTATACCACATTAACATATTGAAGAATAAAAAACATATGATCATCTCAATAGATGCAGAAAAAAGCTTTTGATAAAATTCAATGTCCATTTATGATAAAAACTCTCCAGAAAGTGGGCATAGATAGAGGGAACATACCTCAACATGATAAAGGCCATATATGGCAAACCCACAGCTAACATCATAACTCAACTGTGAAAAGCTTAATTTCCTGTAAGATTAGCAACAAGACAAGGATGCCCACTCTCACCACTTTTATTTGGCATAGTTTTGCAAGTTCTAGCCATGACAATCAAAGAAGAAAAAGAAATAAGAGGAATCCAAATCGGAAAAGAAGTAAAACTGTCACTGTTTGCAGATGACATGTTACTATACATAGAAAATCCTATAGACTCTACCAGAAAGCTACTAGAGCTCAACAATGAATTCAGTAAAGTATAAGATACAAAATTAATGCAGAGAAATCTGTTGCATTTCTATACACTAACAACAAAAGATCAGAAAGAGAAATTAAGAAAACGATACCATTTACCATCACCTCAAAAAGAATAAAATACCTAGGAATAAACCTACCTAAGGAGGCAGAAGACCTATATTCTGAAAAGTATAAGGTGCTGATGAAAGAAATCATAGATGACACAAACAGATGGAAAGATATATTTTTTTTTCTAAAATTGTATAAGCTTCAGACTGTACAAAACCTGGATCTGCCCATTCTCTGTAAAATAGCATTCGGTACTCTGAAAAATCTAGCTCCTCTATCTCTTAGAATTATATATATAAATTCCTCTGGAAGACACTATTTATTATTGTTACATCTCCAATCTCTGTAGTCTGAGTTTAGGTGACCTTTCATGCTGCTCTCTGTGCAGCATTTTTCATAATAATTACTCTTTTCTCAATATTTGTGTGTTTTCTACATTTAATGTAAGATCTATATATCTTACCAATGTATCATGCATCATTTGGTACTTAGAATCTTTTTGTTGACACTTTGCTATCTACCAGAGCCATTGATAAATATTATATATATTAAGTTAACTCTCAGAACAAATCTATGGAATAAGTATTATTATCTGCATATCCAGATGGGAAATTATGACTTCAGTAAATTGATCAAGGTCACATAGTAGGTTATTCTAACAGTGGAGTTAGAATTCCAATTCAAATGTGGAATGGTACATATACACCTCTGCCCATTTGCTTGGTGATTTTTAATTACTACTTCATAATTAATGTACATTATAGAGAATAAACATGAATTTGTATATCACTAAAAAATGCCATTGTTTCTCCAGAGGTAATCACTAGCACTATTGGAAATTCGTTGTTTATCTTTCTAGTGCATATTTTAAAAATTTTACTACATATGTAATAAAGTCTTATTTCTCGTTCTTAATATTATTTATTTAACCACTATTTCTGTTCAGTCTTACTAGGAATTGGTCAGTTTTATTAGTATTGTTCCCCAGTAAACCATATATATATAGGATTGATCCTCTCCTGTCTTTTTGTCTTCTACATCAGTAATTTCTGCTCTTAATTGTTTTGTTCTATTTTCACTAGGGTAATTCTGCTATTTTTTCTAATTTTTTAAGATTACTGATTAACTCTTCTTTCTACACAGGAGAATCTCACATTCATAAGATTCACAATTGAAATTTCTGTGATGTTTCTATAGTTTGTGCTCCTAGAGGCCTAGGAAAAACTACCTTAGGGTGTGGCATTGACCATCTTTCTCATTTTAACCATTCTTGTGAGTAAGTGATATTTAGTATTTCCCAAAATTTTAATAAAATTGAGGGTTCTTTCATATCTTTATTAGCAATTTGGGTATCTTCTCTTGTGAAGAATCTTATGAAGTCTTTTGATCATTTTTCAAACTTGTTGTTTATATTTTTATTGAATAATAAAAAATTTATTTGTTCATTCTCAATGAAAGTTGATTTCCATATATATATGTATGTATATATACACTTCTACCTAGTGGATTATTTTTTCACTAGTTTCATGATTACTTTTGATGACTAGTGGTTTTCCATCATAATGGGATCCAGGTGATCAGTGTTTGCTTTAGGTTACTGTTTTTCTGATTGTATGCATGTATTTACTTATGTGTATGTATATATATTTATATTGAAGTACAGCTGGCTTACAGTATTATATTAGTTTCAGGCGTACAACATAGTTATTCAATATTTTTATAGATTATACACCATTTAAATTTATTATAAAATATTGGCCTATTTCCCTGTATTGTACAATATATCCTTGCTGATTATCCATTTTATACATAGTAGTTTGTATTTCTTAATCCCATACACCTATTTTACCCCTCTCCCTTCCTTCTCTCCACTCTTAACCACTAGTTTGTCCTCTGTATCTCTGAGACTGTTTCTGTTACATATGTTTGTTTTGTTTTTTAGATTCTACATATAAGTGATGAAATAGAATATTTCTATCTCTCTGACTTATTTCACTAAGCATAATACTCTCTAGGTCCATCCACATTGTTACAAATGGCAGAATTTCATTCTTTTTTTAAGGCTGAGTAATATTTCATTGTGTGTGTGTGTACATATATATATATATATATACACATATATATATATATATATATACACCATATCTTTTTTATCCATTCATCTGTTGATGGACACTTAGGTTATTTCCATATCTTAGTGATTGTAAATAATGATGCTATGATCATTGGGATGATCATTTTCCATTCCCTCACTTTCAGCCTGAAGTCAGTCTCTTGTATGCAGCATATAGATGGGTCTTATTTTTTTTATCCAGTCAGCCACCCTATGTATTTTGAATGGAGTAGTTTGTCCATTGATATTTCAAGTAATTATTGATAGGTATATACTTATTACCATTTTATTACATGTTTTCTGGCTGTTTTCATTTTTTTTTTCTGTTCTTCCTCTTTTTGTTTTTCCCCTGTGGTTTGATGATTTTCTTTAGTAGTATGCCTGTGTTTCTTCCTCTGTAGTTTTTGTGTATCTATTGCAGGTTTTTGATTTGTGGTTACCATGGGGTTCGTATATGTTGATCTATATCTATTTGTTTGAATCAGTAGTCCTCTAAGTTCAAACACCTTCTAAAAGACCTATCTTTTTTACTCTCCTCCCCCACATTTTGTGTTTTTTATGTCATATTTTACATCTTCATGTTTAGTCTTTTACTGGTTATTGTAGTCCTACTGATTTTATACTATTTTGTCTTTTAATCTTTGTAATAGCTTATTTAAGTGGTTGATCCTCAGCTTTTGTTACATATTTGCCTTTACTATACTGGAGTTTTTCCTTTCCTACAGACTTTTACTTCTTCTTTTGGCCTTTTCTTTTTCACTTAAAGAAGAGCCTTTAACATTTCTTTTAGGGTATGTTTGGTATTTTTTTTTAATTGAAGCATAACTGTTTTACAGTGTTATGTTAGTTTCAGGTGTACAGAAAAGTGATTCCGTTTATATATATATAATCTTTTTCAGGTTCTTTTTACTCTTATAGTTTATTACAAAGTATTGAGTAAGATATATTTAATATTGATGAACTCTTTTAGTTTTTGCTTGTCTAAGAAATTCTTTATCTCTCCTTAAATTCTAGATTATAATCTTGCTGGGTAGAGTATCCTACATTACAGGTTTTTCCTTTGAGCACTTTGAATATATCATGCCACTCCCTTCTGGCCTGCAAAGCTTCTGCAGAAAAATCAGCTGATTGCCTTATGGGAGTCCCATTATATATGATTCTTTGTTTTTCTCTTGCTGCCTTTAGAATCCTCTCTTCACCTCTAACTTTTGCAATTTAATTATGATATGTCTTGTGGGTCTGTTTGGGTTCATCTTGTTTGGGACCTTCTGTGCTTCCTGTACCTGGATATGTGTTACCTTCTCTAGGTTTGGGACATTGTCAGCCATAATTTCATCAAATACATTTTTGAACCCCTTCTTTCTCTTTTCTTTTTCTGGGACCCCTATAATGCAAATGTTGATACACTTGATGTTGTCCCAGAGGCACCCTAAACTGTTCTCATTTTTTAAAATTTGTTTTTCTTTGGCTGTTCTAATTGTATGATTTCCATTTTTCTATCTTCCAGATTGCTTATGTGTTATTCTCTATCACCTGGTCTGCTGATCTTTCGTTTCACCATTTTTGTTTTTGTTTTTTTTTCATTTCAGTTATTGTATTCTTCAGGCCTTACTGGTTATTTTTATATTTTCTAGTTCCTTGTTAAAATTATCAGTCTTTTCATCTATTCTTTTCCCTAATTCAGTTAGCATTCTTTATTACTAATGCTTTGAATTCTTTATTTGGTAAATTGTTTATTTGTTTCATTTTTTTTCAGAAGTTTTCTCTTGTGAGACGAATTCCTCTATCCTCTCATTTTGCTCAACTTTCTCTGTCTCTATGAAATTAGGTGAAAGACTTACCTGTGGTGACCTTGAAAAGGTTGTTCTTTTGTGGAAGCGTCCCTATGCACTCTGTGTGTGCCCAGTGGCTTTGGTGGGAGAGCTAGATTTGACCTGAACTCAAGTCATATCTTTGCTCAGGGTGTGCTGGCAGCTATCACCTTGGTAGAAGGTGGGGCTGGACATGGAAGGACTAGGTTTGGAGTCAGGGGTGAGGCAAGGCTTCCCCTCTGCCCAGTGGCTGTCACTGCCCTATCAGGGGGTATGGTATGTCCCAGGTTAGTGGAGCAGAAGTCCTGAGAGTCAAGACTGAGCTGCTTCCATTTACTTTAATCTGTGCTCTCACCCCTCACAGCACTGGCACCCTCGCCTCAGAGGGGAGCAATGCTGCAGCAAGAGGGGTTGACATGGGCACTCAGCATGGGTCAGTGCAAAGGCTGTGGTGGTCCAGCCTGCGTCAAAGGCCTAGACTGCTTCTGACATGCTGCATGTGTAAGGGCTAGTAATGGCTGCCCCCGCCCTGCTCAGACACCACTTTGGTTCTGAGCCTCTTTTGTCCCTCAGAACTGAGCTCTCCCCTTGAGCCTCTGCTACCCTTACACTGGTGTGGGGCTTCACAGCAGGGCGTGCAGGGTTTGTGTAGGCTTTTGGCATGTATCACAGCACAAGCCTTGCTGGTCTAGCCACAGATAGAGGTCAGAGATGCTTGTGATGAGCTGCCTGTGTAAGCTCCAGTAATAGCTGCCTTCCCGCTTCTCAAATGCCTCTTCAGGTCCTAGCCACCTCAGTGTCTTTCAGCCAAGCCTTCACTCCAGTGTGGAGCTGTGTCGAAAAGCAAGCAGGAATGGAGCATTTGCTTGGCTCAGGCTGGGGAGTGGGAGACCACACAGCCACTCCAGCACTTTTCAATCCACCCCTTCTGACCTGTTTCTGCAGGAGGCAAGCATGCATGTAATCCTCATGTACAGAGTACCGGCTTCCCACAGCACTCCTGTTAGTTGCACCAGCCCTCCAGCCAGCAAAGGGGGCTCATCTTCCCTGTGTCAGACCTTAGGGCGGGCATAGCCAATATGTAGTTCAAACTGCTCAGCCCTCAGAGAGGATCTCTACCCGGGGAATCTCCCTTTTCCTCTGAGCCCTCTCATAGTGTCACAAGTCTGGATCTGATGGCTTGACTTCCCTTCTTACCCAATTTCCTGTGGATATTTCTTATAGCCTTGGTTGTAGTCTTTCTGCCAGTTTCCAGTTACTTTTCAGTGAAAATTATTCCACAGGTAGATGTATTTTGATGTGTTCGTGGTGGGAGGTGAGTTCCCCTACATCCTCCTACTCTGCCATCTTGATCTCCTCAGGTTACTAGTTGTTTTTTTGTGTTGTTTTTTTGTTTGTTTTTGTTTTTTTTGTGGTACGTGGGCCTCTCACTGTTGTGGCCTCTCCCGTTGCGGAGCACAGGCTCCGGACGCGCAGGCTCAGCGGACATGGCTCACAGGCCTAGCTGCTCTGCGGCATGTGGGATCTTCCGGGACCGGGGCACGAACCCGTGTCCCCTGCATCAGCAGGTGAACTCTCAACCACTGCACCACCAGGGAAGCCCAGGTTATTAGTTTTAATGTGTGTGATTTCTTCCAGTAAACTTTGCCCACCCAAAGTTCTTCACTTTTCTCCTAGTTGCATCATGTTACCTTACACATTTAATCCCAAACTGTGTCTGGAATTGAGTTTTGCATATGATCTTAGGAAAAGATAAAAGTTCTTTTTTTTTATCAGTATGGAAACTCAGTTGCCTCATTAGCATTTCTTTAAAAGTTTATCTCCCTGTGTGCATTGCAGTGACACTAAAACAAGCAGTTATTTCTATTCTCCTTCATGTCTTTCTGTTCTTTCTTATTCTTCACTATTTTGCCTCTAATTGCACTGATTCTATACTCTTCTTTTCTATAGCTGTACCTTAAGACTGCATGTCTGATGGCGTAATTCTTCTAAAATTGTTCTTCATCGATTATTTTGGCTATTTTTGGCTCTGTGAACTTCCATTTATTTTGTAAAATCAACTTACAATTTTTCATGGAAAAAAAGTGCTTTGATTTTGAATGGGATAAGGTTGAAAATACAATTTAACTTGGGAGAATTGTCATCTTTAAAATACTGACTTTCAAACTATGAATATGGCACATCACCCCATTTTTAGCTTATCTTTCATAGGATTTACTCCTAATTGCATTTTGTTTTTGAATCAGTTTTAAATAAACTTGTTCTAAATTTCTAACTCTTCATTTTTAATATGTAGAAATTTAGTTGATTTTTGTGTGTTGAATTTTTATTCAGCATCTTTGTTGAATTACTTTATTAATTCTAAAACCTCATCTCTAGATCCTTTAGGATAATCTTCCTAGATAGTTATCTCATCAAATATTATGTTACTTTTATTACCTTCTTATTAATGTTTATTTTTGCGTTATTATATTATGCTGTCTAGTAACTTCAGAATGCTGAATAGAAATGGAAATAGTAGATATCATTATATCATTCTAAATTTCCAGAAGGAAGGTTACAATATTTTATCACTATGAATGATGAATAAAGATTCTGGGAAGAAGGCAGCAGCAACTGTTGGGAGAAATTTCTCAATCATGTTAATTCATGTTCAGGCATAAAAAGCCTTTTTTTTTTTCAAATTTATTATGTTAAAGGATAATAAAGATAGAGAAGGTCTCAGTAGAGACATTCCAGGATAGTAAAAATAAAGATCTATGCCTCACATCCTGCTAAAAGATTTGCTTAAGTTTTAGTGTAAGAAAGATAATGTTTTTCTCGAGAGACAATAATGATCAGGTTTTACAATAGTCCTTGAAAAGTCAGGGGAAGGAGGTCATAAGCTGAGTGTCCTTTAGCTATGAAATTGAAGCCCTGTGTGTATAGCACCCACCTGGTCTGCCTTCACATCTTCTTCCTGGAATTTAGGATCAAGGGAAGCTGATGTGAAAAAGCAGCTATGTCTACTACCATGTCTGTAAATAATAACTGTCTAAATCCGGTTGGGCTTATTGTCTCCTTACTACATGAAAGTATGGCAGGACAACTTAGTAATAGCCACCACAAGAAATGCTTGACCACTTGATAACCCTATAACTGAAGACCCAATTAACTTTACTGCTCTCCTTATTCTCAATCCTAATGGTAAAAAGAAGCAACTCCTGAAGCTATCTGTTCTGCTATTACTAATTTCTAATTAAGATGAATATACTGCTATCACTTAATTCATAAATTGAAGATATGTTTGTTTATACTATATTATGTTAGGTAAACATTTTAGCTCATTATAAACCTAATACAATTTACTGTTTAGTCAAGTACTATACAATACTATGATTATATTCTTTCATTTATAATTTATTTTACCCTTGGAATTAATAATTTCCTTACTGTTTTATTAGTTTAGTTCCTCTCCCTCTTCCTTCTCTTCTTCTTTTACTTCTGCTGCTTCTTTTAAATTTGACTCAGTCTCTCCATACATTTCCATATCATATATTTACATATTTCCTCAAAGTAAAATGGACAGATAATTAACAGAAACTTTTTCCCTTGAGATGTCTCTACTAGATTCCTGTCTGTCTCCCTCACTATGGATTAGTAATCCTTTCGGCCTCCTGATTAACTCTGCAACTTTGTTAATTGCCTTCATCTTTCTCTTGGGTTGTTTCCCTGTTTTCTGAAACCTTTATATTCTGCTTTCTTTGCTTTATCATTGTGTAAGCTATGTAATCTTTAAAGAATCCTTTTTTAATCATATTTTGACTCTAAAAGTAATTTTCTTTTAAATACATGTGCTTAATTTGTTACTTTTATGTGCAAGAATAAGCGCCGATAATAAAAAGAAGACACTATTCTAAGGGCTTTAATCTTCACAAAACACATTTAATCATCTGAAAAACAAGTAAAGATGTATTTTATTATTACCTTTATTTTACATATGAAGACATTGTAACATAGTGAGATTAAATAATGTATCAAAGACTATACACTTAGGAAGAAAGCAAGACAGATTTCAAATCTTCACAGTCCCTGGAGCTTATGCTGTTAAACATTACACTATCCTGTTTCTCAGAACAAGCATATTGTCTTTTTTTGCATATACTTTTTTATTCTTAGACTTTTCTGTTTACTTGTTTTTCTTTTTTTTTTGTCGATAACTGTTTTAGTGTTTTTCTCAGTAATTTGGAAGGCACATAGACTATTTTTCAATATAATAGTAGTTGCTTTAAAAAAACCACATAGAGGGCTTCCCTGGTGGCACAGTGGTTGAGAGTCCGCCTGCCGATGCAGGGGACACGGGTTTGTGCCCTGGACTGGGAAGATCCCACATGCCGCGGAGCGGCTGGGCCCCTGAGCCATGGCTGCTGAGCCTGCACGTCCGGAGCCTGTGCTCCACAACAGGAGAGGCCACAGCAGTGAGAGGCCCACGTACCACAAAAACAAACAAACAAACAAACAAAAAACACATAGAGTATTCATGGAATCTGTTTCTCTAAATACTAAAAGTAAAAATTGTATAGCATCAGTTGATGGCATCATATATAAGATGAAAAAATTAGTATGTGTTCCCTTACTAAGCCTTTTATTATGTCTTAATTTTTAAGTGACATAGAAATGTTAACCAAGTCTAATGTTGTTAATTTTTAAAATATTTTTCTTCTTGAGAAAAATGTTAATATTTAACGTTTGCTTTCAAAAATAAGCACAAAGCTTGACTTTTCATTAATTATTGTCTTTTAAATTTGACTCTTTTTTTTTGCTGGAAAGTATTTTTATATGAATCGGAATTTTTTCCCTTGAATCCTTATTTTTAACTCACAATATGCTAGTTAAAAGAAGAAACCCTTGATAGCAGACACTCTGTTTACACAAATGCCTGTTTTGGATAATTATTTGTATCAGTTTCTCTGAACAATGATTAGAATATCCCAGTTACACAGTGAGTACAGGATTTTAATTTAAGGTTTTTCAATGATACTGGGACATATATACTTCAACGTAAGGATTAGATGGTCCAAAATACAGAAGTGTATTATCTTAAAATGTATGTGGCCTTAACTATTCTGTGAGATTTCATTTGTATTAGGTGAGTGCATAGGTAAGCAACATTTAACAATAATAATAATAATAATAATAATAATAATGTTCCATTATAATATCAGACTCCCAGGTGAAGATGTATCAAATATTAATTTTATCACATAAAAGTCCTAGGCAGTATTTGCATAATTACAGTGAAGTAAATGGAGATAAACCCTCTATCTATGGTTTCAGTGAATCATTATGTAGTGAAACTGGACATAGATTGTTACTAAGCAAATAAATGTGAGAAATAAATCGTACTTCTACAGAGAATCTCCAAGAGACCTGTCTTCTTTCAGTCTCAAATGAGTCCTATAAATTTGCCTAGAATATCTAAAAATCAATCCCAGGAAATATTTTGAAATAAGTGTCACTTATATAAAAATTGATGGTCATATTTACTTAGAAATTATCTTAAAGCAATATTATCAGAGGGCAAAACATGAAGGAGAAAAGGGAAATGATGTTAATTGGGTTCCTAAAATATATTAGACAATTACATATTATCTATTTGATTCTTACAGTAACACTTACAGTTTAGTATTTATATCACTGTTTCACAAATGAAACAATGGAGACTCAGGCTGATTTTAAAACACACCTAAATACATATTGATAGTTATGAGTAAATTCAGTATATGTACCCTGGCATTTTGTTAATCTGCTTTATCAAGGAATGGAGAAGATGTTTGAGGAAAGCAAGCTGTGTTGATTACAAACACTAACTCATAGATGTTCCTTGGATTATTCTAGTTACCAAAGTCAGTTTGCTAGTAAAAATTGTTTAAATATTTAAAAAAATTAAGTTTTAAACTAAATTTAAATGTTTAATGATTCATTAATTATATTACTTTTTCCATAGTTTATTTTAAATTTTTATTGTCTGCTTCAATGATTGTTTTTAGGATCAGATAGCAATTCTCTTTTTCTCATGATATGCTTGCTTATAAAACTCAAATGCATGGTTATCTATATATGCACTGTTCTCCTTTCCTCTTTATTTCTTGTTGTACTCTACATTTATTTTTTATCTATTTTTATTTCTCTTTTACTTTCTATTCTTCTTTCCACTCCTCTGTAATATTCAATCTTAAATAAGAAATACTGTTATTTTTTTCCTATTCATCTTATAACTGAAACTTTGTACCTTTGGACTGCCTTCATCTAACTTACCCTCCTCTGATCTCTTTTTCTATGAGTTTGTTTCTGGGTTTGTTTTTGAAATATAATTGACCTATAACACTATGTTAATTCCTAAACCATGATAGATCTATTCGTTATCTGTCACCATATGAAGATATTACATAATTATTAACTATATTCCCCTCACTGTACCTTTATACCTGTGACTCATTTATTTTGTAACTGAAAGTTTATCCTTCCTTCACATATTCCTCTCCTCTACCAATCCATTCCCTCTGGCAACTGCCTGTTTTTCCTCTGTGTCTATGTCTCTGTTTTTATTTAGTTATGCGTGTTTCATTTGTTTAGTTTTTATATTCCATGTATAAGTGAAATGACACAGTAGCTGTCTTTCTCTATATGACTTATTTCACTTAACATAATACCCTCTAGATCCACCTTGTTATTGCAAATGGCTAAATTTCATCCTTTTTATGACAAATATTGCATTGTACATGTTATACATACCAGTTTTTATCCATTCATCTATCAGTGGGCATGTAGGCTGCTTCCATATCTGGGCTCTTGTAAATAATGCTGCAATTAACATAAGGATACATATATCTTTTTGAATTAATGTTTACATTTTCTTTGAATAAATATCCAGGAGTGGAATTGCTGAATTGCATGGTACTTGTATTTTTAATTTTTTGAGCTATCACCATACTGTTTTCCTTAGTGGCTGCACCAATTTACATTCTCACCAACAGTGCATGAGGGTCCTCTTTTCTCCACATCCTTGCCAACACTTGTTACTTGTTGTATTTCTGACAGTAGACATTCTGACAGGTGTAAGGTGATATCTCATTGTGGTTTTGAGTTGTATTTCCCTGATGGTGTGTGATGTTGTGCATCTTTTCATGTGCCTGTTGGCTATCAGTATGTCTTCTTTTGGAAAAATATCTAGTTGGGTCATCTGCCCATTTTTTAATTGAGTTGTTTGTTTTGATGTTGAGTTATATGAGTTCTTTGTATATTTTGGATATTAACACCTTGTTGGATGTATCGTTTGCAAATATCTTCTCCCATTCACAAGGTGGCCTTTTTGTTCTGTTGATTGTTTCCTTAGCTGTACCAAAGCTTTTTAGTTTGCCCTAGCTCTTCTGCTTGTCTTCAAGTCTTTCTCATCAATAGTTGCTCTATAAATAGTTGTAATTTTGGTGTGCCCGTGAGAGGAGGTGAGCTCAGAGTCTTCCTTCTCCATCATCTAGACCACTTTTCCTATTCACCAATTTGTCCAAGCTCTTGTACTAGGTGCTTCACTCTTTGGCTCATGGCCTCATTTTTCCTTTTTCAAAGCCAACAACAAAGCTGAAATCTATTCATGTTGCCATTTCTCTGGTTCTCAATGCTGTTTTTTATACTTAATATATAAATATGTATAATATAATCTTGCTCTCCCCCTCTCATTTTATTGCTTACTTTCTCTGACATCTTTATTCCTAATTATGAAGACTTGATTTCTCTGATCAACAGGCATATGAGTCAAATATGACTCTCCTGGCTCCCAGTCTACCATAATTGACCAATGAAATCTCCATAAACTGAATACGATTTTGATGTTTCACTTCCAGATTCCCTGGATAATCCGATTGCTGCATTCATTGCTACACTTCTTTTTTTCATCAGTCTCATCCCTTATGCAATCACATATGTCTTGGGTAGCAGATTGGTAGAGTGTGGCTTTAAACTTCTTCCTGCCTATAAAATTTTATTCCTTGTTATACCTTCACCTGTATTGCCAAATGTCTGACTATAGGGAGACACCTTAATAAGTAAGCCTCCAAGACTCAGCTAATCATCACCTTTGTTATTACTGCTGTTCTTCCACTACTCTCACTCTATATGGGCAATTCAGTGGAGTGGAATACGTTTTATTGTTGTTGTTGTTTAAGCATATGGCATGCATTGTCTTCAATATATGTTTTGGATCAATAACCAGAGAAAGCATTATTTGTCATATACAGTAGACATAAAATTTATTTCGGTTGGTAAGGCAAGAATTTCAAACGTGATAGTTTTCCATTTCTTCATAGCTTAAGAAAAAAATGCAAATAATGCAAAAGTTTGCATTAGCAATTTGAAAAAGACTACAGTCCCTCAGTGGTCAAAAGTTTGTTTAGAAATGATGGCACAAGGACCATTCCAACTTTATAATATTTTGACATTTAACTTGGAATTACTACATGTGATCAATATACAGTATTGTTTTCCATTTATATTCAATAATGAAATGAATTTATTATAATAATGTAACAGTTACAAGTAACTACTAGGTAACAGCATCTAAATACTGGACTCTTTTAAAAAATATTATTTAAATAAATTGCAACAGACATTAGAAGAGGACATTACAAAATATCATATATAATCATGATATTAAGTCATTGTGTATCCACTAAAAATATATTAAAATGTTTATAGAAAGCCTATGAGATAATGATCATATAATTGAAAAGAGATGTGTTCCCTCTTCTCTTTCAGCCTTCTGTGAAGCAGCAGATCTAGTGCACACTTTCCCATATAACCTTGTCATGATTAAGCATCTATATCCTAAATCACAGCAAGACTTTTTTTTTACTGTAAGAAATCTCCTTATTATGGAGAGTAACTTTATATTTCCAGTCATTCTATCATTACTAAACAATCTAAAGTTTAGTACGAAAATCATACAGTTTCTTTTTCTTTTTATAAGTTCATAGCTTGCAAACTTGATATATGCATTTATTATATATTAGATTATATGTATGCTTGTGTATATTATAAAATAATAAATGTACAGTAAAATATGTAAAATTTACTTTGAATTTTTCTTAGTCTTTGGTTATTAATACTTTGGCTTAAGAGTATGTTTTTATAAGATATGAAAGAGCAGCATTTTAAGATTTATTGTAATTCTTGCATTCCCCAGGGATCAACTATTTACTGTAAGAAAAAAACATGTTCGGTTTTGTTATCAATACTTAGAAAACATGAGTTATCTTATCTTACTAACCCAAACAAGTAAGCTCATATTTTCTTTCTAAGTACCCTAAAACTATATAAACTTATCTATATGGTTGCACAATTTTCTTTGGTGTTTCAGTTCACAAATTCAAGTCCCAAATTAGGAGTTGTCAAATGCTGACACAGCAGCTAAGAGAAATGACTTTCCATGGAAGGTGTTCACATTTTGAAAGCAAAGTAAAACCAAGGTCTCTTACTCTAGGGTCCTTGGAGAATATCCAGATAAAACTCCCATGGCATTTTTTAAAAACAATGAGAATAACCCCATCTTTATGTGAACTGTGGTAATTTTTCTTACTCCAACAGTTCAAAATTCTAATGGTTTATGTGAAATATATATAACTATATATTAGCTATACTATTAGCCCAGTAAATTGTGAACTGCAAACTATTCAGTCCCCAATTTAAAATATAGCCTCAATGTTCTTACAATATATATTTAACCTAATTTTTTAAATCCTTGCAGTTGAAAATCTTTCCAAAATGCACTAGTTTACTTTTCTGCCTTGGATAGAAACAAAGAATTTCAAATTATTGGAGTTTTCTCTTAGTAGTTTTGGTATCTAGAGTGTTGAGTAATACCATTACCAGTGCGAGAAACCTTTGTGTATATATAGGTGATGTAGAGAATTGGTTTAAATGTATATCATAGAAGTTCCATTTTAAATTAAGTCCCTAATTATTTGTGTGTGTGAATTTGTCACTTTTTTCGCTTATAAAAAGAGAGGTTAGAAAATTTTATTAATGAAATAGTGTAATTAGATAGTCCTCAGTCAGTTGATGATTTATTCTATTGAGAAGTATACTATTTATTACTTTTATAAAGGAAAGCAAAAGTAATTCATGAAATAAATTCTGGCTAAAAAAGAAAATGTCCTTTGTCCCATCCTCCAGGGAATACTGGAAAAGATCCAGTTAATCAGCATTTCAAGATACACAAAAGTGTCCATGTATTGTCCCAGATTCTCAATGGAAATTCCAAAGGTGGTTAACACTTTTATAAGAAAAAGGTAGATACCAGTATGGAAAGAGCATGGAATTTGGAATCTGAGAGCCCCGAATTTGAGTTCTGGTTGCTCAAGTGACAAGCTCCTTGGCCTTGCCAAGTTTAACTACTTCCTAAAACTAAGTTACCTCTTCTGCTAAATAGAGATAATAACATTAGAATTGTTAAGACTAACTAACATATACTTCTTAAAAACAATATGTACTCAAGAAATACAAATTCCCTAATCTTGCCCATATATAATAATATGCTTTTCCATGACTATGTCCATGGCTAAAATTGCTCAGATAAAGGTAATATGTGTAATAGCATATTGTAATATTTAGATATGAATAAAACAATTTTCCTCTAAAAGAGATATTAAGCTTTAGTACAGATTCTGTTAAAAATATACATTTTTATATTCTAATACTAGAGATTTTTATTCATTTACTTTGATGTGAGAATCTGAGAAATAACATTTTTAGTCTTAATTGATTCTGATGCTGGTTTCCTGGGAAATCAGATTTTGATAAGCACTACTAAGAGCTGATCAGTTCACAATAGGAAATACCTGTATACTTATGACAGCAAAATAAAATGAAGAAATAAGGAATTTTCCACTATTAATTAGTTATATTGAACAATTTTAACTAAATAGTTATATTGTCCCAAATACCAATCAATGAAAGTGTATTTAATAAACTTGGCATATGATAGTTTTGAGTGAAAATAACCAAATAATATAAAATTCATGTCTAAATAAGGGGAAAAGGAACATAAATTCTTCTGGAGTTGAGCCAGGAAGACTTATTCAGTAAGTGACATTTCAGAGGAGTTTATGTTATGAGAAAGTTTCACTGTGCATAACCCTTTTACAGACCTTAGATTCTAGGGTGCTGAATCTCCTATGTAATTGAGCAAATGACACATTATTGAGAATGAAATGGAGTGGAGATAATCCCTTTTCCATTTCTGGATAACATGGGGAAAAAGTACAATACTGATATTAGTAATGAAGTTTATTATTGCCACATATTTATACCGCTGACACAATTTATTGAATTGAGCATTTATATTTAAGTGTATTTCTACTTTTACTGTCGAGAATGACTTCTTTTTCAAATTACACTTACTACCATAACCTTCTTTTCCTGGAATAGAATATAATATATTTTAATGTCATTGGACAAGAAATTAGGAAGAGACATGAATGACTTTTAAGTCCAAACTTTTTGTTTGGAGAAGCAAAAATTGAAATAAACCAGTGTAGCTTTGCACATATATGAAGTTGTTCACTTTCTTTCTAAAGGTTGTCTGCTGTCTCTAATAGTATAGTCGACTGTTGTATAATTAACCTAATGCTATTTTATGAAATGAGTAATGAAGATGAAAGGCAGTGTATATAGAATTATCTTTCTGTTAGTCTTTTACAGTTTTTAGAATGCAAAATGAAGGTAATATTAGTAGTAACTGACACTCCATGTAGCTTGTTTATGCTATTAACAATTACTTTGAACTCCCCTGTATAAGTAATAAACACAACATTTGCCAAAATTTTTTAAATTAAAAACTAGGGTGTCATTTGCTAACTAAATATAAATTTAGGAATTCTTTTCACACCACATATTCTTAATTAAAATCAGGTCAGTTTTATTCCTTACTTTCTTAATATTTACTTGAGTATTTATCAAAAGATAATTTTTCCATCACCATGAATAGGTAAATATTTAAGAAGGGACTTCATCACAATCAGAGATTCCTCTCAGAAATGTTGTAAATTAATGTGTCTGAGAGGCATATGGTAAAAATAATGCTTCAAAATCAGCTGATAACAAAGTATTTCTGGTAAAGAAAAATTGATATAAAGAATGACTTGACTAAACTGTATTAAAAATTATTGGTTCTATTTTCCATGCACGTTTTAACTTGTATAAAAAATAAAATGCATGCTCACATTTTTAAAATACACTTATTAACAATGGTCCATATTATATTTTCTAATCCCCAAAAGAGATGTAAAATGTTAAAGCACAGACAAAAGTTAAACTCTCAAAAAATTGATACAATATTTTAAATGAATTTAAAATAAGAAATATTTCTAAGTCTACAAAATAACTACAGGGAGTTCTGTTTTTAAATAGATAAAGGTGATTTTTGCCTTCAGGAGATAAGTGTGGACATTTGAGGATTAAAAAGAAAATACACAACTTGCAAACTGTTCTACTCATAGCAAGTTTCTTCTTTTTTTATTTTTGCTTTTATTATACAGTGAGCTGTTGTCCTTACAATTTTAGCCTCAAGCTTAATAGATAATAAATATGTAAATGAATAATGATATTAGATGAAGAGGATGGATGTAATTTATAAAATGACCTAGGTAGTTCGAAAGCCTGTTAACACACAATGAACTGAATTCCTGAGTTTCTAGAGGAATAACAATAAAAGAAGATTTTTTAAATATTATTTTTAAATTATATAAATTGGGTTTATGTTTTATCATCTTTGTATAAAAATAAAGAATAGCACAATCATATTTCTTTTTTAAATTTAACTATAGTTGATTTAAAATATTGTGTTAGTTTCAGGTGTATAACAAAGTGATTCAGTTTTTTTTTTTGTTTTGTTTTTTGTTTTTTTTTTTTCCTTTTTGCGGTATGCGGGCCTCTCACTGTTGTGGCCTCTCCCGTTGCGGAGCACAGGCTCCGGATGCGCAGGCCCAGTGGCCATGGCTCACGGGCCCAGCCGCTCCGCGGCATATGGGATCCTCCCAGACCGGGGCACGAACCCGTATCCCCTGCATCGGCAGGCGGACTCTCAACCACTGCGCCACCAGGGAGGCCCAGTGATTCAGTTTTATATATATATATATATATATTTATATATATGTATATACTGTTTTTCAGATTCTTTCATATTTCTTTTTGACAACTCTATATAGAAGTGGAACTTTGCAAAGTCTCCTAATCTTTAAAATAAATACTATCAGGAAAAGAGTAATGATAATTTATACCAACATTTTATTAAATGTTAACTAAGTGGAAGGCTATTTATTAAAAATTTTATAGATATATATCACTTGCTCCTCATAACATATTTATCATATTTATGTCATTTTGTAGACAGAACCAAGTTTCAAAGAGGTTAATTAACTTGCTCATAGTCATGCATTTGGCTGAGTAGTTTTATGAGGACTTCAAAGTTTTTTAAACACTACATTCTACTAGCTTCCACATGCTGATGTTTCTTTAAATAAATTCAGGTATATCATTAAAAATATTAATAGTTCCTTTCTTTATTTGATTAGAAAATTTCATCAGTAAATTTACCTGTTGTTACCGCTCATCTGACAATGCTGTATTTTAAGTGCAAAATGCCTTAGTGCTTTCTAATTCTACTATGTGAATAATTTGGTCTACCACCTTTATTTAAAGTTTAACCATATAGGGTACACTCAGCTGGAATTCCAGTGCTAGGATTAGAAGAGTCCTTCAGTGAACATGTTATTATAGGTTTGTGTTCATAAAGCTAAATTGGCTCACTAGAGGAGGTTCTCTCCAGGTGCATTGAGCAAGGTCTAGTTTTTCAGTAGCTACTTGGAGGTAGTTGCTTAGAAAATCAAATCAGATTCACAGGTAATGAAACATAGTCTCACGCAACTGGTTTTGTTTGGGATTAGCCAGCTCTTTGCTTCCCATGCAGATGGCAAGTAATTTTTTCAATGTATTATTACTTTTAGCAGTTCTATTGAAGTATACTTTACATACAATACATTGCAAATATTTAAAGTATATAAGTTGATAGATTTTAGTATATGTTTACAACTGTGAAACCATCACCACAATCAAGATAATGAACATATCCATAATTTCTCCAAGTTTCCTCATGCTTTTTGTAATCCCTCCCTCCCTGCTACTTTATACCCCAACTCTCCACATTTACAGGCATCTGCTGATCCGCTTTCTGTACTTTAAGCTAGTTTATATTTTCTAGTGTTTATATAAATGGAATAATACAGTGTATATTCTTTTTGTCTGGCTTCTTTAACTCATCAGTATGATTTTAAGGTTAATCCATATTGTGTATATTAGTATTGCCCAGTAGTTTGCCACTGTATGGATATACCAGAATTTGCTACCTATATGTTCATCTATTGATGAACATTTGGATTGTTTCCAGTTTGGAGCCATTATTAATAAAGGTGTTATACACACATGTTGTGTGTATGTCTTTCCATAGATGTATTCTTTCTGTTCTTTTGGAAAACACATAAAAGTGACTGATCATATGGTAGGTGTATATTTAACTTTTTAGAGAAATTGTCAATCTTTTTCAAATTGTGCCATTTTGCATTTCCAATAGCAGTGATACATTCAGGTTTTAAATTTTGGCTATTTTTATCATTGTGTAGTAGTGTCTTATTTTGCTTTTAATTTGCATACCCCTAATAACTAATGAAGTTGAGTGTTATTTCCTATGATTTTATTCTATCTGTATATCTATTTTGGTGAAGTGTTGGTTCAAATATTTGCCCACTTTAATTAGCTTGTGTTCTTATTCGGAATTTTTAGTTCTTTATACATTCTAGATAACAACTTCTTTAATGAGATATATGCATTGTACATATTTTATCCCACTGTATGACTTTTCTTTTCATTCTCTAATAGTGTGTTTCAAACAGCCGAATGTTTTAATCTTTATTATGTCTAATACGTTTTTAAAAGGATTGTGCTTTTGGTGTTGTATCTAAGTTTTTCCCTAACCTAAGTTCACAAATATATCTCCTATCTTTTCTTCTCGAAGTTTTATAGTTTAGGTTTAGATCTATGGCATTTTTTGAGGTGTATACGTATAGTATATGAAGTATGGATCAAAGTCTGTTATTTTCCATATGAATATCCAGTTGTTTCAGTACAGATTTATTTAAAAAGCCTATCCTTTTTTCCATTGAAGTGCTTTTCATTTTTGTCAAAAATTAGTTGTCCACATATGTATGTGTCTATTTCTGGACTCTGTTCTACTCTATTGATCTCTTTGTCTGTTTTGATGCCCATAACACACTGACTTGAGTAATGCACTTTCATGTGTGGTGTGTGTGTGTGTGTGTGTGTATATATATATACACACACACACACACACATTGTTTTTTAATTCAGGTGTTAGCCTTCCAACTTTTTTCTTGTTTTAGGTTCTTGTGAGTCTTGTATTTACTTTTTGTTTTCATACTAGTTTTAGAATCAGCTTGACAATTACTATAAACGGTTGGTTTTTTTGTTGTATTTGCATTGAATTCATAGACCAATTGGGGGAAAATTAACAATTAAAAATTATTAAGTCTTCCAGCTTCTTAACAAGTCAAGTGACTCCATTTATTTCTATCACTTCTAATTTATCTCAGCAGAGTTGTGTGGTTTTTACTGTACAGGTCTTATATATCTTTTATCAAATATACCCCTAATGGTTTCACATGTTTGATTGTTATAAATTATATTTTTAATTTAAATTTCCAATTGCTTATTTCTAGTTCATAGGAATATAGTTGATACTCGTATGGCTGTTATCTCACAACTTTGGTAAGCATACTTATTGGTAGTAGCTTTTGTGTAGATTCCATTACATGTTCTACATAGATGATGATGTCATCCGTGAATAAAGGCAGTTTTACTTTCTGTGCAATTTGATGCCTTTAATTTATTTTTGACCATATTGCACTGGCTGGAACCTCCCATACAGTGTTTAATAGAAGTATTAAGAGTTAATAGCCATTTGCTTTTGGTAGTGTTGTTCTTGAACTTTAGGGCTAAAACATTCAATCTTTCTCTTGAATAGGATGTTAGCTGTAGTTTTTTGTAGATGGGCTTATTTAGGTTGAGGAATTTTCCTTCTATTTCTAGTTTGCTGAGAGTATTGTTTGTTCATTTTCTTTGATGTTCGATTTTGTCACTTGTTCTTTTTCTGTCTATTGAGATCATCATATGTTTTTTATTCTTTTGTGTGTTCATATGATGGATTTAATTTATATTTTTCTAATGTTTAGCACACCTTTATTCCTGGGATAAACTCCATATTTTATCTTCTAAGTGTTTTGTTTCATATTTGTTTGGCTTAATATGAGGCAGCTGATGGCTTTAAAGAATTGTTGGGGAGTAATATTTTCCTCCTCTTCAATTTCTGGATAAATTTTAGGATGTAATAGTTCTCCATATATATTTGGTATAATTCACCAGTGTAGCAATATGGGCTTAAACTTCTCTTTGAAGGAAAGTTTATAAAAAGTATTTTCCTTAGTAAAAATCAACTCTTCAGTGTATCTATTTCTTCATGAGCAATCTTTGGTAATTCATGTCTTTCAAGGAATTAGTCATTTCCTTATAAATCATCAAATTTAGTGGCAGAACACTGTTTTAATATTACCTTCTTAGTACTTTGATATCATCTTTTCTATTCATGTAATTAACAGTTTCTCTTATCTAGTTTTTCCTCATCAGTATTGCTAGCAGTGTATCATTTTATTGATCTTCTTAAAGAACCTGATATTGACTTTACTTATTTTCTCTTTTCCATGTCTATTTTAATGACGTGCTATCATTTTTATTTCCTTCCACTTATTTTGGGCTTATTTTGCCCTTCTTTTTCTAGTTTCTAAGGTTGAAGCAAACGTTGTTAATCTGAGATCTTCTTTACTAGAATGGATTTTTAACATGATAAATATCCTCTTAAGTATTGCTTTAGTGGCATCCTATAAATTTTAATGTTTTATTTTCATTCAGTTAAAAAACTTTGTAATATCCTTTATCTTTTTTGAGCCATGGTTTATTTTAAAGGTGTTGTATAGTTTTTAGATGTTTGATGATTTTTATATAGCTCTCTGTTATTGATTACTACTTGAATTACACTGAACTCAGAAAATCTGAGTATTTTGAATCATTTTGAAATTATTGAGTATTTTTATGCCTGTAGTATTTTCTACCTTGGAAAATGTTTTGTGTGCACTTAGAAAGAACGTGTTCTATTGTAGTTTAGTGGTGTATTCTAAGATGTCAATTATATCATTTTGCTTCGTAGTATTTTTCAGCTCTTTTATCCTTGCTGATTTTCTATCTGTCCTACCAATTGTTGATAGAGGGGTATTGACATCATCAACAAAATTGTGTATTTATCTATTTTTCTTCGAGTTCTATCAGTTTTTGATTTGAATCTGTTATGAGGTTCATGAGTTTTAGGGTTTATATATCCTCTTGAAGAATTGACCATTTTTATCATTATAAAATAAACTTTTGTATCCCTGGAAATAATCTTTGCTCTGAAATCAACTTTACCTAATTTATAATATAACCACTCCAGCTTTCCAGCTTCCTTTGACTATTGTTAGCATCAAATATCTTTTCTCAATATTTTACTTTTAACCTATTTGTTTCTTTATATTGAAGTACGTTTTTCATGAGAAACATATGATTAGGTCTTGTTTTTAATCCAAACGGACAATATTTGACTCTTAATTGATATTTTTAGTCCATTTAAATTAATGTGACCATTGATATGGTCAGGTTTAGGTTTATCATCTTGCTATTTTTGAAAACATATATCCCATCGGTTCTCTTTTATTCCTTCCATCTTTTGTGTTTTTATGATTCAGTTTTCGCTCCTTTGTTGACTTATTAGCTATAATTGTTTTGTTATGTTAGTGCTACTTTAGGATTTACAATATATATTTTTAACTATTCACAATTTGTTTTCAAGTCATATTATCCCATTTCACCTTTAGTATAGGCATCTTACAGTATTATATTGGTAATTCCATTTCTCTCTTCCAACCATTGTAATAATGTTTTCATGTATTTTACTTACTCATATGTTATAAACCCCACAGTAAATTATTACCTTTTTAAAGGAAGTTATTTTTAAAAGCTAATTAAATAAAAATAAATCACTTATTTACTCCCATATTTACTATTTCTGGTACTCTTCATTCTTTTGAGTTGATCCATGTTTCTATCTGCTGTCATTTTTCTTTCTGCCTGAAAGATTTTGTTCAACACTTCTTGAATTGTGAGTTTGATGGTAATTAATTTTTCAGCCTTTGTATGTCTGAAAAAGGTTTTATTTTCGTCTTCATTTTTGGAAGATTTCATTGGGCATAAGGTTCATGATTGACATTGTTTTTCTTTTTTTCTGTTCTTTAATGATGTTGCACTGCAGTCTTCTGGCTTACATAGCTTCCAGTGTAAGGATTCTGTGGCAACCTTACCTTTGGTTTTCTTGAATATACTATGCTTTTTTTCTTTGGATGCTTTTATAGTGTTATGTTTGTCATGTTTTAGGTGATTTGGTTATAATGCACATTGGTGTAGTTTTCATCATTTTGCATGAACCCTAAGTTTGCTGCATTTCTTTGATCTATAGGTTTATAGTTTCCATCAAATTGGTAATAATTTTGGCCATATTTTTTTTTCAATTTTTTTTCTGTGATCCTCTTTCTCTACTTTAGGTTCTCCAGTTACAAATATATTAGACCCCTATGTCATTTAACGTTTTTCCATGGCCCATTAATGATTTTTAATTTTACTCCTTGTCTGTCTTCATTTGTAGAATTTGTAGTGCCCTATCTTTAAGTTCAATAAGTTTTTCTTCTAGAATGTCTAATCTACCATTAACCTCATCTAGTATATTTTTCATCAAAGACATTATAATTTTAACCTTTGGATGTTTAACTTAGACCTTTTAAAACATTTTCCCATGTCTTTATACAAAGTTTTTGAATATATAGAATGAATTTCAGTAACTATTTTAATGTCCTTATCTGTTGAACATCTGGTTAAATTCTGGGTGAGTTTCACTTGGTTGATTTTCCTTCTCAGTAACCATCAAATTTTTTTTTAATTCTTTGCTTCCCTGGCAATCTTTTATCAGATGTTGTACTTTGTGAATTTACCTTTTTCTCTCCTGGATTTTTTTTCTCTATAGATTTTCATGGGTTTTGTTCTGTTCTGAGATGTAGTTAAATTTCCTGAAACCTTTTTAATGTTTTTGATACTTGCTTTGGGGGACAGTACCAGAGTAGTGTTTAACCTAGCATTTTGGCACAAGCTCTTTTTGTGTTCTTCGTTCACTGTGCCATGAATTATGAGGTATTCTAGTCTTTCTAATGGGAACAGGCCATATTCTCAGTCCTGTTAAGCACTGGACACTCTTAACTTTAATACTCTCAAACATTTAATTACCTGTCCTTGGGTACTTTTCTCTCATGTATTCAACAATCAGTACTCTGTCAAATCGCTGAGAGAAGTCCTTTATATTTATCTAGATTTCTCTATCTGCACAGAACTTTATTCTCCTCTACTTTGTTCTGCAAACTCTTTGCTTTCACTAGAATCTCCACTCCATGTTTCATCTCAGAGATTCTTCCCAGCTTCATATGTGTTTTCTGTTTCTATATCTGGAAATTCTCTCAGGGAAGTTGGTTGGAGAGATCATAGTATTCACCTCATTTCCTTTTCACCTCTCAATGATCATTCTCCTTTTTTGTCTTAAATTTTTGGCTATTTCCAATGGGAGGGTGAATCCTGTACCACTTACTGCATTTTGGCTGGAAGCAAAACTACTCAGTGAGTTACTGAGAAACTGATTTGGTTATAAGAGCTATAATTATTAAAAATATTCCTTTTTGGTAAAACATACTGAAATATGGACACAGTGATATTAGAATGTTTCTAAAAGCCCACAAAATATTGTGTTGTGGTCCTTAGTTTGGACTTAGTCACAATCCTTTTTATACAACATTGCTAACATTTTGATTTGCTCCTCACAACTTTGTACAGTATTTCTGAGAGGTAAAATTTTGGCTCATAAACTTCAACTATTTGGAACTATTTTTCTATGAAACCCACTGTCACTCATATATCAGAAAAGAAACCCAGAACTCTGGCATGATAAACACATGTGAAAGGTTTTTATTTTTGCTCCTGACACTTTACAAATCATATGATTTCTCTGAGTTTGTATTCTCATATACAAAATAAGTATAAGATCTAAAATACTATGACTACTAGAATAGACTCTTGTACAAAAGCACTGTTACAAAAACTTTACGAGTGAGATATACTGAGAGAGAGATAACTGGAATAGTACAATATTTAAAGATGAAGGATGATAGAACTCACATTAACACTGAGGGTTCACCTTGAAGCTCAGCTACTTTCAATACACAAAAATCATCTCAGTCTTAAAACACATAGAAATATTCAAAAAATGAGAACAACAATAAAAAGAAAATAAATCTTGAAAAAGTTACAGTTGTATATGTACAACTTTTGTTTTAAACTTAATCATTACCATAAGGACTGAACATATTATATAATGATACACTTAAAAAATATTTTCATATGTTGTGGGTGTGTCAATATAAGTACAAGGTACTTGTGAACTACCTTAAGTTTCTACCTTAAGTACTATATTTAATTTTGGTTTTATGGATAAGTAAACAAAGAGGGAAGTACATATTTATTTTATTTAAATAAAATCAAGTTTATATAAGAGATATTTATTCCCTGATACTAAAAATTGATAGGAATTTATTTACATGAAAATATGTGTGCTATATATATATAATTTGAAATAATTGTTATAATATATATAATTCAAAACTTAATAGACAATAGAATTAACTTTGCAGTCTCAACAAAAAGAATGGCTTTCATTCATCCTTTATTTATTTTTTTTTAAGTGAAATGTTCTTTGGTATCCTCTTTCATTTTTTTTTTTGACTTTCAAGTTACAGAAGAATTTTCTTTATCAACTTAATAAAAACTGTGACAGATAATCACAGCTTCCATTGTTAGAGGGGTAGAAAAATTAAGTGAGGATAAATTGATAAAATATATTTCAAAGGACTCTCCATTTTGTTATCTTTTAATGAACTTAGTCATTTAAAATCCTTCCAGAATTTTAGGTGTTCTTTCTGAAATACGGTAGGTACTGAAGAAATTTCAGCCTAATTTTGTTCCTTCACTCTGCTCTTTGAGCCTGGAGATCTAAACGTTCTAGAAAGGCTTTTTGGGGCTTAGGCAGCTACAGCTGAGTCAGCCAGTTGGCAAAACTGTGATCTCAGTTGGAAGAGTATGAGGGTCTCAGGGTCAAATTCTGATGATCTGTGTTCATGTTTCCTTTCCCTATGGTTAAAAAACTCAGAATTATTTTAGTCTAAAATTTAATACATTTTGATAACTATTTAATTTGCATTTATAGAAATTTTCCATGTTAAGCTCAATATCAAAGTTCTTAGAATGTATTTTGTTTTGAATTTAAGAGATATCCTTATTATGTAATCATAACATTTTTTAAATTTAATTTTATTTATTTTTTTATACAGCAGGTTCTTATTAGTCATCCATTTTATACAAATCAGTGTATACATGTCAATCCCAGTCTCCCAATTCATCACACCACCACCACCACCACCCCCCGCTGCTTTCCCCCCTTGGTGTCCATATGTTTCTTTTCTACATCTGTGTCTCAATTTCTGCCCTGCAAACTGGTTCATCTGTACCATTTTTCTAGGTTCCACACATATGCGTTAGTATAAGATATTTGTTTTTCTCTTTCTGACTTACTTCACTCTGTATGACAGTCTCTAGATCCATCCACGTCTCCACAAATGACCCAGTTTCATTCCTTTTTATGGCTAAGTAATATTCCATTGTATATATGTACCACATCTTTATCCATTCGTCTGTCGATGGGCATTTACGTTGCTTCCATGACCTGGCTATTGTAAATAGTGTTGCAATGAACATTGGGATGCATGTGTCTTTTGGAATTATGGTTCTCTCTGGGTATATGCCCAGTAGTGGGATTCCTGAGTCATATGGAAGTTCTATTTTTAGTTTTTTAAGGAACCTCTATACTGTTCTTTATAGTGGCTGTATCAATTTACATTCCCACCAACAGTGCAAGAGGGTTCCTTTTTCTCCACACCCTCTCCAGCATTTGTTGTTTGTAGATTTTCTGATGATGCCCATTCTAACTAGTATGAGGTGATACCTCACTGTAGTTTTGATTTGCATTTCCCTAGTAATTAGTGATGTTGAGCAGCTTTTCATGTCCTTCTTGGCCATCTGTATATCTTCTTTGGAGAAATGTCTATTTAGGTCTTCTGCCCATTTTTGGATTGGGTTGTTTGTTTTTTTAATATTGAGCTGCATATATACTTTGGAGATTGATCCTTTGTCCATTGATTCATTTGCAAATATTTTCTACTATTCTGAGGGCTGTCTTTTCGTCTTGTTTATGGTTTCTTTTGCTATGTTAAAGCTTTTAAGTTTCATTAGGTCCCATTTGTTTGTTTTTGTTTTTATTTCCATTACTCTAGGGGGTGGATCAAAAAAGATCTTGCTGTGATTTACGTCAAAGAGTGTTCTTCCTATGTTTTCCTCTAAGAGTTTTATTGTGTCCGGTCTTACATTTAGGTCTCTAATCCATTTTGAGCTTATTTTTGTGTATTGTGTCAGGGAGTGTCCTAATTTCATTCTTTTACATGTAGCTGTCCTGTTTTCCCAGCGCCACTTATTGATGAGGCTGTCTTTTCTCCATTGTATATCCTTGCCTCCTTAGTCATAGATTAGTTAACCGTAGGTGCATGGTTTTATCTCTGGGCTTTCTATCTTGTTCCACTGATCTATATTTCTGTTTTTGTGCCAGTACCATATTGTCTTGATTACTGTAGCTTTGTAGTATAGTCTGAAGTCAGGGAGTCTGATTCCTCCAGCTCTGCTTTTTTCCCTCAAGACTGCTTGGGCTATTTGGGGTCTTTTTTTGTCTCCATACAAATTTTAAGATTTTTTGTTCTAGTTCCGTAAAAAGTGCCATTGGTAATTTGATAGGGATTGTGTTGAATCTGTAGATTGCTTTGGATAGTGTAGTCATTTTCACAATATTGATTCTTCCAATCTAAGAACATGGTATATTTTTCCATCTGTTGGTATCATATTTAATTTCTTTCATCAGTGTCTTATAGTTTTCTGCATACAGGTCTTTTGTCTCCCTAGGTAGGTTTATTCCTAGGTATTTTATTCTTTTTGTTGCAGTGGTAAATGAGAGTGTTCCTTAATTTCTCTTTTACATTTTTCATCATTATTATATAGGATGCAAGAGATTACTGTGCATTAATTTTGTATCCTGCAACTTTATCAGATTCATTGATTAGCTCTAGTAGTTTTCTGGTGGCATCTTTAGGATTCTCTATGTATAGTATCATGTCATCTGCAAACAGTGACAGTTTTACTTCTTTTCCAAGTTGTATTCCTGTTATTTCTTTTTCTTCTCTGATTGCTGTGGCTAGGACTTCCAAAACTATGTTGAATAATAGTGGCAAGAGTGGACATCCTCGTCTTGTTCCTGATCTTAGAGGAAATGCTTTCAGTTTTTCATCATTGAGAATGATGTTTGCCATGGGTTTTTTATATATGGCCTTTTTTATGTTGAGGTAGGTTCCTTCTATGCCCACTTTCTGGAGAGTTTTTATCATAAATGGGTGTTGAATTTTGTCAAAAGCTTTTCCTGCATCTATTGAGATGATCATATGGTTTTTCTTCTTCAATTTGTTAATATGGTGTATCACATTGATTGATTTGCATATATTGAAGAATCCTTGCTTCCCTGGGATAAACCCCACTTGATCATGTTGTATGATCCTTTTAATGTGCTGTTGGATTCTGTTTGCTAGTATTTTGTTGAGGATTTTTGCATCTATATTCATCCGTGATATTGGTCTGTAATTTTCTTTTTTTGGAGTATCTTTGCTTTTTTTGTCAGGGTGATGGTGGCCTCATAGTGTGAGTTTGGGAGTGTTCCTTCCTCTGCAGTTTTTTTGGAAGAGTTTGAGAAGGATGGGTGTTTGCTCTTCTCTAAATGTTTGATAGAATTCACCTGCAAAGCCATCTGGTCCTGGGCTTTTGTTTGCTGGAAGATTTTTAATCACAGTTTCAATTTCATTACGTGTGATTGTTCTGTTCATATTTTCTATTTCTTCCTGGTTCTGTATTGGAAGGTTATACCTCTGTGAGTATTTGTCCATTTCTTCCAGTTTTCCATTTTATTGGCATAGTGTTGCTTGTAGTAGTCTCTTAGGATGCTTTGTATTTCTGCGGTGTCTGTTGTAACTTCTCCTTTTTTATTTCTAATTTTATTGATTTGAGTCCTCTCCCTCTTTTTCTTGATGAGTCTGGCTAATGGTTTATCAATTTTGTTTATCTTCTGAAAGAACTAGCTTTTAGTTTTACTGATGTTTGCTATTGTTTTCTTTGTTTCTATTTCATTTATTTCTGCTCTGATCTTTATGATTTCTTTCCTTCTGCTAACTTTGGGTTTTGTTTGTTCTTCTTTCTGTAGTTCCTTTAGGTTTAAGGTTAGACTGTTTATTTGAGATTTTTCTTGTTTCTTGAGGTAGACTTGTATTGCTATAAACTTCCCTCTCAGAACTGCTTCTTCTGCATCCCATAGGTTTTGGATTGTTGTGTTTTCATCGTCACTTGTCTCTAGGTAATTTTTGATTTCCTCTTTGACTTCTTCAGTGATCTCTTGGTTATTTAGTAACGTATTGTTTACGCTTCATGTGTTTTTCTTTTTTACGTTTTTTTTTCCCAGTAATTGATTTCTAATCTCATAGCATTGTGGTCAGAAAAGATGCTTGATATGATTTCAATTTTCTTAAATTTACTGAGGCTTGATTTGTGACCCAAAATATGATCTGTCCTGGAGAATGTGCCATGCACACTTGAGAAGAAATTGTAATATGCTGTTTTTGTATGGAATGTCCTATAAATATCAATTAAATGTATCTGGTCTATTGTATCATTTAAAGCTTGTGTTTCCTTATTAATTTTCTGTTTGGATGATCTGTCAATTAGTGTAATTGAGGTGTTAAAGTCCCCCCACTATTATTGTGTTACTGTCAATTTCCTCTTTTATTGCTCTTAGCTGTTGCGTTATGTATTGAGGTGCATATATATATTTATAATTGTTATATCTTCTTCTTGGATTGATCCCTTGATCATTATGTAGTGTCTTTCCTTGACTCTTGTAACATTCTTTATTTTAAAGTCTATCTGATATGCGTATTGCTACTCCAACTTTCTTTTGATTTCCATTTACGTGGAATATCTTTTTCCATCCCCTCACTTTCAATCTGTATGTGTCCCTAGGTCTGAAGTGGGTTTCTTGTAGAGAGCATATATATGGGTCTTGTTTTTGTATCCATTCAGCAAGCCTGTGTCTTTTGGTTGGTGCCTTTAATCCATTCACGTTTATGGTCATTATTGATTTGTATGTTCCTATGACCATTTTCTTAATTGTTATGTGTTTGTTTTTGTAGGTACTTTCCTTCTCTTGTGTTTCTCACTTAGAGAAGTTCCTTTAGCATTTGTTTTAGAGCTGTTTTGGTGGTGCTGAATTCTCTTAGTTTTTGCTTCTCTGTAAAGCTTTTGATTTCTCCGTCAAATCTGAATGAGATCCTTGTGGATTGAGTAATCTTGGTTGTAGGTTCTTCCCTTTCATCACTTTAAGTATATCATGTCACTCCCTTCTGGCTTGTAGAGTTTCTGCTGAGAAAGCAGCTGTTAACATTATGGGAGTTCCCTTGTATGTTATTTGTCATTTTTCCCTTGTTGCTTTTTCTTTGTCTTTGATTTTTGCCAATTTGATTACTATGTGTCTCAGTGTGTTTCTCCTTGGATTTATCCTGTATGGAACTCTGCACTTCCTGGACTTGGGTTGCTATTTCCTTTCCCATGTTAGGGAAATTTTCAACTATAATATCTTGAAACATTTTCTCGGGTCCTTTCTCTCTCTCTTCTACTTCTGGGATCCCTATAATGTGAATGTTGTTGCATTTAATGTTGTCCCAGAAGTCTCTTAGTCTGTCTTCATTTATTTTCATTCTTTTTTCTTTATTCTGTTCCACATCAGTGAATTCCACCATTCTGTCTTCCAGGTCATTTATCCATTCTTCTGCCTCAGTTATTCTGCTATTGATTCCTTCTAGTGTATTTTTCATTTCAGTTATTGTATTGGTCATCTCTGTTTGTTCTTTAATTCTTCTAGGTCTTTGTTAAATATTTCTTCCATCTTTTCAATCTTTGCCTCCGTTCTTTTTCCAAAGTCCTGGATCATCTTCACTATCATTATTCTGAATTCTTTTTCTGGAAGGTAGCCTATCTCCACTTCATTTAGTTGTTTTTCTTGGGTTTCATCTTGTTCCTTCATCTGGTACAAAGCCCTCTGCCTTTTGATCTTGTGTATCTTTCTGTGAATGTGTTTTTCTTTCCACAGGCTGCCAGATTGCAGTTTTTCTTCCTTCTGCTGTCTGCCCTCTCAACATTTTTTTTTTAATATATTCCTATGGTACAGATAAGTTTATATGAATATAAGATTGATTTAAGCTTTATTTGAAGTTCAAGTTTGAGTTTAATTTTAAATAAGGAATTGATAGTAGTGGCAGTGGTTTTAGTTTTTTTTAAAACTAAAACTACATTTTCTAATATAAAACATCTTGTTAAAGGAAAAAGTAAGGATGGGGCCAAGCTTGTAAAAGACAGTGCACCAAAGTTGGTAGAAAATTATTTTCTCTGTTTTGTAATTGAGGAAAAATAGCCAATATGGCAAGTATTAATTTGTATCCCTATCTTAAGTTATTTCAGTATATGTCTTTTGGTTGGAAAATAATCAACTTTTTGTTTTCTCTGAACATCCATCTACCAGTTGATAAAACAAAGTACATGTGGAAAAATTCCAACTACGCTAGACTACTCAAAATATCCATGTGTGACAGCACTGCATTTTGTAGCAGTGTGGTTTGTTTTGTACAAGGAATACTGACATTTTAAGTGAGGAAACATCAAGGAATGGGATGAGAAATACTAGAAACTTGATGTTGGATCTCATCTACAGTTTCAAAACATCATTATTTCAGCCCTATCCATTTTCTCTCATCTTTAAAATATACAAAACTACAGAAAGCAATGGATAAAAGTTAAGTCATGCAGACCCTGATTCTGGGATACTTAGTAAGTAGCAGTGCTGTAACAAAAAAATAAAGTTTCAGTACCTTTTTCCCCAGGGTGCCTAGGGTCTCTGGAGAAGGTGAAAGTCACCACTTAGCTGGCATCTGAATTTATTTTCTCCCTCTATTCTTTAGCACAACTTACTAGTTTTACTTAAATCTAGCAGATTCTATTGTCCTTGAAAGATAAGCAAATACTGTAACTTTTTTCACTTGCATACAAAAAGGTATGTGTAGTATTTATTGGTTAAATAATATGTGGTATTTGAAATTCATATGGGGTCTTCTAATCTGAGGTTTGTTTAATAATTCAAAGTAAACCAGTGATAAAGAGAGCAATGCATTGGGTGAATTGCTTATTAATTTTGTTAATAGAATTTAATGAAGGGATTTGTTTGTATAATATATAACGTGTTTTTTAATGAAAGTGTAACTAAAGTTTGAGTTATCTATCACAATATTATGGATTATTTATCTTCAGATTGTGTACCAAATTATAAATCCTGTTTCTATGCTTTGAACAGCTAAGTTAGAAATATGGTATGGCTCTAGGGAAGTAAAAATGAGAAATTGGTACAAATAGAAAATAATTGATACAGATCTCAGTCCTCAGTGACCCTGGTAGCTTCATTACCACCATACTGAAAGTGATGAGTCAGAAATGTGTCTATCAATACCATTTCTATAGCCATTGGTTAACTTGGGATTTTTAAGTTAGAAATATTATTTTACATATTTTGGCAATTAGGTACAATTTTCCTCTTGAACACGTTTCTTCAAATATTAAATAAGTTTTTTTTTTTTCTATGGATAAAGAGAGCCTCTAAAATTTAACATCTAAAATTAAAACAATCCATGATCACTAACAACAATCCTGAATGACACCTCGTATAGCACCATTCTAGGTAGCAACAGCTCATAAAAGATTTGTATAAACTTCAGGGGAACCACAAGTTTTAAAGTAGTATCACTCTTCTGTGATCAATACAGATAGGTTCTTATGATCTTAGAATGCCTCAACAAAATTAATTGATGTATATCCCTTTTTATGTGGATATTTAAAATAATTAATATGCTTGTTAATTTATCTAATCTAGATTGAATTCACACCAGTGCTGCTCTCACAAGATGCTACTCTAAGTATGTCTGAGTTTAGTAACTCCATTTACTAAAGTAAAAATAAATAATAATAGGGTTGTGCTATTATTTGTCTCTCAGTCTTTATCATCTCTCTTCAGCAAGGAGGGAGGACAGGCATTAAGAAAGAAATCAATTAAAATTATTAAGTTTATATTAATTAAAATAATACATCAAAAGAATGAACTCTCACTTTACCATGTTTGTGTTCCCTTTTATATGAAGACAACAAGTAGGATAGTTGAGAAGGTGAAATAAGGATTCATGGATGCTTGTTTTGTTAATGCTGGTTGCAAGAATCTCAGGAGGTTGACAGACATATGAAGCACACGAGATACTGTCAGTTATGCAAGATAAGCACACATCTTTTACTTAAAATGCCCATCCTAATGAAATCTTGTTCCTTAATCTCTAAAAAAAAATAAATCTTCACCCCAGAAGCTTTTCAAGGTGAAGTACTTTTTTGCCCCAGTTACTTCCCTGGATGTGGCTCTGTACAATTACATCCCATTAACGAGAGGTGGAGGCTGGTGATTTACTATGAGTTAGCCTCCAAAACTGCCCCTGCCACACTTTGTTTTTAGGTTGCAAGTATGTAAAATATTTAAAATTCTTAATTATGTGTCTGAATGCACATTATCAAACTATTATATTTTATTTTCACTAAAAAACACATATACTCACGATAGAAAATGTAAGTATATATTACATATGTAAACATATTTTTATATCTATATCTAGATATATATATGTATATATACACATGGTCACAGTTGTAGATATAGATAAAAGTAAATATAGATGGATAGATAAAAATACTGATAAATATGAATGTAGATATTTAACCTGATAAATTTCTCCACCCTAGTAAAATAAACTATCATTTTGATTAATAATATATATCACAACCAATTGGGAAGTATGTCGTGTATGATAAGTGAGAAAACACAAAGAATTAAATTTTGAAATCAGACTCACTCAAAGTAAATGATTTTATCATGTATCAAGGATATAAGTAATTACAAATCATTAGTGAAGCAGGGAGAAAACAAGGACCACCAACCATAGCTCTGCAGGTCCTTCTTACCTACATGCAAATGTACTATGGCCAAAATTTTTGTGTTAGTTCTCTAACATATGAATCTACCTTACTTAAGATGAAAGAGCCATTTTGATCATGCAACATCTGTATTTTATAAGCATATAGTCACATAGCTTTTAGGACATTTTCCAGAGAACTATGCTCTATAAATCTGCACATTCCAGGTTACCATAAGCAATCTTAGGCAAATTAGGTACATCCTACTAAAAGCATTCCACAGAAAAATCTCTCCTACTAGTAAATAGCATTAGTGCATTTTTCAGTAGACCTATCATCTTGTACAGATCTGTAAGCATGTTATGTCATCATCTTTCTTCCCCAGATGGAAATCCCCAGTAATGGAAAAGAAGGGTTTGTAGACCTCTCGTGTGACTATTTCCTTCTCATTGAGAAAGAAAGAAAAATATTGAACAGGTTATATGAACTTTAGAAGATATTCAGTGAATGTCACTTAAATCTATTTGGAAGAGGTATGGAAATGACTGAATTGACTAACTGAACAACTTTCATTTCTGCTGCTCATAGAAATAATTTATTCTCCACACACACAACATCCCACTATACCATTTTCAAATCATCTAAGATGAACACATGAGAATCTCAAAGGATGTAAAATCAATCCAATAAAGGTCTTTCAGGATGCATGTGAATAAATTAGTGAACTAATATAAAAGTTCAATATCTTGATTTTAACTGATGAAAGGTGAAATTTTAAATTGTAACTAAATAATCTTGAATTAGAGAATAATAGTAAAATTTACACATGGGTACTTAATTTGAAAGAAGTTTTAAAATAAATTTTTATTAAAATATTTGTAATTTTAATGAGTATATACTACATAGAATATTGAGAAATATCAACAGATTATGGCATTACATATATACTACTCTTTATACTTGATTTAAATTCTATAGAGAGCTGATGAACTAATATTTCTTAAAATCATTTGCTGTAAAACTATTTTCCTTAAGATCTGATTAGAAATTCATCTGCTTTACAGTCACCTGGGATCAAGTCATAGATGTATATATCTAAGTTCCAGATGTATCAAATTAAATGTCTCTTGTTGGACTTAGAAAAGCTGCATTTTAGCAAGCTTCAAATGTACATTTATTTTTTGCAGTACAAAGCATGAGGATCATAGTCTCTAATGGGCATAATATCATGATATTATAAGCTAATAATAGTCCAGTCCTGAGAATTGAATGAGGTAATCCATGTAAGTTGCTTATCATAGCACCTGGCCATTAGACGGTACTCAAAAAAATATGTTCCTATATAGTGTTCTTTTTTTTTTTTTTTTTTTTTTTTGCGGTACGCGGGCCCCCCACTGCTGCGGCCTCTCCCGTTGCGGAGCACAGGCTCCGGACGCGCAGGCTCAGTGGCCATGGCTCACGGGCCCAGCCGCTCTGCGGCATGTGGCATCTTCCCGGACCGGGGCACGAACCCGTGTCCCCTGCATCGGCAGGCAGACTCCCAACCACCGCACCGCCAGGGAAGCCCTATATAGTGTTCTTAAAAGTATTAAAATTATTCTGAAAAAAATTTAAGATAAAAATAAGCAATTTAACTGAAGAGTCAGGCATAAAGAGTATGTTTTATCCAAGTAAAATTAATAGAATAATCATATAATTCTTTAATTGTGGAGATGGGCAAGCTTAAACTGCAAACCCATTTTTAAAAAAATGCTTCAAAATGTAGAGCTGAAAGATTAAGCATAACAGAAGGCATTAGTAGGAAACATTTTTTTAAGTAAAAATAAATATAATCCTTGTTCAAGCATTTGATTAGCCTAAAACTTGTTACTAGAACATTTTAAGAACTAGGAAACAGAACTGGAAAAGGTACACAAAAGAAACAAAAGTAACGAAGATAACGGTTTCAAATGACAAAAATCTCACAAGATTAAGACCATACAGCCAGGAAAGATGAAAACTAAGTGGGCATACAGTTTAAGATGTACTGTTTAGGCAAAAGAGCCTCATTACCAAGAAATAACCAGTGTAGTGAAAAAGAGCGTTATTTGTTGAAGCGGAAACATGACTTTAGAACAAACAAAATAAGCCCAGCAGGGATAAATATATAAAATACATATTTTCTATGTTAAAATGTCAAAATATGGGCTTCCCTGGTGGCGCAGTGGTTGGGAGTCCGCCTGCCGATGCAGGGGACACGGGTTCGTGCCCCGGTCCGGGAGGATCCCACGTGCCGATCTCTTGATCACAGTGATGAACCTCCCCACAATGTCCTCTAGTCGTCTCCACTAAAGCACTTAAAAACTCTCCTATCTCTTATTTCACTGGAGTTGAGTTCAGTCTCTCTCTCCTATGGATTAGATAAATAAACTGACATTGGATATTAGCATAACAATTAGATATGTTATTATTTGATTGGCATTCGGTAGACCAAGTACAAGTTAAACTATCTAGTCAATCCTAAACTAATAAAAAAGGTTCTCTAAAAAATAAAAAAAAGAAATATGGCCAGTGTCATTTATATATTGCTTATGTTTACAAGAGCTTGTATTAAACTGTGTAATGTTGTCAGATGAGTGCAAAATTATCTTGTTTATTTTAAATGCTCACCACTTGAAACACATAGTTAGGAGTATGTTACCTTTATCTGTCAGTAGGAATAATCTAACATTCGGGCTCAATTACTATTTTTTTCCTCCAACAGAAAGATATATAATCTTGAGTTCTGTGTAATTAGTATCAGCGGACCCCCAAATTATTTCAGGTGAAGGAAAGAAAAAACGTTGCAGTTTTGTACCTGATTTTTTTTTTTTTTTACTTTTGGAAAACTTTGAAATGTTCTAAAATCTGTAGTGTAGCACATATCATTATCTGATACCTGGAGCTATTAGATAAAATGATTAAACTCCCATCAATCACTCCCTGTGGCAGCAATAACAATGTTAGTGGAACAGAGCATTGTTACAAGATTAGTGCCTCCTGCTTTGAGAGTAAGTATCTCAGCTTTACCTCATTTATTTTTCATAACTTCCTTGCCTTTGACTCAGCACTTAGGAAGCAATAGCAGACTATTTTTTTCTGATGATGTTCAATGTCATTTAAGTATTATATTTAGAGGTAATAAAAGTGCATAGTAATTGAGAGTCATATTTAAGATGCTAAAATACTAAAGTATGTAAAGAGCTTAACCAATTAGAAACAGTTTGGGACATTATGAAATGGATTTTGATTAATCACTGTTATTTATGCATTTGAAGATTACTCTTAAATCCATAGAAGCCCTCTTAATCATAAAATATGTCCAGATTTAGTTTACTTCCTGGTGTCAGCTCCTGGGGAATATCCAACAATCTCCATGTCATCTCATATATTTTAACATAGAACCAAGGCACTCTGGGCAATATATAAGGAAGTAAAGACACAAAGCTCATGTAAGACTTTTTAAAGCTGAATCTGCTGGCAAATATTATAGAATACTCTGTATTAGTCAGGACTACTCAGAAAACAAATTTCCCAAGTACATCTACCAGAAAACAATTGAACCCAGGGATTTGGATACTTATCTAATCTTTGGAAGGGATAGATAAATACAAGTTAGTACATTGCTATTAGGTCTTTGGATTTTAGACCTCGCCACTACCACTGCCAAAGAGCCGGAGAAGGTCAGGTTTGCACATGCCACACTCATGTAACTGGTGACCGGCAATAGATGTGCAGGGCAGTTCTGGCTGTCACTCACTTCTCTCAGAGCAGTTCTGTCTTCCTTTAGCATCTGAAGATGCTATCAACCATCCCATTGTCTGATTTTCACACAAGTGCATCTAATTGGCAAATCTTAATTTACATGCAGTATCTTAGCTACAAATTAAGGTGGAATTTTTTTTTTTAAACCCTATTGTCTTTGAATAGAAGGAGAGTAGAATGAAGCTGGGGAAGGCAATCCAAGTACTTTGCACACAAACCTACTAAGGCATGCAGAAAGCTTTCCTGTCTGTTGTAAGAATGCAGAGGTGGAGAAAATGAACATTTCATTCCAGTGTTTTCTTACCTCAGGACAACTTTTCACGATCTCAGCTTCCTGATTGGGATTGTTTGCTCTATGTCCATTAAAAGAAAATCTCCGTAGAATCAGAAGCTCTGAAAATTAGGGCAATAGTATCAAAACTAATAACCTCATGAAATATTGATGGAAAACACAGGATTCAAAATTAGAAGGCTTAGGTTTCATCTGGACTTTGCATTAACTTGTTGTTTGAGTTAGGCAGGTAACTCAGCCTCTTTAGAGCAAAATTTCCCTTAACTGAATTCATATTACTGTCACCTACTAGGTTCTACTAAGACCTGGAAGAGTGTGGAGAGGTTAAAATCTTGTATGATTCTCCACTCTTAAAGACATTTTTATCTAGGGGGCAACACAGAATATGTAATCAGTGATTATATCAATGGAAATATAAGCTGGTAAGCATGACAAATGCAGGCTGAGATTTTGGGAAGGCTTTAAAATGGGGGTTGCATTTTGTATATGGTCACAAAGACATTTGAGAGAGAACTCACTGTATATTCAGGTAAGAAAGCCAGTAAAGTACAACAGCATGAGAAGTTCCTTCTCTTTTTGAACAGCTTCCTCCTATTCCCTAAGCACCAAATATGGGAAAATTTTACTCATTATTTAATTCTCATGATAAGAATATTTCTACAATGAGGCTTTCCTTGATGTCCAAAACTAGTTTACGTTTCCATGTTAAACGTTTTGGAACATCGTGTTCTTCCTTTCCTTTTTTCAAACTCTTATATTTATGTATGTTTTAGTGTCTGATTTATTTATTAGATCTTAAGCTCTTTGAAGGCTTGGATGTGGTTTAATCTTACTGGATCCCCAGCCCCCAAACAGCATGGCATGCTTCATACTCTGCACTTAAGAAATACTTAATTAGGGCTTCCCTGGTGGCGCAGTGGTTGAGAGTCCGCCTGCCGATGCAGGGGACACGGGCTCGTGCCCCGATCCGGGAGGATCCCACGTGCTGCAGAGCAGCTAGGCCCGTGAGCCATGACCGCTGAGCCTGCGCGTCCGAAGCCTGTGCTCCACAACGGGAGAGGCCACAACAGTGAGAGGCCCAAGTACCGCAAAAAAAAAAAAAAAAAAAAAAAAGAAAGAAAGAAAGAAATACTTAATTAAGTATATGAAGAGGTAAATGAGTTTTTTCTGGATGGAGAGAATAGAGAACAGACTGGTAAGGTGGTAGCAGGAAATATAAAAAAATAGGTGGGTTGCAGAAATGTTATAAAGCAACTTGTGAAATTAGTTAAGGATTTTAGACTTTATTTAATAGGCAAAGGAGGACTTGTAAGACTTTTAAGCAGTAGGAAGTGATTCTATATGATATATATTATAACTAGGTAGCTGGTGAGAAATATATTGATTTATTAACTTCTATGTTCAAATTGAGGGAAATGACCTTTATGAATTGTTGGCAGTTTCAGCATCTGGAGGAAGAGAATAAATTACTTCTGGAAGGGAATTCCTGGGTTTTGGAAAAAAAAATTACCATAGTGGGCCTTTTTTTAAGACTAATTTAAAGCAAGTGCCTGCCTATTATTCTTGGAGAAAACTGAGATGTCACTATAAATCTGAATTCGGAAGCTGAAGATTGAGAGATATGAATGTGCTTTGTTGAGAAACATATATTAAGTTTGTCTGAAGCAGTCTGTGCCCTTGAAGAATTAGAGATGCATTTTTCATAACTATGCATTAGGTCAGATATTACTTAAAATGTAACTGATGTAACTGAATCTATTTAAGATGTAAAAATCTGGACTTTGGGAATTGCACTGTTGATTACTATGATTATTTTGTTCTGGTCTCTTGAAGTCAACCACCTTCTGGGTGTGGGATATTTCCTCTGGAGAACACAAATGTCCTCACTTGAGGCCCTTCTGCTGTAGAATCTGAACACTTTATGTGAGAAAGAGAGGATGCTTTTGCTTTTGAGGTCTGAATAATTTGGAAGCTTGGTCTCTGAAAGTAAAGATATAGAAATTTTTATTGGCTTCCTGTTACATAGGAATCTAACTTGATTTAGGAAGAAGCCCTGAGGTTCACTTATTAGGACTTGTTAACACAAGGGGTCCCTGAACACAGTATTAGCTGCAGTTCATTATTGACTACAGTCTTGGTCTCTGCTGGGCCTTCAGGAAATTAAGGAAGTGGCTTGGGTCCACACTTGGACTAGAAACAAGGTCCAGTGACTTGATGAAATGGGCTGAGGTTGTCAGAAGTAATAGTGATATAAGTTTGGGTCTGCAAATAATGGAAACATATCAGAGGAACTACCAGAAATTAATTATGAAAGGAGAGGAACCTCAAAGAACAAATGCATCTTCTGCCAATAAAGGCACATAGGCACAGAACGTTTATGGCTTCATCATGCTTATCTCCAACCACTTCTCACCTGTTGCTTTGTCTTTAATCCCTACTAATAAATGTGTATAGCCATGCATCTAATAATCCATCGGTATAGTTGTACTTTTATTTGAGATTCAGGAATGGTGGGTGTTCTAATCAAGCTACTTGGCAATGATGGAATTCAATCCCCCACTCGATACATAAACACTGGAGATAGAGACATGAACAGGGAGATAATTGTATAATCTTCAACAAGTCTTCTTTACAATGAAATGCAGAAAATAAAGAAGAAAACACAACACAATTTCAAGTAGTGGTAAAGTCTATGAAAGAGAATGAAACAGAATGAGGGCCATAAAATGGAGAGAGGTCTTCAATACAGAAAATTCAGGAACACTCTTCTTCTTCTGAGGAGCCATAAGAAGAAGTTTGGGTTGTATTTTAAATGTGAAGACAGTGTTTCAAATGGATTTGAAACAGGAGAATGAAGTAACATTTATCAAAAGTTCATTCAGGCTGTTGTGTGATAAATACATTGTAGAACACAGGTGGAAATTCAGAGTCAGTTTGGACCCTGCTGCAGTAGATTAGGTAAGAATTGTTGTTGACTCCTGCAGAATGTTAGCCATAATGGTAGTAAAGAATGGTAGAATTTGAGAATTATTTTGAAATTAGGATCTGTATTCACACAAATATACATTTTGAGCCAAAGTGGTTGAATTCATATATTATTTACCTTTCCTTTTTAAACCACAAGCACTTGGATAGCGATCAATTAATTCATGCATCTTTATTAAACTCATATAATTCAGGAGGCATTCTTTTTAGCTTTTAATATTTTTTCCTCTTTATAACTTCTTTGCAAGCTATTCTTCTTTATTTATTAAATGCCTATGTTACTTATGGTTTTGTTTTCACCCCACATCCTCTTCTAACTGGAAGTAATCTTGAAAAGCCTTATATAGATCAATAAATTCAATAACCACCAAGTGCCTAAAGCTTCTAAAATCTACATGTTCTGCCCAGTTTTCTTTTCTGCATTCTATATGCCTATATCCAAATACCTATTAGTATTCTGCATTTTGTACTGGCAATTCTCTATTTGTCACTACAAATCCAGTCCCCATTCTTTCCCATCATATCTGTGACCTGGGAAGCTGTACTCTGTGGAATACTGGGCTCCCTTGTCTCCTGACTTTCTTATGGATTTGGCCAATGAGAGGCATTGTGAGAGATTGAAAAAGACGGGAGAGAGAGATCAGGGTATCATTTCTGCAAACTTGTCAGGATATTTATTACTCCCTGCTGTGAAGAGGTTTGCCAGTAGCTGAATTCATTAATTTCATGGCTCCTGTGAGGCGGCATCACTTCTGGGACTGTATCACCAACTGAATGCCAATAAAGTCTTCTTTCCTTTGGCCTTTAGGTCCATGAGATGCTAACGACTTCCTGTGCTTCCTAATCCCTGGGTGATTTACTTTCACTCCTAGTCCCATTAATCTTGCCCATTTCTTTCTTAAAAATCCCTTAATTAAATATTTTAATTACTCCTTAGAGAAAGCGTCAACAAACTTTCTTTAAAGGGCCAGTTAGTAAATATTTCAGACTTTGCAAGCCAAGAGTCAAAATTGAGTATATTATATTTTTATATCAAAACTACACTGTATTTTTGACTATTCAAAATATAATAATTGAGTATATTTTTATAATAATTGTCTAGTAATGAGAAGAGTGGGATCTGTTTTTTGGGAGCAGGGATAACATATATTGCTTAATTGGATTTTATGGTTAGTGTTCCCAATCATCAAGTTAAATAGAAACGTTCATCTATAAAAACCACTCTTAGCTCATGGTTTATTAAAAAAATAGGCAGCAGGCCTGATTTGGCAACTGGGCCATAGTTTGCTAACCCCTTCCTTAGAGTGTGCCATAGTTTACTGCTTGGGACATGAGTAATAAACACCAGGATGCCCAACAGATACCTCAAACTTGTACATCTTTTCATAGCCCTTCTCTTGATAACCAATAACAACATTTACATCATTCCAGCCAAAATGTTTTCTTCATATGTTCTCCTTTCTCCAGTATATTCTATCTAAAATACAAATTTGTGTCCTTACTCTAGTCCTTTAATTTCCTCTCAGCTGCTCACACTGTTCAGAAAGAAAATCTTCTCCAGCTTATGCCTTCATAGCTCTTCAACATGCAACCCTGTGCTCTAGTTATATGGATCATTTGCAATTCCTTGAGGTGACCGCCTTTCTTCTTTTACCAAACTCCTGAATCATCTGTTGGCCCTTTCATTCTTCCTTTCCTGGCTAATACTTCATGAAGCTTTTTGAAGTTACTTCTTCCATAGGCTGAATTTGATAACATTTAAAAAGTCTCTTTATACATGTGTATACCTCCATCATAGGATAATAGGACTGTATTGTAAATGGTGACCAATGTGTAATATCCTCCTGTTATAGGCTCCCCAACAACTAGGACAACTCCAGACACGTAGTGGGGCCATAATACATGTTTATAGAATTAATAAGTGACTGAATAAAATCAATGATTTGCTAGGCTAGATGTCAACAATCCACAAAGGCAATGCTGTAATTTAAAAAAATATAAAATGTTTGTACTCTATCTCAGAATTCAATCTACCATGTTAATATAGATCGACTGATTTCCTACAAACCCAGAAAAAATTACTGCACACACAAAGAAAAGTGATGCAGTAAGGGTAAGAGACTATCCAAAAGATCATATTTTCAGCAGTTTAAAACAGAAGATCCGTTTACAGACAGTCAGACATGTAAGTTTGGAATTATCCCTTCTGTGAAAGCTACTTTGATCCTAAATAACTTTTGCTGATCATTCAACATAACAGTTGTTCAGAGCCTGTCCTTAGGAGTTAGAAGTGTCCTAGTCCCATCCCACCTGATCCTCATCTGCTCTGTGACCTTGAGCAAATTTCTCAGTCTTCCACTCTCCTCTCTTCTTTCAACTATGGAATGTGAATAAAAATAGATCTTGCGGGCTTCCCTGGTGGCGCAGTGGTTGAGAATCTGCCTGCCAATGCAGGGGACACGGGTTCAAGACCTGATCTGGGAAGATCCCACATGCCACGGAGCAACTAGGCCCATGAGCCACAACTACTGAGCCTGCGCATCTGGAGCTTATGCTCCGCAACAAGAGAGGTCGCGATAGTGGGAGGCCCGTGCACCGCGATGAAGAGTGGTCCCCGCTTACCACAACTAGGGGAAGCGCTCGCACAGAAACGAAGACCCAACACAGCAAAAATAAAAAAAATAAATTAATAAACTCCTACCCCCAACATCTAAAAAAAAAACAGAAAGGAGAGAATGTTTAAAAAAAAAAAAGATCTTGCTTAACAGGATAAGACCCTTAGCACTTTAACTGGTACAACTTAATCCCCAAATATATTCATTTTTAATTATTGTATCAGTATTCCTGGCATTAATATCACCAAGCACCTACTGAGTAAGAGAAACTAAGCTCTGGAAATATAGAAATAACACTCACTTCAGTGTGTTCGAAAAGAAATCTAAATAAATAAATAAGAGCAAATCAGGGTGAAAGCTATAAATAAGCAGATAAAAGGGGGCACAACAGAAAAATTGTCAATGTGAAATAGAATTTTGAAAAAGGTCTTGAAAGAAGAATATGAGTTCAGATGGAAACAATATTTCAGGCAATAGCATGATATGTAAAAAGGCCATACATTTATAAAAGCCCGGTAAAGAAAAGTAAAAGTTAAGAAATAAAAAGTGGTTGTAGGTTAGAGTACAAATGTAAAATTCTTCTTGGACATCAAGTGGGGTTTACTTTATCTAGGATGCCTCCTCTTACTGTGAGACTGGCTTAGGCCCCCAAGCACTACCTTATGTTTATCTTTACTGTCAAACATTTCGTACCATATTGAAATTACCAATGAACTCAAGAACAGGAACCTGGGTTCTTTTCAGTGCTGTATCCTCAAAACCCAGCACATAATAGGTGATCAATAAACACTTAAATTGGTGCCAGGCAACTCAAAAGGAGAGTTGCTGTAAAAGACCTAGTAAGAAATAACATTCAGGTAGGGAGAAAGGTCTTCATATGTAACTCTTTTTTTTTTTTTTTTTTGCGGTACGCGGGCATCTCACTGTTGTGGCCTCTCCCGTTGTGGAGCACAGGCTCGGGACACGCAGGCCCAGCGGCCATGGCTCACGGTCCCAGCTGCTCTGTGGCACGTGGGGTCCTCCCGGACCGGGGCATGAACCCGCGTCCCCTGCATCGGCAGGCAGACTCTCAACCACTGTGCCACCAGGGAAGCCCTGTAACTCATTTTTGAAGCAGATTCCAACAGCATTATTATATATTGTATGAGTTGGAATAAAAGGAGGAATTGATGATTACTTTAATGCAGTGGTTAAAATAAATGACTACAAGAGCCTTGGAGGTAATGTGCCTTAAAGTAAGATACTGAATTTTTTTGGTTTCTGTCAATCTGAAAATGACTATGGGTGAATATATGCCAGGTAGTTAGTCTGGAGGTGGGAAAGTGTTCAAGTTTGGATGTTATTTACTTAGTAGGATAAATCATATTAGAATTCATGATATTTCCCAGAAAGTGTATAATGAGAATTTAAAAAATGCTGGATCCTCTGAGAATACAGATATTTAAAGAATGGGTTGCAGAAGGAATGTGGGGAAAGGGCTAAAGTTGTTGAAAATCTTTTTTTTTTTTTTTTTTTTTTAAAGAAGATGTTGGGGGTAGGAGTTTAGTAATTTATTTATTTTTGCTGTGTTGGGTCTTCGTTTCTGTACGAGGGCTTTCTCTAGTTGTGGCAAGTGGGGGCCACTCTTCATCGCGGTGCGCGGGCCTCTCACTATCGCGGCCTCTCTTGTTGCGGAGCACAGGCTCCAGACGCGCAGGCTCAGTAGCTGTGGCTCACGGGCCTAGTTGCTCCGCGGCATGTGGGATCTTCCCAGACCAGGGCTCGAACCCGTGTCCCCTGCATTAGCAGGCAGATTCTCAACCACTGCGCCACCAGGGAAGCCCTGAAAATCTTTTTTATTACAGTGATACTGAAATAATTAAGCTATATCATCAGATAACAACATTCTACATATTATTGTAAAGATGATAAAATTCAGAGTTAGAGAAGGTTAAATAACTTACCCCAAGGGGATGGCTCATCCCTGAGTCAAAAGATAGACTCTGTGAATCTGAAACTATGTTTTTCACTCTACTGTGCTGCCCATGGGTTTCTCCTGCTATAAAATGAAGAAGTTGTATCAGACACTTTCTAGGGGCACTACATAACATTTTATAATTACAGGTAAAGAACCTCTTATTTATATATTTATTACTGTGTCAAATAATGTTCTAAAAGGTTTGTATATATTAATCCTTATTTAATTCTCACAAAAATCCTATAAGATAATTGATACTGTAAGATAATTTTCTCCACTTAAAATTTGCCAGAACTGAGGCATGAAGATATTTGGTGACTTGATCAAGGCCACATAGGCAGGAGCAAGCAGTGCAGCTGTAGAGTCTGTGCTCTTAACTGATAAGCTTTATTGCTGCTCTGCTTTGGCAACCCTTACTGCAGAATTGTTCAAATTCTTCATCTTACTAATTCATGATTACAGTAGGAGGTGAATCTTGGAAGAGAAAATTTCTAGGACTTTGAAAAAATAGAAAGAAAATAAGAGATGGAAAGTGTGAGATGTGACTTAAAAACCTTATAGATGTCCCTAGATTTGTTGTCATCAAAAGGGAGGCTGTCAATACACTGCCATGCTCTCAGATTGTAGTTATTATATATATATATATATATATATATATATATATATATATATATATATATATATATATATAAAATAAAATAATTTTGTCTATATATAGACAAAATTGAATTGCCTATATATATTATATATATATAGGCAATTCAAAAGCTTTATTTTCTGGTATTTTGTGTGTTTATGTTCTTCACAAGTATTTTGAAATAATTTAAATATTTCAATTGAGTAATAATTCAGGAGTCATTAAGGAAGTTCTGACTGTGCTTAATAACATAGGTACTTTAATGAAGCTAAAAGGGTAAATGAGCAAAGTGGCCTTGAAGGTTGATAACCATGTGTGCATTATATGAAATACATTGTGTAATGGATAAAAAGATTTTTACTTTGAGCAATTACTATCAGTGTGAGAATTCTATATATGAGCAAATATTTCAATCAAATTTTTCATAACCATAATAATCTAAATACAGTTCTTTGTGACAAATATATAGTTTACCACATTTGGTAATTTATCACAGTGTAGCAAAATTTGAAGATTATTTACAGCTTTTACAAGTTAATTATTAAGTATTTGATATGTAAATCATAGAAACAATACAATAGGAAATGATGACTCTATCTTTTGAATCAAAAATACACAGTATCAAAAAGGATCCTATAAATTTTTTCTACATGAAAAATAAATAACTGTTATACCTTCATCAAATTTCTGAGGAAGACTTATAGTTTTATATTGGAAAAAAATGAACTCTACCTCACTGAAACCTGAGTATATAGGTATATAAGTTGAGAATATCAAGTACTGTGAAGTAAGGTGCACATATAGGAAACAGGTACTTATGAGTCATTTTTTCTGTTATCATGAGATTAGATGCATGAGATGGAGGAAGACTATCCAAACTGCCATTTGGAACTATGCTGACCTACTTTTTCTTAGAAGCAACATCAAATATGGAAGAACAGCATAAAGAACAGTATTTATAACATTTGTTAAAATATCTTCAATAGAATATCTACTTTTAGATAATGTCTTATATGTGGGATATAAATAAATATGGCAAAGGTATATCCCCTAAGATTTTCTTATAAGGGATAGAGACTTGGAAGAGTAGAAGGATTTATGCATGAGTGAAAGGAATCTTTCCTACTGAAAGGAAGAATTGAAAAGCTTAATTTAGGGGATGGGGGAGCATATTAGTTTTCGATTACTAAATAACAATTTACCACAAATTTAGCAGCTTAAACAATACCCAATATCCATTTATTTATATCACAGTTCTGTAAGTCTAAACTCTGGTTGGGGTTGGCTGGTTTCTTTGCTTAGGATCTCTAAAGACCAGAATCAAGATGTTGGCCTAGACGGGTTCTTATTTGGAGGTCCTTGGGAGAAATTCTCTTCCAGACTTATCCATGTTGTTGGCAGAATTTTTCTTTGCAGCTGTAGGACTGAGAATTCTGTTTCCTTGCTGGCTGTTAGCCAGGGACCTCTCAGCAAATAGAACCTGCCCACCTTCCTTAGCATGTGACCCTTTCATCTTTATGTCTAGAAACTGTGGCTGAGATGCTTCTCTTGCCTCAAATCCTTCTGATTTCCTCTTCTTTGTACTAACTGGAGAAAATTCAGTGCTTTCAAAGGGGCTTGTGTGATTAGATCAGTCTCACTTAGATAACATCCCTATGTTGAGGTCAACTACATTATAAAAACATGTTATTAAGGGAGTGATATATCATTTATTCACATGTATCTGAGATTAGGGTGTGGAATTCTAAGAAGACCTTTTTTTTTTTTCTAAAAAATTCTGCCGGGCTTCCCTGGTGGCGCAGTGGTTGAGAGTCCGCCTGCCGATGCAGGGGACACGGGTTCGTGCCCCTATCCCGGAAGATCCCACATGCCGCGCAGCGGCTGGGCCCGCGAGCCATGGCCGCGGAGCCTGTGTGTCCGGAGCCTGTGCTCCGCAACGGGAGAGGCCACAGCAGTGAGAGGCCCGCGTACAGCAAAAAAAAAAAAAAAAAAAAAAAAAAAAATTCTGCCAACCGCAGGACCCAACTGTTGGAAGAGTCCTCAAATGATGTAATGTATTAGCTGACCAAAGAAGGAAGACAGGCCTTCAAGAGGTCATTGTATGGGAAAGTATTTTGGATTAAGGAAAAAGCTAAGAAATGCCTAGATCTGAGAATGTAAAAAGTGTATTTAGAAAATAAGTATTACAATGTGACATAGAACTTACATATTGTAGCAAGAAACAGGATTAAGGGATAAAAAGTTATAAGGGATCAGGTTTTTGAGTGCTTCTGTGAGCTTCCAAAACTTTGTTCACTATTTGGTATGAAATAGGATAAAATATGTCAATATTTGCAGATACTCGTTTTTATCTGGAGAAATTGAATGAATGGATATATTTCCTTCCATGAACTGCTTAGTATTTATCTTTTTTCTTGAATTAAACCCTAAGTTTAGATATTAGCACATGAGGGCAAAATGTCACATACACCTATTAAAAAACAAGAAGCAAGAGTCTCTTAAATATTTTGCTTGGAACTTCTAGATTAACACACAATGATAACATTAGCCCATACCATTCACTAATAGTGAAAAAAGATATGATACTTCAAAAATAATTTCCTTTATTTCAAATTCCTTTCCTACATAACAGATGTTGCCTTTTCTCAAAAGATATTTTAAACTAGACAATTCAATTTCTTCAGGGATTGATTTATAGACAACTAATCTCTCTGCTTCTGCTCTGTGACACAAACTGAAAACAAAATGAGAAATGAGGAGTTTTTGATGAAAAAGAAATGTTATATAGTGCTACTATGATATATATGAAGGTGTGCTACCAGAAGAGAGGGGAACACTTAAACAGGCTGAACCAAAAGTACTGAAATAGGAATGGCAGGAAGAACAGGTGACAGGAGACACATGAACACACACAAAACTTTGGTTAAAGAAGAGATGAAAATTATCTTCAAAATTTTCCCCAAGAATTTAGAGGAATTTTTGGAAAAATCAGTAAAAAATTACAAAAAAATATTATTAAATGAGCTATCGGTGGTGCTCAGAAAGAATGGGAAATGATAAAAAAAAAATGAAAGCCATATGGAAATAACAGAAAAGAAAAAGATGCATCATAAAAAGGCCACCATAAACCCAGAGCAGACTTCAGAAAACCAGGCAAAATAAATTAAGCAAGAACAAAGAATTAAAATAACTAGAGAAAACAGAAGAAATGTTACAAGAGAGAAATAGTAAATCTAGCATGTGCATAATTTGCATTTCCAAAAATAAAACAGTATTAAGAGGGCTTCCCTGGTGGCTCAGTGGTTGAGAGTCCGTCTGCCAATGCATGGGACATGGGTTCGTGCCCTGGTCCGGGAAGATCCCACATGCCGCGGAGCGGCTGGGTCCGTGAACCATGGCTGCTGAGCCTGCGCGTCCGGAGCCTGTGCTCCGCAATGGGAGAGGCCACAACAGTGAGAGGCCCGCGTACCACAAAAAAAAATAAAAATAAAAACAGTATTAACAAACTAAAATATATAATTCAAGAAAGTTTATTGAAAGAAAATGAGTGATCCCATCTATTGAATCAGATATAACTCTAGAAATATGAATGCAATTAATCAAAGTGATGGCCTTGTGGATTTGCCTCATTTTAAAGGTAAAGAATATATTCGGCAATTAAGTAAAATACAAAATTAAGAACAAAGGAAAAACAGACTAGTTATAAAACTTTTCCTCGTTGAGATATAAATATAAAAATATGACTAATTTTCATCAGTAACTGGTAAAGTGAAATGAGGAACTGTAGAGCAAGAGACAGAGAAAATTACATGTATATGCTACAGTTAATTATTAACTAGTTAATTAATCAAAACCAAACACAAATAAGAGACAACTATTGAAATGAAAGTTAAAGGCTTCAGGAGTGGTAAATGATAGATAGATAGACAAATACATAGATGATAGAAAGAAAAATGTACATTATTAGAGTCAGTAAAAATTGTCATCATTTTTTGAATATTTAAATGTCATAGTCAATTTTCAGTGCTTACATGTGTGTGACTGTGTGTGTGTACATAATATCATTTAAGTTTTACATCTCTCAATAGGTAGTTATTATCACCTTTTGAATATGATGAGAATGAGACAAATATACTTAGGAACCCTACCCAGTACTCCACAGCTTGTAAGTGGTGGCTCTAGAGATGAGGTACCAGGCAGCCGAGCTCTATGAACTTGTGCTCTGAACCATTGCAAACTGGTGGTCTTAACAAGTGTAAACTGGTTCTTAATGGTTGCAAACTTCATCTGAGGAAAGATAGTTAAAATTACAATTTTAAGGGCTGTTTATTGGCCGCAGTCAAATCTCTGAAACATAACAGATAGTCTTAAAAGAACTTTATACATGGGAATACCTTAATGTATGACAATCCAATAATAAATAAGGAATAAATGAATGATCTTCAGCTTCTAACCACTGCCAAACCCACACTCACAAACTCAGAGGCTCACAGATTAAATTATAACAACTTGTAAATATTTAAATAGTCTTATGACCAGAGAGAGTTTTCAAAGTATTCAAATGAAAAGGCAAACAATTTTACAAAGAAAAGATCAAGAGAATAAATTCTTCAAACTTTAAAAACATTTTTGCCAAACACCATAAAAAGATACAGTATCAATTTAAAAAAGAAGTCTAAGTGAATATTGAATATCCATAATCTGTGAAGAGCTTTTAAAATAAAAAAAAGTTGCAATAATTGTAATTTTAGTGATTTTTCTTAGGAAATAATCAGAATTGAAGGCAGTTTTAAAAATATATGATTGTTTATTTTTGAAACTACACATTCACAAATATGGTCAAATAAATGATGACATGTGTCAGATGGCATATAGTGCTGTCCTAAAAACCATCATTCAAGTAATTTTCCATGAAAGGGTAAAATTAACTGTTTCCTGGTTAAAATGAAAAATGTATGATATATAACTGTATATATGAGTCCAGTCTTTAAAGTAATATTTATTTAGTAGATTCATGCCAGATATATGCACATATTGATATATTGCCAGCGGCTTCATGATTTTGCCACTTTGACAGTGAAAGATCTTAAATCCTAGGGCCCAGAGATTTGTAAGGGCCATTTCATTTTACACATGACTGGGCTCTTCCTGCTCTAATTCTGAGAAATATTGTTGAGGATGTTTCCTTACAGATATACTTGTTTCTGTTGTTATTTGATGCCTTACTGGACAACCAACAGGAGGTAACACTGAGTTTACTTCTTTTGGGGGGATCATAGCTTACTACATAATATGTGAGGCCCAGTACAAAATAAAAATGTGGGTTTCATTATTCAAAAAACAGGAAAACTGTGTCAGTAAAGGTACTAATAAATAGAGAGAGAGAGAGAGAGAGAGAGCGTGTGTGTGTGTGTGAGTGTGTGTGTGTGTGAGAGAGAGAGTTCAGGCACATAAGTTAAATGATGCTTTTTATATTTTATCTGTAATTTCTAGGTGTTTGTAGGAGGATATTTTCCCACAGAATACTTCCAACTACCATACTATTCTTGACGAAAAAATACTTAGTCGATCTAAGAAAGATATGGAAAATTTTATTTGAGCCAGATTGAGGATTATAACCTGGGAACAGCTTCTCAGAAAGCTCTGAGAACTGTTCTGCCCATTAGAGGTCAAAGCACAGTTACCTAAGTCTTTGAGACAGAGGGTTGTACATTAAATGACATATCATTGACAGTTTACACAATCCAGAGCTACATGTACAAAGTGAGTAGTGGGTCATGGGTCATCATGGCCCCTTACAAGATTAAGAAGAAAGGTTATCTCTTAAGGAGTTATCTTGTTGAGGCTAGGAGAATGTTGCTCTTTATAGTTGAGTAGGAATTTCTGCCCATGGGGAGGTTTGGTCGATGCATAATGCAGATACACAATGCACAGTAGAGGAGAGAGGGAAAAAATGTTAATGTTCAAATTTTCCTTGACTTACCTTAGAATATAAATTTTTATTTCATCACTATTCTAATATATTTTTAAAAGCTATTTGATTTTGTTGATCCTTTCTCCTACTTTATGTTTACTTTATTTATGGCATAGTTTCTTGAGTGGAATCCTTAGATCTTTTATCTTCAGTCATTTTATGTATTGTCTTAAAAATGAATTCCTACCTCATATGAGGAGACATGAGCCCTTTGTTTCCTATGGCCTGCATTGTCCTGTGACTGCCCTGAGTGTGTTAACTCAGCAGGCTGAGCTGTTCAGGAGGAACCACCAGCTTTCTGATCTCCAGCAGAAACAGGTAGTAGTATGCTACTTCTTCTACATGACCCATTTGGTTGCCTGGTGTTCTTCTGGTTGTTAAAGTACCCTCCTCCCCAGCCAGTTTCTGATGCAATCAATCATTACAAGTTCTCCTGGTTACATAGTAAGTTAGGCACAGTTGTCCACCTCCTAACTTCACTGAAATTATGTAAAATGTTACTTGGGTGGGTTCCGTCTCTTGAGCACTTATGTTTGCTTCTGAGTTTTGTCTCCACCATCTGGAATAATGGAGTAAAAACTTTGCTATAATTGTCACTTCAGTTTTATCCCTAAATTTTTATATGTGATACTTCTATTGTTTTGTCATCCCTATATTTCATCCCTATATTTCATAATGATTTTCTCTATAACACATTGTTTAGACTTATGTCTTCACTTATAAATATCTAAAATATCTCCCTTTCTATTTTCATTTTTACTTTCTAATTTCATTTTATTTTGTTTAATCCATTCATATTTATTTTTAGTTTTGTTCTGTTTTGAAATATTTCTAATATGTGTTTTCTGTGTATCATTTTTTAATCTTTGCTTCTCCCACTTTCTGCTTTCATGACTTCCTGATTTATTTGTATTTGTTCATTTGTGTATGCATTTTTATTGATTCTTTAATTGTGCTTTAGAATTTTGACAGGCTTATGGTAGAATGAGAGTAATAAGTGATCATTAAATTGTACATCATTGAAAAGAATATGAAATAATTAGGCATATAATGGTTTTTACATACAGTAAATGTAGAATATGCAAAATATAACTAAATTTGGAAGAAAATATTCGACAGAACACTAAAATTAATTAATATAAAAATTGGGTGAAAATGTCTTCTTTGGAGATAGATTCTAGTCTTTTGTGGTTTACTCTATTTTAACTTGTGGTCTTCTAGCTTCAACCACTTTTGATAAAAAAAATTACCATGGTAATTATTTGAAATAAGATCAAGTCATGTAATAAACATATTGTGAATTAAATAGAGGTTAATCAGTTGTAAACATTCATAGCACAATATATTGAGGGAGGAAAAAGAGCAGAATTATAATTAAATTTGAGTGAGACTGTTTCATTTTTATTTTAACAATCATTTCAGTTAGGTTCCCACTAAAGTGGTTGTTTTGATAATTCATTTTTAAAAATCTCATTTTAAATAATTTTTAAAATCCTATTTGACCATAAAGAAATTACCAGGGATGCATTTACTTGATTGCATTATTGCAGAGATTGCATTATTTGAGGGACTCAACATAGCTTTTGAAAGAAAATGTAAAAATTGACATCTCTCTAAATGTTCAGTTATAATGTTACAAATATAGTAGGGCTGAAGTTTAATATTTTTTAAAGAAAATGATCACACCACAACTTAACATGCAGATACAAGTGACAATAAAGAAAGAAAAATCCTATTTTTAAATCATATTAGACAGACAATAATACAGTCTGACATAATTTGCAGTTGAATAAAATTAATGTATTCACTAACCAGTTTTTATCAGCAGCACATTAAATGTAGTATAAAGCATGTAAAAATTTAGCAAATCCAAAAAGTAAAAATTCTATAGAGCTTTCATTGATAAAATGGAAGTTCAATGAATATTTTATTATCTATTTTCTACAAAGCATATTTAGTACTTCAATGTGGGAAATATAACAATGAATAAGGTATAATTTCTGTCCATCAGTAAGTTAAAGCTAAATGTGACAGAAAACTTAATTATAAAATATCACAATTTTAAATTATATATGTTACAGAGCATATGCTGTATAATATTTGTGTTATATGCTTTATATATATAATGTATAATATTTGTTTTAAATTTGTGATAATTTTATAGTCAAGTTTTTCTGTCTCAGATTTTAAATTATTGGGGTTAGTGCCTAGAGGTGCATATGTGGGGAGCTTCAGATGTGGTGCGAATATTCAGTTTGGTTAATTTCTTGATCAGCTTAATGGGTAGATGGATGTATTCAGTTAGTAAAAATTCATTTGGCTGTGCATTCCTGATTTGTGCACTTTTATGAGTGTATATTTTATTTCAAAAATACTTTACTTTAAAAAATACATTTATATTACTGAAAGAGATTCAAAAGTTTGAATGTTCCACTAAAACTTGTTTGGAACAGTCCCAAATACCAGCTGGACAGGTAGAGGAAAAGCTTTATTTCTGTGGGTTTGTTGCCTAGTATAACAATTTATGGTATTCCTGGCCAAAGACTGGGGTCATCAGAGAAACTTGTATATTGTAGTACATTAAGAGTAAAGTGAAACATTTAATTTTCACCTTGAAACCAGAAGTTCTCACATAGTATTTTTGATTTTTAAGTATTTGGATGGGTGATGTAATTAGAAAGATGTATTGTTTCTTCATGGTTTTAATTGCATGCTCTCTAATTGTGTCCACATTATGTGCCCAACTTTACCCTCTTATAAAATTATGTTGTGGACCATCCAGAAATAAAATTCAGGCATAATCTAAACATAGACATTTTCTTCATTGGGTAGAGTGATTGTTTTCTACTAACATAAATCTAAGTGAGAAAAGCTTGACTCATCCATTATAAAGGAAAATCGCAGCGCAATATCTTTCATTGTCTTTTTCCAGATCTTTCTCTTTACTTATATTTTGCTGTTTCTTAATCTAACCTTTGAGGTTAGAGGAATTCCAGTAATGACAGAAGTCAGTTCTCTTCTATCACTGTTTTCTCTCAGGGTCTTTGAACCATGAAACACTCCCTTGTCACATGTGAATCAGCAAATATCAGATGAATTAAATGATAAATAGGTCATGTAGAAATTCTAAAAAGTGATGTGTTAGTATAAACTCAGCCACCAGGGATGGAATTGGGCCTATTAGGGTGGTTAGGATTTTGGTAGACAGAGAAAAATAGAAGATGCTTTCAAGGGAACTGTCAACTTTAGCAGAGGCTGAAAATTTCAAAATATCACCAGTATTCCTAGTTTCACAAAATCTGGGGACCATTGTCGTCATGTCCCATATCTGAGATTTTTGATCAACTACATTAATTTCCTCTTTTATAATTTTGAAACAGGCAGAGACAACATGGAAAGTGAGGCCCATAGGCTGTGGGAAACTACTTCAACTACCTTTAATCAGGATTTAAGTTGGCTGTAAAATCACATTTTGAAATTTAAAAAGAAAATTTGCTACCAGCGATTTAGAAATGCTGTGATTGTCATGAACATTTTTCCAGTACAATGAAGAGGCGTATTTTCAGGAAAGGCAGAGAATTCCAATAGTTTCCATCAGAAATGGTGCAACTCTATCTACAAGTATTTGTTGGCCAAAAAGTTCATTCGGTTTTTTCCATTAAGATCTTAACATTTTGGCCAACCCAATATTTATTATAGTGAAAACTGTATATTTTAAAAGATGCATTATTTATGTTCATATACACCACACTACTCACTTATACCATACATATTTATTAAATGAATAAACTGACTGAATCTTGTAATATCTTATAAATTCCCAAGTAATGTTAATAGACCTTAACTCAGCATTTAGGGTTTGGGGGGTATTTTTCTGTTTTTTTTTTTTAATTTTATTTATTTTTGGTTGTGTTGGGTCTTCGTTGCTGCCTCGGGCTTTCTCTAGTTGCAGCGAGCGAGCGGGGGCTACTTTCCGTTGTGGTGCACGGGCTTCTCATTTCAGTGGCATCTCTTGCTGCGGAGCATGGGCTGTAGGCATGCGGGCTTCAGTAGTTTCCGCAGGCTCAGTAGTCGTGGCACATAGGCTTAGTTGCTCTGCGGCATGTGGAATCTTCCCGGACCAGGACTCAAACCCATGTCCGCTGCATTGGCAGGCAGATTCTTCAACCACTGCACCACCAGGGAAGTCCTAGGATTTGTTTTAACTTGATGGTAATCGATGAATTGTAGTGCAAAAGCAAGAAATGTATCTTGAAGTAGAGCAGACTTGGATTCAAAGAGCTGCTAATAGCTATTTTTCTAATTTGTAGAGTAAAATTGTGTAGATATTTCAGTTAGAAGCTTTACACTTGACAACAAATGACTCTGTTGCTTTGGCACTCACTGCATAAGCTATTGCATAAGGAATTTCAGAAAAGGGGGTGTCTTAATTATACAAAAAAAGTATGTATAAATATAATCGTAAGACTTTTTCCATTAGTTTGTTTGAAGAGCTAATCTGCCTGAAGAAGCAATTAAAATGCTTTCATTTTAAGTGTATATTAAATAAATATGTTGTAAACATTCATTATAGATTTATTTTGATATTTGTTCTGCATAAATTACAGATATATGCATAATTTTATCTTTAAACATCTAATAACGTTTGATAATCAGGGCACACAGCCATGCACTGTAAGTGTTGATGTTTAGCTAATAAAATGACTGTTTCATTGCCTGATTTATAAATAAACCAAAGAGATCCATTAGCAAAGCTATTCTTTAACTTTTTTTGCCTGCAAATATCTTTTTTTAGCTTCATTACATTTAGAATTTATATTACTGATTTGTTGATAATTCCCATCAGTATCACAATTTTTCCACCCATCAGTATGATCGTATTTTTAGATATTTGGATTGCATGAGAGACTAATTTATTTTACTTTTCTTAATTTTGGCCATCTTTATTCAAACTGCTGAAGAGATATTCTCTAGGTGTTCCAACTCAAAGCCAGGGGTTACTTGGGCACTCAGTCTTAGTATGTGATCTAATTTCAAAATGGAGGGTATGTGCAGTATATCTTATTGGCACTTTTCTGGCCAATAAGATAGGTAAGAAAGTCTGCTGAGTTGGTGCAGTGTAAAGATGATACCTCACACTGGGAAAGACTTTAAACCTTGCCTCTTCTCTATTACTACATGTGCTAGAGTAAGGATGTGGTATTTGGACCCAAAGTGGCTATATTGTAACCATCAGGGGGAAAAAGGTGATAAAAAAATTGTAGATGTAATTTCAATGACATAATATTATTGAGTTATTAAAACAACTTGGAACTGCCTAACTCTAGCTTTTCTCATAGAAAATACATAATCATTTCATTGCTTAGGCCAATGCTAGTGAGATGATTCTGTTATTTGCAGCTGGACGCATCCTAATTGCTGTATACTTTTTGGTAATCTATACATAACTACCCACATCAGTTTTTATTTTCTCCTTTAATAATTAACTTTTGGGAAGATTTTTATAAAATTTTACATAGATAAGAAGTTATTGTTTGACATGAAAGCACCAATAAGCGTACCATTGAGTTTTCTGAATAGCTTGATAATTCTTTCTGCCCCCATTAAGCAGCAGAAATCCTATTTTCCTCCTGATAACCAGGATAAGTAACACTTGTGAGCATAGTAACTCCTTTCTTTGACTCCTGGACTACTGGTATGAGGAGCACAAGATGGGAGATGGCATTAGGTTTAAGTTTAGTGAAACCCTCTACCATGGATTCTGATAGAAGCATTATTCCTCTCTGGGAACTAGGAACTCTAGTTCATCAGAGATAAAAATTATGGGGAAGGGAAGCTTACATTTCTCAGGTGAATCACAGGGAAGAATGATGAGCAGGAAATCTTCTCCATTCACCTCTTTGTTGAAGACACAGCATTACACTGATCAGGGATATAACACCAATTCATTAGTTTAAAATATATACCATGTCTAGAAGGATAGCACTCCAATCCCACAGTGCTTCCAGTGGAACCATCCACGGGGTCATCCTCTCAAAGAACAAGCTGTTGTACTTTCCAACTCCTACCACCAAGAAAGAGGCACATGACTTGGTAGGTCAGCTTGAGTTTTGGAGATGGTGTCCACCACAAAGGGAAATATTACTTCAGCTTATTCACTGGGTAATTTGGAAGACTATCAGACTTGAGCAACATCCAGATCAAAAGATGGCATTTAAAAACGTATATGCTCTGATATAACGTAGCATGCTACTTAGACCGTATGATTGAAACAAATCTGTGGTTTTAGAGGACTCAATGGTAGAAAATATGCTGTGTGGAGTTTCTGCCAAGTTCTTTACACTAATAATATTTACATTATCTCTGACAGTTAAGTGCAGTCAACAGGTCTCTGCTATTCCAGAACTCTGTCTTTGCCACTGGCACCATCAATTCAAGTTCCACAGCAGATATCCCTATAATTAGCTCTGGCCTACAGAGGAACACCACTGTTGAGCTTCTTAGTGGTATTAATGCTCCCTCACTAGTGCATTTCTTATTGTTTTGGTGAAACACACACAATGAGTTGGGTTTTCTAGTCTTACATAATAAATCTGTCCTCGTGTACCTGTATCTCAGAGTATGTTCCTCAATACTTTGTCAAGGCAGTGTCAGAATCTCCAATTTATTAGCTATGGGCCATCATTGTACCCACATGTTCCTACCAGGATTTTAAATACTGAAGAAGGGGAAAGGCCTCCACTGTCACTAAATTCTTGCTCATCCAGTCTTATATTCCATCCTTGTGGTCCTCTACATTCAAAATCATTTCCCCATAAATGTTACTCTAGTACCTTCCAGTACTTATTAGTTGTTATTTCAGTTCCTTTCGTGATTAAGCTCTTATTTCCTGGATCAGACACAATACTTCTCCAGCTATTCCATGTTGAAATTTGGCCCTAGTTATTTATCTAGAAACAATCAGGGGTAGTGATTTCAGACCTTGAATAGAGTGAGTATTACCTTGCAAGACATCATGTAAAGTCTTTTCATGGTCATAGTCAAGGGCAGGCCTCTTTATGACTTTTGTGAGCTCAGAGGTTCCAGGGAAATCTTGTGGCTCAAAGTTCTCAAATATTTCAGTGTAGGTATCCTTACCTCAGATCTCAGGGTCCTATTCTATCCATATCCTTGTCCTTAATTTAGTCTCAGAGGCTTGCCAGCGCTCTATATTCAGCCTTATTTGTAGCATTTTTCTTCTTATAATCAGGGCTTAAGCATGAATTTGAACACAGACTTGTCTTTTGATGCCAGAGATCAGGGTCCCTTTACAATGTGATAAAGGCTCCTCTGTAACTTTTGCACCATGTTTGAGTTAGCAGCTGACTGACCTGAGCTTGTTTTCTTCCATCCTTGCTTCAGTGGTACTTAATAACAAATAACCAACTCCACATTTCTTATAATTACCGTTACCTCCGTATCTCTCCATTGTTAGAGATATTACATGTCACAGATCTCCTTCCACATCTGTTATATCCCAATTCATCACATGTGAGAGTTGCAGTAATTGTGATGATTCAGCTCACCAAGGGCTATCACCACCCACTTAGCACCAGCAATGTAATCCTTGTTGCCATTTGGACAACAAAAATTCAATTTCCAAATTATATCCTGAAAAACTGCTTCAAAAATTCATAGCTGTTAATACCTGTCTTAGTTTGGATTTTGCTAGAAGCAGACACTTGGACAAGTAGGATTTAATGAAAGCAGTTTTAATGGAATATCATTCTAAAAAGTGTTACGGGAAGGAGGAAGGAAAACAAGAAAGGAAAGGCAGGTGATAAAGTGTATCTTATCCAACTGTCATCATGGGCAACGTGAACTTAACCCAGTGAAGAACTCAGAGTTAATAAAAAACATGAGCTTCAGGGTAAACTCAGTGGAGGGGCAAGAAAGCTAGGATAAAATCCTATCAAGCATGGATCAAAGTCTGCTCTTCAGGGCTTATATTTTTATCGCACATCCAGTTTACCATGTGCACAGGCAGGGAGGTCTCCAGAGGCTGATAAAAAGCTTTCAGGAAAAGAGAGATGCTGGTAGTGAAAGTGTGGCTAATGCACTGAAATGGTAAGACACAAGAGAAGTGGGGAGGGCACCATAAGTATCTGTTACAGTTATATCCTATCTGAATCTTTTCAGGTATTCCTCTATTTCTTTTTCATTTTATTTGTTTTCTCATTCTATACTCCATATTACCTCCTGAACTTTTATGGGGTCTATTTCTCTCATGCTCTTATTATTTATTTTTTATTTATGAAATAACTTTCCCTTCAATCTCTTTCCTAAAATCGTACAATTCATGATTCACATCCTCTGTTTACTACACACCACTTGTTGTTTGCCTGAGTTCCTGTATTTGCTTTGAGTTGTTTCATAGTAACTGTAATTTCTTCAATAATTTTTCAAATTCATGTCAGATTGTCATGACATAATATTCCTGTATTTCAGGATGAATTTCATCTGTTTTTGTTTATTCTACTGGGAGGAGTTGATGCTTGTTTTTTAATTATTTTATATGTATGCTGCAATTTCATTTTGGATTATTAATACTTGAAGAAGGTGCACTTTTGTACCATTTATTAGCAGAGCAGTCACATATTTCCTGCCACCTAGTTTCAATTAATATATAAGTTGTGTTTTTTCTGTTTGTTTTTGTTTTTTCTATTCAACTTGTTTTCCAATATGCCTTATAGGAATTGAAGTAGTTGAATCCAGATCCAGAACTTGTAATCAATCTAAAAAGCATTTTAATGAATTTGTTTTTCATTTTCATAATTTGTATTTAATGTTCTTAAACTTTTTTTCAGACACTCTTTGTCTTGCCTCTTGGTCTAAAATAATTTTTTCCTGACATAATTGTAGCTTCACACACAGTTGTAAGAAATAATATAGAGAAACTCCATGTACACTTTACCCAGTTCCCAGCTGTGGTAACATCTTCCATTGGTATTGTACAATAGTCTAATCCATATGTATCACAAAAGGGCATTAATAAAATCCATCAATCTTATTCAGACTTAATTAGCTTTACATACTCTGTGTATTTAGTTCTATGCAATTTCATAACATGTAGATTTCTGTCACAACTGCCACAGTTAAGATATAGAACAGTTCAGTCAATCAGTCCCCTTGTGCTTCTAACTTTACCATAGCCATCTCCCTTCATCCCCCCTCCCTAACCCCTGGAACCAACTAATTTGTTCTCTATCTCTATAATTTGTCATTTCATGATTGTTATATGAATGGAATTGTACAGCATTTAACCTTTAGATTGGCTTTTATCACTAAGCATAATTAAATTGAGATCCATCAAAACTGTAGTGGATATTGATAGCTGTTTCTTTTTATTGCTGAATGGCATTCCATGGTATTGATGGTTTAACACAATTTGTTAAACAATTGATTTCATCCTTTACATTTTGAAATATCACAGCATATTTATTTTGGGTTAATTTCATACTATATTATTTTTAAGTATCAGAGTATAAATCCTACACTTCATTCCATCTTCCAAACTCTCTCTCAAAGGGGATTACCAACTCATGAAGTTTTTAAACTCTAGCCATGAGCTTTTTTTTTAAGCTAAGAAAACAACCTTCATAGGTGTGTGAGCATCTTATAACAACAAAATAATCCTAATTTCTCCTTCCCATACCTTGTATCATTGCTGTCATTTATTTCACTTTTATATAAGCATATAAGTGTGTATGTGTGTGTGTATATTTATGGTATTTACCTAAACATACATAATTGAATACATTTTTGATATTATTTTGAACAAACTTATATGTTAGAAAAATTAAGAATAAAAAATAAAAGTTTTTATTTTACCTTCACTTATTCTTTCTTCAATACTCTTCACTTTTTATGTAGATCTGAGTTTCTAACCTATATTATTTGTCTTTTCTGTAATGAACTTCTTGTAACATTTTTTGCAAGGCAAGTGTCAACAAATTCCCTCTATTTTTATCTGAGAAAGTCTTTATTTCTCCTTCACTTTTGAAGATAATTTTGCAGGGTAAAAAATTCTGTCTCTCTCCACTTTTAATGTTTCACCCCCCTCTCTCTGGCCTACATAGGTTTTAAGAAGTCAGATGTAATTCTTATCCTTGTTTTCTTTTTATATGTAAGGTGTTGTTATTGTTGCTACAGTTGTTGTTTTTTCTCTCACTTCTTTCAGGATTTTTTAATCTTAGATTTTCTGTAGTTTGATAGTGATATGCCAAGGGATAGATTTATCTTTAGCACTTATCCCACTCGGTGTTCTCTGAGCTTCCTGGGTCTGTGGTTTGGTCTCTGACATTAATTTGGTTAAATCCTCAGTCGTTGTTGTTTTAGATATTTCTTCTATTCCCTTCTCTCTTCTCCTTCTTTTATTACCATTAATGTGTATTTTATACCTTTTATAGTTGTCCCCCCATCCTTGCATACTCTGTTCTATTTTTGTTGTTGTTTTTCCAGTCTTGTTCTCTTTGCTTTTCAGTATTGGAGGCTTCTATTGATATATTCTACTAGCTCAGAGATTATTTATTCAGCCATGTCCAGTCTGCTAATAAGCTCATCAAAGGCATTTTAAATTTATGTTACAGTGTTTTTGATCTCCAGCATTTCATTTTGGTTCTTTTTTATGATTTCCATTTCTCTACTTATACTGCCCATCTGTTTTTACATGCTGTCTACTTTATCCATTAGAGTGCTTAGAATATTGAGCATGGTTGTTTTAAATTCCCAATCAGATAATTCCAACATTGTTGCCATGTCTGGTTCTTAAGCTTGTCCTGTCTCTTCAAATTTTGTTTGTTACCTTTTGCCTTATAATTTTTTCTTCATAGGTAGGTATGATGCAATAGGTAAAAGCATCTGTTGTAAATAGACCTTTAGTAATGTGGTGGTAAAGTGGTGGAGGGAAGGGAAGTGTTCTGTAGCCCTACAGTTAGGTCTTAGTCTTTGGTAGCCTATGCCCTTGGACTGTGAACTTCACAAGTGCTCAGTTTTCCCTCCTCCCCCTTTAATTGGACAAAATGACTGGAGTGGACTAGAATTGGGTATTTCTCTTTTCTCACATGGACAGCTAAGAGCTGGCTGGAGTTGGGTATTTCCCTTCTCCTAGATCAGTTAGACTTTTCTAAAACCCCAGCAGGTTAGGCTCTGGTTAGATAGTTTTTCCTGAGTACAGGCCTTATTAAGAAGAAACAGTGTTCTGGAATATTTCAAAATGATTCATTTTCTTCTCCCCCTGCTGGAAGCATAAAGAGATTTTTCTCCAATGTTTACTGTGAAAACCCAGTCCAGCTCCTGGAGGTAAAACTCACAAAAGTATGAAAAGTGTGGGTATGGCCACCCCCACCAATGAATCCCAGTGGAGTTTTTAACTCTCTGACTTTTCACTGAGCCTCCAGTAATTCACCAATTACAGTTCAGGTTTTCTGTCCCTGGCACTGATTTCTGTTTATGAGTCTCTCTGTTCTGGTAAGTCCTGACTCCCTGTGTTCGCCTGTCTCTGCAGTCTTAGGGGCAACAGTTTGCTCTCTGTCCTCCCCTCTCTTATGAATCTAAGAAAAGTTGTTGACTTTTTAGTTTGTTCAGTTTTTTACTTGTAGTTGGGATGGAGTGGTGACTTCCTAGCCCCTTACTTGGGAACCAGACCCAGCTTGTTTTATTAAAGTGTTGGTTACTATGGCATATCCAAGTGCTTTGGGCTTTGGAGGCCTACTTGCATGGTAATTTTCATGTTTGTCATGCACAATCCTCTGGATATCAACTGTTTCATTTCTGTTAGCTTCTTATTTTTAAGGTTTTTATACTACTTTAATAAGACAAATGTTTATTGAATGCATGTGTGTTGTGCAGTCTCAGGTTCAGAATTCATTTGGATTATTGTTTGATCATAGCTACACCTAAGCAGAGAGGAAACACTTTTTCTTTTCTTAAGCCAGTGGGAAGATACTTTTCAGCCCAAAGTTTCATAGAAAGGGAAAATTCTTGTGTCCTCACATTGGTTAAACTAGGTAATGAATCTCCAACTCTCATCCATGTACAGAGAAAGAAACTATGTTGAAGACTTAAACAAATCCAGAAAATCTACATGTTTTCCCTTAAACTTACTTTCTGTTAAAGAGACACATTTTGTATGTAAATAGCCATTTTGTATGTGTGTATGTATGTACATCTATATTTTATATATAAACAGCCATGTACACAGGTAAGCAGTTTGTGCTCTAAGTAAAATGTAAAGAACTATACAAAGTTGGAGGTAGGGACATATGAAAAGAAAAACACTGTGTTAGCACTGAACAAATCAGGGTGAGAGATGTGGGGCACTGCCACTGTGTCCTCTTTATTATTTCTAATATCACCATTCCTCACAAACCTTCGCACAGGTAGTATGAAGTAATCACTAATTATCCTCAAAGCATAGGTAGAAAAAATACCCTGTTTTGCTAAGCTGAACAATTTATCATTTTCTATATGTGAACATTTTTCTATTTGATTTTGCTGCTAGAGAGCACAGCATGAGCAAAAGAGAGATGGCACATGTTTTGGGGAATTGAGGTTGAGACCAGATTATAAGGAGATCTGATCCTAAGGAGTAAGAGTTTAATTCATTAGGCAATGGGGCATCATTGATTTTTTTTTTCTGAATCAGGGATTAATGTGATCTAATTGTACTTTAGGAAGAAGGCTTAGGAAGAACTGTAGAATTGATTAGAGAAAAGTGACTGAAAGCTAAGTAGTTTTGTATATTCTTAAGTATAAAATGTACAGTTCTAATGATGAGAAGCAGTTAAATATAAACATAAAGTTAAATTTAGATTAAATGTATTTCAACTAGATGATACATAAATATATATCCAATGACACATGAGCATTTGGTTTAATGCAGTTTTGTGTAATTAATCCTTCCCATCTTTCTTATGATGTCAGTCCACTGGCCTTCCTCTGATGTTTACATCTGTGAAAGATCTTGCAGTGATAATTATTTCATTGAAATATTTTTAACTTGAGGTATTTATAATAATCTGTTATGATAATTATTGTGCCCTTCAAGCATTTCTTTTAAAACTGAAATCCTATTTTCTTTAACTTATGAGAATGTTAGAGTTTTGATCGAAAATATTTTCTTTTTATCTGAAATTCTCCACAATCATTTCTGAAAACAACCATATAATGGAATGGTTGCTAACTTGAATGAGTTTAGGAACAATTTTTGACTCAGTAAATAAAACATTTAAGTGATCAGAGTATTCATGGATATGAAAAATCTTTCTTCCCTGTAAGATTTTGTGAACACTCACAAAATGATATGGAGAATCTATAGTTAGTTATCTCTACATTAAGGAAAACAATAATTATTTAGGCTTGATTGAATTCAGAAATTCAGTTACCAAGCAGTTAAATATAGGGACAAATTATTTGTACATAGAACTTTAAGTCAAAATCAACAAACTCCTATTTTAATCAGAAATCTTTCCGTGGTAGTGTGCTTCTTTCGCCCTGCCAGAAAATATCCTCAGTCTTTCATGGTGTGGTATTTCTCTTATTTCTCTTTTCACACATTTGTGTTACCCTCCTGGTCAGATATGTTTTTACTGAAAGTAGGAAGAGCCTCAATTTCATACTTCTACCAATTCTTTTGCTTAATATTGTATTTGATTATAGCTACTTTTGAGCTACTTCTCTTAGAATAGGAGGAGGTATTTGGATTGTCCCAGTAAGTGACAACAGTCAGATGTAATTTGTTTTCTGTGCTGGCTATCACAAGCTCTCAATATTTCTGAATTTTCTTTTATCTGTTAAACAGTGTAGTCTTTTATCATGGATTCTCTGTCTTCAAAGATTGAAACATATTTGGTATTAGCATAAAATTTGGGGGGGAAATACTAACTTGAAATGCATATTGCCAAGAATGTTGGAGTAGAAAAGTTATTCGGTCAACATCTGAGAGTTCATACTGGGCATAAGAGGCTATGAAATCCTGAATAAGGACATAATGAGACCTCAGAAAAAAAATAGCTGAAGTGCAGGTACCATGATTCTTTCCTGACTTTCCAATTGGTACATTTGCCAAATGCTTCAGACTGCATCAAATATACTATACTTGTTCATGGGGAAAGGGAGTAAATAATATGAGTGGATGGAAAAATGCATAACATGAATACATTTACAAGATAATTAATCAAAGAACACAGTCCAAGGGTAAAAAATAGAGTGTGAAAGTTAGAGCACAGTATCAGAGAAGATAAATTACCAGGAAACAGTGAGTTTAGATAATTCGTTTTCCACATTTGATTCTTAGACCTAGGTAAGAATGGTATAGCTGCAAATGTACCTGTTGAGAAGGGGCATTTGTCACATAAACATATAGTACATGTAGTGTATTCTAATGATATAGTTCTATCTTGAAGCATTAAATATAGGAATATGTTCTTGCAGGGTAAGAAGTAGAAAGTGGAGACAGAAGTTCATGTGGAAAATGTATCTCAACATTTCTTTTATGAGTATTTGAAACACTTTGTTTAGGTTCTGGTGTGCTGTAAGTGCTTACTAATTATTTGTCAATGCAATGGATGAAGGTCTAAGACCTAAATTTCCTATTGTGCTCGCTAGTGGTAGTTGCTTGAAAGCTGTAGTCAGACTACATAAAATATAGTAGGACTAGGGAAATTTTATAATTCTTTCAGAATTTAGCCTGGTTCATTGCTCAGCCTGGTTCATGGCCATTTTCTTAATGGTTATTGCAGCTTGACCTTTACAATGGCCTTTATAGCCCCTATTAATAACAATATTTTCCCTTTTATATTTGTCAATTATTAACTTCCTATCTGTAACTCTTATTATATTCATTCAGTGTATCTTTCTTTCTTTTTTTTTAATACATGATGTTCCCATATATCATATTATTTATTCAGTCAACATGATATTAAACATGTAATATACATTAATAAACTATGATAAAAGTAGCATTGGTATTTTTCTGCAGAACTGATGGGCTAATTATTCAGATAAATATCACAACAATTTACCCTTATTTGTTCATGGAAATGGATTATTTTCCAGGAATATTTGATGAAAAATTTCCATTCAGCATTATCTTTTAATACATAGTAAAATCTCACTTATTTATCAGTTAAGTAGATTATGCACATTCAAGCCTATGTCATCCATATTTAGGCATTATATTTTATTATATTTCTTAAATTTGATGCCAGAGCTTACTCATTTTTATCTCAAATGCTTTTTTTGTCATAGGAACACCATTCACTAGTGTTATACTTTATAAACATCACAATTTGTAAGACACACACACACAGAATATATATGTGTGTGTGTATATATATATATATACATATATGATTGCTTAATACATTCATGAAGCTTTGTAGCAGGTGAATAATTACTTACATAAACTGACTTTAGTGGCTACCATAAAACAGTCTAGTTATTGCATTCTTAAAGTGACTGTAATTAATATAATCTCCAAAGCTGTAAAATATTATTTCAGGTTGCAGATTATCTGTAACATTTGTTGCACAAGATGGTAGTTTAACATGCAGTTAGTGTTATAATTCACTGTTAATCTTTTAATACTGAACATTTAAAGTGCCAGTTCTTAATAAATTACTGCTGTAGTATCATAGGTTTGAACTCAACTTCAGGTAAAAACGAGCAGTTAAATGTGCAGCAAAACTGAAACATAAGGAAAAATGCTAACCTTAAAAATGAATGTTAATGTATGTATCTGTTAATATCTGTAATATTTCATAAGCAAGAAATCTGAACACTGGATAAGAATTTAGAGTATTTGATAGCTTGTCTTTACTGCTTATTGCAAAAGCTTTGCCATCCTATGAAATTAAAAAAAGCTATATATGAACTGGCACAAAATAGTCAAAGAAAACATGATCTATGAAATGTATGTTAGAAAATTATTTATTTTAGAAATATTATTCTTATTCGGCAGGAACAAAAATTGTCAATTTCAGTTGTTTCATATATTGAAGAGTTTGGGCCTTTAACCTTGTGATGACAAAAATGTGCAGGTGTGGAGTAGGTCAATAACTAAATAAAAAATCTATATAGTGTTATTTTTGTATCAAAAGTTGTCTTAGCCACCAGTGCACCTTGTTCTTGAGACACTGCTAAGTATGCTTAAAGGATTTGAAACTCCAAAAACTTTTATTAAACTGTAGACTACAGTAAATGTGTTATTAAAAAGTAAAGAACAGGCTTCTTTCAATAAAACTGCCCTTGGAACTGGAAGACCCTTTAGAAACAAACTATAGTTCATTCTCTAAGACTATTTTCTTTTTATTACTTACTCTTAGTTTTTGCTTAGTTTCTTACACTATTTTAAACAGTATATTTTTAAACAACTTAATTATGACATAAAAACTTTTGATCTTCCCTTAAATTTGGACCCTCTTTGATCAACTAAGCACAAAGATCATTCTGCTATTATGGATTCCTACTATTAAAATCTATAAATAAATTAGAATATTTATCAATAAAATATGTTTATAATATGTATAGAATTCCACTGAAGTATATAAGTAAAAACAGTTCTTGTAAAGGAAGATAAAGGAATGAAGTAGAAATACTAGTGTGTTGGCCTCTTCTAGACCCTTCCTTACCCTTCCAAGATCTCTGTATTCATAAATCAGGGGTATTGACACCTGACTGAAGTGAGGAAGAATATACATCGTGTTCAGAAGACAGGCTATAAGATAGCAATGAAATGATTTCTAGACTAAAAATGGAAATATTGTTTACATCCAAAGAAATTATCATTTTTCCAAATTATCAATTCTGTCAGGTTTTTAAAATAGATGTAGAAACAACAAGAGTTAAAATTTGGAGAGTTGTTGGTATAATTTAGACTTTGGAGGAAGAAAGAGGAGGACTTATAGTGAAGAAGGCATTTTCTTGACTTAAATTTACTGTGAATATAGTTTGACCACATTGACCGAAGTATATTTAATGGTATTTAACTCATTTAACTCATTTAACTGGTAACGGTATGAAGCTTTCTAAATACAACACACATTACTCTCTGAATAACATAAGTCGTATGTTAAATCAGACACTGTAAACTATTCCTGAGCAATAACTTTAAGAATTACAAATTATTTTCTAGGGATAGGCGGGAATTGATACAAAAGCCTGAATTCTATACTCTCTCTCTCACACAAACACACACACACAGACACACACACACACACTAATATATTTCTCTATATACTACTGTATTTATATAATAGAAATGTCTGTAATTACCTTTACTGTAGATATATATGCCTTTATGTCTTATATATGCTGGCATGGATTAGATTATTTTATAATCTAATTTACTTATTCTGCTTCCAGAGTTTCTTATATTTTGAGGGTCATTTCATGTGTTTGCACCTTAAAATTTCCCTCTATATTTATTTGGTTTTGATAGATTTCACTAAAAGGATGCCTATTATGACAATCTTGCATAATAACACTGATGAACCATGAAATATGAATGTAAAAACTATGAATGTATAAAAGGTGCCTTTAATCTCAGATATTAGAATGAATAAAATTGTCTTGTAAAATTTTCATGAAGTCAAATAGGATTAAGTATAAAATTGTAAAGCCTTCAGAAGGTAAGCTTGACATTCTTTATATTCACAACCCTAAGTCAATTTTTTATGAATTAGGTTTTTAAACTCAAGCATCTTTAAATTTATAATTTTTATTCTGAAAGATCTTAAAATAATCTATTCAGTTTTACTAGATCTCTAAATATACATAAATCAATTGAAGAAAACATGTTTAATAGTTAACTAAAAGCTTTGTCACTTTATTTTAAAATGAAATTCTTGTCATAGATTAGGTGACCATAGTTGCGTGGTGCTGGGAAAACTGGACAGCTACATGTAAAAGAATGAAATTAGAACACTCCCTATCACCATGCACAAAAATAAACTCAAAATAGATTAAAGACCTAAATGTAAGGCCAGACACTATCAAACTCTTAGAGGAAAACATAGGCAGAACACTCTATGACATAAATTGCAGCAATATCTTTTTTGATCTATCTCCTAGAGTAATGAAAATAAAAACAAAAATAAACAAATGGGACCTAATTAAACTTAAAAGCTTTTGCACAGCAAAGGAAACCATAAACAAGATGAAAAGACAACCCTCAGAATGGGAGACAATATTTGCAAATGAAGCAACTGACAAGGAATTAATCTCCAAAATATACAAACAGCTCATGCAGCTTAATATCAAAAAAACAAGCAACCCTATCAAAAATTGGGCAGAAGATCTAAATAGACATTTCTCCTAAGAAGACATACAGATGGCTAAAAAGCAAATGAAAAGATACTCAACATCACTAATTATCAGAGAAACGCAAATCAAATCTACAGTGAGGTATCACCTCACACCAGTCAGAATGGCCATCATCAAAAAAATCTACAAACAATGCTGGAGAGTGTGTGAAAAAAAGGGAACCCTTCTGCACTATTGGTGGAAATGTAAACTGGTACAGCCACTGTGGAGAGAACAGTATGGAGATTCCTTAAAAAACTAAAAATAGAGCTACCATATGATCCAGCAATCCCACTCCCAGGCATATACCCAGTGAAAACCATAATTCAAAAAAATAAATGCACTCCAATGTTCATTGCAGCACTATTTACGATAGCCAGACATGGAAGCAACCTAAATGTCTATCAACAGAGGCATGGATAAAGAAGATGTGACACATATATGCAATGGAATATTACTCAGCCATAAAAAAGAAAAAAATAATGCCATTTGCAGCAATGAGAATGGACATAGACATTGTCATACTGCGTGAAGTAAGTCAGACAGAGAAAGACAAATATTATATGATATCGCTTATATGTGGAATCTAAAAAAAAAAGGTACAAATGAACCTATCTACAAAACAGAAATAGAGTTACAGATGTAAAAAACAAACTTATGGTTACCAGGGGGTAAGGAGGGGAGGGACAAATTTGAAGAGTGGGATTGACATATACACACTACTATATATAAAATAGATAACTAATAAGGACCCACTGTATATAGCACAGTGAACTCTACTCAATACTCTAATGGCCTATATGGGAAAAGAATCTAAAAAAGAGTGGATATATGTTCATGGATAACTGATTCACTTTGCTGTATACTGAAACTAACACAACATTGTAAATCAACTACACTGCAGTAAAAATTAATAAAATAAAGTAAAATTCTTACGTATTTCCAGGATACCATCAAAAGTGTTGCTCAGGAATTCTAAAGAGGCATTTGGGGGAAAAAGAAAATGAAAACATTCAACTTGAGTCCATTTAATTAAGTGTTCATTTTCTTGACTTCCTACTCCTCTTACCAATATTATTTCAGATTTTCTTTCTATTGTAAGCAGATTACAAAGCATGAGGTAAAATAAAGAAAATAAGGAGATTTTAAATCCTATTCCAGTTCTGCCACAGTTAGCTGTGAAGTCTTACATATATCACACAAGCTCTCTTGGATGAATTTTCCCCATCTTTAAATGAAAGTGTTGGACTAGTTGAATACTGTATTTTATATATATCAGCTGTAGGGATGAATAAAATTTGAAAAACTGGAAGGCTCAGTGTGTTTCTGCACATAAATGCACATTTTTCCATTTTGAATAATCATCATGTGTCTAAGAGTGGCACTCAACCAAATATTAATTTTCAACATTATTATGTTAATTTATTTCTACTTCATGTATTACATTAATATGTCAGGCTTTGTATTATGTAAAAGTATCAATATAATATAAAATAACATGTTATTACTTATGCAGATAAAATTTCTGCTATGTATATGACATAAATTTGCTAGTAAAGGATGAATGATTTAATACTTTATGGGAGTACCAGTATAAAATTTAAAAGGCATGAGGTTAGATAACCCCCTTTATCCTTAATAGGTGAACATTTCTGCTAAAGAATACTTTTTAGGAAATAAAACTTAGGCAAGTTCATAAAAGCAAAGGTTATGATTTCATTATGTTATTTAAAATATCTGTGTAGAATATTTCTACCAAAAATTTTAAAAACGTATAAATTTGAAAAAATATATTCAGTGCACATAAACAGTACAGGTTAATGCCATTACCATATTAGTGCATTTTACTCATTCATGTGACTAATGATTTAAAACAATAGGAAATTTAGGGAAGAATAGAGAAGTCACAAAAAGAAATACAGATAAGCAATAGATGTGTAGAAATATCTTTATTTTCTTTAGATTAAAAAAAAGTTAGGGATATATTTTTGTCTTGCAAGCTTATAAACATTAAGAGACTGGTGACTACTGTTTGTGGGTATGTGAGGAAATAGACGCTAGAGGGAGATTTGTCCATGGTTATCAAAAAGTCTTTAAGTGAATATCTTGGGATGTAACAATTCCACTTTTAGGATTTTCTCTTACAGAAAAACTACGCGAGTGAAAAATAATGAATAAAAAAGATTTCATAGCATCAGTGCAACATTTTTTTCTCTAGCTGTCACAAGATCTTAACCACACCACTGGCATCCTTCATATTGTCCTACCTGCTGACCATCATGGTTCCTAACAAAGTTTGACCAAAGGCTAGATATATCTCAATAGATCTTAAAATTATAATCAAATCTAATTACAAAGTTAATCTGACTAATATTTAATGATATGCCTGGCTATTATTGATGCTGTATAAGTAAAACTGGCCAAGTATTCATTTAAATCACTACAACTAGTATTATACTTAGAAATTAAATCAAATCTCAGCTCAATTCAAGAAATATTGAGTTTATGCTGTATGAAAATAACTATTCTATGGTTACTATACCATGGGAAATGACTTTCATCTATTTTATGGGACTTGTTCTGTCCTTTACTGCACACATTTTTATGTTTATCTTAACCATTCCAGGAAAACTACAATTTACTGCTGGCTAGGATTGTTTATGTGTGCCAAAATATCAATTTTTATGATATATTTTAAAATATACAGTTATGATTATGAATGTTATTGATAACATTAAAATTATTTTATTCTGACATCTCTCTTTCTCCCTCCCCCCAATTCACTCAAATTGATTCCAGTATATAAGAGATATTATACTTCCTCACTGAATTAATATTAAAAATATATGAAGTTGATAATGCTTTTCTAAAAAATTCTGTCATATTCCTTCAAAATACTAACATTATAGAAATAATCTCACATGTATGTTTTCAGAATGACACTTTTAAAAATATTTTATTGAAGTATAGTTGATTTACAATGCTGTGTTAATTTCTACTGTAGAGCAAAGTGATTCAGTTATACATATATATGCATTGTTATTCTTTTCCATTATGGTTTATCCCAGGATATTGAATGTAGTTCCTTGTGCTATATAGTAGGACCTTGTTGTTTGTCTATTCTATATATATATATTTTACATATAAATATATATAAATAAATAAATAAATATATATATATATATATATATATATATATATATATTTTTTTTTTTACATCTGCTGGTCCCAAACTCCCAGTCCATTGCTCCCCCCTTGGCAACCAAAAGTCTGATCTCTATGTGAGTCTGTTTCTATTTCATAGATAAGTTTATTTGTGTCATGCAGAATATGTCATTTTTTGATATTTAATACTTCTGTTTCAAAAAATAGACAAAATCAACTGAATAAATTTAAATACTCTAAATAAAATAGATTTATAGAGACTTGTGTTTCATTCTGTATCAATGAGTTCAACCAAAGGAACACGAGTTTTACCAACATTATATTTATATACATTTAAACACTAATAGATAAATATTGCTTTCTAAATCAACATATGTATTATCTTTCCTGTAACTGTCATTTCAAAAGTAAGCATTTTGAAGAGGCTTAAACATAGACATAATGTTTACAATATCACCATTAAAGGAAATTTGGCAAGATATTGTCAACAGAATAAATACTAATTAGTCAAAAATAAATTGAAAAGGATGAACAGTGAGGTATTTTTAAGGTTTTAATGTAAATGTTTAAATGTTATTTTCCTTGTTTTTTTGCAAAACTGATTGCTAAGAGAAAATTGACTAATAAAAGCAATTTGAATCTATAAAATATGTAACTGATGTAAAAGTAAGTACTATTTTGGACTTATATCCTGGAAAACATGGGAAATATGGGTTAAGAGGATTTTCATATGGCAAATCATTAATAATGATAATATTTTATAATTTCAATAAGTAGAACTAAAAACTCTTCAGTATAAAATAACATACATCATGTGCATTTATTTTAAATAAGGAGTTTTAAAACAAGCAAGTAAAAGACTGGAAATTTGTGACTGGAGTTAATAAATACATGATATTTAAATTTTCTGGGATGTAAATGATTCAAGGAAAATTCCCTTTAGGTTTTCATTGAATGAGAATTCTTTATGTTATTGCTGAGCAGTAACACAATTAGAGCATTTCTAAGACGTTCTTAAGATGATCTTGATAAATCTCTATATATTAGGACTAAGGAATTTCATTGTGAATTGAAACAGAATCTGTGAATCTGGAGCAAAATATTAGGTAGGACAGTACAGAAGTGCTTCACACACATACTAACTATGCTTATCTTCTTATTGGCAGTTATCCTGCTGTTTCCAGGACTTTCCACTTATTACATAGAATCACCAAGAATTCTTAATTTTCATACGATTTTGCTCAAAAATAACTTATTTCACCCCTAATTCCAGTATAGTGTAATTATAACTATAATTATCAATATTGGTCCGTGGTTTGAAGCACTATTGTACATTACATTTTGGAGGTGCTGGGGTTTTTTTTAAACATTAGAGTTTTGCCATTTCAATTCACTCTAATAGAGCCAAAAATGGAACAAAGTTGCTACATATCATGGTTCCAACTTGACGGTTAATGACAATTTCAGTTTTTCACTGGATGGTGGGCATTAATCAATTACCATTATGACCAAATTTGTTGAGAGAATAAAAATATATGTTGTTTGGATATATAACAGTTGGAATATAACTATAATTATGTCTTAGGAATAATTTATTAACTGCTATCATACCAGTAAAACTTAGAGTAACTCAATGACTTAATAAAAAATACGAGTGCTCATTACGTGTTTTTTTTTTAAATAAAACATGATTCAACACCAAATGTCAAAACAGATTTGATTACAATCACACACGATTTTTATCTTACACTTGGAAAAGGAGATGCAAATTGTTTCCCTCTGTTTCCATTTTGACAAATGCTATTGTTACAAAGAAAAAATATAAAAAACATCAGAAGTTGCCAATGATTAGTTTTGAAGTAAACTGTTTCTTTTTTCATTTTATTGAAGTATAGTTGATTTACAATATTATATTAGTTTTGCGTGTACAACATAGTGATTCAATATTTTTAGAGATTATACTCCATTTAAAGTTATTACAAAATCAGGCCTATATTTCCCTAAGCTGTACAATATATCCTTGTTGCTTTGCTCTGTTAATCCTCTACCCCGTCCTACCCATCCCCCCTTTCTTCTCCCCATTTGAAAACCACTAGTTTCTTCTCTCTCTGAGTCTGTTTCTGTTTTTCTATATATATTCATTTTATTTGTTAGATTCCACATATAAGTGATAAGATGTAGTATTTGTCTCTCTCTGTCTATCTTATTTCACTAAGCATAATACCCTCTAGGTCCATCCACATTGTTACAAATGACAGAATTTCATCTGTTCTTTTTTTTTTTTTGCTTTCTTTTTCTTTTTTATTTTTTATAGGTTATCACAAGATATTGAATATAGTTCCCTGTGCTATACAGTAAATCCTTGTTCCTTATCTATTTTATGTATAGCAGTTTGTATCTGTTAATTCCATACTTCTAGTTTATCCCCCCCCCTTTAGTAACCATAGGTTGTTTTCTATGTCTGTCAGTCTGTTTCTGTGTTGTATACAGATTCATGTGTATTCTTTTTTACATTCCACATATAAGTGATATCATATAATGTTGGAGTTTGCCAATATTCTACAATTAGGAGTAAGCATCAGGGAACTTTATGGTATCCGAATATATTTTAAGTCTTTGTTTCACTTGTGATAAAATGAAACAATATCAAGTGTTGGTAAGAAACTGTAACTACCAGAACTCATAAACAGACTGAGTGCAAAATTAAGTACTACCACTTTGAAAAACTGAATATAAATATAACCTAGGACCCAAAAGTTCTTATGGTTTATAATCCTAAGAATAAATATTCACAAAATGCATCTATAAACATGTTGTTGAAGTACTACTTGTTAAAACCAAACACTGGGAGGATAAAAGAAAGAAATGTCTATCAAGAGTAGGTGGGATAATAAATCATTATGTTAAAATAATAGAATACTGTACAGCAATAGATGTGTGAAACCTAAAACAATATGGTTGAGGGTCACAAAGATAAAGCCGAGTGAAAGAAGCCTGACTTAGAAAAATATATACTGTGTGAATGCATTTATAAAAAGTAGAAAATGGACAAAAGTTAATCTGTGTTAGAAGGCAGGAGAGTAAGTACCCTTGACAAAGAGGGAAACGGGCATGACACTGACAGGGCATAAAGACTAGCAACATGCTGCTTCCTGAACTGATTGGAGGCTTGATCTTAGTAATTTATTTAATTTATGTAATTTCATTTAATTGTACATTTAGGTATTTATGTTCTCTTATGTTGATTATAAAATTGAAATTTTTAAAAAGCAGCCAACTCTGGAATATCCCTGTTATATCTATAACATGACCACTACACAGAGATTAAAGAGGATTTTTGAGATTTCAAAACACACAAACACACACGATAGTAATGAGAGTAAAAATACCTCTATTCCCAACCGAGATAGTAATGAGAGTCCCAGTTCCTCTAATCCAACTTCCTTTAATCTTAAAAAACCATGAAGCACAAAAAATCTACAAACAATAAATGCTGGTGAGGGTATGGAGAAAAGGGAACCCTCTTGCACTGTTGGTGGGAGTGTAAATTGTTACAGCCACTATGAAGAACAGTATGGAGGTTCCTTAAAAAACTAAAAATAGAACTACCATACACCCAGCAATCCCATTACTGGGCATATACCCTGAGAAAACAAATTCAAAAAGAGTCATGTACCACCATGTTCACTGCAGCTCTATTTACAATAGCCAGGACATGGAAGCAACCTAAGTGTCCAACGACAGATGAATGGATAAAGAAGATGTGGCACATATAGACAATGGAATATTACTCAGCCATAAAAGGAAACGAAATTGAGTTATTTGTAGTGAGGTGGATGGACGTAGAGACTCTCATACAAAGTAAAGTAAGTCAGAAAGAGAAAAACAAATACTGTATGCTAACACATATATATGGAATATAAAAAAGAAAATAAGATGGTTCTGAAGAACCTAGGGGCAGGACAGGAATAAAGATGCAGATGTAGAGAATGGACTTGAGGACAGGAGGAAGGGGAAGGGAAAGCTGGGACGAAGTGAGAGAGTACACTACCAAATGTAAAATAGATAGTGGGAAGGAGCTGCATTGCACAGGGAGATCAGCTCGGTGCTTTGTGACCACCTAGAGGGGTGGGATAGGGAGGGTGGGATGGGATAGGGAGGGTGGGATACAAGAGGGAGGGTATATGGGGATATATGTATACATATAGCTGATTCACTTTGTTATACAGCAGAAACTGACACACCATTGTGAAGCAATTATACTCCAATAAAGATGTTAAAAAAAAACCCAATATGATGCATTTGTCAAAACTAATAAATTGTAAGGACACAACACTACTAAATAAACTAAACTACAAACTTTATTCAGATAACACCAGGTGCAACTAACGTCTTTTTCCTCATTGAGGAACCCAACAAGATACCATATCACATTCAGTTTTCAGGTCTCCTTAATGAGTCACCTCTGATGTGGGACAGCATCTCAGTCTTTGTTTTTCTCAACCTTATTTAACAGTTTTGAAGAGTACTAGTCAGGCATTTTGTCAGATGTCCCTCAGTTTGAGTTATTCAGATGTTTGTTGATGATTAGACTGAGATTGTATTTTTTGAAGGGAAGAATATCATAAAGTGCCCTTTTTGTTACATAATATAAGGGAGGGTGCATTATACCATCATGATTTTTTTTTTTGATAATGTTAAGCTTGATCAGTTGGTTAAAGTATCACATGCCTGGTTTCTCCACTACACTGTTATGATTTTTTTCTCTTTGCATTTTCTATACTTTGGTAATGAGTCAGGGACTCCTGCCCACTCCCAAAGGGGTGCTGGGGAATGAAGCTACATACAGCTCCTGAAGTGAGGAGTATCTACATTTATTGTTTGGAATTCTTCAGCAATTAGTACTTGTACTTTCTCCTCCACTTATTTATTCAAGTATTTATAATAGTATAGAAAAATATATAGTTAATTTATTATTTGAATTAAAATCTAATAACTTTATTATTATTTTTTTAATTTTAGAACTTTAAACGTTATTGTGGTTTGATTTGCATTTCCCTGATGATTGGGCGCATATTTTCCTGTACTTGTTTGCCATTTGTATGTCTTCTATGGAGAAATGTCTGGTCGAGTTTATTGCCTGTTTTTTAATGGATTATTTGTCTTTTTGTTGAGTTATATGGATTCTTTTTTATTTTGTGTATTTTAAAACCTTATCACCATTATTTTCTTAGTTTTTTTCAGATCATTCATTGCTAAATGTATGTAAACACAACTGATTTTTATTTGGTAATGTTGAATCCTTCAACTTTGCTGAATTCATTACCTTTAGTATATTTTTCTTGTGAACGCTTTGAAATTTTTGTTTTATATGTAGAATCATGCCATCTGGGAATAGAGATATTTTTACTTCATTTCCAGTGAGCATGATTTTCTCTTTTTTTTCCTTGACTAATTGCCGTGTATAGAACTTCTGATACAATTTTGAATGGAAGTGGCGAAAGCAGAAAAAAATTTAAAAGTGTATTTTTCTTACAGAAAATTTGCAAGATAGTACAGAATCTCCATATGCTATACACCCAGTTTCCTTTATTATTAATAACTTATACTTGTTTGGTATATTTGTTACTATTAAGGAATCAATGTTGATAAATTATTAATTAAAACACATACTTTTTTCAGGTTTTCTTACCTTTTACATAATGCTATATTTTCTGTTCCAGTATCCCATCCAGTATACGTTGTTAAATTTTATAGTAATGTCTCTTTCGGCACTTGTTGGCTATGACGATTTCTCAGCCTTTCTTTGTTTTTGACGGCCCTCAGTTTTAAGCAGTACTGGTCAAGTATTTTATAGACTACCCCTCAATTAGGATTTGTCTGATGTTTATCTTACAATTGGACACAGATTATGATGGGTTTTTTGGAGGAAGACCACAAAGAGAAAGTGTCATATTAAGAGTATCATCACAACTTATCAGTGTTGACGTTAACCTTGAGGTAGGGCTGAGGTAGGAATCCTAAGTTATTCTTTTTGTTGTCCTTTAATACTGTACTCTTTGGATGTACTCCCACTAGAAAGAGTGATGAGCTATACTCCACCTGCTGGAGGAAAGAGCATCTAAGTAAATTATCTGGAACTTTTCCACATGAACCATTTGTATATGTTCTCCTTTATTTTATTCAGGCATATATATATATATATATATATATATATATATATCAGTATAGACTCACATTTATTATATATGCATATAAGTTTATGTATATATTGTGTATATATGTAGCGGGTTGGCCAAAAAGTTCGTTTGGATTTTTCTGTAAGATGTTATGGAGAAGCCTGAATGAACTTTTTTTTTTTTTTCTGAATGAACTTTTTGACCAACCCAATATATATGTAATAGTACAATAATACTTGATATATTTTTGCTCAAATTATTCTAGCTTTAACCATTTGAAGTGATTTCAATTGACTCCTATGTTACTTCAGCACACCCCTGTTATTACGCGTGTGCGTGTGTGAGAGAGAAAGAGCACTTCCCTTCTGGCCTGTAAGATGCTCCAGATTCATCTTGTATATTGCCTGCCCTGGCACTAGAACCAGCCATTTATTCCAGGACCCCTGGTTTCTCTTATTACAAAATGGTATTAGAACTAAGATCAAGGTAATAAGTGTGCTTATAGCTACTGACATGTTGTTGCTTCTAGGCCCTCTCAGCTGACACAGCAAAGAAGTATATGTATGTATGTATACTAATCCGTGTAATATACATAATACTATATATATATATATATATATACACACACACACACATATATATATTCACTTGTTTATCTGTTAACTTCCCACTCCAACAGTGAGAAACCTGGCTACCACCATTTACTGTCCACTTATTAAATTGTATAATTCCAGTATACATACCTAGCACAATCAGAATTATTAACAGGTACCAGCAAGAGAAATAACTTTACTGAGTAGAGTGCAGTCAATGTGTTCTGTGGGACTTATGTTTACAGTTGACCCTTGAACAACTCGGGGTTAGGGACACTGATCCCACACACAGTGGAAAATCTGTGTATAATTTACAGTCAGCCCTCTATATGTGTGGTTCTGCATCTGCAGATCTTGTAGTACTGGACTACATGTTTATTGAAAAAATCCCCACATAAATGGACCTGCACAATCCAAATCCATGTTGTTCAAGGTCACCTGTAGTTTCTTTTGTCTCTAGCCTTACATACTCCACTCATTTCCAAAGTTTCTTAGGTCAGCACCATTTTTCAGACCCCCTTCATTGACGTTGTTTCATACATTTATAATCTGTTTTATAACATCTTCATTTCATACCAGGATCCCCCAACTACCTAAATTATTTTTTTCTTATTTGTATACACTGTGGTTCACTCCTTGTGCAGTAAAATTCTGTGAGTTTTTGCAAATTCATTGTCCTGTATCTACCATTGCAGTATCATAAAGAATTGTTTCATTGTTCTAACAATCCCCTGTGCTTCACCCGTTCAGCACTTTACCCTCCTCCATCCCCTTGGCTATCACTGATATCTTTTTTTTTCTTTTTTTTTTTATTAGTTTCTGCTTTATAACAAAGTGAATCAGTCATACATATACATCTGTTCCCACATCCCTTCCCTCATGCATCTCCCTCCCTCCCACCCTCCCCATCCCACCCCTCCAGGCGGTCACAAAGCACCGAGCTGATCTCCCTGTGCTCTGCGGCTGCTTCCCACTATCTATCTACCTTACGTTTGGTAGTGTATATATGTCCATGCCTCTCTTTCGCTTTGTCACAGCTTACCCTTCCCCCTCCCCATATCCTCAAGTCCATTCTCAAGTAGGTCTGTGTCTTTATTCCTGTTTTACCCCTAGGTTCTTCATGACATTGTTGTTTTTTTTTTTTAAATTCCGTATATATGTGTTAGCATACGGTATTTGTCTTTCTCTTTCTGACTTACTTCACTCTGTATGAGAGACTCTAGGTCTATCTGATATCTTTACTATCTATCCATTTCTGTTTTTCCAAAATGTCATATAACTAGAATCATACAGTATGTAACCATTTAAAGGTATGTTTCTCTCACTTATCAATATGCATTTGTAATCTACCTATGTCTTTCCATGGCTTGAGAGAGGATTTCTTTTTATTGCTAAAAACTACTCCATTTTATGGATGCACTACAGTTTGTTTATCCTTTCACCTAATATTAAAGGACATTTTGATTGCTTCCAGTTTTTGTCAGTTACGAATAAAACTGGTATAAACATTTATTGTGGGTTTTGGCATGGACATCAGTTTTCAAATCAGGAATATGTGTGTTGTGTAAAAATCGAGAATATGATTGCTTAAATGTATGTTACAAAGTGGTTGTAATATTATGCATTCCCAACAGCAATGAATGGGGGTTCTTGTTGCTCCACATCTTTGCCAGCAATTGGTATTATCAGTATTTTTAATTAAACTATCCTAATAGGTGTGTAGCGGTATCTCTCTGTAGTTTAATTTGTAATTATCTCTTGGTGAACAATTTGAGCATCTTTTCATATGCTTATTTTCTATCTCTATATCTTCTTTGGTGAAATATCAGCTCAAATATCAGCTTCTATATTTTACCCATTTTTAACTGAGTTGCTTTCTTATTGCTGAGTTTAAAGAGTTTTTGTACATTCTGTACAAAAATCCTTTATCACATCACATCCGTGTCTTACAGATATTTTCTCCCAGTCTTGACTTGTCTTTTCATTTTCTTACTACTGACTTTTGAAGAACAGAACCTTTTAATTTTGATGAATCCAGTAAATCATTCTTTTCTTTCATGGATCATTTTTGTTTCCTATCTAAACTCATCAAACCCAAGGTCACATAGATTTTCACCTGTGTTTTCTCCTAGAAGTTTTTATGGTCTGTAGTCTACATTTATACATGTGATCTGGTTTGAATTTGTTTTAATGAAAGGCATAAGACATGTATCTAAATTCATGGGTTGGTTTTTAAATTAAAAAAAAAAATTTTTTTTTTTTCCAATCTGGACTTCCAGTTGTTCCAGCAAAATCTGTTGAATGTTCAGCCAGCCTTAAATACCTGAAATAAATCCCATCTTGTCATGGTGTATTATTTTTATTATATATTGTTGGATTTGGTTAATAGGGGATTTTTTATATCTATGTTCATGAAAGATATTGTGTAGTTTTTCTGTTTTGTAATGTTTTTGTCTGATTTTAGTATTAGGAGAATTTTGGCCTTACAGCATGATTTAAGTGTTCCCTTTGCTTAAATTTCTGAGGAGAGATTGTGAAGATTTGTTAACATTTTTCTTTTAAACGTTTAGTAGAATTCACCGTTAAACCATCTGGGCCTACTTCTTTCTGTTTTGGAAGGTAGTTAATTATTTATTCAATTGATTCAAGTAAATAGACAAAGGCCCCTTCAACTTATCCATTCATCATTGTGTTGATTTTGGTTTTTTTCATCTTTAAGAAATTGGTCCATTTCATCTAAGTTATCAAATTTTGGAGCATGGAGTTGTTCATAGGTTTTCTTTATTACTCTTTTAATGTCTATGGGAGCAGTAGTGATAATTTCATATCTAATATTGGTCATTTGTGTCATCTCTCATTTTTCTTAGCATGGTTAGAAATTATTAACTTCATTGTTCTTTTCAAACAATTATTTTTTGGTTTTGTTGATTTTTCTGTTATTTTCCTGTTTTCAGTTTCACTGATTTCTGATCTAATTTTTAATTTGTTTTCTTCTACTTTAGTTTTATATTGCTCTTCTTTTTCTGCTTTTCTAAGATAGAGTTTTAAGTTATTGATGTAAGATATTTCTTTTTTTAATATATATATTTAGTGTTATAAATTTCCCTGAGCACTATATTAGCTGCACCCTACAAATTTTGATGTTATATTCTTATTTTCATTTAGTTTAAAATAATTTTACTTTATATTTGAGATTTCATCTTCAACCTACTGTTATTTAGGAGTATGTTATTTAATATTCAGATATTTGGGAAGTTTCCAGCTATCTTTCTGTTACTGATTTCTAGTTGCCTTAATATATTTGAGCTGCTATAACAAAATATTAGAGTCTGGGTAGTTTTAAACAACAGAAATTTACTTCTCACAAATCTGGAAGATGAGAAGTCCAAGATCATAGTACTAGCAGTTTTAGTGTGATAGCTGGTGATGGCTTACTTCCTAGTTCATAGATGGTGCCTGCATGTTGTGTCCTTACATGGTGGAAGGGGCTAGGGATTGCTGTGGGATCTCTTTTATAAGAACACTAATCCCATTCTTGAAGACTTTACCCTCAATCACCTAAGGTCTTCCCAAAGGCCCCATCTCCTAATATTGTCACTTTGGACATGAAGATTTCAACATAAGTATTTTGGTGGAAAACAGTTATTTAGAACATTGCACTAGTTTAATTATCATGTCTGAGAACATTTTTTAAATTACTTAGTATTTTCAGAAACTTAAAAAAATGTATTTTGTGGCCCAGAGTGTGGTTCATGCTGGTGAATATTGAATGAGAGCTTGAGAAGAATATGTATTCACAGGTTGTTGTAGTATTGTATAAATATCACTTACATTAAATAGATGGTTAATGCTATTTGGGTTAACAGGATCCTTTCAGATTTTCTGCCTGCTTTATCTAACAGTAATGGAGAGGTATTGAAGTCTCCTACAATAGTAGTGGATTTCTCTTTCTCCTTTCAGTTCTATCAGTTTTTGACTCCCATTATTTAATGCTCCCCTTTATTCCTGATAATTTTCCTTTTTTTATTGTCTTCTTTGTGTAAAATTCATATATAGCTATGCTAGCTTGCTTTTGATTAGTGTTAGCATAATATATATTTTATAGTTATTTTAGCTTTTTTGATTCTTTAGTAGGGGTTTCTTGTAGACAGCATATAGTTGAGTCTAGTTTGCAAAACTTCAACAAAAAAGGCTTCAGAACAAGGAAAATTATCAGGAATTAAAAGGAATATTAAATAATAAGATTTAGAAGTGGATAGAATTAAAAAGAGAAATAGAGAAATCTATTATTATTGTTGGAGCCATGTAACCCCTCTTTCAGGCTTCCTTGTTTGTTTTTCCTTTTGACATGTCTTCCTCCTGAAAGAGAGGCAGCATCTTACAGTTTAATTCAACTGTAATCCACTATTATCCTGAAACTCTTTCATTTGTTTTTTAGTCATTAGGTAAAGGAAGTATTCTATAACCTTATGTTTAAACCACAAGAGTTTTTGTGGGCCTCTGTCTGGGCTGTGTCCACCACAAATGCTATTTCAGTGGCAGAGCTATTTTTTCCTGTTAGATAATGTAGGAAGCTAAGGCCTGCTGGTGTGGAAGGAATGTCCTCCAGCTGGGGTAAGTTTCTAGTAAAGTCTTTTACCATGGAGAGTAGGACTTTGGTATGGAGAACATTCTAGGTATATTTCACAATGATTATTATTCCCTTACCTCTGCCAGAGTTGTGAGAGGATCTTTCTTGGAACTTCACTGTAGAACCTAGTTGGTTTCCTAGAGTTAAACCCATTAAAAATGTGGACCCTACTCCCCAGACTTTAGCATCCACAGTTTATCACTCTTGACCTCATCCACAATCGGCTGCCAGCAATTCAAAAAAGTTACCATTCAAGAGTTACTACCAGTTCATGGCTCCTATACCTTCTTGCCGTGTAAGCTGATCTCAGCTGTGACTCTGTATTAGCCTGTCTCTCTAGATTTGAGGGTGAGTGTTTGTCTTGCAACCTCAGTTCTCTGACAGTTACAAGATAAATTATTTTTGGTCTGTTCAGCTTTTTCTCATTGCAAGGTTGAGAATGACAGCTTCTAAGCTCTTTATATGTTGGGGTCAAAACCAGAAATTATGTATATCATTATTTATTTTGTTGATTAAAATGTTCTAATTTGGGACATTGAGAAATCTCTCAGAGCAACCTCCATTTTCTTTTGGTGTTGTTGTTGCTATTATTATTATTTAACATTTACTTCCTGGCAATACAAGAGGCCCTAGTCTCATCTTGTTTTATCCCTGCCCCTTCATAGAAACAGCCATTTCTCCAAGGAATCCTGTTTCCTTTTATTGGAGAATGACATTTAGAAACCAACAATGTTCACTGAGTTTGCTTGTTTCTGTTGCAGTTCTAGAAATTTTCAACTATGCCTCCATGCAATTTTCACTACCCCAAATTTATTTTTCCTGCAAACATTATCTGTGCTTTTTGAGTACAGGAAAAGTACAAAAAACAAGATCAATGTACTTAAAATATATTCTCTTACTACCTGTGAAAACTTAAATCAGAGCATCTAGGCATATGACAAAGGAATATCTATTGTTCACATACTCTATAAGGTGTTCTAAGGCCTCTAAAGTTTAAAAAAAAAAAAGGCCTGGAAAAAAAATGATCTCCACACTAATTTAGAGAAGGAGGATATTATATATTTTAATTTTTATTACAGGAATGATATGTGTGAAGTAGGAATATAAACCCAGGAATATTAGGAAGTCTAAGGAAATAATCACTGTTTTTAGCATAGCAATGTTAGGAGAGTAATAAAGTTAACAAACTTGAATTCATGTAGGAGATGCTGTACTGTACTTCTGTATATCATTCCAATCACCCTTTGAAGATGGAAGCACTTTTTTCCTACTTGCTATAGATGTTGGTGGCTGAGTCTGTGTACCTCTCTGGTAATTGCCCTGGTTGAAAAGAGCTACCTATACCAAGGTTACCCTCCCCTACTTTCAGGAGTAATCCATATCCAATGATTGGTCAGTATGGGGCTATGGAAAGTCACTGCCCTTGCCTCAACTGGGACAACTTTAAGGAGCAATGTCAGCTCTAGAGCCACTTTTAGGACAGCCTCACCTGCTGTTGAAAATGTTCTGTAGTTCAAAGTCTTCCTCTGCCCAGTCCTGCTTTTCTCACACCTGACTAGTGGTACTTTTTAGACTACGTCCCTATAAAGCTCCTGCACCCAAATCTCAGAACCTCAGAGTCTCTTTTCAAAGAACACAACCTGTGACAAGGTTATGTCCTCATAATGCACTATTTGATGAAACAATAGAAGAATAATAAAATAGTTTAAAAGTTTTATTGTGCAATGAGGATTTGGCTGGCATATATATTTACTTTTTACATTTAATACTTCCAGTAACCCATTGAAGCTAATTTTTGAAATAGATATTCATCCTAATTATGCCATCATTCAAATTGTATCTATTTTGAACTTTGATTCTAGTCAGGCTGTTGATTAAAGTACTTTTAAATAAATAAATAAAAGATAGTATCAATATTTAAAAGGCACTTGCAAATAAACATCTGAAATGAATTTTCCTGACTTAAAAACGAAAACACTGAAGTTTACAAAAAGCCTACAAAAAGTGTTATGTCCTAGAGATTGCCATAAGTACTTTTATTCCATTTGCCATAAGTTAAAGGGGAAGATAATTCTTTTGTTAATTGGTTATTCTTTTATATATTCTCATAATAGCAGATACAGATAATAAGGAAAGAGAGGAAGAGAGCTAAAATAGTTAAATCACTGAAATATTAACACATTTAATGTTTTTGTATATCTCTTTTGTCTTTTGTTTTAGTTTTGATTGAGCTATGATTATATTGCCTATATAAATTAACACACCTCTATACCTAATAATCCAATAATTTTATATATCATCAACTTATCAAAAACATTGATTACAGAAGTAAAAATTATTCTGAAATATTTTAATGAATATATAATATTCTATTGAATGTATGCTTCATAGTTTATTTCCCTAATGTTATTTTATGTTGTTTTGAATATTCCCTATTATGGAAGTAGTATAATATTTACTTTTTGCATGATGCTTTCATAATATTTAATAAAATTTTGGTATTGTGTCTCTGAAATAGAACTGTAAGTGAAATGGTATATAGACATTTTTTCATCTTGAAATATATTACAAAAGTTTTATCAAATTTATTTTAAATCATTTAAAGTGCTACCTAAAATAGATGATACCTATTTTATCATGTCCTTGCCAGTATTATATATTCAATATACGCTAATTTTAATAATAAAAATTGTAGTTGAGGGACAGTCCACTGAATTTAAATGTTAATCATTGTATATAATCTGTATGTGTTCTGAAATAGTTACACAGCTTAAATTATACAAAATAGATTAGAAAGGGCAAAATAGGCAGCTTGAAAAATGTTAGGTTGTAGGTAAACAATGATGGTTTGTCTAGGTAGTGGTAAAGAAAATGGAAATATATACAAAATTTTAGGTATATTTTTGAGAAGGAATTAACAATTTTATGTGAGAACATTAGAGTGGAATTGCGAGGAAACTGTAGACTTCAAACTTACTTTTAGAAAAAGAGCCAGAATCTAAAGATACATTTTGAGCCTGTGTCCTCACAATGTCATTTTAGGCACATATGCACATACTCCAAGTCTGAAAGAAGTGTGAATGTGGTGTGAATGCTTGAAAGTACATGAGTGTCTATATGTGGGATTTGCATGTGTGTATATGTGAGTGACTGTGTGTGGGGGGTAGGTGCATATGTGCATCTCTGTGTGGGAGTATGTTTATATTTAAGAAGATGTTGAGGGAGCTGAGGTGTACATTTATATGAATATGTGTGTGTGTGAGTGTGGGTGCATTTATGTATACATGCATGTGAGTATGTGTGCAAGAGGAATGCATGTGTGTCAATTTGGGTGAGGGAATACAAGCGTATAAGTAAGTGCATGTGTGAGGGGGTGGTATGCATATATTTATATGAGTATCTTTTGGTAGTGTCTGTGAGTGTGTATTTACAGAGATATTCATATGCTTGTATGTGAATGTACGTTTATGTGGGGAAGTGCATGTGTGTATGGGAATGTGCATGTGAGATGTGCACATCTGTGTATGTAGGTGAATTCACATATCTGTTTGAGAGTGTGCTATGTGTGTCTTCTGAAGGAATATTTACTCCCATTTTGGACATGTCAAGCACTGGAGACTGAGATGAGATAATCAAATATCAGGGGAAAAATTAGGATTTGGTACTATCACAGATGCAAAGAGAGGAAAATATTTAATGAAATAGAATCATCAGTAGAATCATCTGAGATATAGAACGAGGTGAAGTAAAAGAATGATTATTGGATTGAGCAATGTGGGATTATTGGTGACCTGAGCCAGATCAGTTTGAATCGGGGTATAACCCAGACTGGAGGATATCAAACAATAGTTAGAAATTCAAGAAGAGGTGATGGTATATACAGATTATTTTTTCAAGATCTGTGGTTATGAAGGGGAGCAGAGATACGAGGCTCTAGTTGGATGGTGTTATAGGCAAATAGGGGTTGGGTAGTTTTGTTTTGATTTTTGGTGTTATAGGCAAATAGGAGGGGTTGGAGGAGTTTGTTTTGATTTTAGGATATAGAATAGTACATGTTTTTATATTTATAGGAACAATCCATCAAAGATGGAGAAAGAAGGACATCCAAAGGATAAAATGAGGAGGATGAGATGCAGTGGACAATTAGAGATTTTGGTATTGAGAGGAGTAGGAACATTTCTTCTTTTGAAATAGGAGGGATAAAAGGAAGATGTGCCTACTGAACAGGTAGATTTTAATAAGTAGTGAAGGGAAGAGCCCTCCAGTCTGATGGCTTCTATTTTATCAATAAATTGTCAATAATAGATAATATTATAACTTGTGTGAGAATAGCTTTTGCCAAAAAAATTATGAAATAAAAGACAAATATGATTGATTTGCAGGGAAGTTTTGAGTGTTAGTTTGACCCTAATGGTCTTGAACCTTTTTTGGACACTAATATGAATGTATGATTCTCAGAAGCAATGCTCACCCAGTCAGAGATGGGCATGGAAAATGTAATATATTGAGCTCATCATGATTTTGGATTTATTAGGTAATCACAACTGAAGGAAACAAAGACTAAGGTTTTGAGCCGGTTGCAAAGCTGATTTATAATAGTAATTCATTGAATATAAGATAGAAAATGAGAACATGATGAGAAAAAGATAGAAAAAATATTTTGAGGTCACTGGATTGAGTTGTATATCTGCATTTTATACATTTTACATTTCGTACCTCCTTCAGTGAAGCCTGTGGTGATTCAAAAGCAAGTGGGAGAAAAAATAGGATGTTTCATTTGTTATTTGTTACCACAGTGAATATCTTAATTCCTACTATTTGCCAATTATTATTCTAGGTACTAGAGAAACACAGTGTAAAAAAAAAAAAAGAATAAAGAAAATATCCTTCACCCCCTGGAACTTAAATCCTAGTGTCAGTGGCAGATAGTAAACAAACTCATGTATAATATGTTAGCAAGCAGTAAATGCTATAAATAAAATAAAACAAACACAGCTAAAGATTGAAGTGTATATTCTTAAAATTGGTTTCTTTAGACCAAGCTTATCTGAAAAGGTGACATTTAAAAAGTGATTTGAGGAACTTCCCTGGTGGAGCAGTGGTTAAGTAGTTCCCTGGTGGAGCAGTGTCAGGGGATATAGCTTCGAGCCCTGGTCCAGAAGATCCCACATGCATACATGTCACGGAACAATTAAGCCCGTGTGCCACAGTTACTTGAGCCCATGTGCCACAACTACTCAAGCCCGCGCGCCTAGAGCCCATGCTCCGCAACAAGAGAAGCCACCACAGTGAGAAGTACATGCACCACAAGGAACATTAGCCCTTGCTCGCCACAACTAGAGAGAGCCCGCGCACAGCAACAAAGACCCAACACAGCCAATAAATAAATAATTTATTAAAAAATAAAACATGTCTCTAAAAAAAAAGTGATTCAAGGAAGTAAAAAAGAATAAGCTGTAAGAATACTTGAGAAAGTATATTTAGGCAGAGGAAATAGCAAGTTAAATCTCCTGAGTTTGTGGCACATTTGAGAGGTTTGAAAAAGAGCAAGAAATTATAGCTGGAGAATACGGCATCTAATTTTTAGAGATAACGAAGGATCTATTATGGAAACTTTAGGTTTCATTATCAGAGTAGTGGAAACTTGTTGAAGTGCCCTGAACAGAGGAATGGCATTATCTGATTGACATAATAAAACCACTACTGTGTTTTTGGTGGCCAATAGGAAGAGAAGGATGGAAGGCTATGGAAACATTCCAGTTGAGACACATGCGGAATAATGTTAGTGATGATGGAGAATGGTTGTAACCAGTTGATGTTCCTTATAAATGTAACCATAGATTCACCAGGTGACCCAGCCATTGCAATCCTAGGTATTTATTAAACAAAAGTGAAAACGTGCATTACCCTGAAAAGAAAAGCTGAAAGTATTGCTTGCGGAAGCAAGTAAGACTCATAATTGTCTGGTACAGGTTTACTGTGCAAAGCATAGATCTCTTCTATCATAAGGTTTTAAGAGCCTTTGAGTTTAGCAATTGATGCACTTTCAATGCGGTGTAAAGGGATTCGTTAAATCTTAAAGGTAGAAAGAAGTGCTTCCATTGTTGCAGAGCTGACAGTGGTGTTTTTTTTTTTTGAGAGAGAGAGAGGGTACTTTTAATTCTCACTTAGGATTTTGTCATAAAAATTTTGATGCAGAGGTAATAGCTTAAGTTCTGTGGTAGTTCTACCAGGTGTGGTAACAACATGAGGAATTGGGAAGATAAGTATGGACTATCCCTTTGAGTTTATAATATGGGAAGAAACAAAAATTTAAAACGTGTAAAAAGGAGAGTGGGAAAAAAAAGAGATAATGGAAAAAACTGATTCCTGTAAGAGCTGGAACAACATCTCTTAGACAACAATAAGTATACATAAATGAATACAACCTGGGAAAGAGTGTACACTTTTTTTTCCCTAAGAAAAAAAATAAATGGATATGTGAAAAAAATAAGTATCTCTGAGAGGGAGGGAATGTGGTGCATTACACATTTTCTCAGCAAGTTAAATTTCTGAAACTGAAGAGTGTTGGGAGTTGTGTTGGGTTTTAATGGAGAGCTGTGAGAAAATTAAAGATGATAAGCCTAATTTAGAAACTTTAGGATTTGGAGGGCATCTGTCTGTAGCTGATCAAATTCTGTTTTAAAATATAATTTTTAAAATATAATATATGCTACTTTCTTCTAAATTATTATTTCATGGCCCTCTGGGATATTTAACCTTGTAAATCTTATTCATTTTCAAAATTTGCCATTGACCTACTTCTCCTAAAGGCTCTATTTTAATGTATTTATGATCATATTTATATTTTACATGTTGCTAATTGGTCTTGTATTACCTTGAGCAGGAACGTCATTTATCTTTGTTGCTGGACTTTAATGCAATCTTAGGTAGCCTGTAAAGACTCTGTGAAGACACTTCAGGGGAAAAAAAAAAAAAGAGATTTTAGGAAGGAACACATTAAACCTTTGTATCTCATTTCATTTCAAAAACAAAGTAAAAAATGGGTAGCAGTCCTAGGTGGGTGTCTAATTATTTTTGCTTCAAGAGTATGAACTGTTACAAGTACTTTTGTCTTTGAAATGAAAGAGAATATATAATAAAAGAGCTAGTGACTCAGTATCATCTTAGTGCTTTCAGATTTTCAAAAACATTTTAAAATAGTTACTCAATAAATTGTCAGTCACCCATTTTTTTTCTGACAGGAAAGAAGAAATCATTCACTTGATTTCCTACTGACTTGATCATGGAAGATTAAGCTGTCAGAGAAAGGGAAGGAAACAGTTTAGGAAAAAGGAAGTAAAGATGTATATGCATATATTCTCTAGTGCTTTTTTTTAAAGTCCTGTGTGTGAAATATCAATATCTATAACATGGAAGATAATATCCATATGTAAAATATTACAAAAACTTCCTACATGGTTTAGAGACATACATGCTTTTGAATGATATTAATTTGCTATTCTTTAGTTTCCTCACTAAAAGTTATATGCATCCTAGATTCTTAAGAATAGACAATCATGACAGTTTGAAGCAAAAATTTAATCTAGAACATTTTTTTCTCTAACTCCCTTACATATGAAAAAATTATGGAGAATAATGGGGAATTAAAAAGTAAATATGGGCTTTTGAGAAATATGTGATTTTATAGTCACTTTTCTTGTTGAGTATCTCAGGTTATTGCTGAAGATTAGGGCCACTGAAGCCTAGCTTAATCCAGATTTTGTGAGGCACTAGAGTGCTCTAAATTCAGACATATAAACCACACAGCAAACATACATGCAGAAACAAGCAAAACAGTGTCAGCAGTATGAGCCTTCATTCATTTAATGGATGTTTATTGGACATCTATATGTCGAGCATTGGACTATATGTAGATTTATATGACATGGTATGGTATTTTAAATGAGAAAATTTTCAAATTAATGAATGAACCAATTACTTTATGTTAAATCTTACAATTTCATATAGACTATACATTTTTAAAACTATAATAGAATATTGTTTATAAAATCCTTTCCAAAATATTATGTGAGAATACCTTTAGAAAGGAGAAAGGGAAGATCCCGACTTGGGAGTAGAGTATTGCAAGGGAACCCTAGAGGAAAATGTTAAACCACAACTAGCTTTGCAGTCTTTACCCCTTAGGATTTTGATTGAAAGGCTTCATAAGTATCCTTCCTTACCAAATAATAACAAAGGGTTATGGGTGAAAAAATTTCCAGCTTCACCTTTTTTTGAACCAGATAGGATTTTCATACATGGTTGTTTGTAATATGGAGTAGATTTGGGGGATGGCAAGATAAGGGAGAAGCTTAATTTCCTTTTCCTTTATATAGCATATAGTACAGTATATTATTGATACAGTATATTTTACATCATGATTATGTGAATTTTCTAATTAAAAATATTAGTTTTAAAAGTTTGAAACATTCAGAATGTGAGTACAGGTATTTAATGATAAATGATAAGGTAATGCAAATATTTTGGAATTACTTCTATTTTATGAAAGGAAAACTAATTTAAGTTCTGAAAGATAAAACTAGCATATGAACTTACTAATTTTGAGAAAACCTACTAACAATGAGAAAGCTTAGTACAACTAAAACATATTCACATTTGGTCTTCTGTCTTCTGTTGTAAGAAATCCCAAGTGCTTTGTATTGTGTTATTAAATATCTGTAGTATCCAGAATTCAATTCCTGAAACTTGCTTGCCTAAGCTTGCCACTATTCTTTATGAACCTGGCATCACTCTCGAGAAACACTGATGTTCCAGATTTCAGTATTCTTTGAGATGGAAGAAAGACTTGTATTATTTGTAAATGGGCTTTCTCTCCTCATAGATACATAGATAGATAGATAGATAGATAGAGAAAGATAGATGTTATAGATATAGATATAATCTTTATAATACATACAATCTTTATTTTAAATATATATAATCTATCTATCTATCTATCTATCTATCTATCTAAAATCTTTGTCCAGCTTCCTGGTCTGTATATTTCTCTGATTACAAAAATGTAAATATCTTTAATTTGACAAGTAGTGTATCTAATTCTTAAAAAAAAATTAGCAACTGGATCTCTTTGATTTATATATAAACTGAAAAAATATAGAAAATTCCCCAGTTATTGTCAGCAGTCTTTTTCTTTATATATCAAAAATGACCATATTTTGTCTCTATTGTTTTATAAGTCACATATTTATAAGTCCTTGATATATTCATTTCATATCCCAAGATCTATTCTTATACTGGTTTTCCACAGTTTGTAGAATCTCAATTAAAAATTGTAGTTTATCTAGCTCTACCTTGTATTGTTAATTAAATTTAGATCTGTGTGTTTTATTTCCATAACTCAATTTTAACTATTTGAAGGTTCTCATATTGAGTCTAAAATTAAAGTTAAAATGTCTAGAAGAATTGTCTCTGTGTAAGAGACAACTAATATTTTGAGAGATTAGATAAATGGAGAGAGTACTATACTTACCAATTAAAATATTTTGCCTCAAATTTTATTCCACCAAAAAAAATAATACTTAGCAGGCATAATAGGTACAACTTCTGTTTTTGATTAAAGAAATCTGGCTTTGAATCCTAGATCTATAAAACAATAATAACTCAACAAATTGGTTTAAAAAATAAATACATATACATAGCAAATATTATGCATCCAAGAAAAAATAATAAGACATCCTTTAATTTTAAAGTGATTTTCTGATTATTGATTGACTGCTTGGAATATAAATTATGTTTAGAAGGGGCCTGAAAAGATAGTTGAGCTCCCAGATGTAATTATCCTTAAGATTTTTTTTTTTTTTTTTATGTTTGGCTGCATTGGGTCTTCGTTGCTGTGCATGGGCTTTCTCTAGTTGCAGAGAGCGGGGGCTACTCTTCGTTGCGGTACGTGGGCTTCTCATCATGGGGGCTTCTCTTGTTGCAGAGCACAGGCTCTAGGCATGCGGACTTCAGTAGTTGTGGCTCGTGGGCTCAGTAGTTGTGGCTCACGGGCTCTAGAACGCAGGCTCAGTAGTTGTGGTGCACGGGCTTTGTTGCTCCACGGCATGTGGGATCCTCCCGGACCAGGGCTCGAACCCGTGTCCCCTGCATTGGCAGGCGGACTCCCAACCACTGCGCCACCAAGGAAGCCCTTAAGATATGTTTATATTGTCATTATAAACCATTAGAATTATTTGTTTCATTAAATACTAAAAACTCTTCTCCCCAACTGCCTGGTCATTACATACTGCATCATTATAGTAGAAAGAGTAATACCGTAATACAGCATGTAACATGATTCTATGATGGCTTAAGAATACTTTTTTCCCCTGAATCTTTTGTCACATTTAATAGAGTATATGATAAAAGAAAGATATAATCTAATCCCAAATTTCTGGGACAAAATTTTGGGTCTGATACTGTTTGGAAATCAGCTAAAATTGAATCTCTACTTGAATGTTTCTATTATACATTTAAGAGTGAAATGGCAACTTACATATTTGGTTGGTATAGACTATTTCTTTTTTATCTGAGAGATTTGATTTTTTAAAAGTGGAGATTTTCATCTGTAGATTACAGCAGAATATTCTTTTACCAATTAAACTTCTTTTCTGTTTTATAAGAGGTAGACTTTTGTTTTAGGAAATACATCATAGTTTCCAACTCTTGATAAGAAGAATTTTTCATTGTTTCATTTACTAACCTACATGAGCATCTGTTTTAATGAAACGTATTTTTTATTAAGTTGAATAAAATTTTGAAAAAATATGTAATGTGCGAATGGAAAAATTTAGTTCAGGAGAATAGTTTGCTTAAAAATATTTTAATAGTTTCTGCCTCTTCCAAAACAATTTTATTTTAAAAAATATTTTCCTTTTGAAGTAACAATTTGTTTAAATATATTAAACTGATTGAATAATATTAACTATTTCTTGAAATTTTTCATGGGTATTCTATAATAATTTTTTAAATGCTGAAGTTGTGGTTTTTTGAGAAGATAAATTATTTTAATTTGCTTGTTTAGTCCTTTTTCGGGAGGGGAGAAGATCAGGGAGGGTAGGCAGGTAATATTTAACGAGCACATTTTACCAAAACTAAAGGTTAATGGCACAGAAGCTGATGTCCAAAGCATATTTTACTTTCTCATTTTCACTCTGCTCTTGTGCGATTTAGAAAAAAGCACTTGAGTTTCACAGGAGAAAAAGAGGTAATTAATGAAGAAAGACAGAGGTTTCATTCTGTGAAATGAGCAAAGTTTGGTACTCTTTCTGCTTATTTCAATTCCTAGCAAGTTACAAGAAGATAGCTACTCTTGTTTTTTGATGAGGAACTTCAGCTTCCCACAGTGACCCAAGTTGGAAAAATCCCTATTTATATTACTCATTTGAATTTTTTGCATTTCTTTATGATGAAAATACTTAAGTTTTACTCTCTTAGCAGTTTTCATTTATGCAGTACAATATTATCAACTATAGTTTTACCAAACTCTCCCTATTTCCACCGTCCCCCAGCCCCTGGCAACAACCATTCTACTCTCTGTTTTTATGGTTTCATTTTTTTAAATTCCACATATAAGTGATTTCATGCAGTATTTATCATTCCTTGGCTGGCTTTCCTCACTTAGCATAATGCCCTCCAGTTTCATCCATGTTGTTGCAAAAGACAGGACTTTCTTCTTTTTTAAAACTGATAATACTCCATAGTGTGTGTGTGTGTGTGTGTGTGTGTGTATGTATATGTATACATATCACATTTTCATTATCCATTCATCTCTTGGCAGACACTTAGATGGTTTACATACCTTGGGTATTGTGAACGGTGCTGCAATGAATATGGGACTAGTACAGATGTCTCTTAGGGATACTGTGTTCGTTTCCTTTGGATATATATCCAGAATTGGGATTGCTGAATCGTATGGAAGTTCTGTTATTTTAATTTCTTGAGGAACTTCTATACCGTTTTCCATAATGGCTGTACAAGTTTAGATTCCCACTATCAGTATACAAGAGTTCCTTTTACTTAACATCCTTACAAGCATTTGTTATCTCGTCTGTTTTATGATAGCCATCCTAGCAGATATGAGGTGAAGCTTCACTGTGGCTTTGATTTGCATTTCCCTGATGATTAGTAATGTTGAGCACCTTTTCATATACTTGTTGACCATTTGTATACCTTCTTTGGAAAAATGTCTATTTAGGTCCTATACCCATTTTCAGTTGGGTTATTTATTTCTACTATATTTAATCATATAAGTTCCTTCTACATTTGGGGTTTTCTGCTTCTAGTTTTATTGAGAATCTAATTGACAAACAGCACTGCATAAGTTTAAGGTGTACAGCATAATAATTTGACTTACATACACCATGACATGATAACCACCATAAGTTTAGTGAACATCCATCATCTAACATAGATTCAAAAGGAAAAAAATTTTTTCATTGCAATGTGAATTCTTAGGATTTACCTTCTTAACAACTTTCATGTATAACCTATAGCAGTGTGAATTATATTTATTATGCTGTACATTATGTCCCTAGTACTTATTCATCTTAAAACTGGAACTTTGTACATTTTGACTCCCTTCATCCAATTCCCCATTTCCTGTGGTAAGCAGAAATCTTATCTCTTTTTGTGATTTTGTTTGTTTTTAAAATATAATGAACCTAAGGTACTATGTTGGTTCCTGGTGTACAACATAGTGATTCGATATTTCTATACATTACAAAATGATCACCACTACCAGTCTAGTTACCATCTGTTGCCATACAAAGATATTACATTATTATTAACTATATTCTCCACACTGTGCATTTCATCCACCTAACTCATTTATTTTGTAACTCAGTCTGTACCTCATAATCAACCTCACCTATTTCCATCATCCCCCTTCCTACTTCCCCTCTGGCAAGCACCTCTTTGTTCTCTATATCTGTGACTCTGTTTCTGTTTTGTTATGTTTGTTCATTTCTTTTGTTTTTGATATTCCACATGTAAGTAAAATCATATGATATTTATCTTTCTCTCTCTGGCTTACTTGACTTAGCATAATACCCCTCTAGGTCCATCCTTCTCACAAATGGCAAGATTTCATTCGTTTTATGGTTAAGTAATATTTCACCATATATATATATGTGTGTGTGTGTGTCTGTGTACATACACACACACACACACACATCTTCTTTATTCTTTCGTCTGTCTGTGAACATTTAAATTGCCTCTACTATCTTCACTATTGTAAATAATCTTGCAATTTACACAGTTGCTCTTCTAGGTGCTGGGGCTGTACAGTGAACAACACAGAATCTCTATCTCATGGAGCTTATTTTCTGGGAAGAGGGAGACAGCTGCACCTTCCAGTGACCAGTTTCTGTGCTCTGTACTATTACATTCTGATTCTCTTCTTCTGATAATATTGCCGGAAGTGTGGGAGGTCTTTGTGGAAATTCTGGATTAAATTCATAAGAAATTTACATGCTATCCCCACACTTACACACATGTAAATGGGCATACTAAGGTATATGTTTGTGTATGTGTATGTGCCACACACTCTTCTTAGCTAAGTAACCTAGTTCAAGTTACAACTCTGGGCCTCAATTTGTCATCTGGAAAATGGGGATTATTCTAGTACCAATCTTACCTTGTAGGGACTAAATGCATGTACATAATTTAGCATAGTGTCTGGCACGAACTAAGAGCTTAACAAATGATGGATAATATTTATTATTATTATTCTTACTAATATGTATATATTTATGCACATGTGCCTAATATTCCTCAATAGAATAAAATAAATAATTGTGGACCTCAAAAATAAATAAATAAATAAAAGGGATGCATATACCTTTTCAAATTACTGTTTGTTTTCTTCAGATATATATCCAGGATGGAATTGATGGATTGTACAGTAGTTCTATTTTTAATTTTCTAAGGAAATGCCATATTGTTTTTCATAGTGGCTGCACAAATTTATATTCCCACAATTTATATTCCCACAAACGGCTGCCACCAGCATCTATATCCCCAGAGTGATTCCACCTGCCTCCTGCCTCTCCAAGAGGCTCTCAAGATCAGCAAGTGTGTCTGACCCAGGATCCTTTCAAATTATTGCTTCTGCCTTCAGTCTTAGAGTGTGTGAGATTTTGTGTGCACCTTTAAGAACAGAGTCTCCATCTCCTACAGCCCTATGGTTCTACTGAATGCAAGCACCACTGATTTTCAAAGCCAGACATTCTGAAGGCTTATAAGATATCTAATTTACAAATATGTTCCCTCATTCCATAAGTTGCCTTTTATGTTGTTAATGATTTTCTTCGCTGTGTAGAAGCATTTTATTTTTGATACAATCCCACTTGTTTATCTTCGCTGTGTTGACTTTTCTTTGATGTGAAATACTAAAATCATTGCAAAGGAGAATGTCACAGAACTTACCCTCCATGTTTTCTTTGAGGGGTTTTATTTATGGCTTCATGTTTTACATTCAAGCCTTTAATCCATGTTGAGTTGATTTTCATATGTGGGGTAAGATAGGAGACTGGTTTCATTCTCTGCATGTGGTTATCTGGTTTTTCCAGCACCACTTAATAAAGAGACTATCATTTTCCTTTATATATTTTGGCTCCTTTATCTAAAATTAATTAAACATATTTGCATGGGTTTATTTCTGGGCTCTTTATTCTGTTCCATTGTTCTATATGTCTGTTTTTTGTCAATACCATGCTCTTTTGATTACTATTACTTTGTAATACAGTTTGATATCAGGAAATGTGATGCCTCCAGCTTTGTTCTTCATTCTCAGGATTGCTTTTGGTATTCAGGGTTCTTTGTATTTCACATTAATTTTAGAATTAGTATTTTTTTTCTGTGAAAAATGACTTTGGAATTTTGATAGACATTGTATTTAATCTGTAGGTCACTTTGGGTAGTATGGACTTTTTAACAATATTAATTCTTTCAATCCCTGAACACAAGATACCTTTCCATTTATATGTATCTTCTTCAATGTCTTTCATCAATGTTTTGTAGTTTTCAATATATAGATCTTTAACCTCCTTGGTTAAATTTATTTCTAAGGATTTTATTTTTTGAAGCTATTAATGGGATTGTTTTCACAATTTCATTTTTTGGATAGTTTATTTTTAGTGAATAGAAACACCTGGTTTCTGTAAGTTGATTTTGTATCCTGCAACTTTACTGAATTCATTTATTAGTTCTAACAGGTTTTTGGTAAAATCTAGTTTTCTGTGTAAAAGACCATGTCATATGCAAACAGAGTTTTGCTTTTTCCTCTCCAATTGAGTGCCTTTTGTTTCTTTCTTACCTGTATGCTTGACTAAGACTTCCAGTGCTATGTTGATTAAAAGTTGTAAGAGTGGACATCCTTGTCTTGTTCCTGGTTATAAAAAATATATATATATAGCATTCATCTTTTCACTGTTGTGTATGATGTTAACTGTAGGATTATCATATATGTCCTTTATTATGTTGAGTTATGTTCCCTCTGTACTCACTTTAAGAGTTTTTGTAATAAAAGTCTGTTGAAGTTTTGTCAAAAGTTTTTTTCTGCATTTAGCCAGGTGATATTATTTTCCTTCATTTTGTTAAAATGTGTGTCTCTACTATTGATTTGTAGATGGTGAACCATCTTTACATCCCTGAAATAAATCCCACTTGATCATAGTGTATGATCCTTTTAATTTATTATTTGGTTTGCTAATATCTTGTTGTAGATTTTTACATCAATGTTCATCTGGAACATTGGCCTGTAATTTGTGTCTTGTATTATCCTCATCTGGTTTTGGCATCATTGTAATGCTGGCCTCATAAAATGAGTTCGGAAGTGTTCCCACCTATTCTATTTTTTTTGAAGAGTGTGAGAAGGATTGGTATCAGTTCTTTAAATATTCAGTAACACTCACTAGTGAGGCCATCTGGTCATGGACTTTTCTTTGTTGGGAGGTTTCTGATTACTGATTCAGCCTGTTTACTCACTATTGGTCTGTTCAAATTTTCTATTTCTTCATCATTCAGTCTCAATAGGTTGTACATTTCTAGGAATTTACCCAGTTCTTCTAAGCTGTCCAATCTTGAGGCAAGTAATTGTTCATAGTGGTCTCTTAGGAACTTTTGTATTCTGTGGTTATATTTATAATGTCTCCTCTTTGATTTACAGTTTTATTTACTTGAGTCTTCTCTATTTTTTCCTGGTAAATCTAGCTAAAGATTTGCCTATTATAATTATCTTAAAAAAAAAAAAACTCTACATTTTGTTAATCTTTTCTATTGATTTTCTTGTATCCATTTCATTTCTCATTTTGCTCTGATCTTTACTATTTCCTCCTTCTTACTTTGGGCTTAGAATGTTCTTCTCTTTCTAGTTCTTAAAAAACAAGTTAGGTTGTTTATTTGAGATCTTTCTTTTTTTCTTTCCTCTTAGAACTACTTTTGCTACATCACATAATTTTTGGTATGTTGTGTTTCCATTTTAATTTGTCTAAAGATATTTTTAGATTTCTCCTCCTTTCTTTGACCCATTAGTTGTTCAGGAACATGTTGTTTAATATCCACATTCTGTAAATTTTCTGGTTACCATTTTGTGTTTCATTTCTAGTTTCATACCATGAACATGTGGCCAGAAAAGATGCTTGATATGATTTCAATGTTCTTAAATTTGCTGACTTGTTTTGTGGCCTAACATATCATCCTGTTCCATATATGCTTAAGAAATTTTGTTTTCTGCTGCTATTGGATGGAATATTCTGTATATGTTTTTTAGATTTATTTGGTCCAAAGTATAGTCACAATTTAGACCAGTATAAACAATTAAGTCCAGTATTTCCTTATTGATTTTTTTGTCTGAGTGATCTATCCATTATTGAAATTGTGGTATTGAAGTCCCCTACTATTACTATATTGCTGTTTATTTCTTTATTCAGAACTCTTAATAATAGCTTTATATATTTATGTGTCTGGATGTTGTGTGCATAACTATTTACAACTGTTATATCCTCTTCATGAATTTACCCCTTTATCATTAAATAATTACTTTTGCTGTCTCTTATTACACTCTTTGGGTTTTTTTTCTGATATAAGTATAGCTACCCATGATTTCTTTTAATTTCCACTTGCTTTGCATATATTTTTCTAGTCCCTCACTTTTTTTTTTTTTTTTTTTGCAGAACACAACCTTTTTTATTGAAGTATAGTTGACTTACAATATTATGTTTGATTTAGGTGGACAACATAGTGATTCAGTGTTTTTGAAAGTTGTATTCCATTATAGGTTATTACAAGATAATGGGAACAATTCCCTGTGCTATATAGTAAATTCTTGCTGCTTATCTATTTTATACATAGAGTTTGTATCTGTTAATCCCATACTCCTAATTTGTCCTTCCCCTGTTCCTTCTCTCCTTTGATAACCAGAAGTGTGTTTTCTAGGTCTATTAGTTTCTTTCTGTTTCATATATACATTCATTTGTATTATTTTTTAGATTCCACATGTAAGTAATATTATACAGTATTTGTCTTTCTCTGCCTGACTTATTTCACTAAGCATAATATTCTCTAGGTCCATCCATGTTGCTGCAAATGGCAGTATTCCACTCTTCTCTGTGGCTGAGTAGTATTCCATTGTATACATATACCTCATCTTGTTTTTTTCCAAATCAAATCCTCTTTATTATAATTATCATAATTTTTTCTTTCTCTGTCATAATTCTTGATTACACTTACAACATTTTCATCACTCGGCTCAAAAGGATCTGTGTGTTTTTCTTGTTTAACATCAGTAACTAAACAGCAAGACTTTGGACAAACATTTAAGACAAATTCCTGTCATAAACAGAAGAAATATCAATCTCCATTTTCAAATTTCAACTAAATATTATACTGAAAGTGGTCCTAGATAACAGTTTTTTAACTTACTATTTTATATTGAACTATAGTTGATAAACAATGTTGCATTAATTTCAGGTGTACAGCCAAGTAATTCAGTTATACATGTAACTATTCCTTTTCAAATTCTTTCATTTAGATTGTTACATAATACTGAGCAGAGTTCCCTATGCTATATAGTAGATCCTTGTTTTGTTATCCATTTTAAATACAGTAGTGTGTACATGTGAATCCCAAGCTCCCTAACTATCCCTCCCTGCAAACTTCCCCCCTGGTAACCATAAATTAGTTCTCTAAGTGTGTAAGTCTGTTTCTGTTTTGTAAATAAATTCATTTGTGTTTCTTTTTTTTTTTTTTTTAGAATCCACATATAAGCAATATCATACAGTATTTCTCTTTCTCTGTCAGACTTACTTCACTCAGTATGACAATCTCTAGGTCCATCCATGTTAATGCAAATGGCATTATTTTGTTCTTTTTTATAGCTAGTAGTCCACTGTATATATATATACCACATCTTCTTTATCCATTCTTCTGTCAGTGGACATTGAGGTTGCTTCAGTGTCTTGGCTATTTTAAACAGCTTTGCAATGAACATTGGGGTGCAAGTATCCTTTCAGATCATGTTTTTCTCTGGGTATATGCCCAGGAGTGGGATTGAAGCATCATATGATAGCTCTGTTTTTAGTATCTTAAGGAATCTCCATACTGTTTTCCATAGTGGCTGCACCAATTTACATTCCTACCAACAGTGCAAGAGAGTTCCCCTTTCTCCACACTTTCTCCAGCATTTATTGTTTGTGGACAATTTGATGATAACCATTCTGACTGGTATGAGGTGACATCGCATTGTAGTTTTGATTTGCATTTCTCTGATAATTAGCGATGTTGAACATCTTTTCATGAACCTCTTGACCATCTGTATGTCTTCTTTGAAGATATGTCTATTTAGGCCTTCTGCCCGTTTTTTTATTGAGTTGTTTATTTTGATGATATTAAGCCACATGAGTTGTTTGTAAATTTTGGAGGTTAATCCCTTGTCAGTCAAATCATTTGCAAATATTTTGTCCTGTTCTGTTCATTGTCTTTTTGTTTTGTTTATGATTTCCTTTGCTGTGAAAAAGCTTTTGAGTTTAATTAAGTCCCATTTGTTTGTTTTGTTTTTATTTCCATTATTCTGGGAGACGGATTGAAAAAGGTATTCCTATGATTTATGTCCGAGATTGTTCTGCTTACATTTTCCTCTAAGAGTTTTATAGTGTCTGGTCTCACCTTTAGGTCCTTAATCCATTTTGAGTTTATTTTTGTGTATAGTGTTAAAGAATGTTCTAATTTCATTTTTTTACACATAGCTGTCAAGTTTTCCCAGCACCGTTTATTGAAGATGCTGTCTTTTCTCCATTGTATAGTCTTGGCTTCTTTGCCATAGATTAGTTGACCGTAGATGCGTGGGTTTATTTCTGGTTTTTCTGCCCTGTTCCATTGATCTATATTTCTATTTTTGTGCCACTACCATACTGTTTTGATGACTATAGCTTTGTAGCATATAGTCTGCAGACAGGGTGTCTGATTCTTCCAGCTCCGTTTTTCTTTCTAAAGATTTCTTTGTCTCTTCAAGGTCTCTTGTGTCTCCATACAAATTTTAAGATATTTTTTTCTAGTTCTGTGAGAAATGCCATTGGTAATTTGATAGGGATTGTATTGAATCTGTAGATTGCCTTGGGTAGTATAGTCATTTTGACAATATTGATTCTTCCAATCCAAGAAGATGGTATATCTTTCCATCTGTTTGTGTCATCTTTGATTTATTTCATCAGCATTTTATAGTTTTTGGAGTACAGTTCTTTTGTCTTCTCAAGTAGGTTATTTGTATATATTTTATGCTTTTTGATGTGATGGTACATGGAATTGTTTCTTTAATTTCTCTTTCTGATCTTTTGTTGTTAGTGTATAGAAATGCAACAGATTTCTGTGTATTAATTTTGTAACCTGCAACTTTACCGAATACATTGATAAGCTCTAGTTGTCTTCTGGTAGTGTCTTTAGGATTCTCTATGTATAGTATCATGTTATCTGCATACAGTGACAGTTTTACTTCTTTTCAAATCTGGATTCCTTTTATTTCTTTTTCTTCTCTGATTGCCATGGTTAGGACTTCAACAACTATGTTGAATAAAAGTGGTGAGAGTGGACATCCTTGTCTTGTTCCTCATCTTAGAGGAAATGCTTTTAGTTTTCACCATTGAGTTTGATGTTAGCTGTAAGTTTGTCATATATGGCCTTAATTATGTTGAGGTATATTCCCTCTATGCCCACTTTCTGGAAAATTTTTATCATAAATGGGTGTTGAATTTTGTCAAAAGCTTTTTTTTCTTCTGTTGAGATGATCGTATGGTTTTTATTCTTCAATTTTTTGATGTGGTGTATCACACCAATTGACATGTAGATATTGAAAAATTCTTGCATCCCTGGGATAAATTCCACTTGATCATGGTGTATGATACTTTTAATGTATTGTTGGATTTGGATTGCTAGTATTTTGTGAAGATTTTTGTGTGTATGTTCATCAGTGATATCGGCCTGTAATTTTCTTTTGTGATATCTTTGTCTGGTTTTGGTATCAGAGTGATGGTGGCCTCATAGAATAAGTTTGGGAGTTTTCCTTCCTCTGAAATTTATTGGAACAGTTTCAGAAGGATAGGTGTTAGCTCTTCTCTAAATGTTTGATAGAATTCGCCTGTGAAGCCATTTGGTCCTTACATTTGTTTGTTGGGAATTTTTAAATCACAGTTTCACTTTCATTACTTATGATTCATCTGTTCATATTTTCTATTTCTTCCAGGTTCAGTCATGGGAAATTTTACATTTCTAAGAATCTGTCCTTTCTTCCAGGTTGTCCATTTTATTGGCTTACAGTTGCTTGTAGAAGTCTCTTATGATCCTTTGTATTTCTGTGGTGTCAGTTGTAACTTCTCCTTTTTCATTTCTAATTTTATTGATTTGAGTCCTCTTCCTTTTTTTCTTGATGAGTCTGGCTAAAGGTTTATCAATTTTGTTTATCTTGTCAAAGAATCAGCCTTTAGTTTCATTAATGTTTGCTATTGTTTTCTTCCTCTCTATTTCATTTATTTCTGCTGTGATCTTTAAAAATTGTTTCCTTCTACTAACTTTGGGTTTTGTTTGTTTTTCTTTCTGTAGTTGCTTGAGGTGTAAGGTTAGTTTTTTGTTTTTTTGTTTTTGCGGTAAGTGGGCCTCTCACTGTTGTGGCCTCTCCCGTTGCGGAGCACAGGCTCCGGACACGCAGGCTCAGCGGCCATGGCTCACGGGCCTAGCCGCTCTGCGGCATGTGGGATCTTCCCAGACCGGGGCGCGAACCCGTGTCCCCTGCATCAGCAGGCGGACTCTCAACCACTGCGCCACGAGGGAAGCCCAAGGTTAGGATTTTTATTTGAGATTTTCTTGTCTCCTGAGTTAAGAATTTATTGCTATAAACTGCCCTCTTAGAATTGCTTTTGTTACATCCCATAAGATTTTGGTCATTGTGCTTTTGTTTCCATTTGTCTCTAGGTGTTTTTTGATTTCCTCTTTGATTTCTCCCATGATCCATTGCTTGTTTAGTAGCATACCGTATAGCCTCCATGTGTTTGTGTTTTTTACAGGTTTTTTTTTTCTTGTAGTTCATTTCTAATCTATGGTGTAGTGGTCGGAAAAGATGCTTGATATGATTTCTGTTTTCTCAAATTTACCAAGTCTTGCTTTGTGGCCCAGTATGTGATCAATCTTGGAGAACTTAATTGATACATATAGAACATTCCATCCAAAAGCAGCAGAATACACATTCTTCTCATGTGCACATGGAATGTTCTATATGTATCAATTAAGTCCATCTGGTCTAATGTGTCATTTAAGGCCTGTGTTTCCTTATTGATTTTCTGTCTGGATGATCTGTCCATTGATGAAAGTGGGGTGTTAAAGTTCCCCACTATTATTGTGTTATTGTTGATTTCTCCCTTTATGGCTTTTAGTATTTGCCTTATATACTGAGGTGCTCCTATGTTGGGTGCATATATATTTACAATTGTTATATCTTCTTTTTGGATTGATCCCTTCATGATTATGTAGTGTCCTTCTTTGTCTCTTATAACAGTTTTTATTTTAAAGTCTATTTTGTCTGATATGTGTGTTGCTACTTTAGCTTTCTTTTTATTTCCATTTGCATGGAATACCTTCTTCCATCTCCTCACTTTCAGTCTGTATGTGTCACTAGGTCTGAAGTGGGTCACTTGTAGACAGCATACATATGGGTCTTGTGTTTGTATCTATTCAGCCAGTCTATGTCTTTTGGCTGGAGCATTTAATCACTTTACATTTAAGGTAATTATTGATATGTATGTTCTTATTGTCATTTTTTAATTGTTTTGGGTTTGTTTTTATAGGTCTTTTTTCTTCCCTTCCTCTCTTGTTCTCTTCTCTTGTGGTTTGATGACTATCTTTAGTGTTGTATTTGGTTTGCTTTTTCTTTTTGTGTGTATGTATCTATTGTAGTTCTTCAGTTTGCTGTTCCCATGAGGTTTTGATATAGCAGTCTGTGTATGTACAGTGTTGTTCTAAGTTGCTGGTCTCTTTCCTGACTAGAGAAGTTCCTTTAGCATTTGTTGCAAAGCTGGTCTGGTGGTGCTGAATTGTCTTAGCTTTTGTTTGTTTGTGAAGCTTTTGATTTTTCTGTCAAAACTGAATGAAAGCCTTGCTGGGTTAAGTATTCTTGGTTGTCGATTCTTCCCTTTCATCACTTTAAATATATTGTGCCACTCCCTTCTGGCCTGAAGAGTTTCAGCTGAGAAATCAGCTGATAACCTTTTAGGAGTTCCCTTCTATGTTGTCATTTTTCCCTTGCTGCTTTTAATTATTTTTGTGTTTAATTTTTTTCAATTTGATTATTATGTGTCAGCATATTCCTCCTTGGGTTTATCCTGTATGGGGCTTCTGTGCTTCCTAGACTTGGGTGACTGTTTCTTTCCCATGTTAGGGAAATTTTCAACAATTATCTCTTCAAATATTTTTTTAGGTCATTTCTCTTTCTCTTTTCCTTCTGAGACCCCTATAATGTGATTGTTGGTGCACTTAATGTTGTCCTGAGGTCTCTTAGACTGTCCTCATTTCTTTTCATTCTTTTTTCTTTATTCTGTTCCATGGCAGTGATGTCCACCATTCTGTCTTCCAGATCACTTATCTGTTCTTCTGCTTCAGTTATTCTACTATTGATTCCTTCTAGTGTATTTTTTCATTTCAGTTGTATTGTTCATCTGTGTTTGTTTGTTCTTTAGTTCTTCTAAGTCTTTCATAAACATTTCTTGCACCTTCACAATCCTTTTTTGTGAATCCTCCATTCTTTTTCCAAGATCCTGGATCATCTTCACTATCATTATTCTGAATTCTTTTTCTGGAAAAAGAATTGTTTATCTGGCATTTTATCTTGTTCCTTCTTCTGGGATATATTCCTTTGCTGTTTCATTTTGTCTAACTTTCTGTGATTGTGGTTTCCATTCTGCAGGCTGCAGGATTCTAGTTCTGCTTGCTTCTGCTGTCTGCCCTCTGGTGGATGAAGCTATCTATGAGGCTTTTGCAAGCTTCTTGATAGGAGGGACTGGTGGTGGGTGGAGCTGCATCTTGTCCATCTTCTGGGCAGGGCTATGTTCAGTAAAACTTTAATCTGCTTGTCCATTGATGAGTGGGGTTGTGTTCCCACCTTGGTAGTAGTTTGACCTGAGGTGACCCAGCACAGGAGCCTACAGGCTGTTTGATGGGGTTAATGATGACCTCCAGGAGGGCTCATGCCAATGAGTACTTCCCAGTACTGCTGCTACCAGTGTCTTTGTCTCCACAGTGAACCACAGCCAACCCCTACCTCTGTAGGAGACCCTCCAGTAGTAGCAGGTAGGTCTGGCCCAGTCTCTTAATGAGGTCACTGCATTTTTCCCCTGGGTCCTGGTGCACACGAGACTTTGTATGCACCCTCCAAGAGTAGAGTTTCTGTTTCCCCCAGTCCTGTGGAAATCCTGAGATCAAAGCCCTCTGGCCTTCAAGAACAGATCCTCTGGGACTCCTCCTCCCATTGCCAGACACCCAGGCTGGGAAGCCTGATGGGTGGGGCTTAGAACTTTCACTCCTGTAGGATAACTTCTGTGGTATAATTGTTTTCCAGTTTGTGTATCGCCCACCTGGCTGGTATGTAATTTGATTTTGTTGTGACTGCACCCCTCCTACCATCTTGCTGTGGCTTCTTCTTTGTATTTGGATGTAGGGTATCTTTTCTTTGGTAGGTTTCAGCATTTTTTGGTCAATCGTTGTTCAGCAGATAGTCATGATCTTGGTGTTTTCATAAGAAGGGGGTGAGCTCATGTCCTTCTACTCCTCCATTCCATCACTTTCAATTTCTGTGTCCTTAAGCTAAGATGAATCTCTTATAGGCAGAATATAGTTGATAATCCATTCAGCCACTGTATGTCTTTTGAGTGAAGAATTTAGTTTATTTATATTTAAAGTAATTATTGATAGGTATAGATTTACTATTAACATTTGTTAATTTTTCCCTGGATGTTTTCTACTTCTATTCTTCCTCTCTTGCTCTATTCCTTTGTGATTTGACAATTTTTGGAGTGTTATGCTTTAATTCCTTTATTTTTATCTTTTAGGTGTCTAATATAGATTTTTGTTTTGTGGTTACTATGAAACTTAAAATAGTCTATTTTAAGTTGATAACAGTTTAACTTTGAATACCTACAAAAGTGCTACATTTTTACACCTTCCTCCCTTATTTTGTTTTTGTTATCAATATTTACATCTTTTTATACTGTATAATCATTAACAAATTATTGAAGTTATAGTTATTTTTTATACTTTTGTCTTTTAACCTTTTACTAGAGTTATACATGATATAGCCACCATCAATGCAATTTTTGAATTTCTGAATCTAACTATATCTTTACCAGTGAGTTTTCTACTTTCATGTTAAGAATTAGTGTCTCTAATTTCTGCTTGAAGAACTCCTGTTAACATTACTTGCAAAGCTGGTCTATTGGTGATGAACTCTTTCAGCTTTTGTCTGTCTGGAAAACTCTTTATCTCTCCTTCAAGTCTTAAAGGTTACCTTTGCTGGGTAGAGTATTCTTTGTTGGTCACTTTTTGTTTCAACACTTTGGATTTATCATTCCACTCCCTTCTGTCCTGCAAAGGTTTTGCTGAAAAATCCTCCTTCTCTTGTATGTAACAAATTGTTTTTCTCTTGCTGCTTCTAAGATTCTGTGTCTTTAATTTTTTTTAATTTATTTTTATTTATTTTTTTAACATCTTTATTGGAGTATAATTGCTTTACAATTGTGTGTTAGTTTTTGCTTTATAACAAAGTGAATAGGGAGGTTGTGTCTTTAACTTTTGACAATTTTAATTACAATGTCTTCATGTGGGCCTTATTGGATTCATCTTAGGTGGGCCTTTATGTACTTCATGTATTGGATGTCTGTTTTTTGTTTTTGTTTTTTTCTCCAGGTTAGGGAAGTTTTCAGCCATTAGTTCTTTGAATAGTTTTCTGCCCCACTATCTCTCTCTTCCTCCTCCTAGGAACCCTATAATGTGCATATTGGTCTTGTTTGTGGTATGCCATATGCCCTTTATGCTATCTTCACTCTTTTTCATTCTTTTTTCTTTCCATCTTCTGACTGGATGACCTCCTCTGCCCTGTTTTGAGTTAAATGATCTTTTCTTCCTCTTGATCTAGTCTGTTGTTGAATCCACTATTGGATTTTTCATTTCAGTTATATTCTTCAGCTCTGTGATTTCTTTGGTTTCTTTTATATTTTCTATCTCTGTTCAAATTTTCACTTTGTTCATTCATTGTTTGCCTGACCATGGTGAGCATCTTTATGACCGTTAATTTGAACTCTCTTCATGTAAATCACTTAATCTCCAATTCATTGAGGTTAGTTCCTATAGATTTATTTTGTGCCTTATATTCTCCAGTTTCTTCATTTTCCTTGACTCTCTGTGTTGGTTTCTGTGCATTAGATAAGGCAGCCTCCATACCCAGTCTCGACAGACTGGTATCTTATAGGATATGAAACTTGTTAATTAACCCAGTTCAAACTCCTAGTTGTTTCTCAAACCTTTTTGATTTTCCAAGCCTCTATCCTTGTTCTTAGTGGCTCCCAGTAGTTGAAGTGTGCCAAGATCTGTCAGTATCCCAAAGGGGAGGGTTGCAATCAGCACCTAGATGCAGACTGATTAGAACTGGAATCATTAAGTTTGGAAACTATATAATAAAGCCCTTTCTAGGGAGAAACTGGGATATGGGAGTTTTGCCTGCTACTTCCGTGCTAGTTCCTGGTGTATAGCTGTGGGGGTACTGCATACCTATTAACAACTGCTTCTTTGTTTGATAATGCCCTGTGAGATTTGTGAAAGTAACCTCATTGCCTTTCAGAGCTAAGTGATTTTGAAGTTTGAGCTTTTATTGGCAACTGTAAAGGTTGGAGTGCTAGATGTGTGGAGAAGCTTCTTCCAGGGAAACACTGGTAGCTTGGTTTTATTGTTCATGTGAGCCAGAGAGAGAAGGCAGAGGAAGTGCCCAGCAGCTCTCTAGGACTCTAGGGAGAATTTCAGTCAGCCTGTGGAAGCTAGACTCTCAGGCAGCAACTTATAAAGCATGCAGTCAAACCCCTTCCAGGAAAAAAATGGGGGATGGGCATTTTTGTCTTCTCCCTCTAACCTGAGCTCAAGTGAGAGAGCCATGGTGAGTACTCATGTATCCATTAAGAGCTGCTTCTGTGAGACTCAGAATATAAGCCCTGTTGGCTTTTAGAACCTGATGTTTTGGGATCCCACTTTTCTGGTGGAAGTCTTAAAAGTTGGGGTACGTGATGTGTGGTCCAAGCCTTTCACTCCTCTGAGATAAACTGGGAGTTAGAGTGTCCCTCCTGATTTCACGGTATTGTGCCAGGGTTAGGGTTTATTGTAAGAGTGTGTCTCAGTCTTTCCCACCCATTTCAATGTGGATATTTTCTCATTTACCCAGTGTGGGGGAGATAGCTAGTTTCTGGGCTTTCTCTCAGAAGGAATTGATCTGTTTGTACCTGTATATTTGGTGTGTCCATGGGAAAAGGGAAGTTCAGACGCCTCCTTTGTATCCATCTGGTCCTTCCATTAGAATTCTTATTTGTTTATTACTTGATGTTGATTAGTTGTCATGATGGAATGTTTGTAAATAAACCTACTTTCATATATTTAAGTGACTAACAACTTATGGCACATAGTGTATACAGCCAACTGTGTGCTGGACATTGGAGATAGGGAAATATGAAACAAGGTCCTTGACCTCAAGTAATTATTGGGAGCTATATACATAGATTTGCAGTATATCATAATTAATGTTACAGTAGAACAGTGCCTAAGAATGCACACAGATGATGTTCCTAACTGTGACAAGGGATAGGAGGCACCACAGAAATCTTTATGGAGAAAATAACATTTGACCTCACTTGGGAAATGCACTCGGTGAACTCTGAGGAATTGTAGACAACATAGTGAGTGCAAAGCATAGAACTGAAAAAAGGATGAAACACATAGAGAACAGATATATGTCAAGACTGGAGCATTGCATGTGTATTGCAGAGTGATGGGGAATGGACAGAAAAGTTAAGAGTCCTATAATGATGTCTATGTTGCACTGAAGAGTTCCTACTTTAGCACATAGGCAATGTGGGATTATGAAAGTACTTTAACCTTGTGGCAATGCCACCCTTTTCTAGCCCCAGTTCAATAAAATCAGTAGGTTTTCCTGATTGCCAGGTCAATTCTCAGATGCTGTCAAGAGAGCAAATTCACTTTTCTCCATGTATCCTCTTTTAAGAGTCAGTCCTTGTTGAAATAATAGGAAATAGAAGAGGCAAAGCAAGCTCTAATTCTCTCAGTGATTTACACTGAACTAGGACAGGATGAGTGGCAGAAGCAAGCCTGTAGTTCTGCACACCTTCTCAAACATGCATGCTTCAATGTACATTTTTATAGGAAACCAAAAAATAATAATTATCTCTTTTGACTCCACCCATGTTTCCTCTTAATGGTTCCCACTCATAAAATAATCTTTAAAATCAATTTCAGGCATACTGGTATGTTAGTGAGAATAGTTATTTTAGGGAAGGCAATGTTATCCATGTAAAACAAATAATACCAGTTGCTACTTGTGATTATGATTTACTACTTGTGATTATGATTTACACAGAAAGAGAAAGGATGAATATAGGTAGAACAAGGCATTAGCTTGGGAACAATATACAGAAGGGTCAAGAAAAAAAATTGATGAAGGGACTTGTATGGAAGAGAAAGACACCAAATTTCTCAGACATAGGTAAAAACTAGATAAAGAATATTAATAAAATTTGGTGTTTAAATGTTAATATTTTCTTAATAAGCAGTAATTTATTTCTTATTTGGAAAATTTAGAAAGTATTTTATAGCATCATAAAAATCACTTATCTTACCATCTATAGAAAACCTTGTGAATACTTGATAAATTGCTCCTTAAATCTTTTTTCTAATCCCCTATTTTAAAACTTGTTTTCTATATTTGAGATGATTTATTAAAGTTGTAAACCATGTACATTTATGAGAGCAGGTCTCTCTTTTTTCAGTTCTTGCTTATCAATGGGAATGTCTAAAGCCGTGGAAGTGACCTTGGCCAAACACTGAGAATGAAACTTCTGGAATGTTCACATAGTCACTGGTGAGGGTGTTTTTCTGTATATATGAAGCAGTGAACCAGGATGTACAAGGCTCTCAGCATTGTTGAAAATATACATAAAGATTCATAATAGGCAACTGGTGCCTGCTTTGGTGTCCACACATAGCCATGTGACCAGCTCTCTTTTAAAACTCTGCACTCTAAGAACCAAGTGGGCTTCCCCAGTGGAATAATTTGCAACTGAAGGGAAAAGTGAATCCATGTAAACCATGCAAAGAAGAAGCTTGTGCCTAACCTCTCAAACGTTCACCTAATGTGTATATTTATTATGAACTGAATTGTGCATCCCCACAGCTCATATGTTGAAGTCCTAACCCTCAATACCCTAGAATGTGACTGTATTTGGAGACAGAGCCTTTAAAGATGTCATTAACATTAAATTAGGTTATAAGAATGGACCCTAATCCAATAAGACCAATGTAAGGACATAAGAAGTAGAATAGACATCAGGGTTGTGTGCACACAGAGAAAAAGCCACATGAATACATCCAGAGAATACAGCCATTGGCAAGGCAAGGAGAGAGATTTCAGGAAAAACAAATTTTGCCTGCGCTTTGATCTTGGACTTCCTACTTCCAGAACTGTGAGAAAATACATTTCTATTGTTTAAGTCACCTAGTCTATGATGTTTTGTTTTGGCAGCCATAGAAACATAATACAATATTATTCTTTTTTTAATATTTAGATTTTTTTTTTACAATATTATTCTTGCTATTGCTTCATTGTATCCTTTGTAATGAACTTTACATGAATATAACTTGTTGTTGAGCTGCCTGAGTCCTTAAAGTGAGTCACTTAAATTAGTGGGAGTGATGGGATCCTAAGTAGTATATTTTCCACTTTGTTTGTAATAAGCCTTTTGGTACATTATGTATATGTTTTCATTATATTCGATCATACGGCTGTGCCAAAATACATTTAACTCTTCTCCTGTTCATGAAATTTAAAATTTTATCCAATCTTTTACCATGGTAAGTGACACTCTGAATAGATTTAGAAATGTCTTAATGCACATTTTTTGATTATTTTCTTAATGTACGGTTCTAGATTTTTATTCTATGGATCAAAGAATACACATATATTAAGGATCTTGGAACACAGAGTTTCTTGTCTATTGTTAATTAACAGGTGTATCAGTAATAAATGATCATGTTACCCTCTGCACATTGGCTACTAGCAATGTTAGACCCTTATTTTTGAACCAGTACCAGCAAGTATGTAGTAGTACCTTTTTTTTTTTACTAACCAAATATCTGTTCTTTGATCCATGACATTTTTCTATCATTTTCCTTTTGTCTCATTTAAAAATATTTAATTTTGCTGTATTGTGGACAGCTTTTTATGCTAAATTGTATATTTTATTGAAAAACTATTTTGAATGCATAAATATATTAGTTTTGCTAAATTCTGTTCCATAAGTATTACATAAATTTGCATTGCCAAATGTTGCATTTACAAGGATTTTTTTCTCAATGCCTTTTCCCTAAACTCCTTCCTTATTTTTCATTGTGATTATTTGCCTCTTTGCTGTTTCTTGATTTTAAATTCCACTTGACATATCTGAAGTCTTTCAAAACTCCTCTGCATCCAAACATCACATGACATTGTAGCTGTACTCTTTTCTCCAATCTTTTACTTTCTAGGAACTTTCAATTTTATATTTCTCTATCTAGTCTCATTCTATTCTTCATAAATACTAATACCAGTTTTACTCAGTAGGTAGGTAAGTAGATATACAGATAGATATTGAGACTTGGACAAAAGAAAGAAAGAGACTCAGTATAATATGTGATGGATATAGCCTTTAATTAAATATTTAACTCCCTTTTTAGATTCTGTGTTTACATAGTGAAACACCCCTTATATTTCAAAAATATTCCTAATTTTTCACAGAAAGCACACATGGAAAAGCATGTCACTTTTAAAAAATCAACATCCTTATATTATGATTAAAAGTCATTAAAGAGAAAAAAATTAGTGCAAACAAGGAAACATTTATTATTTTTGTTGTCACAGTTTTATAACTAAACACATTAAACTGTTTCTTTCCTACTTTTATAATTGTTTATGAATATAGATTTAGTGAACATTTGTTCTATGTAAAAATGTACCATTCATTTTTCCTGTAACATTTTAAAATACAAACTCCCATCTTCAGTGTAATGTTAAGATCATTTGACCTGGATACTACAAACATCTAAATCAAAGCCTCAGTCTTTTTAGACACAATAATAAATATGATGAAATCAGAAAAGAAACATTGTAACACAAAAGTTAAATTAATATTGTTAGGTCACAGAAATGTGTCTTCAAATCTTTTTGTGGGTATATGAAAGAAGGAAAATCAAATTTTTTTAACAATTGCATCAAAACAACCAAATTAAAAATGTCAGAAATGAATGCTTGGCTTCCATTAAATTAGTTCTCTTTTTTATCTATACATCAAATGGAAAATAGAAGCTTAGTTCTTATTAGATATTTAAACCATTAGCATTTATGGCAAAATTTATAAAAATTTATTTTAAAAATCTATTACATTTTTAGGATTTAGTGTTTATTTATAACTACTAATATTGAATTACTAAAGTGAAGCCAATAATAAAAATCCACCTAAAATAAAAAAGAGGTATTGATTATTTCCGGAACTTAGAGGTTTGATATATTTGAGTCAACTTATGAAGTGTCATTTTTTTTTTCGTCCTTCCTGGCCATATGTCAAAGCTGTGGCATTTTCTACATTTTGCCATGATATCTCTTTAACAGACCAGGGAAAATTTAGGGGTATTGTAGAAGGGTAATTGAAGACAGTATGAAGAGCAAATGCTTTAGTAAATGGGCAGACTCTTATACTTTCAACTAAAACATATTTAGATTACTTAAATACTAAATAAAATAGATATAAAATTACTTCTAAATTTAAAGTAGGCTCTGGGTTGTAGTAGTAAAAGTTTATTTTTGTTAATTAGTCCCCCTATGAATTTATTCAACAACTATTTGTTGTCCATGATATTTGATCAATATTTTAGATCCTAAATATAAAAAAGCGAATTAAAGATAGTCTTCAACTTAGAGAACTATCATTGCTGGTGGAAGTTGAATCATTGTCTTCTTCATGTATAGTATCTGTCAACTTCTACTCATGATCCCTCTTTTTGTCTTTCTCTCTCATTTTTACCTGCACAAATATCCTAGTTGGCAAAATTTCATAAAAGAGCATGAGACTAATTTTTAAAGAGAAATGTAGGCAACGTTTGCAATGAAAAGTATAATTAAATGACTTTGAAGCCATTTATATTGATTAAACTACACTGGTCCATTATTAATCAACTAGTTGCTGTTTATTGGAACATTATATCTCCTAGGGATAAAAATCTCTGCAATATTACTGAGTTGAAATATAAAGAGTTGAAATTTTGGCATTTTGCCTATAATCTACAAACTATCAGTGGTTGTGACCATGACTATTTTCCACATTTAAGAAAAGTTAATACAGAATAAATTTTTACATTTTTACTCAGGGAAATATTTGGCAGCTGATGAGAAGAATGTATAAATGAGAAATCAGATGTAAAGTTGAATGCTTCAGAAGATCAGGTCATTATAGCCAAAATAAAATTAAAAGAAGAAAGATGTAGTTACTTAACTTCCTTTGAGAAAATAGTCACCTTCTGTTGTTACTGTGTTCCTGCTTCTAAACATGTATATTAATTACACCAACTCTTTGAGTGATATTCCCTAGTGATTATCTACTTTTCAACACTGGCAAAAATTGGTAATGTGTGTACACATATTATCTGTATACTCTTCATGTGAAGGTATCAAAGATGTCTTGATATGTACTTGAACTCATTGTACTTATATGAGTTAGATTCTTTTCTACCATAAATTACAAATAGAGTCTTCATAGTACCCAATGATTTTTTCTGTTGGTTCTACCACCACATTTGTACAAAAATCTGTGTTAGAGTTCTCCAGAGAAACAGAACTAATGAGATGTGTGTATATATGTATGTATGCATGTGTGTGTGTGTGTGTGTGTGTGTGTGTATGTATATAGTGGGCTTATATATTTGTGGGGGTTGGCAAGTCTAAAATTTTCAGGGCCAACTGGCAGGCTAGAGCTCCAAGGGAGACTTGATGTTGTAGCTCAGCCCCAGAGGCAGAATTCCTTCTTTTTCAGAAGAGGTAAGTCTTTGTTCTATTAAAGTCATCAACTGATTGAATGAGGCCTCCCCCCATTATAGAGGATAATCTGCTTTACTCAAAGTGTTTTGATTTAAATGTTAATCTCATCTAAAAAATATCTTCAGAGTGGCATTTAGACTGGTTTTTGACCTAATATCAGGGTATGGTGGCCTGGCCAAGTTGACACACACACACACTCACAGTGGCTGAGCAATCTCCTAACTTCTGGTTTTCAAATACAGAGGGAGAAATGAAAACCATTTTGGTGAAGTAATTATATTCATTCAGTAAACTTTCTCTGTTAGGAGAGAGAATGAGTCATAGGTTTCTTTACTTAGAATATTCATGGAGAAAATATTTGCAACAATGAAACAAACACAAAAATACACAATTTATTTTTTTTTCATGGATTTATTACTAACAATTCAGCAATTACTCATAACCCAGAAAGATGTTAGCCAAAATTCACATTTTTAGAATGTATTTCCCAGGCTACAGTCTTAACTTACATGGTTTTGCTTATCTATTAACACTAAAATATCCATTGGGCCTAGAATGGTGTGACAAACAGTAAATACTTTTAATTTGTTTTAAGAACAAAAGTAGGAATTAATCAAAGTATAAGTAAATGAATGCAGCACTATTTAAGCCTACATTCTTGTTTTGAGTTCCCACAGTGTTATATAATTATGGAAATTAGTAATCTGCTGTCCATCACTTTCTCTCTTATATTTCCAAGTTTTATATTAATTGCTGTACCATTTCTGTATACTTAGAGTATATCTTATTTGATTAAGTTTCTCCAAGTTCTTGTTCCTTTTATTCCATTTTCCCAGATAAGAAAAATGAACCTTTCCTGATGCTTTTCAAGTAAAACCTACTACCTCAATTGATTCTAAAATGCACTTTATATAAATGGAAACAAATGGAGTAGTTAAGCAAAAACATGGGCCCCTTCTTTAAGTATACAGTAGATATTTTAAGAGCTTTCAAATATTCAGTTACTGTGTTAACTGTGAATTGTGGCCAGAGAAAAAAGGAATGGGAACAAACATCTAGTCTGATGAAAGCTATTTCTATTCATTAAGAAATCCTCTGAAATGTTTTTCCCTGAGACCAGGGTACTCCTGACAGTACGGCTAACAAATTGTATATTCCTTACCGTTTATTTTCATGAACTTAATTGACTATTTTAGGAAAGAAATGGCCCTTTATGATAACAACAAGATAAAAGCTGGTAATTGACTGAAATGCTTGAGTACTGCTAGCTAAAACCACTTTCAACTAATGGAGACCTGAATGAAAGGCCTGAAAGTTTCAGCCAATTGCAGAGAAGGTCACAACATTTTTGAATCTTACAAAAAAATGTTTTGATGATGCATCAACTTGAAAAAAGGTATGAAAGAAAAGAGAAAAGATCACATCAAAAATTGTTTTGTAGAGCAACTGATTATCATGCACCATGCATGATGTATTATGGAAAATTGATATTATTTTAAAAGCTTTTTTTCAGTATTATTATTCTGTCAGCACAAGGTTATTTCATGTAAATAAGGCCAAGAGGATTTATTAATATTTCAGAACATGGTAAAAAAAATTCCATTAAACATAGGATTGATAATCTAAATTAAACAATTACAGATTTTTTAAACAGTCTTATAAATTATTCAAGATTTTATATTTATTGGCCCAAAAGTAATAGATAATTATAAATTTACCTTAAGTCATTTTATCTATATAAACTAATTTAAAATACCCAAATTGCCATGCATGTCATTACTTTACATGATTTAATTTACTTATATTAATATATTTATATCTAAACATATTATGGTTAATATAGTCTCTCACTAAGCATAATATATTTTTAATGGTTTATAGCTATTGATGGTTTTATTTTCTGTCTATTCATTTAACAAGGACCTTATCTTTTTACTGTTTTCATAAATTGAAGGAGTACCCAACTCAGAGGCCTGCTACAAAAATCACTCAAAGGTACACATTAATTCATACTTCTGCTAATTGTTTTAAATGGACACTCTTAATGGATAATAAGAAATTGTAATATTTGATTTGTTTTGCTCATCTTTCTTATTTTTAAAAAATTTTTAAGTGAGGATATGTTGCTTTATTAACAACAGAAAAAGGATTTTTAAAAATGTATATGATTGTGAAGAAAATTCTAGGAAAAGGTGCAGCAATAGAAAATAAAATATTAAATGCCTGTTGATTTAATGCATCCTTAAAATTGTAGATGAAAAATTGTAGATGTAACTAATTGGATGTTCCTTCTCTAGACCCTGAGGATATAATTCATATACCCAAAAGGTAGAAAGCACTGAATACTTTATCATCATCTATCAACTTATTTTCCTTTCTACTTTGGCAAATTAGACTAAAGAATCTACATCCAATAAAAACATATGCTCCCCTTTACTCTTTTTAAAAACAGATCACTACAAAGACACAGACTTCCTGTTTTCTTGAAATTTGCCATATTCCTGTTAATTGTAAAATCCAGTGGATTTTTTAAACCCCACTTTAAGACAATTTTACAGCACTTTATACTACTGGTCATACAACTTTTGTAGATTATCCTCTTCTGGCAGTTGGGAATAATCCTATTGTTACACAGTTTAAATGCCTTTTTCTTTATTGTGTTTTCACAGTAGGTATAGACAATGCTTTCCCTTCTTCCTTGATAGTGATTAATGCATAAGTGCCCTTATGTCCAGATAATCTGTTTGGCTTTTTTTTTTTTTTTTGTCTTTTCTATAGGAGAGCTTACTGACTCTGTGTTTCAACTATTACCTTAAAGTGAATGGTTCTCCTTTTATACCACAAGCCTCCCGAGTTCTATTTCAGTTGCCTACTAAAAAACCCCACTAATGAATATTTTCATTTTCACAAGTAATCTACAAAAATAACCTCATATTTTCCCTTCCAAACCAACTCAGTAATTCTATTAATCATCCGTGAAATCTGATTTATCTTCAATTCTTGAGCTCCAATATTTTTTGGTCATTTAAAATAAATTTCATCAGTAAGATGCCACAGCTCTCCTTTCAAGTATTAGTCTTCTTGACAAGTGTTAGTTCCACCTTACACCCTCTACTCTTTCTCCCATGTTTTCTCCAGTGAGGAAACAGCTTGAGAAAGATAAAAGTCATTTAAAATTACTGTATATGTAGTTTCTAACACATTATATACATTATCTATGATAAATGTGAAATTTGATAGGGCAAGTATTAAGATGTCTTAAATACATGGCTGTAAATATTATAAAATTAATAAAGCTATGGAAATAGTAAGGTTATGAGATGATAAGAATATGAACTAGGTGGATAATAATACGAGGAAGAAGAAATGAATTTAAAGAACATTAAGAAGACTGAATTAGTAGAGTTATTTAACTGAGTTTAATCAAGTGCCTCAAAGGAAGTTGTGTCTGAAATTTTCTTATTTTAATTTTGACTAGAATGACCTGATCTTTTGAAACATTCAACTTTGTATTCTCATTTACACACTCTCCCCATCAGCTGCCAAAATAATGTTAAAGTTCGATGAGATATATAAAATCCCTGTGGCAGATTCCACAGGAAGATAATTCTTATTGAGTATTCACTAGAAGAATTATATAGAGAGCTTGTCCAATTATGTGACTCACAGGGTGAGGGAAGAGGAAAAGTTTTCCTCTAAAGAAAAACTTATACTAAGGAATCTCAGCAATCCTGTGCTGTGTAAATGAATGGTTAATGCATTCTTCTTTAACTCCTTTGTAAACTTCTCAAATGAATCTTTATTAGAGAGCATTGTTTTCCTCAGCAATACCTGTCTCATAGATATACCAATCCTTCTATAATAATCTGTTACAATCTCCCACAATGAATGCTACTACTCAAGGCTATAACTTTATTTACTTTTGCAGTTATTTGTGTAAATTGATACTTTCTTACATTGCTTCAAGTTCCTAGAGAGTATAGCTTATTTTAGTACTTTCTGATTTAAGTATATGCACATGTTCACAGGTTTCAGCTGGAAGAATTTTAATACAATCATGTCCATAATTAATTTAAAATCTTTCTCATTGACTGTTTCCAACAAGTGAATCCTAAAATCAAGATATTTTTGAAAGTTATATTGACCATTCTGGTAATCTTATAATGATTATATTAGTTTTCTAGGCTGCTATAACAAAATACCACAGACTGGGTAGCTTAAAAACATAAATTTATTTATTCACTGTTCTGGTGGCTAGAAGTCCAAGATCAAGGTGTTGGCAGATTTGGTTTCTTCTGAGGCCTCCCTCCTTGGCTTGCAGATGGCTGCCTCCTTGTAGAGTCCTCACATGGTCTTTTCTCGGTCCATTCATATCCCTGGTGTCTCTTTGTGTGTGTCAAAATTTCCTCTTAGAAGGACACCAGTCAGATTCAATTACAGCCCATCTTAGTAGCCTTATTTATTAACTTGATCACTTCTTTAAAGGACCTTTCTCCAAAACAGTTACATTTTGAGGTACTGGAGGTTAGAGTTTCAACTGTGAACTTGGGGGGATATATTTAGCCCATAACACTCTGTAGTCTTGACACCAAAATTCATGTCCTCCTCACATGCAAGTTACATTTACCTCAATCCCAAAAACCCAGAAGTCTTAATCCATTCCAGTATCAGCTCTAAATCCTAAATCTCAACTAAATCAAAGTGTAGTTGAGAATTGAGGTATGATTCACTCTGAGGCAAAATTCCTCTGAATTGTGAAAGGTGAAACCAGACAAGTAATCTGCTTTCAAAATAAGTGGTAATGCAGGCTTACAACAGACATTCCCTTTCCAAAAGGGATAAATTGGAAAGAAGATAAGGGTCACAGGAACCAAACAAATCCAAGACCTAGTAGGTTGACTTCCATATGATTTTAATGATGAAGAAGCATCAGCCACTAGAATGGTGCCCGACTTCTAGGCCCAGTGGAGCAGCAGCCTGGCCCACTGAAACAAAGGAGCATGGCCCTGCCCCCTGGAACTCAGGAGGAGATAGCCTTGCCTTGGACCTGTGCCCACTGGTCTGGTGGTGGCAGTGGCAGGCTTGAGGATATCAAATCACTTTCAGGGTCATTCTTCCATTTTCTTGAGTAGCTCTATAGTCCCATCCAGTAGAATCTCAAAAGTCCAACAGCCTTCCTTCATTTTGTTCTATCTTCATCTCCTTTAGTCCAAGCTGTCAGTGTTTCTTCTGGTTCTGGTATAACCCCATCTTTATTCTTATTTCTCCTAAGATAGCTAATTAAATCCATAATCTCTTTATCAAATGATTGTGCAGACACACCCTCGGTATTCTCTCCAGAACACACGTCCTCATTTTTTCCCATATGGAAAGGCTGAGAATTTCTCATATCTTTCAGTTCTGGTTCCCTGTCTCTTAACAGTTTCTTCTTTAATTTATAATTCTTCTCTTACATTTTACTATAAGCAGTAGTGAGAAACCAGGATGAACCTTCAGTACATTCTAAATTCTTTTCATTGCTAAAATTTCACATTGCTAAATATCCAAGTTTATCTCATATATTTTTCCTTCCACAAAACACTAGAACATGATTCAGTTCTTTGCCACTTTATAACAAAGCTCACCTTTCGTCCAATGTGAAATAACATATTCCTCATTTCCATCTGAGACCTCACCAGAAGCACCATTAATATCCCTATTTCTACTAACAATCTTTTCAAGACAATCTAGGCTTTTTCTAATATGCACCACAAAACTATTCTAGCCTCCTACCTATTACCCAGTTCCACATATTTTGGCATTTATTACAGCAGCACCCTACTTCCTGATCTGTATTAGTACTGATCTGTCTAGATCTGTATCAGTCTAACCAAAATCTGTATTAGAGTTTTTCAGAGAAACAGAACCAACAAGAGTGTGCATGCGTGTGTGTGTGTGCGCATGCGTGTGTATAGAGAGAGAGAGAGAGAGAGAGAGATTTATTTTAAGGAACTGGCTCATAAGATTGTGTAGATTTAAGAAATCCAAAATCTGTAGGGTAGACTGGCAAGTTGGAGACCCAAGGAAGAGTTGCAGTTTGAGTCTACAGTCTGCTGACAGAATTCCTTCTTTCTCAGGGGAGGTCAGTCTTTGTTCTATTAAAGCCTTCAATTAATTGGATGAAGGCCACCTGCAGCATGAAGGGTACTCTGCTTTGCCAGTTTAAATGTTAATCTCATCCCCCAAAACACCCTTACAGAAACATCCATCTTTAATGATGTTGGACCAGATATTTGGGCACCATGATCCAGCCATGCTGACATATAAAATTAACTACCCCAGTTATGCTGCTTCTTTGTTTGTAATACCTATTTGGTTATACCTAGAAGTTAATTGACATTTGGCTTCAGAAATGTATTGAATTAATGTCTTTGAACTTCCTTAATTATTACAAGCCTATACATAGAACTGTTTAGAATTGGCTCCCAATATATGGGCAGAGATATAGTTATAAACCATATATTGTGAAATCCAACTAAACTTGTCTCAACTTGATTAGTTAATAGCTTCTGCTTTCATTTCATTTTTCTCCAGCTTATGCTATATCAAACCCTGCATGGAGAAACCATTAAGTACTTTTTATCACTTGCTATTTTTATGATTAGTCTGGAATTTTACTTAACTAATTTGGCTGCAGTCCATCTAAATAATAAAATGAACTAGCTGCAACAGTTCTGACCAATTCTGAGTTCTTCTCTTTCTATTAAATATTACATTTATATATTTTGCATGTATAGACAGATCATCTATAGGTTTTTTTTTCATCAATTATCTACTACATTTAAGTACCTAAAAGCACATGCAAACAATGAGAGGTCTCATTTATATCCAGGTAATACTATGCACCATTTATTGATTAGTATAGGAACAAGCAATTACAGTATTTTATTGTGTAAGACAGCAACAAAAAGCTGATTCAAGTACAATAGGCCTAACAAAGAGCTCTAAAACTATTTAAGGACTGTATAGATAATGCTATTTCACATAATTTAGATTCACATATAATTCTTGCTTACAAGGAAATAAGACAACAGAACAATATCTTGATGATCTGATTCCTAAAGTGTTATATCAACAAGATCTGAATATGTGTGTACTGCATATAAACAGCATGTCTGTACTTTATACTGTTTCATAATCTTATATGGTCAAGTGATGCTGATATATCTCTAGATAAAATGTGTCAGAATATGTGAGCATATGTAATCAAATCATTCCAGGTAAAAGTGATGCCAATCTCATCTAAACCTTTTCTTTTCTTTGTATTTCCCCCTTAAAAGACCTCAGTTTTGCTTGACTGAGGAAATCATATATAAATGGAGGACTGTTTCAAGATTTCGGGTGTGATGTTTGCAAACAGACAGCAGTGTCTGACATGATACAGAATTCTTCATGATGTACCCACATCTATGTAAAGTTCAACTAATCTGTTGAATTATCTTTTATTGTCTCTGGAACATACTGTCTTTTGTTGCCTGAGATCTTTCATGAACAGATACTAACAAAGTATCTCATGCTAAAAGCTTGAGAAATTATATTTGGCATATATTCTCTGATTTTCTGTATTGATAATAGCCTCACATTAGAGATAATGAACTTCAAAACATGCTATAGGTATTTCTATGTAAGTTTCAATAGAGGAGACACATCATTTATCTTCCTATTAGACAAATTAAATATTCCCATAAAGTATTAGAGGAAACAAGTCCTTAGGGGAGAAGATTTGAAGTAAAATTTACACTCATTGAAAAAGCTCTTGTTTCAATTATTGTAGATTATTTTCAAGGCAGTATTGTGGGGGAATTGCTAACACAGGAATTTGCGTGTGTGTGTGTGTGTGTGTTAATTGCTCACATTTATTATGCAGCTGACCATGTGCAAATTAATCACTATATATCTACTTATGGATTAACATTTGAATGGATAATTCTAAATCAATGGAGTTTCTGTTTTAAATAGCAATACACAAAGAAAAATCACAAGTAATATAAAAAGAAATCCAAGGATGATATTTAACATTTGAAAGGATTTCACTAAATAGTGCATTCAATAATATATTACTATTGACTAGTATAGACCACATGAGGAGCCCCAGACTCCCACCTAACCCAGAAATAATGAGGGACCCCATTCCCTCCACACTGGGGTTGGTGTCAGAGGAGGCATAGTGGAGAGTAAAAACTTTTACTACCATCACCCAGTGGTAATGAGTCCACAGCTCATCTTCAATAGTGCCAGTGGAGGCCACCTGCAGAGCTGAAAGTCCCATCCTTGTCCAGCAGTAACAGGAGTCTCCCCTCTATAGATATTAATGGAGGCTGAGTGGAGACCTGGATTTCTACCTCCACTTGTCAGTGACAAGGCAGAGCACTCTACTTCCATGCTAGAGCAGTGTCAGGAAAAGCCAACTAAAACAGAAGGCTTAAATAAGCTAGAGTATTATAACATAATACTCAAAATGTCAACCTTTCAATTAAAAAAAATCTTTTACCAAACCAAGAACCAGGGGGATCTCAAATTGAATGTAAAAAAAAAATACTAAACAGATGCCAACACAGATGTTAGAATTATCTGGCAAATATTTGAAAGCAGTCATCATAAAAATGTTTGAACAACAAATTATAAACAAGCATTAAAAAATAAAAAAAATAGAGAATCTGAGCAAAGAAATAAAAATGTCAGAAATAAAGAAATATAAGGAGAGCCAAATACACATTTTATAAAATAAAAATATGATAACCAGAAAAAAATTATTGGGTGGTCTCAACAGCAGAATGAAGAGGACAGAGAAAAGAATCAGTGAACTTGGAAATGAAATAATGGAAATTACTCAACAGAGCAACAGAGAGAAAATAGACAACAAAAAAACAAACAAAAACACGAGACATGTTTCTACAGGGATGTGTGGGAATATTAACAAAAGATTAACATTTGTGTCATTGGATAAGAAGAAAAAAAAAGACAGGGCTGAAAAAACTAGTCAAATAAGTAGTAGATGAAAATTTACATTTGCAAAATATATAAACCTACAGATTCAAGAACCTGAGCAAATCCAAACAGGAAAGCTGAAATAAGTACACATCAAGGCATATATCACAAACTTCTGAAAAAGAAAGAAAAAATTCTAGACAGTAGTGAGAGGGAAAAGGTATCTTAGCTACAGATGAAAATACAAATAATAGCAGATTTTTCATATGAAATCATGGAGGCCAGAAGGAAGGATAATACCATTTTTTAAGTGGTGAAAGAAAAGAGATGTCAACCAATGTTCAGCAACAATATCCTCAGGAATTAAGGAGAAATCGAGACATTCCCAGATGAAAGAAAACTAAGAGAATTTACTGCCGGCAGACCTGCTTTAAAGAATGGCCAAGGAGAGTTTATTAAGCAGAAAGAAAATGGTAACAATGTAAACTTGGAACATCATGAAGGAAAAATTATGTAGTAAGCAAAAATATGGGTAAATACAATTGACTTTCTTTTTCCTCTTGATTCTTGTAAGCTATGTTTGACAGTTGAAGTAAAAATTATAAAACTGTCTGATGAGGCTCTCAATATACAGCAGAAATACTTGGGACAATTACAAGTTGTGGGGGACAAAATGGGGGTAAGATTTGTACACTTCACTCACACTGGTAAAATGATAATACTAGTAGACTGTGATAAGTTATATATAATATAATACCTAGAGCAATGACTCTAAAAGCTACATAAACATACACATTTTAAAAATCCCTATGGATAAATCAAAATAGAGTTTCAAAAAATTGTTTAACCCATAGGAAGGCAGGAAAAATAAAGAAAATACAGAAACAAACAGAAAATGAAAACCAGACTTAAGCTCAAATAGATCAATGTTACATTAAGTATAAATGGTCACAACACAACAATTAAAAGACAGATAATGGCAGAGGAGATCCCCAAAACATGTCTCAAAAATATGCTGTCCATAGGAAAATCACTTCAAGTATAATGATATAGATAGGATTAAAAAATATATCATACAAATATTAAATCAATCAGAAGAGGCTCTATTCATATCAGGTGAGGTAGACTTCAGAACTAAGACTTAGGGACATTATATAATAAAAAATATTTAAAGAAGAATGATTCTAATTCTACATAATCTCTTCCAGAAAATTCAAGAGGGGGAAGAGATTCTTTTTTGTTGTTGTTAATATTACTCTGTACCAAAACCAGACAAAAATAGAACAAAAAGAACAAATCACAGATTTATCTCTCTGGAATATAGATCAATATCTCACATGCAAAAATCTTTAATGGGAAATAACAATTAATAATTATATATCATAATCGAGTAGGGTTTGTTTCAGTGATGCAAGTCTGGTTAAATATTCAAGAATCCATTAATATAACCCACCATATTAACAGGATAAAGAAGCAAACTCATATGATCATATCAGCCGATGCAGTAAAAGCAATGCAGAAAAAATAAAACTCGCCACCCACACATGTAAAAACCTTCAGAAAAATAGGAAAGGGGGGAGGCATTCTCAATGTGATAAGTAGCAACTACAGAACACCTACAGTTAAACTTAAACTTAGTGATAAAAGACTGAATGCTTTCCCACTAAGGTCAGTCCTAAGACAAGGGTGGCTGCCATTATCACTCTTACTTAGTGTAGTGCATTAAGGCAAGAATCAGAGACAAAAGGCATGCAGATTGAAAAGAAATAAATAATACTGTCCTTATTTGTAGATGGTATATTTGTCTAAACAGAAAATCACACAGAATCTATAAAAACAAACTCCTATTATTAACAAGTGAATTCAGCAAAGTTATTGGTTTCAAGATAAACCTAGAACAATTAATTTCATTCAATATGCTACCAATGAATACATGGGCACTGAAATACCATGTATAATCCTAAAAAGTAAAATGACTAGATGTATATCGAACAAAACTGGTACAGGACATGTATGCTGAAAACTACACATGATGACAAAAGAAATCAAAGTATATCTAAATAAATGGAGATATATATATACCATGTTCATAGATTAGAAAACTCAACATAGTAAAGATGTCGACTTACCCATTGTTATATATGTTTAACAGAATTCCTATAAATATTTCAGCAAGACATTTTGGAGCTATAGACAAAATTATTCTAAAATTTGTATGAAACATCAAAGAAACTAAAATATTTAAATCAATTTTGAAAAAAGAAATAAAGTTAGAGGAATCAGTCTACCTAGTTTTAAAGGATTATTGTATAGCTAAAGTAATCAAAAATGTGTAGTATTGGCATAGTTATAGAAACACAGATCAATAGTACAGAATAGAAAACCCAGAAATAGGCACCCACCAATATTCCCAATTGATTTTTTGGACACAGGATAAAAGGCAATTTAATGGAGAAAATAGTCTTTTCAATAAATGTTGTGGGAACAATTGGACATCCATAAGCAGAAAAATGACCCTCCACCTGTCTCACACATTATAAAACACTTCAAATAGCCATGTACTTAAATGTTTCATAGTTTTACATTTTGAAAAAATTAACAAAACCTTGGGATCTAGGACCAGGCAAAGAATACTTAAAATTGACCACTAAAGCACAATCCATAAAAGGAAAAATTGGACTTCATCGAAATTAAGAACTTTTATTCTGTTAAAGAACCTGATAAGTGATTGAAAATTTTATCTACAGACTTGGAGAAACCATATGCAAACCACATACCCAACAAAGGACTAGATCTAGAATATGTGAAGAACTCTCAAACACAACATTAAAAAAAAAACATAGAAAATAGGCAAAAGACACAAATAAACATTTTACAGCAGGGGATTTACAGATGGCAAGTAAGCACATGAAAGATTTTCAACATCCTTAGCCATTAGTGAATACAGATTAAAACCACAATAAGATACACACCTATCATAATAGCTAACTAAAAAGTAGTGATAACACCAAATGCTGATGAAGGAACTGGATCACTCATACATGGGTGTTAAGGATGTAAAATGGTATAGCCACCTAGAAGTCAGTTTGGAGGTTTCTTAAAACACTAAATATGTTTAACTGCTATACAACCCAGAAATTGCACTCAGAGAAATGAAGAGATATGTTCACATAAACATCTATACATGCAAGTTTATAGCTGCTTTATTCATAATAGTTAAAAACAGGAAATAATCCAGATATCTTTCAATAGATGAATAGTGAAGTAACCTGTGGTACATCCATACAATGGAATATTACTCAGTAATGCAAAGGAACAAAGTGTTGAAATACGCAATAAGCTGAGTACATTTTCAGAAAATTATACTGAATGAAATCCCAATAGTTTATATCCTGCATGATTCCATTTATATAACATTTTATGACAACATTGTGGAAATAGGGAGCAGATAAGTGGTTGCCCAGGGTTAATGAAGCTTAGAACCTGGAATGAAGTATTTGTGATTATAAAAATGCAACCAAATTGATCCTTGGCATGATGGCAATCTTCTGTATCTTCACTCTATTAAGATTCATATCCTGGTTATTATATTGTACTATAGTTTTGCAAGATGCTACCATTGGAGAAAAATGGGTAAGGATACATATGATCTCTCTGTATTATTTTTTCCTTTTTTTAAATTTTAATTTTATTGGAGTGTAGTTGATTTACAATGTTGTCTTCATTTCAGGTGTACAGCAAAGTGATTCAGTTATACATATACATATATTCATTCTTTTTTAGATTCTTTTCTCATATAGGTTATCACAAAATATTGAGTAGTGTTCCCTGTGCTATACAGTATGTCCTTGTTGCTTATCTATCTTATATATAGTGGTGTGTGTATGTTCATCCCAATCTCCTGACTTATCCCTCCCCCCACCATGTTTCCCCTTCTGTAACTGTAAGTTTGTTTTCAATATCTGTGAGTCTGTTACACTTTAGCAAGTAAGTTCATTTGTATTATTTTTTAAATTAGATTCCACATATGAGTGATATCATATGATATTTGTCTTTTTCTGACTTACTTCACTTAGTATGATAATCTCTAGGTCCATCCATGTTGCTGCAAATGGCATTATCTCATTCTTTTTTATGGCTGAGTAATATTCCATTGTATATATGTACCACATCTCTGTATTATTTCTTAAAATTATATGTGAATCTACAATTATCTCAAAATTTTAAAAAATAATTTTAAAAAGCTAAATGAAATTTTGTTCAACTGAAGAAGTTTTGGGTGTCAGATTGATAATTCAAAGATTTCAGGATAATTTCATTGAATGATCACACCCTCTTAAATTTCACATTGAGCAGAATTATTATAACATTTGATTATTTGTGAACATTTATTATCTATGGAGCTGCCTCACAAAATTCTGGATTAGATTTAACCTACTAGGGAAAAAAATACAATCAGCTTTTGCATTGTACTATCTTTGCTTTATAAGGGGAATTATGCAAAGACTTTTAATTATTGAGAAGTGTAATTAATTAACCTCAGGGAAAAAAAATTGTTTCATGGCTATTCATTGATTATGGTACTGCTTTTAGTCACACATGTAGGAAGGGGCATAATCATCAGCTTTATCCCTCATAACAAACATTTCAAATCAAAATTTCAATATGTGATTTATAATATGTTCCTGCAGTACTAGTGTCCCACCATGATTAAAAAACATCTTTATGAAACTATTTCAATATACCTGACTTAATTTCAGCATTGAAGAAAATTTTTGTCATTGTTTAGACTTCACTTAAGCTGTATTTGATTATTATAATATATAATATGAAATATTGGAAATTCAACAAATTTAGTACTCAAACAACAATGTTCAAGTTTGCCTTCCCAAGTACCAAAAAATAAAATGAGGAAAATAATACGTTTCCTAATTATCTAACAAAGTGATTGTGAGAAATCAGTTGGAAAACAAGTTAGAGGACAATTTATAAAAGTATAACAAGCTAAAAAATAGACTCTTTCCTATTATTCTTGTAAATATCAATTTGTTGCAATCTAAGTATAGTACGAAATGTTATTCTTCCTCAGCTAAATGGAACGGTAACGTTCTCCAGGCTTTTGTCAGGACTACTTTGCTTTCTTACTTTGTTTTGCTTCCCTCGGTAATCATCACACCTTAGGATTCAGGTGTCTACTGTAAGTTGATGACCATTAAGCCTGTATCATTGCATAAGACTTTTTCACTAATGTTTTTAAAATATACACAGTTTCCTGCATATATGTGCATTTGATAGACTCAGTCATCTCCAAAATTGTGCACTTATCTTTCTTTTTAAATTCTATTCCTTTTCTGGCTCTATATCTCATTTAATGTCATCATCCACCACTTTGTTTAGCTAGATACTTGGGAATCATCTTTGAGTTTTCTCTCTTCCTTAATTCCTACAATCTATCAATAACTGTCACTAAATTCCATTAATCTCCCTTAAATATATTACCTTTAGCCATTGACTTTTCTCTGTCCCTGCCATTTTGGTTCAGATGCTCATTCTTTATCATCTGGACTCTTGTAATAGTCTGCTCCATTTCCTCTGTGAGCTCAATCTCAAACCCCTACTTAAAATGCATAAAAAGTTCTACCCTGACCAAAGTTTAACATTCAGCACTAGGGAGAATGCAGGGTCCTTTCTAAACTTTATTACTCTATCCTCAACACAAGTTTTCATCTCAGTTGAATCAACACTTATTTTGTACTTCTATGATTTCAGAGTCACTTCTACAGATGCTCTCTCTCACACCCATATCGGTGATAAGACTTCACTACCTTGTGCCCTTGATTAACTCTGTTTATCTTTTAGAATTCATCAGAAGCATTACTTCCTAAGGTATACCTTTCCTAATACTTTCACAATAAAGTAGGTGTCTCCTTCTTTTATGCTCCATTCACATTCTCACTTATCACAAATACTTGCACACTATTTAAAATGCTCACTTGGTTGCCTTACACTTCAATCAGACTGTGGCAAGGATTGTGTTTTATTCACAACTTTATTTCAAATCCCTTGCAGAATGTTTGCCACGACTAGGAGTTCAATAATTGTTGAATGAATAAATGAATGAAGGCACAGATAAATTAATTTGATTGTAAAAATCTCTAAAGTGTCTGCTTATATAGCCTTCTTGGTTTTGAAGAACATAAAAAGATATTTTGCAAATATTTGAACCAAAGCCCACTTCATACTTGTCTTTTTCTTAGCAAAAGGAGTTTAGTTCACAAAGTGTGTATGTGAAATCAGTTTTGAGCAGTATCTCTTTCCAGTGAACAGTGCAGTATATCATGTGAAGGCATTTTCAATCATTTCGCTCTCCCCTTAACCCTCGCTGCCACCCTTAACCTGAGTAGCTATGAACTTAGAAATTCTGGCTTTTTCTCCTTAATGAGGATTGACATGTAAGAATCAAATATTTTCTCAAGGTTGGAGGTGAACACTTTATTCATCAAGCAATTTAACAGATTCTTTTTCCAACTTACTTCCAAGTGCCTATCTGCAACAAATGTTCTTAGAAATGATGTTCAAAATAAACGTCAATAGTTCACTTTTGATTCATTTTCAGTCCTCCTTCTAGGTAAGGATTTATTGACTTGGTGTGTTAGTTCCAGTGCTCTGCAATGCAGACCCCAAAATGGGATAGGATAATACACATCTGTGAAGAATAAAGGGGCAGGGGATCAGGAGTAGTCAAAGAGAGCCCATTGACTATAAGCAGGTCTGACACCTGTGAGAGAAGAGGGTAGGGAGAGGTGGATTACACAGGTGCAGTCAGACTCCTGTACAGCTCTATGAAAATTTCAACTAGTCTGATGGGAAGTCCTTAAGCCAAAGTTTCCTATTACAGTACGAATATCCCCACCATGTATAGACATTGGCAAGTGGAAATACGGCCTCAGTGCAAACATGGTTGTGGACTCTCACAGGTGGCAGCTGAGGCTGTCAGTTGAATATGCTCTGTAGCAGGGTAATTGAGAAACCTATTTTCCTGGTGTCACACTTAGGTCTGAGCAGGGTATACAGAATTATGCCTTTATGGATAATTTTGACTATTATTATATTTTTTATCCTCCAGAAAAATCAAGCTACTTCTAATCATTGAGAGATTTAAGTCATATTGGGTTATCAAGCATAGTGTGGGAGAGCACCACACTTGGAAGAACAGAGCCAGCATTTTCCTGCAAGTTTCACTACCACTTTTAACAAAATATGATCTATAAGTATTTGTCTGAAATATCCCTGTGTATATTTTAGAGGATTTGGAATAATCTGTCATAATATCTCAAAAGTCATTTGCTCTTATATTATCATTTAATTCATTCAATTAAAACAAAACTAACAATTGTTCATTTAAATGACCCCAAATCCCTAATTTATTAAGATCTTTCAAAGATAATAGACCTTGTCAATATTTTGACATAACTAAATCCCATGAAATACTTATTATATAAATTGAAGTAATGTACGCTGCTCGGAATCACTGTAGTAGTAAATAGAGCTTAGATTTTAGAGTCAGAATTGAACTGGACCCCTGGTGCTTCTTTTAAGTAATTGAATATCACTGAATTTGTTTCATTGTCTATTAAACAGGAAAAAAATAAGAGAAACTCTGTAAGGCTTTGAGGGTCATCTGATATAAATTTTGTAAAGAATTTATTGTAGTGTTGAGCATATAATAGGTACTGAAAAAAGTGTACGCTTGGGAGTCCAAGTATGGTCATTAGTCTTACTAAGGAAATTTATTAATTTATAAGTTAATATTTGTAGAAGCTAATACATCTAAAAATAGTCACCATTTTAATTTAATAAGCATTTCTAATCTATTTTATTAATTGCCTAATGGGGATATTAATAGTACATAATTTACAGATTGCTGTGAGGATTACATATGAAAGTGAATATCAACTGAATTACCCATGCATGTATGTATGTATCTACTAAATGCCTATCAAGTTTATAGTATGAAACAAGTATTCAAAAATATTAGCTATGGTCATCCTTATTGTTCTCATTTTAATAATTCTCATCTTTTTCTTCTGTCATTATCAAAAATTTCATCAAGTTCCATGAGGGACAACTTTGTATTTTGTAGCAAAACCTCTATGAGGTAGAAAAGGTTCATTAATATTTGTTTTATGGATGACACTGGCCCTGAGAAAAAATATAACTATTAGGAGTTATGAGGATGTACAGTCATTTAAAAAGGTGTATTAGGAAGTAAAACAGAAGGCAACTGCTTTCCAGTTCTTTTGATTTTTTCCCCTTTTCATTATGTGTTTTTTTTTAATGTAGTGTTAGTTTCAGGTGTACAGCACAGTGATTCAGTTATACATACATACATATCTTCTTTTTCAGATTATTTTCTCTTATAGGTTATCACATACTATTGGGTTAGTTCTCTTTGCTATACAGCAGGTCCTTGTTGGTTATCTATTTTATATACAGTAGTGTGTAAATGTTAATCCCAACCTCCTAATTTATCATTCCACTCCTTTTCCCCTTTGGTAACAATGTTTGTTTTCTATGTCTGTGAGGCTCTTTCTGTTTTGTAAAAAAGTTCATTTGTATCTTTTTTTTATATTTCACATAAAAGTGACATCATATATTTGTATTTCACTGTCTGACTTACTTCACTTAGTATGATAATCTCTAGGTCCATCCATGTTGCTGCAAATGGCATTATTCATTCCTTTTTATGGCTAAGTAATATTCCATTACACACACACACACACACACACACACACACACACACACACACTACATCTTCTTTATCCATTCATCTGTCGTGGACATTTAGGTTGCTTCCATGGCTTGGCTATTGTAAATAGTGCTGCAGTGAACATGGTGGTGCACATATTATTTTCTAATTATAGTTTTCTCTGGATATATGCCCAGGAGTGGAAATGCAGGATCATATGGTAACTCTATTTTTAGGTTTTTAAGGAAACTCCATACTGTTCCCCATAGTGGCAATACCAATTTACATTCCAACCAACAGTGTAGGAGGGTTCTTTTTTCTCCACACCCTCTCCAGCATTTATTATCTTTAGACATTTTTTGTTTGTTTGTTTGCACCATGCAGCATATGGGGATCTTAGTTTCCTGACCAGGGATCGAATCTGTGCCCCCTGCAGTGGAAGTGCGGAGTCCTAACCACTGGACTGCCAGAGAAGTCCCTATCTGTAGACTTTTTGATGATGGCCATTCTGACTAGTGTGAGGTGATACCTCATTGTAGTTTTGATTTGCATTTCCCTAATAATTAGTGACGTTGAGCATTTTTTCATGTGCCTGTTGGCAATCTGTATGTCTTCTTTGGAGAAATGTCTATTTAGATCTTCTGCCCATTTTTTGATTGGGTTTTTTGTTTGTTTGTTTGTTTTTGATATTGAGCTGTATGAGGTGTTTATATATTTTGGAAACTAATCCCTTGCCAGTTGCATTGCTTGCAAATATTTTCTCCATTCTGTAGGTTGCCTTTTCATTTTGTTTATGGTTTCCTTTCGTGTGCCAAAGCTTTTAAGTTTAATTTGATCCTATTTGTTTATTTTTGTTTTTATTTCCTTTTTTAAAAATTTTATTTTATTTATTTTTTATACAGCAGGTTCTTATTAGTTATCCATTATATATATATTGGTGTATATATGTCAATCCAATTTCTTTGGAGGCAGATCCAAAAAGATATTGCTGTGACTTATGTCAGTGTTCTGCCCATGATTCACTCTAGGAGTTTTATAGTATCCAGTCTTACATTTAGTTCTTTAATCCATTTTGAGTTTATTTTTGTGTCTGGTGTTACAAAATGTTCTAATTTCATTCCTTTACATGTAGCTGACCAGTTTTCCCAGCACCACTTATTGAAGAGACTGTCTTTTCTCCAATGTATATTCTTGCCTCCATTGTCATAGATTAATTGACCATAGGTGTGTTGGTTTATTTCTGGGCTTTCTCTCCTGTTCCATCCATCTATGTCTGTTTTTGTGCTTGTACAATACTGTTTTGATGACTGTAGCTTTGTAGTATAGTCTGAAGTCAGGGAGCCTGATTCCTCCAGCTCTGTTTTTCTTTCTAAGATTGTTTGTCTATTCAGGGTCTTTTGTGTTTCCATACAAATTTAAAATTTTTTTGTTGTAGTACTGTGAAAAATGTCATTGGTAGTTTGATAGGGATTACATTGAATCTGTAGATTGCCTTGGGTACTATGGTCATTTTAACAATATTAATTCTTCCAATCCAAGAACATGGTATATCTTTCCATCTGTTTGTTTCATCTTCAATTTCTTTTATAAGTGTCAGAGTTTTCGGAGTACAGGTCTTTTGCCTTCTTAGGTAGGTTTATTCCTAGGTATTTTATTCTTTTTGATGTAATGGTAAATGGGATTGCTTCCTGAATTTCTCTTTCTGATCTTTTGTTGTCAGTGTATAGAAATGCAACACATTTCTGCAATGTTACTGAATTCACTGCTGAGCTCTAGTAGTTTTCTGATAGCATCTTTAGTATTTTCTATGTATAGTATCATGTCATCTGTAAGTATTGACAGTTTTACTTCTTTTCCAGTATGGATCCCTTTTCATTATGTGTAATGAAAAAGCTAATTAAAATAATATAACACAAGTTGAAAACAAAAAATACCAAATGGAATTTGAAGACAGACCTAAGTGAAGTCTTGATATGTTGCACTCACTGCTAGTTTAGTGTACTGTCAGTTTTTCTTTACTTCACAAGGAGTAATAGCATAAGAAAAATGTATTCAATTTAAGCTGCATTGAAAGAATGAAGTAATGAATTATTAATTTGAGGTAGCTTGAGAGAAATTAAAGTATTTAAAGTAATGAAGTTTAAATGAACAGAACGTAAAAACTCCTAATGTGCTTTATTTTTCTTAATTAAGTCATTCATTCATTCATTTTTGGCTGTGTTTGGTCTTCATTGCTGTGTGCAGGCTTTCTCTAGTTGTGGTGAGCGGGGGCTACTCTTTGATGCAGTGCATGGGCTTCTCATTGTGGTGGCTTCTTTTGTTGCAGAGCACGGGCTCTAGGTGCGCAGGCTCAGTAGTTGTGGCTCACAGGCTTAGTTGCTCTGCGGCATGTGGGATCTTCCCAGACCAGGGATTGATCCCATGTCCCCTGCATTGGCAGGCGGATTCTTAACCACTGCATCACCAGGGAAGTCCCCCTGAATGAGCTTTAAAAGGCACAGCCCCCTATGTACATTTGATATAATTACTGCTAATTTTAATATATTATAGAAATAGTTATCACTTGTAGTACTGTTCATAAGTAGGAAGGCATGTGACCTAAAATAGTATTCAAATTTTCCCTTTCTTGACATCTTGATCTCTTATTTGTGATGGTAATAGTATGACAAGACAGAGGAAAATGTTCATGTCCTGGAATGCCCTGAGTAAAAACATTTCAGTCCAAAGGAAAAGTCCGTAAAATCTTCTGTACACATCACTTTTGTCTGTTGAAAGATATTTTGCTCTTATCTGATTGTAATGAAAGAGAAACAACAAACAGAGGCAATTTTTTATCAGTTTAAGATTACAGAATTTAATATAAGGGATGGGCATAGTGTGTGTGTGGATTCAGCATTTTATTTGCTGTTATAATTTAAGTGAAACTATTTTCTCAAGATCAGTTGTTGTTAACAGTGATACTTATATCTTTTCATGTGACTGTAATAAACTAATCCAATTCTCCAAGCCAAGTACAATGGTCATTTAGCAGTGAGTATGGAGTTTTATCTTATTTCACTGTAAAACATATATAAATTGGTTTTGATACTGTACTCTTATGTTACTTTCAAGGAATTTTTTCCTCTATTAAATAAAGACTTGTGTTTTTCTGTTTCCAAGAAATAGACTACTAGAGTTCTCTGTTTTCTTTCTGCTTTTTCTCCTAGGTTGTGGATATAGGCATTGTTTTGCTTTGGTATCCATTGTTCCATCAGTTACACTGTTGATGTCCAGACTCATTGTCATTAAAACCCTTACAAGTAAATACATTTGATTTATACTAAATAAAGCTTGTACTTCCTTCTTACTACAAAGTTCATAATCAAAATCGTAAAATATATATATATATATACATAGTAAATTCTAATTCAATTTTATGATAACATAGATAATATATTTAAACTACAGTGTAGTGTCATTGAACAGGTAGTTAAGATAAACATATAGAAGAAAAACTTTGCCCATTTCAAAATTCAACTTTACTACTCTCATCTAGATCTATTAACTCAGCTTGTGGAACTAAGGCCTGGTAGTGTGAGGTTTTTTCCTTTTTTTTAATTCAGCTTTTAAAAATGGAAGTATAGTTGATTTACAATATTATGTTAGTTTTAGGTGTACAACATGGTGATGCAGTATTTTTAGATACTGTACTCCATTTAAAGTTATTACAAAACAATTGATATATTTCCCTATGCTGTACAATATGTCCTTGTTGCTTATTTATTTTATACATAGTAGTTTGTATATCTTACTCCCTACCCTTACCTCACCCCTCACCACTTCCCTCTCCCCACTGGTAGCCACTAGTTCGTTCTCTATATTGGCTAGTCTGTTACTGTTTAGTGATATACATTTGTGTGTTTTGTTTTTTTTTTAGATTCTACTTATAAGTGATAATATAGAGTACTTGTCTTTCTCTGTCAGACTTATTTCACTAAGCATAATGCTCTCTAGGTCCATACAGTTACTACAAATGGCAGAATTTCATTCTTTTTTTATGGCTGAGGAATATTCCATTGTATATATACTCCATACCTTTTTTGTCCATTAATCTGTTGATGAGCATTTAGATGGCTTCCATATCTTAGCTATTATAAATAATGCTGCTGTGAACATTAGGGTGTGCATATCTTCATATCTTTAAGAATTACTGTTTTTGCTTTCTTCGGCTATATAGCCAGAAGCCTAATTTCTGGATCATATGGTAGTTCATATGGTAGTTCTATTTTTTAGTTTTTTGAGGAACCTAATTTACAATCCCACCAAAAGTGTACTAGTGTTCCCTTTTTTCCACATCCTACACAATATTTGTTATTTATAGACTTTTTCATGATAATATTTTGAAAGGTATGAGGTGATATCTCATTGTGGTTTTGATTTGTATTTATTTGATGATAAGGAATGTTGAGCATTTGTTCATGTGCCTGTTGGCCATCTGCATAACTATTTGTGAAAAATGACTATTCAGGTCTTCTGCCCATTTTTTTATTGGGTCCTTTTTTGATATTGAATTGAATGAGCTGATTATACATTTTGTATATTAACTCTTATTAGCCATATCTTTGCAAATATTTTCTCCCAGTCAAAGGTTGTCTTTTCATTTTTGTTGATGGTTCCCGTTGCTGTGCAAAAGCTTTTAAGTTTAATTAAGCACCATTTGTTTATTTTTTGCTTTTATTTATTTTGCCTTAGGAGGCAGATTAAAACCATATTACTACAATTTATGTCAAAGAGTGTCCTGCCTATGTTTACTTCTAGGAGCTTCATAGTTTCTGGTCTTACATTTAGGTTTTTAATCCATTTTGAATTTATTTTTCATATATTTGTGAGGAAATATTTGAATCTCATTCTTCTACATGGACCTGTCCAGTTTTCCAAGCACCACTTACTGAAGAGAATGTCTTTTCTCCATTGTATATTCTTGCCTCTTTTGTCATAGATTAATTGACCATAGTGTGCAGGTTTATTTCTGGGTTCTCTATTCTGTTTAATTTATCTGTATGTTTATTTTGGTGCCAGTACCATGCTTTTTTGATTGCTGTAGCTTTGTATTATAGTCTGAAGTCAGGGAGCTTGATACCTCAAGCTTTGTTTTTTTTTTGCAAGATTGCCTTGACCATTAGGGGTCTTTTGTGGTTCTGTATAAATTTTAGGATTATTGGTTCTAATTCTGTGGAAAAAATGTCGTGGGTATTATGATAAGGGTTACAGTGAATCTGTAGATCACTTTCAGTAGTATGGACATTTTGACAATATTAACTCTTCCAATCCCAGATCATGAGATATTTTTCCATTTCTTTGTAATATTTTCAACTTCCTTCATCTGTGTTTTATATTTTTCACATTATAGGTCTTTCACCTCCTTGGTTAAGTTTACTCCTTGGTATTTTATTCTTCTTGATGCGATTGTAAATGAGATGGCTTCCTTAATTTCTCTTTCTGATAGTTCATTAATAATGTATAAAAAAGCAACAGATATCTGTACATTAATCTCATTATTTAAAATCTGCAACTTTACTGAATTCATTTATTAGTTCTAATAGTTCTGGAGACTGTAGGGTTTTTTACATATAGCATAATGTCATCTACAAATAAGGACAGTTTTACTTCTTCCCTTCCAATTTGAATGCCTTTTATTTCTTTTCCTTGTCTGATTGCTGTGGCTGGGTCTTCCAATACTATCTTAATTAGAAGTGGTGAGAGTGGGCATCCTTGTCTTTTTTCTGATTTTAGAGGAAAAGCCTCTCAGTTTATCACCATTGCATATAATATTAGCTGTGGGTTTGTCACAAATGTTCATTATGTTGAGATATGTTCCCTCTATACCCACTTTGATGAGAGTTTTTATCATGAATGGATGTTGAATTTTGTCAGATCCTTTTTCTGCATCTGTTGAGATGATCATGTGATTTTTGGTATCAGTTGTTATTTTTCATCCTTCATTTTTATTTTTTATTTGGGTCCTCTCTCTTTTCTTCTTGATGAGCCTGGCTAAAGGTTTACTAATTTTTGTTCATCTTTTCATAGAAGCAGCTTTTAGTTTCATTTATCCTTTCTATTTTTTTTGTTTGTTTATTTGTTTGTTTTGAGGTCTATGTATTATTTATTTACTCTCTGATCTTTATTATTTCCTTTCTTCTGCTGACTTTGGGCTTTGTTTTTCTAACTCCTTTTGTTGAAAGGTTGGGTCATTTATTTGAGATTTTTGTTTCTTGAGGTATTGTTGTATCACATAATCTTCCCTCTTAGAACTGCTTTTTCTGCATCCCATAGATATTGGAAAGTTCGTACTTCCATTTTCATTTGTCTTGAGGTATTTTCTGACTTCCTCTTTGATTTCTTCATTGACCCAGTGGTTTTTTAGTAGCATGTTTTTTAGTTTCCATGCATTTGTGCTTTTCCCATTTTTCTTCCCATAATAGATTTCTAGTTTCATACCATTGTGGTCTGAAAAATGTTTTATATAATTTCTATCTTCTTAAATTTGATGAGATTTGTTTTGTGGCCTAGCATGTGATCTTTCCTGGAGAACGTGCTATGTGAACTTGAAAAGAATATGCATTCTGCTGTTTTGTGATAGAAAGTCCTCTAGGTATCTATTAAGTCCAACAGGTTTGTTGTGTCATTTAAGACCACTGTTGCTTTATTGATTTTCTGTCTGTATGCTGTGTCCATTGATGTAAGTGGGGTGTTAAAGTTACCTACTATTATTGTACAGTTGTCAGTTTCTCCCTTTATATCTGTTAGTATTTGCTTTATATATTTAGGTGGTCCTTTATTAGATGCATATATGTTAACAAGTTTAATATCCTCTTCTTTATTGATCCCTTTATCACTATATAATGCCCTTCTTTATCTTTTGTTATAGACTTTGTTTTAAAGTCTGTGTGTCTGATATGAGTTCTGCTACACCTGCCTTCTTGTTTCCATTTGCATGAAATATCTTTTCCCATCCCCTCACTTTCAGTCTGTGTGTGTCTTTAGCTTATAAGTGAGTCTCTTGTAGGCAGAATATTGAAGGGTCTTGTTTTCTTATGCAATCAGTCACCTATGCCTTTTGATTGAAGCATTTGGTCTATCAACATTTAAAGTAATTATTGATAGGTTTGTACAATTGCCATTTTATATCCTGTTTTCCAATTGGTTTTTTTCTTTTTAATTCTTCCCTGTTCATTTATTTTTCTTTTAGTTTCTTTCCTTGTACTTTGATAATTTTCTTTAGTGGTATACATTTGTTTCTTTCTCTCTTGCTTTTGTGTGTCTGTTATATGTTTTTGATTTGTGGTTACCATGGGGATCATATATTTTGACCTATAACTGTATTTATTTTAAATAAGTTGTCCTTTAAGTTCAAACATGTTCTAAAATAACTACAGTTTTACTCCCTTACCCCACACTTTCTGTTTTTGATGTCATATTTTACATCTTCATCTATATCCCTTTACTGATTATTATAGTTGTAATTGATTTTACAATTTTTTTTGTATTTAATCTTTATGCTAGCTTATTTAAGTTGTTGATCTCCAGCCTTTACTACAGACTTATCTTTAATAATGGGATTTTCTTCTTTTCTATGGATACTCATACTTTTGCATTTTGCATTTTGGATATGCATTCTCATACTTTTGCACTTATTATGAAAACTATTAAATAGAGCCCAATTTGCATCAACTTGTTTCATATTTTTTTGTTTTAAGGCCCCATGTTGCTTTTTTACAATTTTTGACTTTATCTTTAACAATAGAGATTATGGTGCTTTTGGCTTTATTCTGTCCAGTATCTGGAAGAGCACAGAACTCTTCATAATCATATTAGTGCAATGTTTCTCAAATGACTGACTCTTCCTTAAACATCATATTTAGATATGAGACTTTTAAGCTTCAGTTGTTTTGAGAGTTGTCATATTTTCCTCTGATTATAACAGCAGTCAGATCCCATTTCCTTCTTTCTTCTATTAGGTGAACAGAAAAAATATATATATATTTTTTGCCTAGTTCTGCACCTCTCCCTCCCACTGCTAGTTTCTTGCAAAAAAAAAATATTTATTTGGCACTTAATCTAGCCAAGCACTGCATTTGGCACTGAGGATGCATAGTTCAAAAAAGACACAATTGCCATATTTAGGGTACTTTACCTAAGCAGAGAGAGGTTAAGATTGATATGCTCCTCTTGTTACTTTAAGGGCTAGACATTTCTGTGAATATATCAGAAATGAATGTGTGAAAATTTATTTCCACTACCAGCTTCTTACACAATTTCCCCACTTGTCTTAGATTATAACTTTGCTTCCATCTAATCATAAACAAATTTTGAGAGAGGGAGATAAACTATACTTTCTGTAAATTCTTCTAGCATCCTTGGATAAAATCTTTTGTGGATTAAATATTGCTTCATACTTTATGAATATTCAATTAAAACACTTAATCTCAGTTTGACTTTGGAAGAGCTTTGAATTCATTGGAATATGTGGGTTTGAAAAATATGAGGGTTATTATTAGTGAAATTTTTACAAGGACATTCTTATTTAAATCCAGATTTTGAATTAAAAGCACTTTCAGAATCACCTTTAAGAAAAGTTATGTTGCATTTATGGAGCATAGGTTGTTTTAGATATATCAGCTCATTTTTTCCCTCCATCAACCATGGAGTGAGAAGACAGTATACTGTAAATTGTTGCTTTTCCAAGTTTACTGTGCAGAGGAATCACCTGGGGATCTGTTTAAAATGCAGATTCTGGATCAATAGGGGTCTGAGGTCTAGACAGCTTTTCTGCATGTCTAACAAGCTTCCCAGTTATGCTGATTTTGTTTCTCCAGGGACCATAATTTGAAGAGCAAAGCTGTAAATAAACCCATTAAACACAGTCTGGAAATATGAACTTTAGCCTCACCTCTCATTGTTCAGTTCATGACCTAAAGCAAATTACTTTACCTCTGGGCTGAGTCTTTTCATTAATAAAGAAAAGATATTTGAGTTTTATTATTTTTCATAATCAAGAAGCTACTGATCACTGAGGTAGAGATATTTCTCAAATTCACGAGTAGTGACTACTCTTGTTTTCTGACTTTAGGTATTCTAATGGCAAGTTGAAGCTTTCACTTTATCATACAAGCAATGGAACCTGAACCCATTTATATAGAGCATCATAGCTGAAAATAAGAGAAATCTTTCAGAGCTAGTTTATAAGATACCTTGAGAAATTTTAGTAAATTGGATGGTTATTACTTTAATGGATTTTATATTTTTCATGCTATACCAATAGTTTTGTATTTTATTCATTTCCACTATTCATTACTTTTATACCATAGCCCTTTTTTCTACTTTTAAACAACCCTTGACCAAGTGATAGCAGCACCTTTAAGCAAAGCTATTTTTCACAGCAGTCTTACATAAATGCCAGCTGAGATTTCATTTATACTGAATCACTGTAATTCCTGAAACAATTTATGAAGTCGTTTATGTAACCCTGATTTCAACTTATATTCTCATGAAATCAAGGTATGTGGAGACCATACTCATCCGTATTTTTCTATGGTTCATTTTTGTAACTAAGGTTTGACTTGCAGATGTAAGTTTATTGTCATGCTTTCCTCAACTAGTAGAAGCATCCTTCTAAAGCAAAGTGTGGAGAAAAATCTAAATATGCTTACATGCAGGTGTATTGTGTACCTCACTGGCAGTGTTGTAGTTACTGCCTCTTCCAGTCTACATGATAGTGTTTGGGCGTGGATAAACAGGTGCACGTGGGCATAGGACCAAGTCTACCCCCAAACACAAGTGACCAGTGTGTTTCTGCATATTTAGGCCAACTGGTAGTTTTTATTGACTGCAGATGGTTACTGACTATGCAATAAAAAACTTCCAGTTGACTGATTACATTCTTAAATAACCCTAAAGTTTCTTTTACTCATGGCTGGGAGCTCCAATTGGTACTCAAATGTAAAAGGATAAAGTTGAGCCCACATGAAGGCCTTACAACCCAGATGTGCCCTTGAAGCCAATAGAGATTTCAAGCCTCATTTACAGCCTCAGGCTCGTCTTGATATTTTAAGAACCCAAAGAAATGAGCCAGTTTCAACTCTACTCATCTTTCCCTAAGGTCTTCCCAGGTTTATAAATATGTGCCTCCTGGGGCCCAGCTGAAAGCACTGAAGGAGACCCAGAGTCAAAATATATATGTAAATTATTTCATGTTTGGAACATTTCTAATAATAGTCCTGGCTGTGAAGGTGCTTCAAAAAAGGCAGCAAATATGTTTTAGGTGTCAACAATGTTTACTAAGCAACTGGATGTGGGGGGCCACACAGACATACACATATACACACATGCACACCTGCACACACAGTAATGTATGTTTTACCCTCCATTGTTCTATAATCATGATGAGAGTCCATATGAATAAATATAGAGTGAGGAAGAATGTGATTGGAACTATAAGAATGATATGAAAAAATGCTATTAAAAAATCTGAAAAAGAGTGGGCAATACTCTTCTTGCTGTGGGGATAGAGAAAGGAGTACAGGAAAAAGGTCTTGGCCTTTCCTCAGGTATAATTTTTGATAACAAACTTGGAACACTCTGGAACAAGTTAGTAATGTAAAATGGCCACTATATCTGGGAATACATGATTTGGTTTCCAGGTCAAATTTGCCAATATATGATCAAATAAGATGTTGGCTGATTCATTCCCCTACCCACGCTGGGCAGCTATATCTTCATGTGTAAAATGAAGAGCTTGGATTTCATGATCTCTGAACTTCCTTGTATCCTCTAAAATTCTGTAACAATTTTAAAAGCACTTGAGAGGAATTGTAAGCATTGTTACTCCCCTTCTTCTCAAACCTCCACTTTCTGTGCACAATCCATACTTTATGTTTGTAGCATTTTATCATTAATTGACAGATAGGTGTTATTTATTTTATGTACTCCCCAGCCGCTAGAATGTAAGTTGCATAAGAAGAGGACTTTATTTGATTACTGTTACATCCTCAATGTCTGGCATGTAGTACACATTCAATAAATATTTCTTTAATGAATGATTGAATGAATCAGTAAACATCTTCCAATGCAATGATTTAAAAAAATAATAAAATAAAATAATATATATGTGAAAGCTAACAGCCTCATTCTGTTTTATCCTGAAACACTTTTTCAAAGTAAAAAACCTGTTATTATATATTGATAATTTGAATTGTATCTAGTTAAAAGGAATACATACTTTAGAGTCCAAAAAGTCAAATAATAATTCAGTGTGCAGCAGACAATACATACGGCCTTTTCAATGCTGCAACTTCTATCTTCTTGATATGTTGACAGAATGAGGTTGATAGGGTGCAAAATGATCATTCATATTAAAATAAGTCCGGGAATTCCCTGGTGGTCTAGTGGTTAAGATTCGGCACTTTCACTGCTGGGGCCTGGGTTCAATCCCTGGCTGGGGAACTGAGATCCTGCAAGATGCATGGTGAGTCCAAAATAAAAAAATAAAATAAAATAAAATAGTCCTTGTTTTCAAATAACACGCTGGAGTAGAGTTTTTTTTTTCTCAGCTTGCCAGAGATAGACTATATGGTTAAAGCAATAAATATCTTTGTAATGATAAAATCATAATTTTATAAGATAAAATGTTTAGTAGTGGAATAGTGAAAAAAAGCCTTAAAATGCTATAAAACATTAAACAATTTTTTAATTGAAGAAAAAGGTGTTATAGTCTACTGGTCTTTTACAGAATGAATTCTAGATTAAGGAACAGTGGTCAGGAATGTTTAAAGACCTAGAAATATCAATACCTATAAATGGGTTAAGTGACAAAGAATATAAAAACAAAGATCTGATATCAAAAGAGTAATGTTAGAACATTAACTATAAAGTACTACATGTAAAATAATAAAGTAAACTGAATATAAAACAAGTTTTAAAATAGAAATTAAAATATACTCCCTGATAGACTTTTGGAAATTATTATATTTTTATTTCTATCTTCTAGAAAGAGTAAAAAAATAAAATATCAAAAAACCTTTAAAAATTAATTAAAAAATTTTAAGCTAAAGCCCTTTTGACATATAAATTTTTTTCACTGAATTTGACTTAGTGTTTTATAGTGGGCTTAAGTTGTTATTACATGTATTGAGATTAGCTAATGAAATTAGCTAGTGAAATTCTTGACAACTTGCTTAATCAGATACTAATTAAAATCATATGCTAAATTCTTAACCACAGCAAGCATATAAATATAATGACAGATATCATTGGCTTCAAAATACAGCTTTTCTAAGATATAAAATCTTTCAGATAATATAATACATAACCAAAGGGGAAATTAAGACCCATTAGACATATGGTATGCCTGAGTCAGAACAGAATTATGTTAAATATCCAGAAGCAGAGCCATAAAAAGAAATACATTTGTTTAAAGAAAATCAATATCAGTGACTGATGGAATGCACAGGTAAACTTGATTTTCTAACAGTTATTTCTAACAAAATATGGGACAGAATATGTAATATATGAAATAGTTTTAACACTGAATTTCTAAATGTTATATATATATATATACACATACATATATTAATTGCATTTATGTTAACTCGGTGTGGCAGTTTCTAACATAGCCCTCTCTGCTCTCCACTTCCTGTTACTAACAGTCTTGGGGTGTGGGATTTCTGACTTGCTTCTAGCTAATACAATACTGCAAAGTTGATAGGATATCACTCCGTCATTACTTTACATAAGCAAGTCACCTTATTGGGGAGACCCACATGGGAAGGAACTAAAGGCTGCCTCCAGCCAACGGCCAGCCAGGAACTAAAGCCCTCACTCTAACAGCCAATGAAGAACTGAATTCTGACAACCACATAAACTTGGAAATAGATCCTCCCCTAGCTGTTAGCCCTGAATCCTTAGTTGCATTCTTGTCAGAGAGTCTGAAGCAGAAGACCCAGCTGAGCTGTGTCCGGACAGAAGCAGAACCACAGAAACTGTGAAATAACAAATATGTGTTGTCTTAACCTGCTGAATTTGTGGTAATTTGTTATGCAGCATTAGAAAACTAATACATAGACTATTGATGAAGATTTGCTTAAAATGAAGTATCAATGATGACTTTATTTCACAAATGTTAGAATAAGACAGCACTAGAAATGCTAAAGATGTCATAATATTGCTATTTTCTTTCATTTTACTTCATTTAGGTTTATTGACATATAACTTAAATACAAAAAATCCACCTTTTTTAGATGTACAGATTGATGAGTTTTGACTAGTATGGACAGTTGAGTAACCACAAAACATTTGAGATAAAAATAAGTTGGGGATGATGGAAATATTTTATAATACCTGGCTATTTTCATTGTTAGTACAGTACTTTCTTTATCCTAAGTGAAATCAGAACCTCTGCTTTATTTCTATCTCTGTATTCAACAATTAGGAAAATATATAAAAAACAAATAAGTAGTGCAATGTAATAAAATTTAGTTTAATAAGGAGCATTGTAAACTTTTCTAAATTTGATAAATTCGCTTAAAATTAGCCTGAAGTCTGGGGTCTTTGGAGACAATACATTTCAAGATACCACCTAGAAAACAAAACACAACCCAAAGTAGGGCAGTGTTAAAAAGTGAAGTTAAACTAAAACCATTTATGTAGAAAAGCTTTATCCCTTCCCATAACACAAACAAACACACACATAGACACAAAACTATGCACATTTCTATAAAATAATAAAATTGATATTCATTTGTAGAATCTGTCATTAATACATGAGCCATAAAGACGCTTGCACTGAAGAGGCAAAATGCTTTTGCTATACTGAAACAGATGTATCTGCTGTGTAGTGATTAAAAAAAAAATTTTGTTAGAAATCCGTTGTGATTACTATCTGGACTTCCTGAACACATTTGTTTGCTCCCTTACAAGGATATGTTTTGTTTGTTTTTTGTTATTGTTGTTTGAGTTTTTCCCTCCAAGTAAAAAAGAAATGCCAGATTATATATGCATTGGATGTATGAATTTTTCCCTTCAGATGTTTGAGCATGATTTTGTTGAACTATATTTATAAGCAGAATTGTGGTTTTGTAATTAAGAATTTGCTGCTCCTAGGGCAAATTTAGGCTCTGAACTTTTATTATGCAATATTGGGGGATCCAAATAATAGTATACTTGGTCAGTCAAGCAAGTGTGTTTGTAAGTTCCATGACCAGTTACCAATATGAAATTTAATGTGTCACTCTAATAAAAGAATTTACAATAAATTGAGAAAAGCATTTTTTAAAATAGGGGAAAATATTTGAATAATTATGGAGAGAACCAATATAGAAATGGTTCATAAATATTATGCTATACAGTTGACTGAATTGAGCAAAAAGATGCAAAGGAATGCATCTTTTTGTTCAATTCAGTCAACTGCATTGCTCTCAAACTACAAGAATCTCATACTAAATGCAACTCAAACTTTTTGCCTTGAAAGAATGTGAGTTTGAATTACCTGCTTTGTGATTGCATTCTATGATTTCTGAGAGTACAGATGATGTCAAAATCACTGAGTAGACTTCTGTAACTTTCAACTTTATCAGAAGGAAGCACAGTAGATTATACTGGAAAATATACAGAAGCAAGAATAAGGGAAGCAGTGGTATTGTAAAATTTAGAGAATTTCATAGATATAGTGCTGTTTTGGCTTCAGTTTATTCTTGCAGTATGCATGTCATCAGCTTCTACAACTAGTTTATCTTAGGTATAGAAATCTGAAAGAGTGATAAAGCATCCATTTATGTGGAAAACCTTTTAAAGAAAAAAAGCATGGCTCTTATCTACCCATCAATGTTTATTGATCTTTATCATTGAAAATGAGGATGTACTTAGCATGTGTTGTCTGGGAAGTAGTGAATTAGAACAGAGAAAAATGACTAAAATGACTATTTTACCATTGAAGTAAAATATTCTATTTCTTTTCTTTAAAATTTTTTTTCTTTCCCTTGAAAAAAGGGAATCATGACAGTGAAAAAAAGAATTATCAATACATTTGGACTTCCCTGGTGGCGCAGTGGTTGAGAGTCTGCCTGCCAATGCAGGGGACACGGGTTCGTGCCCCGGTCCGGGAGGATCCCACATGCCGCGGAGCGACTGGGCCCGTGAGCCATGGCCGCTGAGCCTGCACGTCCGGAGCCTGTGCTCCGCAACGGGAGAGGCCACAACAGTGAGAGGCCCGCGTACCGCAAAAAAAAAAAAAAAAAAAAAAAAAATTATCAATACTTTTTAAGCACATTAAAAAGCTGCTTAAAACAATTTGTAATAGCAGATGTTTTATAACCATAGTTTCCTTTTATTTTCCTGAATAAGAAACATCAACGGTAATAATAGTGATAGCTAAGTAATGACAAAAATAACTAACATTTATTGTTCTAGATGTTGTATGAAGTAACTTTTATTCCTTATTAGGTGCATTTTTATTTCCATTTTGCGGATGAGGAATCTGAAGCACAGAGAGGTTATATAACTGGCCAGTGATTCTATGGGCAGTAATCACATTAATTGTGACCAGTGGGATTCAAGAGCAAGCAGACTAGCTCTAGAGCCAATACCCTTAATCTTGATAAAATTTGAAATGATTATACAAATAATTACTTCAAAATAACTCAACGGGGCTACTAGTTTATTTTACAAAGTATTTTTTATATAGAAATACATACTGCCTAGTAAGATTTTTACAACTTAGGCTTCAATCTTCATGAGTCAACTAAATTGATTAAAATGTCAGTGTTACACTTGATTAAATATCTACACTCTAAATTTAACCTTTAACTTTATCAAAGAACATTCACATTTTCTTAATAAGGTATATCACTTTTTAATAATTGTTTCTATCTTGAGGCTATACAATTATTATGGCTTTTATGGCTTTATTAAAACCTGTGATTAGGAAAGCCAAAGTATTTTGAAACATCCCATTTGTATTATTAGCAAAACTCACTAAAACATAAGATGGCATTTATGTCTGGTTAAACAAATTGACGATGAAACTATAGAATACTGACCAGTCCTCTTCTCAAGTCCTTACAATGCTGTGTTGAGGGTCTGAATGCCAAAATGTTAAACCAGGCAATTGAAAATTTAAAATTATATGCTGATTCCCTTTGTGAATATTTGCAGCTTCAACTGCCAATTTTAATTTACTCCACTGAGGAATTCTCCCATTAAAAACTCAATAATTGGGGCTTCCCTGGTGGCGCAGTGGTTGAGAGTCCGCCTGCCGATGCAGGGGACATGGGTTCGTGCCCCAGTCCGGGAAGATCCCACATGCCGTGGGGCGGCTGGGCCTGTGAGCCATGGCCGCTGAGCCTGCACGTCTGGAGCCTGTGCTCCGCAACGGGAGAGGCCACAGCAGTGAGAGGCCTGCATACCGCAAAAAAAAAAAAAAAAAAAAAAACTCAATAATTGTTAGACCATTGCAATAAAACCTTCAAATATTTTGCCTCCAAACACAATATTTGTTTCAAATAAACTTTTGGTACAGAAGCCATATTAATTTATGTGCTATAAAATGTTAGGCAAGTAATTAGAATCATTTTTTAACTCCCTGTGAACTTCCAATAGCATAAACAAAGAGGAAGAACAACAATTAATTAAACAGATGTAAGATGAGGCTGCTATATATTGAATTTCTATAAAACATGCATATATATGTATTTAATTTGCCAAATAAAAGGCATTTTGTTGATCCAGACTTCATTAACTTGTGTGCGTACGTATGTAGACATGTATACATACATATATACTTTCATACACATACAAGTTTATGTAGTCTGGGTCAACAAAATGCCTTTTGGTAAATTTACCAAAATATAGGATATGACAAAAAATAACCAAAAGATGTATATTCTGGCTACAATAATACTGCCATGTCATGCAATTTTCATTTCCTTGCAAGAAGGTTACAGCAATGTATCACAGTCCAAAAGGAAAGAATAGTAACTCGGTCCATTTTCCTTATTCCCATTTTCAGCCAACTCTTTCGTGGAAAGATCTGAATGTTCTTAAATATAACTAGTATTCAACTTTTCTAATTTTTTTATTGGCTTTCCTGCAGGTTTTAGAATACATTCTTGGTGAATAAGATACTAACTTGTATATTTACAAGAGCAGTGTTAATTGCATATTGAATTGAAACTTAGTGATACATGATTGAGATTTTAAAAAAAGTCATCTTTTACTAGGCTTTTTTCAGTTTCCAAATCATGTCTTCCATCACTGGTTGATTTTTCTTATTTTCTAGTATACCGTTTTTTTTAATGTCCTCTATATTTCCATCTTTTTTCCTACAGGATTATATTGAATTATTTCTATTTGTTAGTTTTGTGCTTTTCTTTTTTTTTTTTTCGTTTTTCTTTTTTATATCAGTGATGGAAATATTTGAAGAAAAATTTCTCTGAATCACCATTTTGGTTTGAGTATATTAGAAAATGATTGAAAATATCAGTAACAAAGAAGTCAGATAACATATACACTTAATAATTTTCCATTTTTAGAATTTAAGTGTATTGTTAGTCACTTCTGCAGGCTTTCCCATTGTCCCTTTCATTCTCCTTTAGGAATTTTCTTAACCCTGATTCTTTTTTCCTATTGAGTGGGAGGAAAATCACAGACTATAGATTCACTACAAATAGAGATTGTTGATTTGAGAGTTTTCTTCCTTATACTCATGCATGGTGCTTTCCTTACATCCATAATAACACATTTGCCCAATCTCAACCTGCCCACCATTTATTGTCTGTGATAATATTCTAAAAGAACCTTAAAATTTCTTTGAGATGATTTGAGAGTATTGGCTTATTATTATGAAGTTTTACATATCAACTTGAGTATTATATTATACTCTTCCCTCATCTTTGCTATCCGTGAAAAATAGATCCTAGAGTTTTTCTCAAGTTTTCTGACCTATTCAATCAAAATTTATTATATTAATACTGCAACCACCCCCATAGGGCAGGAGTTCAGAACATCAAGTATAAGTTCCTCTTTATGATATACATTTTTACCATTTCCTAGTAATATTTGCTAAAGGAATTTCTTTCTGCCTGTCATTATTTCAACTGCATCTACCACCATTAAAATGCTACCACCAAGGAATTCACATAAAAGGAAACTATTATGTATCAATATAGACAAGTTTCTTTTTCCATGACAGATTAAGTGAGGCCTTCATGTGTGTGAAAAGAGTAAACACCATTTAATTAAATGAAGCAGCTATAAAGCATAGGGACATATGAAGTGAAGTGAAGGAAAATAAAAGTAATCTATTAATGTCTCCAAAACCAGTGGTGTAAGATAAATTTTAGACTTGAAAATATTTGTATGCCTCATACATATTATGCTGTGCTCCATGCATATTATTATGCATGTGAATTATTTTAAAAATTTATAATATATCTCATGAATTTTGCAGGCCAAATTTCAGTTAAATTCAATGTGATATCAGCGGAAATGATCAACTATATATAACAGGTAATTTTTGAAGTCTGTGGAGAAGGCAAAATATATGAATACATATACAGAGAGAGATTAACAGTTTTAATCAACTGAAATTAGAATAGTTCTAGTGCATACCTATACTTTTATTATTGTCTCCAAATTACTGAAACACCAACTGATCTTGCTTTTTTGCTATTGACTTCATTTTTCATTACACATCAGCTGATGCTCTAGTCTGCCGTCAAATGGAACAGATTACTTCTGATACACAGATAGGGTATAGAGTGGTGCTTCAGCTTGAGATAATCTACAAACAAAACATCTGTCTTCTTTAACTGTTAGACTCAACACTCCATAAATTAACTTACTTACAGTTCTATGGCAGCAGTCACTTCCTAAACGTAGTCTACAAACTCCTCCATATCTTCACAATCCTTAAACTCTGCATTTGTTCCCAACCAAAGCCAGCATAACCTTTTCAAAACAATGTCCATCTCATGCTTCAGTACCTTCCAATTGTTCCTACTTAACTTATTTTTGTGTTTGTTTCTACTCCCAAGTTGCAATGCAATTCTAGATCTCACATCCATGTGTGACAGAGCCTCTGATTTCCTACTTCTCATGACTAAGTCTCCTCCCATGACTTCAAGTGTGAATCAAATGGTCTCAGTTTTCTAGTCTTTGAGCAAAGCAGGCCTTGTTCTAGCTGCCTGCTTCTACAAAGCCTAATGCTATATCCTCTCTTCCAGGTAGCATTTAAAACCCTACTCTGCAGGTTTCTAATCATATCTCCATAGACCACAAAAGTTTAACATATACATATGATTCTGTTTTTTTGTTTCACTTGGTTTCCAGCATCAATGATTTCTTTCACCTCTTTAAAATGTGATTTTATTTGCTTTTATGTTTTACGTCATGTTGACTGGTATTTTTCTTATACTAAAATTGGCTACTAGAAATTACAACTGGAAACAAATATGCAATCATTATTTTGTGTTATAAAAAAGGAATGAAGCAATTATTTAGACTGGCATCTTTCCCTGAGTGGATGCCTACTTATGTACTCTACTGACTGATCTATCCCAGGGGCTTATTATTTGAACTTGGAAAAAAAAGTATTGCTGAAAAAAAGAATATAGATATGGGAAAGCCACAGAACAGCCAGCATTACACTTGCTTAGGATGTTAAGAATAAAGAAAATGTCTGACGGGTCAAGTGGACCCTGTGAAGACAGTCCACTTTGAAATCACTTAAGATTCACCACTTGGGAGGCTGGCTGCTGAGCAAAGATGCTGTGGTGTAGATAGTTGTGGAACTGAAGAGACCATGCTGGATTACATTTCTTACCTTGGGAAATTGTGCAGAGGGTCCTTTCCTGCAGGGTTCCCTCAAGTATTCACACATGTCATCCATTTGATAAACAACTTTCTGTTCCCTGTCTCACAGAGAACACACATACTCTGTCTTAACCAAAGGAGAAACAGAAGCAAACAGAGATCTACAATAGTGGATAAATACATAAGCATCAGGTACTTGCCTCTCAGATCTATTCCTCCTTCCCACATGAACTCGCCAGAGGAGTGGAAGCCAGAAAAAGAGGAGGAGGAAGAGGAAGAGTTGGAGGGGGAGTCATTTCAGGAAAAGAATACAGTCTACATTTTCTCCCCTAGTCCCTCCTGCTAAAGTCTAGCCAGTGTTGATGGGAGGGGGCAAAGCTAATATTAAGTGAACATGGAGTCGATTCTTTAATTTGACTAGGCTTTTACATACTTGAACATGAACACAAAGTAATGGAAACTGTACAAAATGTAGTTAAGGGAAAGAAAAAGGAGATTCAAGGAAACATGATAGAAGGTAATGATTGGAGAAAAAAATTAAAATCAATTCATTTTGATGAATTGTGCAATAAAGTAGTTACTTTTTTTTTTTATATACAGAGAGTGAGGCTTGTCTTTGTCAGCTCAGCTCTCCTTATTGATGGCATGTCATTTATTTTATAAATGAAATCATCTTCAGTGTGGTGAGAAAAGCATTTTGCAGATTTGTCTAGTCAAAATGTTGATTTATGTTAAGGAGTACATTTTTGAAACTCACTGGAAGTTAAAAATATTGAACTTTTAAAGGAAAGCAAAGGTATGATTAAGCATTTATTACCAGGAGTCAGTGAGCGTTCTTAAGCTATAAGAACTGCCCTCAGATACATGGGGTGTTCTGCCAGTTTGACCAGTAAGCTCACATTTTCACACTGAGATGGTTCCTCATCCACCCTATTCTTTTCTTCCAGTAGACCTTAGCATTGGGCCATTTGTCTTTCTAACTGCCTCATGCCAACGTTCTGCCTGATTTCTGTTCACAAATCCCTATTGTTTTCTTTTCAGCTTTCCCCAGATACGAGCACATGAATTTTTTTTTTAAATGTTTAGTGTGGAATGTAATAGTAGGACCTATGTAGAGAGACAGAAATTAACAAAAGTGACAATAAGGAAATTATAGACACTGCTAAACATATGAGAAATGTAGCTTATTAAAATGAAAATAGTGTATTAGATTAAGAACATGTGATTTGTATCATTTCCTATTACTAATGTGCTGTGGAAGAACCTAAATTTAAATCTTAGCTCCATATTTCCTAGTTAGAAGTAGCATTAGACAAATCACCATACTTTTGAATCATACATTGATTTGTAGTGAAGAGTAAAATATATGGTTGTGTGGTTGGGGGAGGGGAGGGAGAAGAGAGGGGAGGGATTAGGGAGGGGAGTATGCAGTGTGTATTTAGATATATAGGTAGGTATTTAGATGGTGCTTTTAGTGTAGGGCATGTGATAGGCAGATGTACAATAAAGGATAGTTTGTTTTCTACCAACACTTCTTGAGTGTCGACTCCTCCCTTTGAGTCAAGAAGCAGGAAATTCAGAAAAGCAACACAAAAAATAGGGCAGGTTTTTGGCAACAAGGTGAGCTCTTTTGGAGCCACATATCCTCTAGCAGACAAAATAAACAAGCAAGAAAGAAAACTAATTTTCTTGGAATAATAGGTTATGAAAATTTTCCCTCTTCATGGAAGTGATAGACCAGCACTGGCACTACAATCCCAAGTGATAAACATTCAAGCCAGATATGAAAATATGTTTTCTCAGTATACTACTCTAGATTTTTCCATAATGGGACCAGAAGGATTATCACTTGTATATTAAAGATCCTGATGATCTTTCTCAACACATTCAACCAATGTTTATTAAGTACAATATTAAGTACAAGTTTATTAAGTACAATGTTTATTGTACGGTGTACAATGATTTAAATTGTTCCTGAACTGTCTAGACATCATATCCGGAGCATTCACTATTTACTATTGTATGTGTTTCTTCCCTTGAGTATTTTTATCTGAATGTATTTTTCAACCTGATTTTACATGTCTTCCTTAGTTACATAACTTTGAGCTTTATCATCGTAAGTCACGGCAGGGCCTCGTCTCAATAGTCACAATATTATCATGGGCTATAGATTTCTTTATGCTGGATATGACAACTTCACATTTCTCTGCTCAACCTCACTGATATTTTTCCTATTGCTTTTTTTAATTTTCATAAATTGTTAACCCTCATGCACATTTTTTCTTACCAATTTGAATAACATGTATAAAATTTTTGCAGAGTAAAAATGACTGACTTGCAGAGTAGAATGGAGTCTAATCCAAAGTCAAATTAAGCTTTTATAACCTCCTAACCAATAGTTCCTCCCTTTCTCCCAGATCCTATTTTGTCATCTGTTACTCGGCAATTCTCACTGACCCAAGGAAGCTCTTCCAAGACTTTCACTTCAGATGAACTATTTAGCAAAAAGAGCCTGAAAGTTTTTTTCACATGGAGAATTATTTCCTCACGATACTGAATCACCCGAGGGCAGAGACTCTCAAGGATAGACGTGGATATTAAGAGAACAGATAGAAAGATGATTTAAAGGATGACAGGATCTTCTAATCTGCATAGAAATTAGCAAGGCCATGGTAACTAAGGAATATTTGCTTTTATCAAATAGTGGAGGATTTAGATTACATACCTAGGACTTTGTACACCTAGATCACTTCCATTTTGATTATAGCGCTCTACCTCCTAAATCATTCCAATTAATTCACACGCAGGGCCTGACATTTTCATCATCCATGGATTTAGATCTTTAGAAAATTATTGTTGAAATGTAACCATGTTAATTAGGAGGGAACTTAAATTATTGATAATATCTTAGACACTAGCATATTACTAAGATAATTTAAATTACAGGTCAAACTGCAGTAATGTGTTCTTTTTTTTTTTTTTTGGTTGTACGCGGGCCTCTCACTGTTGTGGCCTCTCCCGTTGCGGACGTGCAGGTTCAGCGGCCATGGCTCACGGGCCCAGCCGCTCCGCGGCATGTGGGATCTTCCCGGACTGGGGCACGAACCCGTGTCCCCTGCATCGGCAGGCGGACTCTCAACCACTGTGCCACCAGGGAAGCCCAGTAATGTGTTCTTAAAATTGGAAATTAAAGTTTAAACGTTGTGATATTGACACACACTGGTGAGATAAATAACTTGATTTAGGAAGGTATGGAAATGATGAGAATGGGATTTACCCAGGTTGTACTTTGGAATGGTACCTCATTGAGGGGCAAGTCCTATATTCCTGGAGGTGGAGGGGAGTAAGGGGAATGGTGTCTGGTCTTAAGGAGGTGTGCCAAAACAAGGAAAGAGAGGCAGGAATCAAAAATTAATATAATTTAATTTACGTATTTTTTTCTAAGTCCTGTACCTGGTCTGGGCCTCTTTCTTTACTGTTACTATTTTAAACTAGCTCAGGATCCACTGGTTTTGATCAGATTTTCTTCCTTTCTTGGTCTATCTTGTATATACTCTTATCTCCATTATATGTGGTCATGAAGCTTATAGCTTTGATTTCTGAAAGCTCTCCATGTCCCTTGGTCTCTCTTTGTCTCTACTTCCTCTTCTGTGTATCTGTCTCTCTGTCTTGTATCTCTCTCCCTCTATCTCTCTCTCTCTTTCTCCACACACACACACACACACACACACACACACAGAGTACAAAGTACAGGTGAATCTCAATGGACAGTGCAGTGCCATAGGGTTACTAAGAATGGGCACTTTAATTTTAATTTTATTTATTTATTTATTTTTTTGTGGTATGCGGGCCTCTCACTGTTGTGGCCTCTCCCGTTGCGGAGCACAGGCTCCTGACGCGCAGGCTCTGGACGCGCAGGCTCAGTGGCCATGGCTCATGGGCCTAGCCTCTCCGCGGCATGTGGGATCTTCCCAGATCGGGGCACGAACCCGTGTCCCCTGCAAGAATGGGCACTTTTAATATCTCAAGCCTGAAATAAGTTAGGAGACAGCAATAGTTATTTGTGCCTAAAGAGAGGGAGCTGAGTCAGGGCCGCCCTTTAGATAAAAGTAGACAGTTTGTAGTAACCTTTCACAGAAGAAGTCAAGGGAATGATTACTTTGATCTTACTTTCCTGTCTAACTCTCATTTCCTGCCTGTGTTCCCCATTGACTAGTCCCCATCCCCCAGAAATGATAGAGCAACAGACCCCAGTGATATAGCTCATAGAGTCACAAAGCAGGTAGAGGATCTTAGAAGGACATCTAGAGGAGCAAATGGAAGGTACTGGGTACAATGTAAATTTACTTGAATGAATGAGTATCGTCAACAGCTTTTTCACAGTATTCAGACAATTTATTGACCACATTCAAAATAAAATTATGATAGGCTTACCTTTTATTATAATTATTCAACATATTTGTTCATCATATTTGTTCACAAATATGAATTACTGGGCAAGAATATCCAGAGTATATATTCAGTGGTAAACTGATAAACCTCACACGGTGGAGGAAAATAATACCACACACAAAAAAATAGCCTTTTCATTGCTTCAAAGACACTTTTGGGAATTCTTCAGAAGAAATTATACAAAGCTATCTAGCTAATCCAAGAGATCAGATGATCAAAAGTGCGGAACACCTAAATTATCTCCTTGTTCAAACTATGTTAAATGAAAAAAAAATTAGAGAATGTGAAATAAATATTTAATTTTACACAAAAGATAAATTTATGTCTCCATCCTTATTCTGTTTCCCATCAGGTGCTGTGCTCTAAGTAAATTAGCCATAAGTCAAAGATTAAAAGTAAAGCAACCAAATAAACAACTTGATTTAAACTTCATTATTTTTCTGGTACTATATGTGATAAGTTTCCAAGATTCATGTTCACTTAAAGTTTATATATTTCTCTAGTGTCAAGAGAAGCAAATTCATAGATTTTAATTATTATACTAAGACTATGTAAGTTATTAACATTTGAAGATGGGTGAAAGTATACAATGCGAACACTATAAATAATTTTTGAAATACTTCTTTCAACCTAAAATTAGTTTAAAATAAGAAGCTAAAAATGAACAACTACCAGAACCAACTGCCTTAATACTGAATTACCTTTGTTTATATGTAAGTTAAAAGCACTATTTGCAAAAGTACAAATATTCTGACTAAAATACCTTCATTTTGGGAAAGAGTAAATAGAAAAGTAGCAGTTATGAATTCATTTTAAAAAAAAGTCCTCTTGCAAGAGTATTTACTCTAAAAGCCTAGAAAAGTGAGAACAAAAAAATATTGAACTAACAACTTACAAATTTCAAAAATATTGCTGCATATTTGATATGAAGTTCTAGGGTTTAATTTTGCTAGTCTTTTGAAAAGAGAAATGTTCGTGTCAGATTTTGAGATGGAATTTTTCTTGCATGAGACAAAACAATGGAATTATATTGAAAACCCTGTTTTAGGAAACAATTTTAATAATAATTGACCATGAAATATAATAAAGCAAAAACATCAATCTGATTGTCAGTGACTTAAATGACTCCCATCAAAGAGTCATTTTTTTGACAGCAGAGTGAAAATATAAATTATGTATTTATACCCACTATATTTTTTTAGAGTAAAAAATCCTTCAATTCATCCCTTTCCTTAACTCAAAACAATGAATCACTTAGAGAGTTACAGTGAAAAGAGCATGCTAATTCCAGTTCTTCTACTATTAACATTTTTAACCTGAAGCAGGTAGTTTAACAATTAAAAGACTGTGTCATTCTTTTAAAATTAAAGTAATAAGGTTAAAATTCATTATAGAATTACTGAGTAACTTAAAGGAAAAATGTATGAAAGCTAGTTATAAAATAAAATATCAATACTAATGTTAAAATTACTGCTTATACTTCTATAATGATTTGGAAGAATAACAGCAATAATATTTATGCCAACTAACATGATGCAGATGGAAAAAATTTATTGTTCCTTGAACTTGTGCCCTTCTAACAAGTTTCAGGATTAGCTTGGAGATGTGTAACCAATACATTTGTGAAATATTCACCTCAAAAGTCCAGGTAAAATTGACCTCAAAGTTTAGTTCCATGATCTGGCAAAGTCCAAAGCACTCTCCTCAGTATTTGCAAATTCCCAAGGGCATGTTTTCAAACTACTGTCTGCTCATGGTATCTGTGTTCTCACAGGCTAACTATCTTTTGCCTACATCCGCCTGGAAGCAAAATTTCCTTCTGCTGTTCTTTGGCATACAACACACATACACACATACACACACATTCCAATCACATCAAGTATTCTGATATAGAATAAAATGAATCCTTATAGATTATACTCATGATTCATACTGCACACAGCTGGTAACTTCCTCTCTTTTTCTACTCCCTCATCTTTTTATTTTTGCCTAGATTCCTTGCTCTCAAGGACCAACATATTTTTAGTTATGGTCAGACTTTGAAAACTCAGGGTTTTCATATTCAATATTACATATATATAAACATTTATATATATATATATTACATTTATGTATAATAATTATATAAAGAAGTATATGTATATATACACACTTATGTATGCATGTATATTTATGTATGCATATTTTAATATATATTTATGTATGCATACATATATACACACACATGCAGTTTTTTTCCTTAGATGAATTATGGTGCCAGTGGTTGAGGTAAAATATCTTCTTGATATAATCATCCAAGTTTTCATGGTGGGTTGGCCACTTGATGATGATTTAGCTCCATTGGAGAAGCCCAGATACCATCTTAAATTTAATTCATATATGAATTCTTTCAAAAATATTTTATAAATTATCACTGGCTATAGTAGAATATCTTTTCTAATCTCATTTTGGGTATCAATTTTCTAAGTATCATAAAATGGTGAATAACTAGAATTATCAACAAAAAATTCTCTTTTATGAGTGGTGGAGGGTGATCTTTAGTTTTACTTGACTTTAAAATGCCATTTTTTGTCATTCAAGTTTCAGATGTCTCCAACCCATTATAGTATTTTATATCCATATATTTTTGTCTGTGTGTTCAGCATTGTACCTTGTTGCTTTCAAGTAGAATTCAGTTAAGAAAACAAAAGCCATGTAGGTATTCCAAAGAGGAAGCATTTTTTTTAAAATATCAAGAATAGAGTCTTCCTAAAGATGCCACCAGAAAACTACTAGAGCTAATCAATGAATTTGTTAAAGTTGCAGGATACAAAATTAATGCACAGAAATCTCTTGCATTCCTATACACTAATGATGAAAACTCTGAAAGAGAAATTAAGGAAACACTCCCATTTACCATCTAGACAAAAAGAATAAAATACCTAGGAATAAACCTACCTAGGGAGGTATGCAGAAAACTATAAGATACTGATGAAAGAAATTAAAGATGATACCAACAGATGGAGAGATATACCATATTCTTGGATTGGAAGAGTCAATATTGTGAAAATGACTGTACTACCCAAAGCAATCTACAGATTCAATGCAATCCCTATCAAATTACCAATGGCATTTTTTACAGAACTAGAAAAAAAAGTCTTAAAATGTGTATAGAGACACAAAAGACCCTGAATAGCCAAAGCAGTCTTGAGGGAAAACAACGGAGCTGGAGGAATCAGACTCCCTGACTGCAGATTATACTATAAAGTTATAGTAATCAAGACAATGTGGTACTGGCACAAAAACAGAAATATAGATCAATGGAACAAGATAGAAAGCCCAGAGATAAACCCACGCACCTATGGTCAACTAATGTATGACAAAGGAGGCAAGGATATACAATGGAGAAAAGACAGTCTCTTCAATAAGTGGTGCTGGGAAAACTGGACAGCTCCATGTAAAAGAATGAAATTAGAACACTCCCTAACACCATACACAAAAATAAACTCAAAATGGATTAGAGACCTAAATGTAAGACCCAACACTATAAAACTCTTAGAGGAAAACGTAGGAAGAACACTCTTTGCCACAAATGACAGCAAGATCTTTTTTGATCCACCTCCTAGAGTAATGGAAATAAAAAGAAAAATAAACAAATGGGACCTAATGAAACTTCAAAGCTTTTGCACAGCAAAGGAAACCATAAACAAGATGAAAAGACAGCCCTCAGAATGGAGAAAATATTTGCAAATGAATCAACGGACAAAGGATTAATCTCCAAAATATATAAACAGCTCATGCAGCTCAATATTAAAAAAACAAACAACCCAATCCAAAAATGGGCAGAAGACCTAAATAGACATTTCTCCAAAGAAGACATACAGATGGCCAAGAAGCACACAAAAAGCTGCTCATCATCACTAATTATTAGAGAAATGCAAATCAAAACTACAATGAGGTATCACCTCACACCAGTTAGAATGGGCATCATCAGAAAATCTACAAAGAACAAATGCTGGAGAGGGTGTGGAGAAAAGGGAACCCTCTTGCACTTTTGGTGCGAATGTAAATTGGTATAGCCACTATGGAGAACAGTATGGAGATTCCTTAAAAAACTAAAAATAGAATTACCATATGATCCAGCAATCCCACTCCTGGGCATATAGCCAGAGAAAACCATAATTCAAAAAGACACATGCACCCCAATGTTCATTGCAGCACTATTTACAATAGCCAGGTCAAGGAAGCAGCCTAAATGCCCATCGACAGATGAATGGATAAAGAAGATGTGGTACATATATACAATGGAATATTACTCAGCCATAAAAAGGAACAAAATTGGGTCATTTGTGGAGACGTAGATGGATCTAGAGACTGTCATACAGAGCGAAGTAAGTCAGAAAGAGAAAAAAGAATATCGTATATTAACGCATATATGTGGAACCTAGAAAAATGCTACCGATGAACTGGTTTGCAGGGCAGAAATTGAGACACAGATGTAGAGAACAAACGTATGGACACCAAGCGGGGAAAGCGGAAGGGGGGATGGGGGAGTGTGATGAATTGGGCGATTGGGATTGACATGTATACACTGATGTGTATAAAATTGATGACTAATAAGAACCTGCTGTATAAAAAAAAAGAATAGAGTCTTAAAACATATGGACATGGTTAGGAAAGTAACTGTCAGGGAATCCACCATTGAGTGTTAAAGAAATCAGGAAAGCAGTAGGTAGGTTCGTCAAGAAATTAAAAATAGAACTACCATATAATCCAACAATCTCACTTCTGGATATATATCCAAAGGAAACTAAACTATTATCTTGAAGAGATATCTGAAGTCCCATATTCATTGCAGCATTATTCATAGTAGCCAGGTTATGGAAACTGTCAATGGATACACACACACACACACACACACACAATGGAATATAATTCTGCCTTAAAAAGGAAGGAAACCATGTTATTTGTGATAACATAAATGAAGCTGGAGGACATTGTGTTAGGTGGAATAAGTCAGACAGAATGACAAATACTGTATGGTATCATTTGTATTTGGAATCTGAAAAAAAACCCATCAAACTCATAGAAACAGGGTAGAATGGTGCTTGCCACAGAGTGGTGGGTGATGGAAAGAAGGAGAGGTTGGTAACAGTGTTCAAGCAGCAGTTATAAGATGAGTGAGGTCTGAGGATCTAATGTACACCATTTGAGACTATGGTTGATAACACTGTATTGTATGACTGAAATTTGTTGAAAGAGAGTAGAACTTAAATGTCTCAACAAAAAGGAAAAAAGAACAAGTGAGGTGATGAATGTTATTTAACTGGATGGGGAAAATCCTTTCACAATATATACATATATCAAATCATCACTTAGAACAGTTTAAATATATTGCATTTTTCAATTATACCTCAATAAAGCTGAATAAAGAAGAAATTTTGCAAAGTTAGTAAGTGGTGGAGCTGGGTTTCAAACCTACATAGCCTGGATCCAGAATCTACACTTTAAACCACTAATCCTTACTGACAGAAACTGTTCTGTCAAATTACATCTTAATGGCTTTACAACTTATTATGCCTATAGAATAAAGTAAGGCCGTTAATTAAATTCCAGGCTGCCGCAGAAATATATAGCTTAGGGATATCCCTTCTTCTGTGGGTTCCAAAGCAATGAAAGGATTGTTTGAGCTCCAACAGTTTGTAAATATTGTGTCATGTGTAACTTATCTGAGTCAGCTCCCCATATGCTTACATAAGCTGCTATAAATGAGCAATTTAACAAACTTCATGAATACTGCAGAGACATTAATCTCTTCTTGAGATTAAAAAAAAATAGAATTCTTCAAATCCTTTATGACTACAAGGCATGTTTGACCCATGCTGACACAGGGTCCTCCCAAAAGTGATGTAAATATATCCTTTTCTTAATTCATGAATCTAAATATATATTTTGAACATTTAAAGCTACACAACACATATTAGAAAAGAGCAAGCAATATTTGAATCATCTAACAGATAAAGTGCAACAAAGACAAAGGAGCCACACATGTTTCAAGAAGAGAAAAACAGTAGGGAAGCTCACTGCACATTGAAACTAGTGATATTTCAAAAGCTGATTTTTAATTGTATATAATTCATTGATTGCTAGTTGGCATGGACTTTCAAATGATCAGATTCTGGGGAAAATAATTATGTTATGAAAAGATTTTGCTATTATAAACTAAATTTCATAATTGTGTTATTTTTTCTTGCCTCTGTTTTATTTTGGTCATGTTGCCAATTAACATAAGGAGTTATTTTCTTCTATTAGTAAAATCGATGCTTTGGTAGAGACATGCCAAATGTATATTTTAGAATGTTATAACAGGTAGAGAAATAACCCTGTGTTTCTTTGTTTCATTATTTATAATCTTTTATTATTATTCATACATTTGGCAAGTTTAAAGTACTGCCTTTTTATAGTTTCCCTAGTTTAAATTTCCAGTCATTAATGGAAATAGTAAAACAAAATATGATGATAAAAATTGTTCTTAAATAATTCCCGAGAGAGCTCCTAAGACTGACTTTATCTATTCCTTGCCGACACAACCTTAACATATCATAAGACGTGAGCTCTATTTAGCTGACACTTTGGTGGTGTAAGTATTTTTCACAAGTAATCAGCCCCTGAATAATCAAAGGTGTGTACCATCCATCAGCTTTAAGGAAGCATTAAAATACTTTAATGGAACTTAGGGTAATTAGAAAGTCTCTTATGCAGTTCATCTACTATCAAGAACATTTTCAGGATTAATAATAGTGGAGTGAGTTTTCCAACAAGGAATGGGCCCTTACTTTACTTCTGCAATCTCATTTGTAAAGCTAGAATTGTTTTATGTGTTTCAGGGGGATGTTGCATATAATTTATGATTAAACTTATAAAGTATTAATAGTTCCTTTGCTGAAATTATGTCTGTTCTCCTTAAGGACCGATCATAACAGAGAAAAGGAAAAATAATAAAGTTTTTCAAAGATTCAACATTATATTTGAAGGAATATAGTGACTCAGAGAAGATACTTTACCCTAGAGATTGATATTTATCTAAAAAATGCCCTAAAGGCTATTGGGATAAGGTTAAATTTACTGTGACTTAACAGACAGGTTATGTATAATAATTTAACAAAATTAAGTTGTATAACTGACGTTCAACATTATTTTTGTAACTACATGAAAATCAACCACTTCTTCAACAATGAATATTAGGTCAGCTGAAAAGCAGGAGAATTATTACATGACTTATTGTTGATCCAGTTGTATTGACAGTATCTCAGCAGTTGCTTTTCTACTGAATATCTAATCTTTATTTCTCACTTATAGAACCTCTATTATATTTTGGGTGACAACATACATACATAAAAAAACTAAATTTCCCAGCCTGATTTGTCCCCAGTGAGATGATAGAAGTTTGTGAAAATTATTCTGCTAGGACTATGCCCTTTTGCCCTTCTATCCTCTCCCATCTGAGGTTTGGAATTGGTGGTTTGGTAGTTAAGTTGAGTTGACCTCTGTGCTCCAAGATGGTGGAGCAGAGGGAGGGAAGGAGTCTAGGTCTCTGAATAAGCATGGAGCTTCTTACAAACCCAGGACTTCTCACCTCAAGTTATTTTATGTGAGAGAGAAATAAATATCTGTCTTGTTTAAGCAATTTTATATTTCTACTGAATACAAATTATGAAATGACAAGAAAGTTAAATATATGGTAAACAACAATTTTAACAAAGGAAAGACATAATATTTAAATGGTAAAATAGGTAAATTAATAATAATTTAAAATAATAATAATAATATATTTAAAAATAAAAATGACAAAGTAACAAAAAATAACATAATCTTAAATGCAACATAACACACTGAAAAAAAATTTAAGTGTGTGTTCTGGATAACAAAATCCTGTGTTTTAAACCCAGTTCCACCACTTATTAGCTGCTCAAACTTGGGCAGTTTATTTTACCCTGTACTTCAATTTCTTAACTTGTAAAATGAGAATAAACACTGCCAATTCAATTAGATACATATAAAATCCTTAGAAAACTACATGGCCCTTAGTAAGCATCCAATGATAAGTTTCATTTATAGAATGATGTTAAATTGCAAAATTATGTTATATTTTTATTTTAATGTCTCATTTTAACTAAAAATTATTTTCTGAATCTTATTTGTTTTAGTATTTTACGTTGGGCTGTTTTAATTTTTTACATTGTTTTTATTCTTGGTTTAAAAATAGTAGCCAAGAAATGTCTTAAGATAGAAGTGTCTTCCAAAAAAAAAGAATAGATCATTTCTCTATTACATCTGATCACTAATAATATTTTAAAATATTATCATTGAAAATATTAGTTTAAATCTTTTTTGGTCTTGTGCATTTGAATTCTTAGGTAGGCATACAGAGGTAGTGTATGACAGGGATTCTTAGGGAATGGTAGGAGAAGATCTGCATGAGCTTGTAAAGGAAACTCATCAAAGAATTTTGAGGAAGTAGGTGATAATTAAAGGCAAATTTGATCCATTTTAACATGTTTCAGTGAAAGTGGCAAGACCTACAGCAGTATGGGAATATACATTCTGGAGCACTTGCCTATAGCTGTGGAGAATGGCACACTCAAGGGACATGTAAGCCGTTAGAAAGTTAAGTCTGGGATTCAATGTAGAAGACATTTGGGATTTAATGCCACTGGCATTGATGAAAGAGAATAGAAACATGAAAGAGCTTTTAGTCTCCCTAGTGGAGCCACAAGCCATTCCACATATAATGATCAGTTTTATGGAATGCTGCCTAAAACAATCAATCAAGTGAGAAAGTATATATTATAAAGGAAGCTCAGGGGCCTCCCTGGTGGCGCAGTGGTTGAGAGTCCGCCTGCCGATGCAGGGGATACGGGTTCGTGCCCCGGTCTGGGAGGATCCCACATGCCGCGGAGCGGCTGGGCCCGTGAGCCATGGCCGCTGGGCCTGCGCGTCTAGAGCCTGTGCTCCGCAACGGGAGAGGCCACAGCAGTGAGAGGCCCACATACCGCAAAAAGAAAAAAAAAAAAAAAAAAAAAAAAGGAAGCTCAGAAAAGAGAAAAGTTTAAGAACAGTGGAATGGCCACCTGGGCCAAACTGTCTCTCCCCTTCCTCCCTCCCCCTCTCCCCCTCCTCCACTCTTCCTCTCCCCAACCCCCCACCCCCTTCTCTGACTAAACTGGTAGGAGTGAAGGTTCCAGTGAATTTGGCAATGTGAGGTCTTTGTGACCTTGGCAAGAGAAATTTCATCAGAGTTTGAGAGGAAGCTGGGTAGATTGTTGGAATGGTTTGAAGAGCAAATGGGAAGTGAAGTGTTGGATCCACAAAGTGCAGACAATACTTTTGAACAGCTTTGCTGTGGAGAGGGTGGCAGAGGACATTGGGCAACAATACAGTGTAAACATATTAAGGTTCAGAACATATCATTATGCTGATCTGAATGAACGGAGAGAAAAGCTTTAATGAACAACAGAGGATAAGATAGATGAGGAATAGTGGATTAGTATACTTACTCATCCTATACTTTGATGGGTAGAGAAAATAGTTTCTTTGTCTCTAACTGACCTGATTTCTTAAGGTCCTGTTGTTCTGTGTAGCTGATGCACTAAGTTTTTCCAATTAAAATTGTTTTCCATTCTTTTTAGGTTTAAACAATGTCTTTTCAGTTTGAAACTTCTGTCAGTTTCATAGTGAACTTTCTGTCAAAGTTGGTTTAGCCTCCTTTCTGTCAAAGTTGGTTAGGCTTATATATCATATTTTGTATTATTTTTTTTCCACTAAAGTGGTACCTGAATATGAGGAAGAGGGACAGGCTTACCGTGTTTTCAAGAAGAGGTGAGAGAGGGAACCAGGTTTCCCCATACCCATTTGCATTTTAGTTAACTCTGTTGCTGGTGTCCATTCAGATGTGACTGGTCTCATCACTAGACCAGTTGGCCTGAACAATTTATCTGGCCTCAGTGTCCCCATCTGTGGCATTTTCTTTTTCTGATTAGCATGCATGTTCACCAGCAAGCTTGATATGCTGGTGTCCATTCACTGCAGCACACAGGATATTCATAGTATCCTGAATAAGACATCACATTGGGAGTCAAGAATACTGACTTAATCACCATCTTTCTACCTCTTTCCCACCACTGGTGCTTTCTTATTTCTTACACATAACACGGGACATTAAGCCAAGCCTATATTTCAAATTCTCCTAAGCTCATATCTTTCTCAAGTTAAGTCCAAGAAAGAAAACCATTAACCTAAAGTCCTCAATTTCTCCATTTATGTCCAAATATATCTAAAGCACTTTTCTCACCTATCAGTGTTAGGCCCTGTTAACAGACTTCCTAATTTCCTGTCTCTTACCTTTTTTCTTCTCAGTCTTTCAGGAATAGGAGGAACCAAATTAAGGATTTTAGTCTGTCTTAGGTCATATACACCTACCTTAAGTCTGTATGCCTCATGACCTAGATCATAGAGGGTTTCCTTGCCATTTCCACTCCAGGGACTAGAAGAGCTAAATATTTATTTTCTTAGCCACCCTGGCTGTTAGGAGTAAACATGTGACTGAACACTAACCAAAGGCCTGCATGTGGAAACCTGCTGGAGCCACTTACTTATAAAAGACAAAAGGGGTTGACGCTGTCACCTTCCTTCCCACAGCTTTTTTCATGCTTGGAATTTAGGAGGAAAAATACCCGGGGATGACCATGGGGAAAAGAGAGTGAATCATGGATACATAAGTTCTACAAAAGGTTTGAATCTATTTAGGTGAAGAACCCAGGCCAACCCTTTCCTATCCACAAACTATTTAGTATCTGAGGAAAAAAACCCTTCAAACTGGTACTATTTGGAGTATTTTCATGCTTATACCCTAAAGCATTTCTGACTGACGTGCTCTGCTTTCTGTCTGTGTAAAATGCTCTTTCCTCCTTCTCTCGTGTCCTTAAGGTCCCTAGTTTAATATCCCTTCTCAGAGCAGAAGGCATAAAGCAGGTCCCAAGATTATGCTTATTATAAAACCCTATATTTTATGATAAAGGTTATTATAAATTTTCAGTCAAAATGTTATCTACCTAGGGCTATCCTATGTAAGAGAATTACTGTAACACAGATTTTCAATGACTGGAATATACCCTGAAATTTTGGTGACTTCAAAATGCAAATTTCTATCATTTAAAGACTTTTCTTTTTCAAAAAGAAAAAAAAATTGTTTTGGTATTATTCTTTTGTTGTTATTGTAGTTGCTTCTAACCAGGTATTAGAAGTTATAGGAGTGGGCAAGGGGATGGTGACCAAAGCTGAGAAGGAGCAGATGCAGGTGCCAGAACGCTGGTTAGGCACATTGGGTGGTTCAGGAATGTGCCCTTCATGAGACTTGCAGATCAAGAACAGAAAACTTGCTTCTCAGTAACATTTCATAATAAAGTATGCAGTGAATTTTGGTGAGAATTCACACATGAATGCAAATGATAAATAGGTTAATGACTTAGATCTACTTTATTTGTGTATGAATTTTTTACTTCAGTAATTTTTTTTCATCCAAATAGTATTAAGAAAGCCGTTTTTGTCAACAAATATATCAACCTTAAAGCTTTTGGGGGGGGCATACACGGGCCTCTCACTGTCGTGGCCTCTCCCATTGTGGAGCACAGGCTCCAGATGCACAGGCCCAGCGGCCATGGCTCATGGGCCCAGCCTCTCTGCGGCATGTGGGATCCTCCCGGACCGGGGCACGAACCCATGCCCCCTGTATCGGCAGGTGAACTCCCAACCACTGCACCACCAGGGAGGCCCTTACCTACCATTGATAACCATTCATTAAGTTGGATGTTTGGAAGAGTGATCCTGGCAGGCAAGCTCACTGTGATCTGTGACAGAGATGAGAGGATGGTGGGCTTAGGGACACTTTTAATCATGGGTAATTTCATTCGATCTGTGTACTACATTGTCATGTTCAGTGTCAATTATTTTTTTTCAGTGTCAGTTTTAATGTGTGAATGTCTCTGTCCCTAGCATGCTCATACCACTTCATGAAGTGCTGCCAAACTGGCTACCTGGCTTTATCACAGTAACTCAGGGAGTTTTATAACAATATATATTTTTTACACTACTCCCAGATAGACTGACTCAGCAGGTCTTCAGTGCGGTGTTAGAATATATATGTGCTTTCTCTCTCCCCCTACTTCTCTTTCTTCTTCTACCACCCTCCCAAGGATGAGAGTTCTGATTCTCAGCTCAGGTGATATATACATGGGACTCATTGTTCAGGAAATGCACCTCTCAGGTTACTCTGAAGTGCAACTGCAACATGAGATGTCTGTAAATAACTTATCTATGTTGCCTTTTAAAGACTATAGCCCAACTCTGACCCCCACATTAAATCAAAGCTACTCAATGTACAAGAAGGAGCTGCTCTCACTGATGACCACTTTTGAGGCTACAGGGTACTCAGCACTTTGAAGCTTGGGCCCTCTGATCCATATGTATGCAATTTTTTTCCACCTATTATTTTTCAACCATGTTCCTCAGTTCTGGAAAGAAAGTAAAAGCAAGAAGAGAAATTCCCTAATTGCATTATGTTTGTATCTTGGGTTGATAGAAAGATTTGGGTTGTCAAGATCCCAGAATTTTTGAGAAGGTGATAAATAAGCTGATCTCTGGAAAGTCATGTAACATAGTGGAAAAAGGGCATTTTTCCCCTGTTCTGGAGTATCCACTGCAGAGAAAGCAGTTCGTAAAATCTTCCCTCTTTAAGGCCTCCTGGGTCACATTCTCTTACGATACTGGCTTCAAACCATGTTTTACTTTTGTAAGGTCCTTGTAAAGTGTGTGAGGCATTCTTTTACTTCATGACTGCCCACCCTCTACTGCTTTTCTACCTTAATCATATTGGAAATTCATTCTAGTGATTAGCTGCTTGTTTTTGTTTCGTTTTGCTTATTTGACAAATAAATCATTACCACCCTTTACTTTGGTAACAAAGGGATGCTTTTCTCAGAGGGGAAACAATTACATGCAGCTTGAGTGAGATTGATCCCCCTCCACAAGCCAGGGATGTGGGAAGGAGACCTGGGCCCAGCTAAATAGAATATATAATCGTTTCATTTAGGTGACTGGTTCGGTGTTGGGCCCATGACCCAACACATGTCCATCATGGCTTGCAATGAAAGTTTTTTTTCTAGAGTTCTAAGAACAGGCTGTTTCAAGCCAGTTCAAAGCTGGGGGTCTGGAGGCTGATAGAAGTATATTTCCTGCTACAGGGAATCTCACTGTCTAATCAACAAAGAAAGAGGAATCCCCTGGATTCTTAGTTACATGAGTTAATAATTCCCTTTTATATGTCTACACAAGCTGATTTGAAATGTTTCTATTGTCTGCCAAAAAAGCAATCTTAACACACTCATTTTTTCAAAGCCAAATCACATAAAATGAACCAATTGACATTTTTTAAATAAATGCATGTATTTCCCATATTCAAAAGTTCATACACTATACCATTTGACATGTCTGTCCTGAATTTTATTATATAAAATTTTTTTTTCATTTTATTTCACATCCCATCTTGTCCCAATTTAATAAGGATATAGAGAGGAGAGTGCTAAAAATTAACTTCATAATGATACTGGTTTTGTGAAACAGTTTACCTAATGAGTAAGGCAAGTCTTAGGTTTTAACATTTGACTCAAAGTTTGTATAAATAAAATATGAATAATTTTCTATTAAAATTATGATTTGCATTTGTTTATATTTAAGCTTCTATGAAATGTCTCTCTGTATTCCAAGAAAATATTCAGTTGTTTATTCTTATTTTGCCTGTTCACTGTGTACTCTGTCATCTAAATAATTCATTAAAATGTTGAATCAGACTTTCCCAATACTTATTCATCTTTGTTTCTTATCTCTAAGCTAGTTTCCTATCTATGACAAGCCAGTAACCTTCCATTTTGCAGTTCCTATAAATTTTTTTGTACCTTTAGGTATGAAAACCTGTTCAAGGCATTTCAAAAGTTTAAAGAGATTGTATTCTCTATTTTCCTCATTATCCAAGAATATTTATCCTGCAAAGAATGCCAATAGATTTGTCAGGCACAATTTTCTCTTGACAGGACCCGTGCTATTATTATTATTGACTGAGGCAACTGAAATTCTTGCTAAGGTTTCTACAATTATTAATAGTTTTGCCTCCCCTCCCCCACCTTTTATTTCTCTGGAAAGCATTCATATTTAACATAAAAGGAGCCATCTTCCATTTTAAAGCTCAATTTTTGTTAGATGGTAGTATAATTAATACGAGGCACTCACATGTTCTTTCTACTAACATATTGGTTATCCCCTACGTATGGACTGAATGTTTGTACTCCCCCCCTCACATTAATATGTTGAAGCTCTACCCTCCCAGTGCAAATGTTTTAGAAGATAGGGCCTTCATGGAAGTAATTAAGGTTAAATGTAGTCATAAGAGTAGGATCCTAACCCCAGAGAATTAGTGTATTTATAAGAAGAATAGGAGAGATCAGAACTCAGTCACTCTGTGTGTGCACACACCGAGGAAAGGCCATGTGAACACCAGTGAGTAGGCAGTTGTCTCCTACAGAGCCCTCACCAGAAACCAACTATGCTGACAACCTAATCTTGGACTTTCAGACTGCAGGACCATGAGAAAGTAAATTTCTGTTGTTTAAGTCATGCATTCTAGGATATTTTGTTGTGGCAGCCTGAGCAGACTGATACCTTGTTTATGAAACAAACATAGCATGCAGGAGTGAGCAATGTCTTTTCCAACTCTAGGGTTTATTCTGCAGACCACTTTTTCTAGTGAACTTTTTGTTGTTGTTGTTATTGTTGATGTTTTCTGGTGTATCTCATTTTTTTCTGTTCCTCTGATCTCTTACATACTTACTCATTGGGGAAATAAAGCTAGGAATAGAGGTGAAAGTGTAGCATTTTTTTTATAAAATAAAATTGTATCCTCAACCTTGTTAGAGTGTATGGTTAATTTTGATTGATTCAGGAAGTATTTCTTGAGTATCTGTTAAGTTCTGGGATCCTGCCAAGCAACTTGGGATAAATAAGTGACTAAAACTAAGACTCCTATCATTGCCGAACTTTCATTTCAGTGGGAGTGGGAGTGTGTAACCACACAGGACGCACGATCAAAAATATAAGTGAATCAAATCGTATTTCAGAGAGTGATATATGGTATGGGAAAAAAATGAGGACATAAAATCTTGGGTGCACATTGGCAGTATTATCAAGGAAAGAAGGTAATAGAAGTTGAGGTCAAAGCGATATTAGTGGCAAAGGCTTTACAAGGCAAGATTTCTTAACCGTGGCATGGAATAAAACACAGAGAGTATTCATGAATTTTGATGGGAAACTTTTTTTTCAGTCTCACTGTGGTGAGCTGAAGAGGGGAACCCCCCAAGATATCCACATACTAATCCTCATAACCTACATGGATGTATTATCTTAAAACATAACAGGTACTTTGCAAATGTTATTAAGGATCTTGACATGGGAATTATCCTTAATTATCTGGTGAGCTCAGTGTAATCACAGGGATCTATATAAGAGGGAGCCAGAAGGATCAGAGTTAGAGAAAGAAAATTAAAGGACAGGAGCAGAAATAGGAGTGATATGCTCTGAAGATGAAGGAAGGGGCCACTAGCCAAGGAATGTAGGTGGTCTCTAGAAGCTGAAAAGGCAAGGAAACATTCTCCTCTAGGGCCTCCAGAAGAAGCACAGCCCTGCCAACACCTTTAGCACAGTGAAAATGATTTCAGACTTCTCACTTCCAGAACTGTAAGATAATAAATGTGTGTTGTGTTAAGCTACTTAATCTGTGGTAATTTGTTAGAGCAACAATAGGAAACTACTATACATTTCTAACTGAAATGTATTATCTCTTAATATAGGAGTATTAATAGTACATGTGACTTTATCACAAAAATAAACTACAGATTTTTTATGTCATATTACAGTTCTTGAAAGTATCTAAAACTATTGTTTATGGTCATGATTGCTTCAAAACTCCAGTAGTTATCAGGTCCAGCACTAGGGCAAATCAGTGCTAAACTTTACATAATACATTACTGAAAAAACATATGTTTACTGTACCATAAATTTCTTAATGTATTGAATATTTTGAGAGCAACACTTCTATATAGTTGAGTTCCTTTGGAAGCTTAAAATATTTTGCATTTGGAAACATTAATTTGAAAAAGGGTCCATAGGCTTAACCAGACTTCAGAAGGTACCCTTGGCACAAAAAGTTTACAATCCCTACTATAGGGCTTCATAGGCTACTGTAAGGACTTGGACTTTTACCTGGAGGGAAGGGGGACCTATGACAGAAGAGTAACATGGTTTCACATAACTTTTTAAAAGGATCACTTTGGCTACCATGTTGAGGAAGTACCACGGAGGCAAGTATCTAGGCAAGAGATAATGGTGTTCAGACCAGTATGGTAATGGTGTAGGTGGTAAGGAAAGGTCATATTCTGATTATATTTTGAACTTTGAGCCAATGGGATTTCCTGATGGCATGTATGTATAGTCAGCAAAAATAGATTTCTATATTGTTGTTGTCTGTGTGTATGTTTGTTTATCTGTTTGATGATTTTATTTATTTATTTTTTGGTGGTGGTCCAGTAGAGATCTTCATGATGTAGGGAAGTGAGGAAAGAATTGCTAGAGGAAGTTCTTGAGTATGTAACAGGGATGAGCTATGATATATAACAAGAAGCCTGGTTTTCCATAGTTGCATGGATAATCCTCTCTACATCTAGAAATTAAACTGGAGTAACTTATTTTGCAGCTCCAGTTCTCTAACTTCCACTTCTCAGTTCTTGAACTTCCAGTTTTCCAAACTAATTTATAAACTTCCAAAGATAGAAGGCAGAGATAAATGTATTACTCAGTAATAATAGTAGAACATAATGGAGACAAGGAAGCTCATGGAAAATGTTGTTATAAAAATATTTTTCAGTTGTGCAAATAAAAGCTCAAAATTCCTTTTTAATAAAAGCAAACAAACCCAGTTTCAGCACCTCATTTATGCAAAACATTGTGCTATATGTGAATAAGATGGGGTCTTTGCTTCCAAGAACCTGTATTATTTTAGAGAAAATTACATATACTTGTGTGATATTAAATACTAATAAAACATCTGTAAAACCAGTGATAGAAGTAAATGAGGGATTGACATAAGAAAGGTTATGATAAATTTCAGTCTTAAGTGCTGTAGGAGTGCTGAGGAAGAAGTCACTTTATACAACAAAAATGAATAAATTGTTAGATCTTCTGCTAATGTCTCCCAATCAAGATACTTAGAGAGAAAGGTCAAAAAAAGCCCTGCAGATAATCCCTGGACATATAAACTTATGAAGTTACTAAATACCTTGTTTACACACACACACACACACACACACACACACACACGCACACACATGCACACGAAATGAGAAACTGTTTTCCTATGTGCCAATTGTCACTATATACAACATCATTAGTTACTAATATAGACATGAACTTCAGAAGGAGCCAATTAATTTTCTTCTTTTCTACAATGCATGAATGTGGCAGTTTTGACTATCAAATTGTTGCTGCTCAGTTTTGATCAATGTTATGTCACTTTTGATGTTAAAAAAAAAGAATAGTGTTAGCATTTTAAAGATTTTTAACTTTGTGGATGACTATTTTACTGTTGAAAAAATTTACCCTGTATAAAAAAGATACAAACTCGTATTAATTTTCTAAGGATGCTATATAACAAATTACCACAAACTTGACAGCTTAGAACAGCAGAAATTTATTTTCTGATATTTCAGGAGGCCAGAAGTTCAAACTTAAGGTGTTGACATGGTCAGGGAGAATCTACTACACAAGTCTCTCCTAGCTTCTGGTGACTGCTGGCAATTCTTAGCATTCCTTGGCTTGTAGCCACATAACTACACTTTCTGCTTCTGTCTTCATATCACCTCCCCTCCTCAGTGTGTACAAGAGTTCAAACTTTGCCACAGTCTTTCCAACAGTTGTCCTTTTCTTTTTTTAATGACACTCATCCTAACTGGCATGCGGTGGTATGTGACTGTGGTCTTGATTTGCCTTTCCCTGATGATTAGTGATGTTGAGCATCTTTTCACATACCTGTTGGCCATTGTAGGTCTACTTTGAGAAACGTTTATTCAAGTCCTTAGCCCATTTTAAAATCAGATTATTATTATTATCATTATTTTGCTATTGAGTTGTAGGAGTTCCTTATATATTTTGTGAATGACCCTCTTATCAAATATATGAGTTGCAAATATTTTCTTCCATTCTGTAGATTACCTTTTCACTTTTTTCTTTGTTTCCTTTGCAGTGTAGAAGCTTTTTAGTTTTGTATAGTCCCACTTGTCTATTTTTGCTTTTGTTGCCTGTGCTTTGGGTTTAATATCTATGGAATCATTGCCCAGACTAAGGTCATGGAGTTTTCCCCTACTATTTTCTTCTAGGAGTTGTACAGTTTCAGGTTTTATGATCTATAAGTTTAAGTCTTATGGTGTTTAATCCATTTGAGTTGATTTTTGTATATGGTGAAAGATAAGGTTCCAATTTCATTCTTTTGCATGTGGATCTCCAAATTTCCCAGCACTATTTGTTAAAGATTCTATCCTTTCCCCATTGTGTATTCTTGGTACCTTATCCAAGATTAGTTGACCATATCTGTGTGGATTTATTGTGTTCCATTGGTACATATAGCTAGTTTTATGCCAATACCATACTGTTTTAATTACTATAGCTTTGTAATGTATTTTATAATCAAGAAGTATGTACCTCAAGCTTAGTTCTTCTTTTTCAAGGTACTTTTAGTTATTCAAGGTCCTTTCTGGTTCCATATGCATTTTAGAATTCTTTTTTTCTATTTCCATAAAAAATGCAATTGGGATTTGGATAGAGATTACATTGAATCTGTAGACCAGTTTTGGGTAGTATGGACATTTTAACAATATTAAGTCTTCCAACCAATGAACACAAAATATCTTTCCATTTGTTTATGTTTTCTTTAATTTTTTTCATCATTGTTTTATAGTTTTCAGTGTACAATCCTTCACTTCCTTAGTTTATTCCTAAGTATGTTATTCTTTTTGATACTATCATAAATGGGATTGTTGTTCCAATTTCCTTTTTGGATAGTTTGTTATTAGTCCATATATTATTGTATTATTATACATATATGTTTATATATTATATAGTATATATTATAAATAATAGTGTATATATATTATATATACTGAATATATATTATACACCATATATAATATATGGTACATACATATTATACCTACTGTATATATACACACATACATACAGTGCGTGTGTGTGTGTATATTAGTGTATGTGTGTATTAGTCTAGCCCACCAGAGACTAGCATATGCTGGGCCCCATTAGCTTTATGAGACAGGTGAAATAGAATCCAGTACCTCAAGTAGTACTCAGACAAATAGGAGCATTAGATGTGCAGTCCAACACCTTTTTTGTTCACAGAGAAGATGGGAGCTGAGGGTTTCCTCCCAATCATATGGCTCTGTGCCAGCGTGTGGATTTGGTGAGCAAGTGTCTCCATTTTTGCCTACTCTTTTCATTGTTGCTGGTTTCACATTCTCCTGAAGTATAGGAGCCTCTTGGTTAGTTTCTGCATATCTCGCAAAGGGAACTGATCTGTGTGTTGCTTTTGAATTGGTGTGTCGGGGATATTGGGTGGAGGGGAGAGTCCAGGGCTTCCTATTCCAGCATATTGGTAAAGTCACTCCTCTGCAGTTTTAAATAATATGGTCAGGGCAGATCCCACCAAGGTGACCTTTGAGTAAACACCTGAAAGATGTATTCAAATATACAAATAAAATAGCATTCTGTTTAAAATATGATGTCAGGTATTACATATTAAATGTATGTGAGAAAACATGTGGTTTGCTCCCCAAACACCATTTTTATCTAAATACAATTGTTATAAATATGTTAGTTTCCTACAATTGGTAAATACAGTTAAGGAATGTATATTTCAATGATAGTATGATTTCATTTAAGTACAACAGCTATTTATTTGCTGTTCAGGGAATGATCACTTAATATATAGAACCATTCTTTAGACTGTACATGCCATGAGCTACTCAGGGATTTAAGTGCACTCTTGAAAACTGTAAACTATGATTCAGTGAATGACTCTGGTGCCCAGCTAAAACCACTTTAATTTCAGTGATGGACTTTCTTGAACTTTCTTTCCCCAACTACCTTTGCAAGCATGGAAAGGTTATAAAGTTAAAATCAGTCAGTGCTGGAATGGACTATTTAACTCTTCTATATTCCTTCAAATAATGTTTTTCAAACACCTGGGCAACATTTCATGCTCAAAATCATAGTGATTCAATAAGGACAAAAGCAAATATTAATTCATTAAAAAAAAAGAGGTGTTGAATTTTAGATGTGATGCAAACATTGCCCAACACGTTTATTTTCTGTGTAGTATGGTTTGATTTCCATCAATATCTAAAAACGTTTTTATGTGGATCTTTTTTAGATAAAGATACAACAATTCCCTCTAAGGAGAGGGGAAGGAAGTTAGAAAGTGAAAGAAGACAAAAAACCTTCAGTTACAGTGTTCGGCTCCATATAGAGAGCAATGTCTTTAATTACCAATCAGTGTTTTTGAATTAAATCTTATCAAGTGAAACTAAATCTAAATTACATCTCATCGGAAATTAGTACACTCTTAATGAGAAGTGCAATTTAATAATTACAATTTAACCAATCGTGGAAGTTAATTGCAAAAATGCTATCTAATTGAGATCCTAAGAACTTAAAATAGTATATAGTGTAATACTAAGGGTCTTATGTGTTGATACTCATGGTAAAATTTTTAATGGATTAGGTCCAATGGTGAGATGAAATGTAATAGTTGTATGCAACCTTATATAATACTTGTATATAATAGCCTTTTGCTGACCAAAAAAATCCATACATCTTTCCTTTTCTCTGTTTTTGTATATTAATTGTTAATCTTGTACATTACCAAGATTTGAATGGATTTTATTGAAATATCATTAAGTTCTTAATGATATAGTGAAAAATTAGTTCCTTTGCAAGTTAACCTTCCATTAGTCTATACTTGAGATACCATTCATGTCATTTTATTGGCAAATAAACTTATCCCTGCTTCCAGAAGGGAAAATAGGTTCTACAGTACCTAACTAGAAAGAACATAAAAATCGAAATATATGTATTATAAACTTTACCAAGTTGTTCAGCATCCAGCAGAATATCAGCTTAGAGCAACTACCCATTAAATACTTGCTGATCATTTGATTCTACATGTTCAGAGAGCCTCAGAGATATGGTAAAGAAATATAAACTTATAAACTACTGTATCTTGAACCAAATGAATGAAAGCTGATATATAATTCTCTGATACTATTATGATTGCATCCTTCACAGTAGCTTTCCATGGTATTAAAATAATTATTCTATGCAGATATAGACATGAAATATAGATACCTAAATACTTGTATCACATTATTCTAGTGTTAAAACATTCAATCACTGTAAGTATTTACAAAGTCAGAAAAAATACAAATATAGATCTGACAAGTTTTAGTTTCTAGATCCTTGAGAATACTACAGCTAGATTTCAAGAACTCAATTCTAATATCTCCCTCCTGCTTTCCCTTTGCTTTATTTTCTCCAATATGTCTTCAACTTAAAAAGCATAATGGTCCATGTCATATCTGAAGATATAAATATTATCTAGAGGCAGGTATACCTTGCTAGGCATTTGAGAGCAAGAAAATACAGCATCTCTCCTTTTTTGGTGCTCAGAAACTTCATGACGTAATGCATCACATTGGTTATTTGGCAAGTCAGAAAACAAAGTACAATACAACATGGATACCAAAAGGTTATTATTTTAGCCATTTTAAATAGAACTATTTTAATATAAATGTTTCAACCATGTTAAATTCACTGAATATAATTTAACTAAGATTTACTCATATGACTCAACATAGTCTCTGCGAACACTGGTTGTGTTTAACATGATGACATTCCTTAATTATGAAGACGTGCTTTTGTTTTGAAACATTCATTGTAAATTTCTGCTCCATAGTCCTGAAGCTTTCAAGGAAGCACCATACAATGAACCTCTTAGGAAGTGCTGAAATAAACAGTGACTTTTAATCAAATTATCACAAAATCTGTATGCCACTGTTTTTACAGTGCCTGTCTTATGTTAATGCACATATAAATCAGCTGGGATCATGTTAAATGCTGTTAAATGATTCTGGCTTAGGAAGTTTGAGCTATGGACTGGGATTCTGCATTTCAAACTTTTAGTTGATGTTACGCCACTGGTACAAGGACCACAATTTATGCAGCGAGATTTTACCAAAACAAGGTACACCCATTACAACAATTCAAACATGTGATCCTTGCAGAATTAGGTGTAATATTTCTACTACTGAAAAGAAAGAAGCCTTCCCATGGACTAGGCCTCAAATAAGATAATAAAATTATCATTTGTTGTGAATATGATTCATTATTTCTTCTCCAGATAAAGTCATAAGAATAAGCTTCTACCCCTTTGAAGTGGCCTTCTGGTTGTGGCCTTCTGTCTGTCACAAGCTGTCACTCCTAAAATGAATGTTCTAGATCTGTTCAGGTTTTTCTAAAAAATGATCTCACCAGCTATGGTCTCAATATAAGTACTACTTAAAGGTTAGTTAATATAATTACCCTGAAAATACATAGGGAATATAAAACACCTTGGCTCTTGGTATTATAAACTTCTGCTTTGATTCTTTGGGACCTGTACTCTCCCCTGATGTTAACAAGATCCCCAAAAATACCTGTTCAATAAATACCCAGACTGTCATGTTCTGACATCTCCCCACTCGAAGCAGTATTTCTTTTTTACTGTTTCTTCTAATTTTTTAGCTGCCAAGTCTTACAACTGTCAATTTGCCTGCTTCTTACAAAATTACCCCCTTTTAATTTGTTGTTGTGGCTTAAGAAACCAAATGAACAGTCTCATTAGATTCATGTCTAAAATAAGAAAAAATAGACTGTGAATAAGGAGGAACTTTAGGGTGTTTTATGAATAATATGTAAGGGCTTTTAGTGATTTCATTTCCTACTCCCTTTCTAGTTCATGAGAGACTTTATTTCTTATCTCTGGGTTTTCATCTAACTTCCAGATATTTAATGATAGATAAGTGATATCTAGAAAAATTGTCTTACTGGTTTTAAAGCAATAATAATTAGCATAACTTGGCAAGAAATCCAAGTTAATTAAAATAACAGAAGTGTATTTTATTCCTGGATCTAATGATTGATAGTTTAGAGAGGAAAGAAACCTCACAGTTTCCCTTCTTTACTCAGCATACAAACTTTTACAAGCAATTCCATCTTACATTGTTGAAAAACTAAAAAGGAGTTTTAAAGTCTTCAGATAAAAAGCAGTTGGGGATTCCAGAGCTCATCTGTATTTTAATTTTTCTTTTGGATCAAATAGCCTTTCACTGAATTGTGGTTAGTCTATTCACAGAGATCTATATCTATAGTCATGTCAATATAAATGAAGCCAAAACATAATGAAAAATAAATTTCCATCAATTTGTTTTATTGTTTGGCTAAGATCTAGAAACCCTATTTCCATTGTTGTTATAGCATTCTTATTCCAGGCAAATTAAATCAACCTCATCTCATGTTCATGTTAACAATTCACCCGCAGTGTATAAATTCAAAGTGTAATTTGGCTCAATACAAGGATAATGGTGGACATATAATCTAAAAAAAATATTCTTGTAGACTGAGGATGTGTGCACGCCTCTCCAGCACTAGCCAGATCTCCCCCCCTATAGCACTGATGAAAAGAACTCACAGTGGCTTGGCAGACCCAACACTTGTGGGAAAGATTTAAACAGTCTTGGCAGGCTGATCATCCAAAGCCTTAGCATACTTACCATAATCCAGATGTTAGCACAGTTAATTCTGGGCTCTAAATGTCCTGACATTACTTGTTAAGTTTTTTCCAATCTACTTAGCCCTTTGTTCTCTGTTTGTTTGTTTGTTTTACTGTTTTGATTCTTTCCTTTCTTTCTACCTACCTGCTCTCCAGCTATGCCATATATTATGCAAGGCACTGGTGATACTGTGATATTTGTGCCTTTTACATGTCCTCAAAAAATGCAAAATCTTAATGCCAAGGTCATTTGAGAAATACGATCAGAGATTTATTACTAGACTCCTGTGTAGTTTTTCTCAGCATATTATATTTTTAAGATTCTATTGTCTTAAATTTTACTTTTTTATTTTTTATTTTTTTGCGGTACCCGGGCCTCTCACTGCTGTGGCCTCTCCCGTTGCAGAGCACAGGCTCCGGATGCACAGCCTCAGCGACCATGGCTCACGGGCCCAGCTGCTCCACGGCATGTGGGATCTTCGATCTTCCCGGACCGGGGCACGAACCCCTGTCCCCTGCATCAGCAGGCGGACTCTCAACTACTGTGCCACCAGGGAAGCCCTTAAATTTTATTTTTATTAACCTTTCTCTCTCTCTCTCTCTCTCTCTCCCTCTCTCTCTCTCTCTCTCTCTCTCTGTCACTTGTGATGGGCTGCAACCCTAGTTTGCCTTCCTTTCTTTATCATGCAGATTACAATACCACCTGTCTCATAGAGTTGACATGAGGATTAAATGGGAAAAACGTATAAGGTGCTTTGATCATTACCTGGCATGTAATAAGAGCTCAGTACATTTAGCTAAACAATTATCAGTACTAACATCATTATAATTAGCACACCTAAATTTTCTCTGCAATTAAAAATCATAGGAGCATTGGCCATTAAATGGAGCACACATGAGACATCACTGAACTTGGTGTTATGCTTATAAGACACTGCATTAAATAAACACAAAGAGGTTTATTCCCCTTTTAACTCCCTTTTGAGTATTTGGATTATGTTTAGGAAATAGATAATTTGAGTCAAGCTGTCTTTGACATTGCTCTAACAGGAACTAATCTTTTCTCCACAGAAAGATCAAACAACAGAATAAGTCTTGCCTGTGCAAGACTATCCAACTCTATTTTAATTACAATTTTATGACTACCTTCTTTTAATAAAATGTAATACTGGCTCTCATTGGTGGTAGAATATTATAGTTTCCATTTATGGTAGAAAATTACAGGCATATATGTAATTCAAATGAGTTAATTAAACTATTAAGTAAATAAGATAACAAAACATTTGTGGATGTCTCAATAATTATAAGGGCAGCACATGAGTAACTCAAGTTTGGGAAACACCAATATAGTCCAACATCTTTATTTTACACAGGGGAAATCTGAGCAGATGTGGCTTACCCAAGATTAGGATCCGGGCCTACTTACTTTAAAAACTTACTGATGTGCATCAATATCATACCAGGTTTTATTATAGAGAATAATGTTCCATGGGTTCTCATTTTAACCCTATTAGACAATTTAGATTTGTATAGAGCTGGAACTTTTATCATTATATAGGTCTCATGTGCCTATTTTCCAGAAAGGACCCAATAATATTTTACCTGATATCAAAAGGAAGAAGAGAAAAATGGCTAACAAGATAAAAATTTTTAAAGAGATGAATTTAAGAATTCTTAAACCTAGATTACTTTTAACCTGAGGTATGATATAGAAATGTAGTGTTCATTAACATACTGGACTATAAAACTGATTGTTACTGATGGAGCTATTATATTTGAAACTTGTTCTATGTAGCACATACAATATACTTCAGAATATTAAAGGAAAGGGGTTTTCTGGAAATTATTTAGAGAAATGGTATGTATCTCAAACTTCACTAGCTAAAATATCATGAATATATTATCAAAACTGAAACCTGAAATTTTTGCTCACATTAAAAAAAAATCAAATTCAATATTAAATTGCCTGCTAAATTATACCCTAGAAGCTGAGGGTCAATCTGATAACTGATGATTTGGTGTTAAGAAGGCAAAGAATTTCTTTAGAAAGAACTAAATCTTCTCAACCTTAGTAATTTTGAAGCACAGTTTTACAACTGTTCAAAATAAGATTGAAGGAAAATAAGAAAGTGTTGAAAAACTGATTTTCTGGAATTATGAATAAATTTTAAAATTCTCCACAATTTTTCAACATTAAGATAGAGGATTAATTAATCAGCATTGATGTAAGAATATCTTCATGTTGTAAAACTTTGAAATATGTCTGTGTGAGGGCATCATGTATGAATTAGTTTATAATAATATCATATTTCTTGACTGCTTACTTGGAAGTCACTGGGCTTAACTGTTTGAAATGTCTCATGCAATTATTGCAATATTGCAATTATTGCAGAATGAATATTGTAATACTCATAGTATTTCTCACACAGGAGAAAACCAAGGTATAGATTGGTTAAAACTTAATCAGAATTTGAACCCAGGTTTGACTCCAAAGCCATGAATCTCAACTGCACTCATTTTTTGCTGACTTACATGTATATTCATGCCTTACATCTTATCTTTATCCTAAAAATAAATTTCTTAAATCTTTTGGCTTTAACTCAAGACTAAAACCACTTTGACATGTTTTAAAATAATATTTTATTCCTGTAACTGGAAAAGTAGCTGTAAAATGCATTTGTCCTTTTATGATTGATTATCTTAGATTTAAAGGTAGTTATTCATACTATGTTGCCTTTTTTTTCCTTTTTGTTTTTTAATCCTTGACTTGTTTTGAGTTTCTATTTTAAGCAGTTTTAGGGAGGAGACAGTCCTGTGCTCAGCACATTCAGGGGAGAAAGATCAAGATGGTGGGAGGGTACTGAAGCAGCTTTTACACTGAATGGTTAGTGAAACTGAGTTTGTTTTCCTGGAATAAAACAAAAATGGGGAGATGATAAAAGCAAAAGAGCATGACTACTGTCTTTAAAAACACTGCATTTCATAACATTCACAAAGAATCTTCATATAAATGAACTCAATCTTCAAAACAACTACTGGAGTTATAAAAGGACAGGTATTGTCATTCCAGTATTATAATTGAAGCAACTAAGGTCAAAAGAGTGCTGGTCCTTTCGCAATATGACACAATTAGCAAAGTGGCAAATTCTACATTTGAACTGAGATTTTCTGGCTCCAGATTCTACATGTATGTGTGTGCCTCTGTGTGTGTGTGTGTGTATAATACTACAGATGCCCCTATTAAAAAATGTGGGATTGTGGGTAAAGAGGGTCTTTCTAATAGTGATGACTGTTTCCTAAAGATAAAATGTATCTTCCCATAAATAAAAGGTTTTTGTAATTCTAGTTGTTTAATTATAAGTTTGATAAGCCCTTGGAAGAGCTATCTTAAAAAAAAGAAGAAAAGAACAAATGACTACAATACTAGGTAACTAGAACCTTCTGCTCAATCGTGGAATTCAATAGTTATATGAGATTTCATCATATTTCCTGTTTTTGATTATGAAATATTTAAAATATATGCAAAATGATAGAAAATAGTACAACAAATAACTACTTACCCAACAACCAAGTTAATAACATACCATTTTATTCAGATCATTTTTTTAAATTAATTAATTTATTTTTGGCTACATTGGGTCTTCACTGCTGAGCGCGAGCTTTTTCTCTAGTTGCGGTGAGCGGGGGCTACTCTTAGTTGCGGTGCGGTGGCTTCTCATTGTGGTGACTTCTCTTGTTGCGGAGCATGGGCTCTAGGCGTGCGGGCTTCAGTACTTGTGGCACGTGGGCTCTAGAGCGCAGGCTCACTAGTTGTGGTGCACGGACTTATTTGCTCCGCGGCATGTGGGATCTTCCCAGACCAGGGCTCGAACCCATGTCCTCTGTATTGGCAGGAAGATTCTTAACCAATGAGCCACCAGGGAAGCCCTACTCAGATGATTTTTAAACAGATAAAGCGTTACAGATACTATTGAAGAGCCTCACTTAAAATTTCCCTTGATCCCATTCCCTTTCATCTCTCCTTCCCTCCCCAAAGCATTAGCATATTTTATGGATCCATTTCATTTCATATATATGTATATATGTATGTGCCTGTCTGTGTATATATATATATACACACACATTTGTATATATGTATGTGTGTTTGTGTATATATATATATATATATATATATATATATATACACACACACACACACACACAAACAAAATTATCAACATGGGTTGTCAAAAAACTGTGATGAGTCTGAAATATCACTCTACTTGCATGCTAACAAGTTAGTCTGCCACATTTCATGGATGATAGTAGAAGATAAACCATCCTGGATCAAAGAAAAAGGACTTTATTATTTGAAGCAATAATAGTAGATAGAATAATAGCATTTTTATGCAGTGTTTTCCCAAATCCTGAAATTCCCAAATCCTGTAATTGAAAGAAGGCCCCTGCACTTACAGGGATACTATTACAGGAGAGGAAACTTGAGCTTAGAGATTCCAAAGATTTTATAATGGACAATATATATATAATGCACATGTCTGCCCTTTGTTCCAGAGTGAGACTTTGCCTATATCTCTGAAGGATATTCCCTATAAAAGGAATCCTTGAAAAGACAGCCCAGTATAGTTTGGGATGATTTATATAACAGCATTGTTTTTGCTCTATTTTGTATCATATTGTGCATGGGAAGGAAATATTTTAAGATCTGAGACGTAGACTTGGCCATCACTTTTGAATTATCCATTTCATGTAAGAAATTTTTAAATTCTATTTGATTCAAATTATTATATGTACCTTAGTTCCTGAATCATGTAATGTCATATGCATACATAGGTGGTATATTTCTGCAAGAGTTCTTTAATGTTACAGCAAGTATAGTGACTTAAATATGTAGTAGTTAGCCTTTTTGTTAGGATTTTAAATTTGCTAAGAAACAGGGTGGATTATTATCTCTAAAAGAAAGTGCTGTCATAATTGCAATAAACTGAAATTTTATTATTATGCCATTCTCCTAAGTATATTCAAATAGTTATTTAGTATGCCGAAGAGTGCAATTATGATTACTCATTTTTATCCTAAATTGGCATTGGACTGTGCAATATGAGCTAAAAAGGAAAAAGAGAATATTTGTAAACAATATTTAAAGTGTTACTGAAGAAATGAAATGAAATGTGATATGCATATTTTCTTCCATATTGCTTGGGAAGTTTGTTCCCCTTAAGAGATTAATGGTTTTACAAATAAGAAAACACAATCATTTTGGGAACTTAGCTTGATATAATCAAAGCTGGACAAATGTCACACTTCCTTCTGGTCTGGGAATACCCAAGATGCTGAAATTGGAATTCATGAATAAAACCACCTCTGGGGGAAGCCCCGTCTGTTCTTTTCATCTTATTTAGGAAAGTAAAGAAAAACAGCATCTTCCAGGAAGATAGTATTCAAGTATAACTCCAAACAGCCAGAAGAGAAATAACCAGACATCTGTACATTACTAGATGATCAGAGAACATTCTGAGATAAACTCAAAATTTTATCTGACCTTAATTCCGGGAATTACTCAGAAAGAATATGTTCCTTCCTGTAAGGTTTTAATACTAATAAGAACACGTTGTACAAATCCACACACACCATAAGGATTTCCTGTGGATATTTAAATTTTTCAGTAATATATTTATATATGGTTCAAGAAGGGTGTTTAGTAAAAGTAATTGGTCATAAAAATCATTAGAAAGTCTTCATCTATAGAATTAGTATTTTGGCTCTTTGAATACAGTAACACACAATTATATTTGTTCAATTCAAGTTGTAATAATTGTTTAAAGTAATTAAATATCTGCTAGGAGTGGCATGGTCCTAAGCACCCTACTTGTGTTGTTTCCTTTGTTTTTATTAAGTCTCATACATATGTACACTACTTTGTCTTATTTACAAAAAAATTCAATTATGGACACTTGTATCCATCTTCTCTAACATCTTCATCATCTAAGATATAATCATGTTCTGCTTAGACTAGCTTATTAGGTTATTTTCTAGACCAAATGACATTCCTGGACTAATTTTCTCAAATAAAATGTAAAGAAATGGACTAGGTTATTTCTAAGGTTCTTCCTTTTTTAAATTCTCTGTTGGGGAGAAACAATTTCTGAGCAGAAAGTAGAGTGGAAAAGCCAGGGGTTTGGCTCTGCCATTTATCTTTGTGATGTTGATCAAACTGCCTCTTGTCTCTCAGCCTCAGTGTCCTAATTTGCAAATAATGAATATGAATATTGTGGGGAAGGTTACATGTGATTATGCATATACAGTATTTAGCCTACTTTCTGGCATGTGTAGTAAAGCCCAATAAATTGGTAGCTATTTTAATTAGTGTCATTTTTAGATAATTGATAATTATATGTGAAACACAGTAGGCAGGGGCTAGGTTTGCCAGGATATTTGGACATAGTTCTTTGGGAAATGTGCAGGTTTTAACAGATTTAAGAAAGGGAGTGACATGTTCACATTTGCATTTTATAAACATCACTGGGATAATATTAGGGAGGCCAAATGAAAAAGCTACATTGGAAATTTTTTCCCTCATTAACTGTTTTGAAAAGTATCCCAGATTCTATACTTTGGCTTATGTTGATCTCATCTTTGATTACAGATTGACCAGTAATAACCAATCATCATATCCCATCCTACTGGACTGTATTACTTTATAAGTAGGCACATGTCCCAATTCAGAGCGGCCAAATAATGGAAACTATATTCTGGGCCTTGTCCTATTTAATGTGTGTGTGTGTGTGTGTTTCTTTTTCTTACTGGAGTGTACTGTAGAAGTTTATAGCTTCAGAAACTCCTGACAGCCATCTTGTAACAAACAAAAAAAAAGGAAAAAATAGTGCTAAGAATGGAATCAACACCACCCAAAATGATGAAGGCCTGGACCAATGAAGTAGCAGTAGATATGGCTTAATGTTTTCTCATAAAGATTAGAGAACACAGTGATATGGACTTAATGGTATTTGGTTCATCTGAAGAAGAAGATGGTTTGAAAGGAAAGAGTAGATAACTATCCCTACTTTTCTAGCTTGTGCAGCTATATGGATGACAGTAACATTTGCTGAGGTAGGGAATACTGAAGGAGCATTGGATAAGGAACAGTTAGATATAGGTAGGTAGGTAGGTAGATTCATTTTAGAATATGCTGTCCATCAGGTTTCAATTCAGGAAACAGAAAACAAAAGCAACTCCCAGTCACCCATATAAAAAGGAATTTAATTCAGAGTTAGATGCTTACCAAGTCATGGAAAGGGCTACAGATGCCTACAGTCAAGGTATATCATATTCTGTTGATTACAAGGCCATTATCCTGTAATAGGTCTAGAGATCAGGAAGCTCCAACCTCTACTTCCAATCTTCACATCCATGCACACTGTCACCATGTGCTAGTGGTATCCAGTGCTACAAACACTCACTTCTGTCTCACCTGGATTGCCAGAAAGTGTGGCAGAAGGAAGGTAGTCTTCACCTCATCTATATCTACCAAATATCAAATCAGGACCTCTCATTGGCAGAATCAAAATCAATTCTAGAAACTTATTTGCAAAAACTGTATAGTCTCTGTGTTATAGGCAGAAACATAGACTTAAGATAGATACATATGTGCCAAGAGATCATCTCCAGTTAAAGCACTCATGGGTCTTTAGATACAAATGATTAGGAAACAACTAGATAAAAAGGTCTGAAACCTGTGTATACAGGTCTCAGAATGCAAACAATTTGTAAGATGGATGAGAAGAGATGAACCATTGTTCTGAATTGTTAAAAACCTAACCAACCTCTTCAGACTAAGGATTTTAGGCTAAATTTCAAAGAAAAAGCCATCTCCCTGGATACAAAGCCATGTGTTTGCTTCCCACAAGGAGACAAGTTGTCACGATGGGAGTTGGAAGTTTTAATCCAAGGTCTGTGTTGTGAGGTCCCATAGGGTCTTCAGGCAGTCATCAAATTGTAGCAATCATGTCTGTGCATGCACATGTGCTTTTTCTTCTGGGGAGATAATAGCTTTAATCAGAATATTTAACACAGCAAAAGGTAAGAACCATTGTTTGGAATTTCTGCCAACCCAACACAAGAGATACTGTTAATAAACTAACCTCAAATTGGGTCAGAAGGGGGCTCTTCAAGTCACTGACTATAAATAGAAAGCTCACTCTATGCAGACCAACTGTAAAGCACACTTACTTTGTCCATGAGGAAAGCAACAGTGAGGTCAGAACTTTTGCCTCAACACAATTTCTATCAACAGGAAATTGGATCAGCCTCACAAGATCGGATCTGAGAAGGGCCTCATACTAATGGAGCTTATTCTAGGAATCAAGAATGACAAGGGGGATATTATGAGTCATTGAAATCTTCAAGCCTTTATGCTACTTCCATAAAAGTTAATCCCATTTGACTGTTTCTTAATTCAAATGCCAACCTTGTCAGTGAGAATAGAGTCTTGATTACCTCATGTTTCCCACCAAGCTATAGGAGTTTGATACCCTCAGAAAGGTAACCCAACACTGTGTACTTGTGTTCTCTCTGGGCCAAGAGCTAGGAGTTAATAGAACACAACCTACCTGATAAAGTTTCTTTATCTTGGCATCAAAAATTGGGGATTAATTATGACTGTAACTATAATCAATGTGTATATACTCACACCTAGGTCCATAAAAAATGAAAGAAAATGAAGAACATTTTAGGGTCCAAAATATTTGGTAACAAAAATATACAGGTTCCAAGATATGTAAAGCTGTATAAATATGGTGTGATTGAGTTTACTTTTTAAAATGAGTTGAATAAGACCGAGAAGGACAGAGAGAATGGAATGAGCTAAGGCAGAGAGGTGAGAAAGAGCTTGCAAAAGGAAAGAGACAAAGTTCAGTAAAAGGACATGGTTTATATTTACAATAATAATTATACCTTATTAGCAGGAATGCTTCCCAACAGAGACATGTGAAAACACATTTACTGTTCTTTATGAAGTCAGTTGCCTGTCTCTTCTCCAAAATGCTCTTGAGAAGCAGTCATCCTGAAATATAATCAATGTAAAATAGGATATAGTGTGGGAAATTATGGCATGTTATAAAAGAATATTGAAATTTTTAAAAAGGGGAAGTAATGATAAATGCTAAAATGTGATGAAGGTCACAAAATGGAGCACTCTGTGAAACATTTCTCCAGAATTAGAATAAGTGGAAAAACAAATACACTGTCATGGTGTCTTTAATGCATGTTAGAGGAGAATACTTTTCATATTGATAAATACAAATCTTCCTCTTGTCCTGGTGAGCATGTAGAGAAGGGTGACTGAGGAAGCTACCATGCTTTCTTGCAATACATTGTAGGATCATTTAACTCTAATAACAGATTAACCAAGTGAAAAAAAAAAAGTGTTGATTTTTTTTTTTTTTTTTTTTTTTTGCGGTAGGCGGGCCTCTCACTGTTGTGGCCTCTCCCCTTGCAGAGCACAGGCTCCGGATGCGCAGGCTCAGCAGCCATGGCTCACGGGCCTAGCCGCTCTGCGGCATGTGGGATCTTCCCAGACCGGGGCACGAACCCGTGTCCCCTGCATCGGCAGGCGGACTCTCAACCACTGCGCCACCAGGGAAGCCCAAAAGTGTTGATTTTTAAAGTGATTTTCAAGTTGCTTTCCCATCTGGGAAGATAATATGGTGAGCAGCTAATATATGTATTCTGGCCTGCTTAACAATAATCTTTTTGTGTGAATCAATTAGTGTTCTGTCATAAACAAAATTACATGTATGCATGGGTTGCAAAAACCAGGTTTCCCAGAGTTTCATGAGCTCAGTAGAAGCTGATTATAAAAGGTGAGGGTCTTGCATATGTGGTAAACATGTTAAGGTTCAGGAATTGTTTAATTTCATTGTATACACTTGAGTTACTAACTTACTATAAACACTTAATTTTCAAGAAAATTAATGTCTCATTGGGACTTTAATGAAATAAATATAATCTTCCCCTTTTTACTGTAAATAGCATAGATAAGACCATAATGCTTAAAATTAGTGGGAAAATGTTGTAGTATTTAACCAGTAAAGAAAAATAATCAGTGTCTGCAAAGTTACAGTATATTGATCTGCTTTAAATCACTCTTTATCTTAAATAGTGTAGTTTATATACTTCACCTAACAAAAATACAAACCTGATGTAAATATCCACAGGTTAAATGAACAACTGTAGAAATTCTTTAAGCTTGTTTGAATTTGAATTTGTCATGTGTGATGTATTATTTTTGCTTACTTTAAGGTACTGGGTATACTTGGCAGGAATCAGAATGACTGATGACTCACAGTATAAAGATTTTCCTAACACAGAGTGGTTGTACAGGAACATGACTGAGAAGTAAACAGTTGAGGTGGAAATAAGTAAGCCTTCAGCTGAAAACGTGCATTATGCAATACCAATTCCATGAGCTGACTATAAACAGACACCAATATCAGGTTTCTAGTGCTTTCTGGCTTAGGGTTCATTTACTGCAAAGAAATGAAATTCATTCTGAATTGTCCCCAGAAATTAATCTTCTGCTATGTGTTAAATCATATGTATGAACTATGCACAGGAAGCTAATGCAATAGTTTGTACCTTGAAGTCAGAAAATTTACCAATGTGCATGCTTTTTATAGTCAGTTAAACAGAGAGCAGGCCTTTGGCTCCACATAAGATATACATTAATAGCCTACCCTGAACATTATGCATTCGTTACCTCCCTTTTATTCTCTGTTCACTGTCATCATTTTATTCATCTAACTGTTCCCGTCCCCAATATTTGTGCTACAGGTTGGGTCTCCAGGAAAGCCATCTTGGCAATCATTTGTGTGGTGATCTAATCCTCTTGTTTAGAGGGCTCACAAAACTGGATCAATAGTCCATTTCTTTCTGACATGGTCATACAGCCCTACTGCCACTTTGCTCTGTATGGGGGAAATGCTATAAGTTGTTATCATTTTTCCTTTTCAAGGTAACAACTCCAAGTTTAGTAGAGATTCTTTGTATTTCTATTTTTATAGTCTTAGTTCTAGTTTTCTTTTGGGGCTCAGGAGTGTTAAGGAAAGCGACGCTGTAGTTGTCATCCTAGCCGCTGGTTTTAAGATTTATTTTACTTCAATTTCCACAGTGTACTGTCCTCCAGTTCCGATCCACATTCTGCACAAATTTTCACTCTGTCAGTGTCTCATCTCTCATCTTTCCATTAAATATACCTGTAACTCTCTCTACACTCCTGCTGTATGTCCCTTGTCACTGCTTATGTGCAGGAGCAAATGAAATCAGTGCTTTATCACTAGAGGAGGTTGTTTGGGGTAAGGGTTTATGATCTGGAGAATCTACTAGAGAGGAATAATTTATGCATCAAAATTTCCTCCTTCCCATTAAGAATAACTATTGGATAAATTCCTGATTTCACAAAGTTTTATTTCTATTTTTCATCAAAAGACTGTCAAATGGGAAGAATTACAATATTGTGAGATGGAAAGAGATATTGGCTTATAGATCATGTCAGATTAACATTCTTGGAGAGCAGCAGCTGAGTCTACTCACTACTTTTCATAGCCAAAGATAGTAAAGATTTGTAACATCTTCTCCATACACAGGCTAGATACAGCTCAAATGAAGATACCTCACTTTACTTTAGGAAAGAAGAGTATAGTAAACAGAAAATCAATAATTTTACATTTTAAAGCTCCAGTCAACAATGTTCTATAATTTTTAAAGCAGTCATTATCTAAAAATAGCTCATTTCTATCTAAAATGATCATGTGCCGCCCAAAATGGGTAGATTCTAAATGCTTTACATGTATTCATCTATTTAGCTGCTTTATAAGTATCGACAGGTAGGCTGATATTTGCTCGGCTCTCCTTACCTCACAAGGTGAGAGATCACAAATAAAACTTTAAGAAATCACTAAACGATCTCTAGACATACTGAAACATGACTACCAAACATGTGAAAAAGAAACAACCAAGTAGAAAACTCATAAACAATCTGTTTTACTTTTTTAAACTCCTTCATTCTTTAAATTCCCCCCAAGCCTGACCTACTGCTTTTACAAGTTCATGTTTTTTCTCTAGCTTCAAAGGTTAGCAAAGGCAGTGACAATGAAAAAAAATATGTATATGTTTCTATAGCATACTATATATATAGTATATATTTTTTATGTCAGGTATTCAATTAACTATTTTAATTATATTCTCTTTGTTATAGACTATTCATCTCCACAATAACCAAACCTATAAAGTAGATATTATTATCCCCATTTCATAAATAAGGAAATTTAAGCTTATGCCATTTAAATATCTTGTGCAAAAACACCCTTTGAGTTAGGGACCAGGTCAGAATTTCAATCCATGATTGCCTGACTCCAAAGCACTTATTCTTTTCATCATACAATAGTGTCTCTTATTCCACCTGGGAGGTTTCATTATTTGAGATCTGGTTAAGAGCATTTACTAATGGTTTACAAGGCATATTTGAAACATCAGAAAAAGTATAGTCTTATTTTAAAATAATGGTTATGTTTTACATTTTTAAAAGTAAGACATGAGGATTGTAGAATTAAAATAATAATAATAATAAAACTAGGAGCACTTTACCTGGACTTGGTGATTGAGAACCAACACAGTGTATCTATTGCAGTTATTTCTTGGTCACTTTTCACTGATTCTGCAGGGTTTCTTCTTCAAATCCCATGTTCAAGTGAAATCTGCTATGCAGAGTATGTGTCAAAATGTTGGTGGTTTAGCTGTTCACTCTACTGAATTGGGTCTGAATTATCTCCTACTCTCGTTGCCTGTCTCTCCGTGAGCAAGCAGCAAGATTATTCCCACAGAATAGAAATGGCCTGTAATTTTTATTTACCTGGAAATGATTTCTGAGAGGCCAGGAACTCTTGAGTGCACTGATCCCAGTACTCACCCTTCCTCTCCATTATCTATAGCAGCTCTGATATCCAAACATACTAGATTTCTTACCATCCATTGCCTTCTGTCTCAGGTCTGCTTGCAATAGGGAGTTAGAATCTTTTGATTGCATATGGCATGAAAGATGCTGAGAAGAGTGGAGGTAAATTAAATAATATTGTCTAGTCAGAATTTTTTTCTCTTTGTGTATTTGGTCTCAAGTATGGGCAGATAGGAGACTGAAAGTTTCTTAATACATTGTTAGGGTCCCTACTCTGATAACCTGTGTCAACATTTTTCCTATCTTTTTCCTGAATGGCTGTGTAGTTCTCAGTAAATGTTAGCTAACTGTTACACTAATGATACATGGCAATGTGAGATAATTTATCAGACTTAGCATAATTAGAAACAATTATTTGCAGAAGTTGACAAAGTATTGATTATTGTGTTCATCATGTCTATGATCCCATCTTTCCTAATGGAAAATAAGGAAGCCTTAGAAGGCATAACTAACTTTTACCACAATTGGGAGAACTTCCAAGGCATTTCTTTATTTTTATACATCCTTTCTTAATATATTATTGTTCCTTCACCAAAAGGAAGAATCTGTATTCTTAGTTAAATTTGTTTATATATAAAATGCGGTATCTACTGAGTTGGTAAATATTTAAATGTATCAATTAAGTGCCTCAGGGCTTTTGTAACGATTGTAATTTATAAATGTAATCAATAAAGAAGTTACTAAGACTCCACTGAATTTACAAAACATACTATAGGGCATTTGTAAACCCATTTGGAGTAGAATATAAATAATTTAAACAGTTACACTTGTCAGAGTAAATGAGCAAAGTCTATTTTGATGTAATGGTCTTGTTTACTCACTAATTTGATGGAGCTACTACTTTCCCATAGATTTTCCATCAAGGAAAATGAAGGCATATCTATATATATTAGGCATATGTAAAACATATATTATAGGTTTTATTTACACCACATAATGGAAGGATGTCTCAGTAAACTTCATCTCTTCTGCAGATAAGTCACATAACATTGGGCTAATTCATGGTCAGGGGAGGTGGCAAGCAGGGGTTATTCCAGTTTGATAATATAGATCTTTTTCAGAGTCTAGTCTAAAGCGTTTTGTTTAATTTTTTCACCTAATTCATTTTTATCTTCTTTGAAATATTTATAACCCAAATTGTGAAAAAAAGTAAATTTGTTAAATCAATAATATGATTACTTTTCTCCAAATAGTTACAAACTTGGCATATCGTATTCTGTTATCATCATCTTTCAGGGTAAAATCTGATATTTCTGGGAAACATGATGGTAAAGCTTTCCTGTGCAGATTAGGGTAAAAGCCTTTAATTGACTGCTAACTAGCTTACTAGGATGAGAATGCTAAGGTGCCTTCTTAACACTGCCCATTTTCTTACTCCTCATGTGTAGAAAAGCTGCTTTCAGTCTCACTAGAAAAGCAAGAAAAGAAATTATGGACTCATATGCTGTGCAACAGGGTGAACTGCATGTATTCAACTTATTCCAGCCATAGAAAGGTTTCAAAGCTGCCTTCTCTTTCCAATCAGATATTTTGCTGCTTGACATTGCTGATTTTTATAACCCTCTATAAATTACTTCATTTACTAACATAGGAGGATATAAAACAGCTTGGAAATCTGCCTCCAATTTTCATCAGGTTGAGATTCCTTTATACATACACAGACACACTGGCACACACACACTGGTACACACTCAGGCAAGCATACTCATGATTTTAAAATATAGTCATGATTATTTAAATTGCAAAATCAATCAATAGAAAAACTAAAAAAAAAAATCTTCTGAGAGAAGAAGGAAGGGAGGAAAGAGAATTGCTGTATATGTGCAACATCCTCAGCTTCACACAGGGGAAATTCATTTGACAGCCTCTGTAAGTTTATACCTTACAACAGTGTCTGGGGCACAATAAGTGCCACCAGATGAAAACCAGGGAATGCTAAAGAGTTATCTTTTGGTCTAGGATCTGAGGTTCACACTGAATAGGAATAGACTCTGCTTTCATCATCTCTGCAGTTTCTGTAAATTCTGTAATTGTCATTTTTGAATAATTTGCAAAATTTGGATCAAAGATTATTATATCCATATTAAAATATAATTATCAAGGAATATATTTATAAACACATTGATAGATTATGTCACCCCATCTATTCATCCAAAAATATGAGTAATTTTTATAAATAACCAAAGAAATTTAAAATAATCATCTCAGATTTAGATGTAACTACACACAGGTGTATGTAAAATTTCTGATGAGTTTAATGACTTGAGTAAAATTTTTGGTTCTCTGGCTTAAAAAGTAACACCAAGAAATAATCATGTTCTCTTGCTTTTGGTAATAATAGGCATTAGTGTGAGAATTTAAGATAATAAGCAAAATTATATGAAAGATATACATTACTGGAAGGAAACAAAGTAATATGAGGTTGAAGAACTGTTTCTATCCAATATTTTATATTATCTCAAAACTATATAATTTTTATATATGAGATTAATTTTATTTCAGAGTACACACTACAAATACTGGGTACCAATACCACATATAATTGAAAAGTACATGTCTTTGTGTCCATAAATTAAGGAATTATCAAACAGAAATTATCTATCATTTAGTGGCCTTAAATCATGTGTATGCCATCAAAAAATAACTGAAAATTTACACATTGTTTTATATTGCATAGACCAAAATGAAACCCTAATTGTATTACACAGTTTAATTTTGTAATGTTAATTTGAAAAGTTTTCTTTATGGCTAATTTTGTAAACAGATTTTTAAAAATTATTTGATGAGGGGGCACAATATGATTCTGTCTTACCTTCTCCTTTTAACTGTTCCTCTTTTACCTATTTCTTTTCCCTAATCCTTGTTCCTCTTTTTACAAGTTTCTCTTTCATTCCTAGTAGCGGAAAATAAAATATATATGCATACACATACATACACATATATACAAATTACATATATACATGTAAATATACATATAGAGAGAAAGTTAATAGTGTTGTCATGCAAGCAAATAAAGGTTCAGGAATTAATTGAAAACATTTGATAACAATATTAATCTTTTAATTCTAAAGAAACCTAATCTATGACACATGTACATAGAATTATGCATAGAAAAGTAGAAAATAAATTGTGATGTGGTAGAAATGGTCAGTGTATTTTTTCTTTTTGGCAAGTCTTTTTCATATTCAAACTTGGTTGAAACTAAATTAACCATGAAGATTGTTTGTTACATTTGGTAGTGGCAAATGGCACTAAGTAGCTCAGCAACATCAGAATTCTGACATCCATGAAATTTTTATAAACTAGGTATTGATTAATGTATATTTATATCTATGATTATAACTATAATATGAAATTAACCACTGCATCTGCCCCAAATTTTACTATATAGTAAAAATTACCCTAATGATATTAATTGAGGAAAATAAGTATCAGAAAAAAAAAATCAAGGGAAAAGTTCCTTAACATTTACCATATATGTACATATATATGGGTATACATGTTTATATGTATATGTACATGCATATGTGTATAAATATTAATTTTCAACATAAAATAAAAACTTTAATACTACTGGTTTGGGTTCACCTGGTCCATGACTTGCCATTTTATGGAATACATGAAATCACAAAAACTCACATGCAGAATTAAAAATATATATTATGAGACCAGGCCTTTTTTATGTGAATGAATTATGAGAAATTATACATTAAGCTTAGAATGAATAGAACTATTAGAAAAATAATAAGGGTAGTTTAACTGAAATACTCTTTGTTCCTTATACATTTACCAATTGAAAATTATATATTTGGTTTAAAATTCATTTTCAATATATAAAGTTGTTTTAGATGATAATCTGAATGTATTTAGCTGCTTATTTGGAGAAGCCTAATAATTAAGTCATTAGGGTATTTAATGAATATTTTTTGTACTTCACCTTCAGAGATTGCCTTTCTGACTTTCTTATGTTTGAATAGGGCCATGTGACTAGTTCTGGACCAAGAGTTGTAGGTAATCGTTGTATGTGTTACTCGTAGGCCTACAGTTTAATTTGCTGGTGTAAGACACTCCACAGGGCTCTATTTTTTCTCTGACATGATTATGGATAATATTTGAAATGTAAGCTGCCCCATCAGTTTGGTTTCCTGAACATATATAATTATCAGAGACTTCACCAATGACTCAAGATGGACATATAGGCTGAGTAAGAAATAAATACTATCATTCTAAGGTAGTGAAATTTGGGGCTTGGTTACTGGTGCAGCATAATCTAGCCTATCCTGATTGAACCACTTTATAAATCACTTTCTATTATAGATTTTGACAATATTGAGAATGAACACAATGAGGTGAATGAGGCAATGGATGGTATTATACTTAAAGAGGAAAAGTTGGATCTTAGAAAGATGATTAAACATAAAATTAGAAGAAAATTTCCTACATTTTTCCTCTCGCGTTATTGCACTTATTCTGTAGGACCTCCAGGTTTACTAAGAAATGCGATTGTGGCTTTCCTTTACAGGTCAGGTTTGGCAGTAAGAAAAGTGGTCATAGAGATGGGCTCATTAGTATCCACACGAATGATCTGATCCTGGAGTAATTGAGAGTCCAGCCAAAGCCAGTAGGCTTCAATTTACCATAATGACCTACAAAATTGAAGGGACAGCCAATGGGGCTTGATCTACAGGGACTTGTAAAGATGGTTAATAAACAATGGTACCACTAGGGATAAGATACACAGGTAGCCAACAAGGGTGTCTATTAATATATATAGCCAGAAATTATAAGAGTGAAAAAACAGGAGATTGATGGCAATTACCATAATAAAAAGTCACAATTTCTTGCTCAGTTCCCAGATCCAAAGAGATAGCTGTGTCCCAAAGAGGAAGGACTCTGTAATACTGTGGCAATGATCTACCATAATAATTCACACAGTTGGGTTTTTGATGTTGTTTGTTTGCTTTTTAATGAACTTATGCCCATTTACTCAAGTGACTGAATATTGTAGAAGGAGAAGGGTGGATACTCAGACATTACAAGGACTATTGGCCCCAGGATCTGAGTTGACATTAATCCCTGGAAATCCAAAGCATCATCTTTGTGCCCCCTTTAGAGTGGCTTGCAAGGGTCAGGTGTTCAGTCAAGGCATCATATTCTACCTAAACTAAATATACTAACAATGGGTAATGAACAGTCAAAATAACAAATATATACCTTTCCAAAACCTCCCCCAGATGTACTGATCCTTGTGTATTATACATCATGGCTCCTAGCACCACTATTTGCCAGTTGCCCAAACCAGGACCTCTGAGTGTCATCCTTAACTCCCCACTAACTCTTACTCTCAATCAGTCATTCACATCTTTTGATTTTACTGGTTTTATGTGCCTTAAACTGATCAAACCTGTATCATTTCCTGTTCAGCCTCCTTCCAATCTCAGGTTTCCAAAATATATTCCAAAGACATGATGGATAAATTTATCTAAAATAAATTTAGACTCCTCTCTTCCCTGCCAAAAATCTTTCAGTGGCTCCAATAGCACTTAGGACAAATTCCAAACTCCTTACTTTTGCATATAAGGACATTCATAGACTGGCCCCCACCTAACTTTCAAACTTCATCTCTCAACACCCTGACTCTCTCCTAAAGACTCCAGGTCCCATCTTTAAACCCATGCTCCCACAATGTTAAAATGCTTAAGTTCCTCATCTTCCTCCGGGAAGCTTTCCATAATCCTGACAGCTAGATTAACTGCAGTCATATGTACCCTCATATCATTCAAGGCTTATCCTATCTGAGCAGTCATTATGCTTAAACGTTAGTATATTTATTTTTCTCCCCCATTAAACTATTTTATTTATCTAGTACCTAGAATTTTCCCAGATACACATATGTTAGATATCATGCAGATGGTTTTTGAATGAAACAGTATTTCAGAACATTCTAAAATCCTTGAAAGAAAGACAAAGTTAACTTTTAGAGATTTATTACCTCACATTACTTCAAATGGAGGAAATATCACATGCAAATAAATCAGGATTCGTAATTTAAGTGTAATTTAACTGTAAGCATGGAATTAATAGAAATAATGATCTAATTTAAAGCAGTGATTTTTCTTCCATGTTTATTCCAGACTGTAGAAATAAATGTTTAAAATATAATATCTGAATGAAGTCAAGAGTAGTAGAGTCCTTGACCAAAAATAATGTACTGTTTGTATGTGTTTTATGTTGGGTTATCAGGCTTACACATAGTCTTCATATTAAATATCAGCACTGTATTTTAGTTTGCATTATCTTTGCCAACCCATATAGAATCCACAACATTTGAGAACTGAGAGGGGCAACTCTACCCCACAAAATGCTCAGCTACTTAATTAACATGAAACTGGTCATTCTAGACTCAGAACTATGCATCCAGTGAACACTCCTGTCTTAGACATTTAGGAACCGCCCCCTCTGAGTATAATATCTTTATTCTCTCTCCTATGCCCTTCATGTATATCAAATTTTTTTTTTGGCTGCATTAGGTCTTCGTTACTGCACTCGGGCTTTTCTTTAGTTGCATCAAGTAGGGGCTACTCTTCATTGCGGTGTGCAGGCTTCTCATTGCGGTGGCTTCTCTTGTTGCAGAGCACGGGTTCTAGGCATGCGGGCTTCAGTAGTTGTGGCTCGTGGGCTCTAGAGCGCAGGCTCAGTAGTTGTGGCACGTGGGCTTAGTTGCTCCGGGGCATGTGGGATCTTCCCCGACCAGGGCTCGAACCCCTGTCCCCTGCACTGGCAGGCGGATTCTTAACCTCTGCGCCACCAGGGAAGCCCTCATGTATACCAATTTTTTATTCTCCTACCAAGGATATACACTTCCTCTGAGGATGCTGGGTTGTTCTTCGTGCAATTCCATCCAGTTTCACAGCTGGATGAGGCCACATGGTGAGACATTTCAGTTCATGAGTGTGGAGGAGGGAGGGGAGAAAGAGACCTTGGCGATTTTGGGGGGAAAAGAATCTTAAAAAAAAATTATATCTTTCTTCACGTCATTCCTCTTAGAATCTCTTCTAAGTGTTACTTTAAAGAATGGAATGTATGCTGGGTGGACAGCAAGTCATGTCCACCACACTTAGTAGGCATAACTAGAAATTAGGGAGTCAGAATTTGATACTATTTCAACTTTTTTACTCAGTAGCTGTGAGGTTTAATGTGAGTTACTTGGGTTTCTTAAGTTTCAGTTTCCTCATATGTAAAATTAGTATCAATATAATGCTACGAACTCCATCATTTTTTAAATTAGAAATATATATATTATAATCTATATAATGCACTTAATTTAGTTTCTGACAGAGTAAAAGGCAAAGAATGTAACATCTGTTATGATTAATAAGCTTTCCTCTCTTCTAGACCCTGAAAAACTGGGCTCTAGCCAACAGTGGTTGTACTTCAGGACATCCCTCTACTAAAATACCTGCTAGTTGTCATTCATTTGTGGGTAACCTTGTAATAACAAAAGTTACAGTATGTTCTGGGTTCTGCTACTGCTATCTGTTGTAATCTAGGATACATTATTGGTGTCTGTGTTTCTAGTGCCATTGATGCTGCTCTTAAAAGACAGATTTAGATAAGTGTATTACTTGGTATCGCCCCTGGAGGATGATTCCCTCTTTAAATTGTGTCTGTGTTGGTGAGGGCAGGGAGTTAATTTGAATGTAGAATTGGAAATAAGGACCAAAAAGAGTCTCCGAAAAATAAAATACTTGAAAAGTCATGGAGAAGAGACTTGGAACAAATATCTCCTTATGCAGAAGTATTATTTGCAACACATAGAAGGAATAGTTTTAAAAATGCATGATATCACTACAGGTGATATAACAAAGCGTACTGGAAATTGTTTAGTCAACTTGATCAGTATATGCAGCAAAATATCAGATTGAGAACCCAAAATAATTTTACTCTAATTTTTTATTCCAAATAATATAATCAATTAGGTCATATTAATCCTATACTTTCAGTGATCTACTTCATTTTCATTATTTATACAGGTAGTAACATTTAACATTTTTAGGTATTTGGGAAGGTAATGGTAGAACCACTATGATTTCATTGTTTTCTCCACAAAATAATAAATCATTTTTTAATCTTTCTTTCCTAAATTGCCTGTTCAAATTCAGTTTATGCTGGGTTTGTGTAAAGAGTGATTGTCCTAACCCTCGAGGGGCACAGGAAGCCTGGGAAGGATCTGGGTAGATGCCTGTCCAGATATTTCACTAAATTCTCCTGACACTTAAAGAGATCCAGGGCAATACTCTAAGGAGGGAAGAGTGTCCATTAGGGTTTGCCACTTGGTCAGTCACCGGTCCTGCCTTAAGTTTTATTTTAGGACTGTTCCAGTTAGAGAGGAAAAGGAAGAGGAGAACACAAAACTGTAATACTGTTGTACTCTGAAATCCTTTAAAGTTCAGAAAGATGCCTTCTAAAGATTGATGGCATTTGCATTTATCAGTGGTTAATTTGGAGAAACAGATCAAAGTTGGCTGCTGTTATTTCCAATATGACGTAAACCTTTACTAATGCCCAAAAGGTTTGGGAAGAAGCATTAAGTGTACATCAATAACATAACTCCTAAAAGATGCTCATAGGACACCCAGAGTCTTATATGTAATGCAATTTTTTAGTTTTCCCATCCAGCCCATAAGAAAACCCCCTTGGATATGTATCATTAATTTTTCTCTCTCTGAGATCTTTTAAGCTCTTGTGTTCTCCAGAAAACCCTCTGTCTTTTTCTACCCCTCCTTCCTCTCCCAGAGCCTACAGTATAGACAACACCACATTTTTAAGTCTCTATGACCTGTTGGATGAGACTTGAGGAATTCAGAATCTTCAGATTAAAACATCTATAAGCAAATATTTGTATTTTAATATCAATAAATTTTCAGAGCATAACTTTGATTAATTATTTTAACAGAATATCTGTCTCTTTACCTGTCTTATGAAAGATATCTTTTCCATATATAGTAAATGAACAGAAAGGAGAAAAAAAGAAAAAAAAGGATGGCAGGAAAAAATCTTGTATTGCCTACATATATATTCTCTTTGTGACCCTCAAAGTTAATTATTTCTCCCTAAATGCATTTGCAAAACCAATTTATTTGAGAAACTTTGATAAAAGACCTTACACATGATATGTTCTGGTGACTGACTCTAAACTTTCTACCTCTTACTCACAGTATTGATAATTTTGATGGATAAAAATGTGCTAGATAGAGGTCAAATTTAGGTGGCTCAAGCCTATAAAAAGAAGGCTAATTTCATTTTTGAGTAGATGGAATGGGCTGAGTGGCCTTAAAAGTCATTGCAGTTTTATATGAGGCTTGGCAATTTCCCAGTCCTCTGATAGGGACTCATGCATAGGCATAGAGTACAAAGGCCCCGCGCAGGTTGACATGATCTCAGTATTTATGTTTTGGCACCAACAGCCCATGAAAAATAAATGACTTATCTTAGCAGGTCCTTCATATTTTTAAGAAGTCATTTCCCTTTAGCTCTATTCCAGGTTAAGAGCTATTCAGTTCTTTAATGTACTTAGATGCTTGCATTCAAGTTAATTTCTACATCGTTAATTCACTATGTCTGCCTCTTTTGTTTTAAATTACTATATATGTGGATATAAATGTTTATTTCATTAGGAGGTTAAAAAAATTTTCCCTAGAAATTATTCTCTGAGTAGGGCCACTCATTTCTCTTCTTGATTAGAGTTGGTTACACATGATAGCTTTTACAAAATTCTCAAGTCTATCACAAGTCTGGAGTTACCAAAACCAAATATTTTTCTTATTTTTTTTTTGCTTTTCTATTTTGATTTCATATAGTCAAATCCAAATTGTAAAGCTATGCCTGTCCACATGCACTGTCTATTCTGCTCTTCTTCTGTTGTTTTTCTTCCCCTCAGACACATTATACTTTTCAAACTAAATTGATTTCATTAACTTCCATCCTTCCACAAACATAAATTGCTACTCTCTCCCAAATCACACAGAGCCACATAAAACCTACAAATATGAGATAGTTGGTTGACTATTTTGAGGCTCTCCCAGTCATTCACACTACTGAAATATCCATTCAATCTTCAAATTATATTTAGTGAGGAACTACTAAAATTGAAATACTTCTAAGAATTTAGAGGAGCAAAAAGAAAACACACAGGTACACACACAAATATAAATGGCCATTTCATTCTCCTCAAGAAGCTTCAAATAAGTAGGATGGATAAGATAAACATAAAAGATATAAAGAATATTGTGTGCAGTTTTGGGTTTTTTTTGTTTTTTTAAGGGATCATAGAAAATCTACTAGAACCCTGCTGTACTCAGTGTTGTCTTCAAACCAAGAGTGTGGGTATCCCTTGATAACTGGTTAGAAATGAAGAATCTCAAGGTCTACCTCAAACCTAGTTAATCAATATTTGCATTTTAACAATATCCATGGTTAAACACTATGCACATTAAGTTTGAGAAGATCTGTGCTGGAGCTATCAGGTTCTAAGAGGAGATCAAAAGCTTATGTGTGGAAATGAAAGTGTTGGAGTTGGATCTTAAACATAGCAATAAAAAGGGCAGGAGCAAAATATCAAAATCATGTCAATTGTACAAAGAAAGGCACTGTCCAGTCTATAGCTTACTTGATTTGGATGGGTTATGCATAGGCTGTATAGAATGATACCAGAATGATAAGCGTGTCCTTAATATTTGATCAAGTCAGAAAATGACATAGGACTGCAGAAAGCTGTGGGTAGTATTATTTTTCCCCCCCAGGAAGTTGGATGCCAGAGAAGGAGTGATACTATCCCTAAATTAAGTAATGAGGTAGAGACTTAATAATTGGAAAGTCTGCAGTTATAAACAGAGACTGTCTTAGCCCATTCTGGCTATCACAAATACCATAAACTGGGTAGCTTATAAAAAGCAGAAATTTACTTCCCACATTTCTGGAGGCTCGGAAGTCCAAGGTCAGGGCTCTGACATGGTCACATTCTGGTTAGAGTCCTCTTCCTGGTTCATAGCCAGTGGCTTGTTGCTTTCTTCCACCGTGTAAGGGACCTCTGTGGAGTCTGTTTTATATATAAAAACACTGATCGCATTCATGAGGGCTCCACCCTCATGACCTAATCACCTCCTGAAGGTCTCACCTCCTAATACCATAATCTTAGAGGGATGACTTCAACATAGTAATTTTGGGGAGACACAAATGTTCAGGCTGTAGCAGATACGCTCGGAAATATTAGCCAGATCCATTCTCTACTTGTGGTCCTATTAGTTCTTAGATTGGTAGGTGTGAAAATCATGAATTTTATATTTGAGAAATGGTGGCCCCTGAGTTTCTTTTCATCTGCCATTATTAAGATAGAAGAATTTTCTTCTTCCTCCGTAGTATTATATACTAAGAATCTGGATTTTTGTCAGAAGATTTCTTTTTGGCTACTGTACCAGAGAAAATGGTGCTGTGGGAAATGAAAAGTCTTCGATTAATGTAAAAAAGGATGTCGTAGCTTCTAAACTGTGTGAGTTGATGGAGAGAGCTATGAGAATATGCTCATATCATTAATTTTATATAAAAATTTGGATTTCTAATAAGCCACACATATAATGCTTTCCATATTCATGTGTCAGTATAATCCTCATATACATATGCATATATATATTGAGTTGGCCAAAAAGTTAATTTGGGTTTTCTGTAAGATGTTATGGAAATACCTGAATGAATTTTTTGGCCAACCCAATATATGTATGTATATTTTAAAGGAACAAAGTAGAGACCAGCTTTTGAACTGAAAAGTTTTTATTTTCAAAGTTGAAAAAACTTTACATATATCTTCAACTAATAAGTACTGATCCAGGTCCTACTTGAGGAAAATGTTATGTCACTGATACAAAGTATTCACCAAAAGACATGAACATTTCCTTTTTGGTTTTTTGGCACAAACTTTTTTTTATTATATAAGTTTCAGATGTATGCACATTTCCTTTTTAGTCTAACAATTTGGATAAATAATAATGAATATGTCACTGTGTCTAGCAAGATGTATTTTGCTCATCTGTTTGATCTGGATTTTGATCTAAATACACATCTAGGAGTGAAATTAACAATCATATTTCATGGATCAAGATCCTCCCTAAGAAACTATACAAAACAAGGATGCTACTAGAAAAGCTGCTCTCTCCCTCACTGAATTCTAAATTCAATCCAAAACATTTGCTAAGCATATAAATGATCTGAGTATTGGTCTAAGTAATTAAGGTGTCAAAATTAATAATACAGTGGCTCAAGAAACTATGAAACAAGTATATTCAATAATTATTATACAAATATGGCTACTACAAATACTTTAACAGTGAAATTATGAGTTTACTTAGAGAAAACAGAAAATTCTTCACAGAGGTGCTATTTAATGAGTATTTTGAAGGTTTGGTAGGATATGAAAAGTCAGAAAAGTGTTGTTGAACCTAAGTTCATGTGCCTGATGCACAGTGAGGCCAAACAAACCAAACGATGGCATTTGGAGCAGAGAAAGGTTTATTGAAAGGGCCAAGCAAAGAGAACAGGAAGCTCATGCTCAAAAGACACAAATTCCTTGATGGTTTTCAGGGAAGAGTTTTTAAAGGCAAAATTTGGGGTAAGGTTTGCAGGGTGTGTGACTTTCTTCTGATTGGTTGGTGGTGTGGTAAGAGAGCAGTATTTCAGGAATCTTGTGCAAGCCATCCTTCACCTGGGTGGGAACCTTAGTTCCTGTAGAAGAGCGCAGATACATAGTTTGTATATCCATTGAGGAGGAACTAGGACTCTGCTTTATTGCTGCACTCTTGTTTCTTGACTGCTTTTCTTTTGCTTCTGCACTCCCTCACTTCCCTAATTAGTAACTGAATCTGCCCTTTGGAACTCAGGGAAGGTCTAGGAGGCTGAAGCCTTTTTCCTACAATCTAGAAATAGGGCACATGGAAAGGCTTTTGTATCAAAGAGTACCCCACAGATTTCAAAAGAGGGGAAAAGACTTTTCAATTCTGTTCAATAAGTTGACCATAGCCCAAGAGCTATAAGCAGTCATGGCACATTCAGGAAATAGCAAAATTCTGATGCTGCTGATGAAAATGTTGTGTTAAGAGGAGTGTTGGGGAAAAAAAGGGGAGAAAAAAAGGTGCTGAAAATGGGTGAATGGGTTTAGGGAGTGTGACACTGTGATTTATAATAAGAAATATATATTTGGTCTTTGTCTCTGTACCTGACGTAAAGCTCCTAAAAGCCTTGACAAGTCCTAAGTGATAACAGAAATAAAGGTGAAAGGATAGTCTTTTTTTATTCATAACAAGATCCTTTCAACCACACCTGAGTTTATGTTAATGAAGTGACTTTGGAAAGCCCCAGGGATGGGAGCTTACTGCCAGGGGAAGTAACTGTATAATTAGAGAGTTGGAACTTCCAGCCCTATCTCCTAATTCCAAGGAGGGAAGAGGGGCTAGAGGTTGAATAAATCACCAATGACAGTGATTTAATCAATCATGCCCATGTAATGAAGCCTCCATGAAAATCACTAATGAAAGGGGTTCAAAGAACTCCAGGTTGCTGAACACAGGTTAAGTGCTGGGAGAGCGGCATACCTGGAGAGAGTTTGGAAGCTCTGCACCCCTTGCCACATATTCTGCCTCATGCTTCTCTTCTATCTGGCTATTCCTGAGTTGTATCCTTTTTTTAATAAACTGCTAATCTAGTAAGTAAACCATTTTCCTGAGTTCTTTGAGCTGCCCTAGGAAATTATTGAACCGAATGAGGGATTTGTAGAAACTTCTAATTTATAGCCAGTTAGTCAGAAGCACAGGTGACAACCCAGACTTGCAATTCATGTCTGAAGTGGGGAACAGTCTTAACTAACTCCAGCAGTTAGTGTCCAAATTGAGTTACATTATAGGACACCTAGTTGAGGTATTCCAAAAGTTGGAGAATTGCTTGGTGTGGAAAACCCCACCTATCTGGTTTTGTTACCCAGAAACTGGGTTCACCTCTTGGTGGATGTCGAGCCAATAGACACAACCAAACCACAGATCAGGAGAAGGAAGGATTTATTACTTGCAGCAAGTAAGGAGAACACCAGGAATCTCTCCCAAAGCAGTGTCTCCCCATCAACAAAATTGGGGAAGTTTTAAGCTAATGATAAATGCTTATTCATGAGGGGGCTTGAGCAGGGGAGAATTCAGCATAGAATCAGGGTTTGACAGAGTCCAAGCTTTGTTTGATTGAAGTCAGGAGGGTCAACATCATAATTCCATCCTCCACCTGGATGGGGGCCTTAGTTCCTGCAGAACTCAGAGACATATTATTATGTATATCCTTGAGGAACCAGAACATTGCCTCAAGACTGCACTATTGTTTCCTGACTGCTCCTCCCTTGTTTCTGCATTCCCTCCCTTAAGATCTGTAATTACTGAGGCCTGTTCAAGGACAAACATTGTGGCCAAGCTTAGATCACAAAATGGCTTAGGCCAAAATGGCTTATTTTATGCCAAAAAAAAGAGAAGCCCAGTCTAGTTCTTTTCCTCTGGGGACCCCTTACTCTGCCTACAGTTTCAGAGGTAAAGTGTCAGAAGTATTGAGTGTGGTAGTTATAGGAAGCAGAGTAGGGAATAGAGTTTTTCCTTTCAGGGAGAAAAGTCCTGCAAATAAGCAACTATGTCAAAGGCTATTGTGATAGTTGAGACAAGATATCTTAAAGAACTACTTTATTTAAAGGGGTTCAATAGAGAATGGAGAAGAGAAATTAGAGACAGTGAGTTTAAATATTTTTTTGCCCCAAAGAGTATAGCTGTAAAGGGAAAGAGAAAAACAGAGTGATAGTGTTACCCCAAAACTGGGGCTGCCTTTTGGTGAGTGTTGAACCAAAAGACACACTACCAAGCCAAAGATCAGGAGAAGGAAGGATTTATTACTTGCAGCAAGCAAGCAGGTGGATCATAATAGGAAGACCTGCTGGAAGTGGAAATTCTCTTAATTGCTTCAGTTTTCTCTCTGAATTAGAATAAAATAGTGTCAATGAGGATGGGGAAGGAGATTGTAGCTTTTAGAGATGACCAGAAAATATGAAATCCTATTTCACAGAAAAGACAATGGACTAAACATCAAAACCCTCTTTTGGTGATTAATTACTCATTTAAAATGAGACTAGTAACATGATTATGCATTGTTTTGGGGAAAAGTTTAGCTGACTGAAAAAAGAATGGGGAAGTCATTAGATATAACTAGGTTGTGTGGCAGAAACAAATAGTGCAAAAGGATAGAGAAGCAAGGGAGTGAAGAGTATATGCAGTAGAATGTTCAAAATGATTGACAACAGAATAACGTTAGCTAAAAGGGAGTAAATTCCATGGGGAGGGGGATGAGAGGCGAATAAAAAGTGTTTGCATTACTGGATTTAAACTTCCATTGAATTAAAGATTTGCTGTCAATGGAGTAATAGAGTGTGATGTGGGAAAGTTTTGATTTGATAATGGACTGACTGAGGTAGGATTGAGGGCAAGGTCTTTGGATGAAATTAGATCATATGACAGAAAGGATATTGCAAGTATCGTTTACATGGATATCAAGAATAATAACTGGAGTATTGTTGGAGAGGGAGATAGGGACTCAGGAAATAAAATATTCAAGAAAGGAGGAGGAGAGATTGGGTGAGTTGTAGATGATTACAGGGAGTAGTCAGAGAAAGTAGAATGCTTATGACTGAAATTGTAACTAAAAAAAGACTACAAAGGAAATACTCACAGAAGAGTCTATAGATTAAGAAGGCTTCTGTTAGGAATCTTAAATTTAACCTAGCACAATGAAAGTTAAGGAAATGGAGAGGTGTGGCAGATAGGGTCAGAAGGAAGAGTATGTATAGGATCATATGAGGACTATAGTCCAGCAAGTGAAGTATGGCCTGACTTTCTTGCAGTACAGGGCAAGGAAGAATGACAGATTAAATCCTGCAGCTGTTGAGGGATGGCACTGTTGGAGAAGTCTTGTTAAAATAGAGGATTAGTTCTGGAGCCCCCACCTAACATTGCAGATTGAAATTTAGATTCCAATAGAATTCCAATATTCTTACTTCTAAAATCAGTTCAAAAGAACACAGTGGTTTTAGAATCAAAAGCACTTTTTTAAGTTTAAGAAAATATAGAAAAAACATCTCTACAACCTGAAAGTAGGCAAAGATTTTTTAAACAGGCACAAATTCTAAAATGAAAAACTGAGCACATGAGTCTACCTTACTCTTCAAAATTCAGTATTTTAACAGGCAAAATGACAGTTTGCTGACTGGGAGAAGACATTTTCAATACTTACAACCAGTGAAGGTTTCACATCTATAGTATTTAAAGAATTCCTACAAAGGTATAAGGAAATTATAAATGATCCTGTAGAAAATATAAAATAGGCAATATTATTAAGAAAGTATCTGAGAAAAAAAGTGCTCAACCTCTTTGGAAAATAAAAATAAAACCACAAGGAATGAGAGACCATCTTACATCCCAAATCCTCAGTTTGAGTAAATATATGTTTCACAAAACTAAATGTTGTAAAGATTTGAACCAAGCATAAATCTTATTATGGTAAAAATAAAACTGGTACAATCACTTTCAAAATATACCTGCAATATCTAGTAAAGTTAAAGGTCCTGGTTCCCATGACTCTGAAATTCTAATCTAGGTATGTCATTTTGAGAAACTTTGACTTATCCACAGAAAGAGAAGTAGAGAATGCTCATGGCAGCATTGTTTATGAGAGCAAGAGTTCTTGGAGTCCCTCCAAATTGGTTCAGTTCCAGAGGGCCCTTGAATATCAGTGTTCCAAAATCTCTTCTAAAAAAAAGTTTGCTTATTTCTCCTGGTATAAAGAAGAAAAACACCTTTCTCAGTCTAATCTTAATCAGGCCATCCAACAATCTCAGCCTACTTTATCTGAAGCTACTCAACATGTCAACATTTACATCCTCAACTGTTAATCCCACATCGATTCCAACCTCAAAGATGCTCCCATTTCCCTGTGTTCCCCCTCCTTATCCCACTACTCCTCCAAACACGTTCCTGTCTCCTCCATCACCATGTCCTAACCGTCTTTGTATTTATACACCCCTCCCCAAACCTGTTCTTATTTTTCCCACTCCTGAATTTCCTAAAATTACTTAAGACTTTGGTTTTGCTCCCCTAGTATTCAGATTCAGGGGGAGGGAAGTTAAATGATTCAGTCACCTTCTCCTCTAGTTATGTTTAAGCCTTGGTCTGTAAATGACGTACATGCCCTGACCCACAAAAATCAACAACAATAAAAAAAAAAAAAAGAGAAGGATTTCCTATAAGATTGGGAGTTGAGACAACATCTTCATCAAAATGTTTCATACAAATTCTAAAATACAAACCCATAGGACAATCATCTCCTGAATGGCACACAGTGAGACATATTTTATTTATGGCAAATGTGCCTATTGGTATCTGCCTGCTAACTGGATTAGATACTGTTATCTAGCTATTCTAATTAGCCCTTATCAAATCTTTAACTAGACTATCTTCTTTTCTCACTTTACTGTATGAACTCTGATTTAAATTTTTCAGACACTAGGTGAAGCAAAAGGTCTGTAACAAGGTGTTACAGCTACAATCTTAGGTGTAAAATTCTAGCACTAAAAGGAGTCTATGAACGTCCTTTCTCACAGAGTACCCAAAAAACTTAGAACAAGAAGGTAAGAAATTTGAATAAAGCTAAAATGTTTGACTCTCATAGTAGACCATTTATGGATAATCTTTGTGCCTGTTGCTGCTGCCATATGGACCCCAAAGGAAGTTCACTGGAAGTACTGCAATTTACATGCTCTGCTCTAGGGAATAACCAGGACTCTGGACTATTTTACCAAACCAACAAACGTCATCACCAGAGAACTACAGGTACTCCAGCGAAGGGTCCTCTACAATCATATAACATTGGACATGATTCTGGTTTCCCAAGGATACACTTGTGCAGTGGTCACAGTGACTACTGTGTATATGATCCCTGAAAACTCTGTTGTCTGTGCCACCACTGAAAATATGTAGACCATAAAACAGGAAATTTGTTGAAACAGAGCTACTCTCCTCATTCTACTATCTAAGGACACTTTGAGTCCAATGTTCTGAATCCCCTGAATTTATCCCCTTCAAACCTCCAATCTTGTTTTTACTCTTATAATCAGATTTTAACCCTCGTTAATTTTCTTATATATTCTTTTGTATGTGAGCATGTGTGTTGCATGATGTGCTTCGACTCTCCCCCTCCCCCCCACCAGCTTTATTGAGGTATAATTGGCAAAGAAAACTAAGATATTCAAAATGTACAATGTGATGGCCTGGCAACCACTTTTCTACCCTCTGTTTGTTTCTATGAATTTGACTTTTTTCTTTTTTAGATTCCACAAATAAGTGGTACCATGTGGTATTTGTCTTCCTCTATTTGACTTATTTCACTTTGCATAATGGCTTTCAAGTTCATTCTTGACCATGTTGTCACAAATAACAGGATTTACTTTTTTTTTTAAGGCTGAATAATGTTCCATACCCGTGTGTGTGTGTGTGTGTGTGTGTGTGTGTGATGATTTTTTATCCATCCATCTATTGATGGAAACCTGGATTGGTTCCATACTGTGGCTATTGTGAATAATGGGAGTACAGATATCTCTTCAAGATAATGATTTCATGTCTTTTGATTATATACTTAGAAGTAGAATTGCTGGAGCATCTGAGAGTTGAATTTTTAAGTTTTGAGGAACCACAATAGTGTATTCCATAGTGCTACATTCCCACCAACAGTGTACAAATATTCCTTTTTCTCCACATTCTCACCAGCATTTGTTATCTCTTGTCCTTTTGATAACAGACATCCTAACAGATGTGAGGTGATAGCTCACTGTGGTTTTGATTTGCATTTCCCTGCTGATTAGTGATGTTGAACACCCTTTCAAGTACCTGTTTATCATTTGTATGTTTTCTTTGGAGAAAAATGTCTATTTAGGTCCTTTGCTCATTTTTTTATTAGGGTTGTTTTTTCAGCGGTTGAGTTACATGAGTTCCTCATATATTTTGGGTATCATCCCATGGTCTAGTATAGGGTTTGCAAGTATTATCTTTTATTCCATAGGGTACTTTGTCATTTTGTTGATGGTTTCCTTTACTCTGCAGGAGATTTTTAGTCTGAGGTAGTCCTCCTTGTTTATTTTTGCTTTTGTTGCCTTTGCTTTGGGTGTCAAATCCAAAATATCATTGCCAAGACCAAAGTCAAGGAGATTACCTCCTGTTTTCTTCCAGGAATTTTATGGTTTCAGGTCTTATATTTAAGTTTAATACATTTCAAGTTAATTTTTGTGATTGGTGTAAGATAGTGGTCCAATTTCATGCATTTCCATATGGATTTCCAGTTATTCCAGTACTATTTATTGAAGAGACTCCCAATTCCTCATTGTATATTCTTGGCTCCTTTGTTGAAATTAATTGACCATATATGTGTGAGTTTATTTCTGGACTCTTTCTCTGAAAAATACCATTGGGATTTTGATAGGGATTGCATTAAATTTGTAGATTGCTTTGGGGAATATAGACATTTTAACAATATTAATTCTTCTAGTAAATGAACATGGAATACCTTTCTATTTATTTGAGTCCTCCTCAGTTTCTTTCATTAATGATTCATAGTTTTCAGCATACCGATTTCTCACCTTCTTGGTTAAATTTACACCTAAGAACTTTATTCTTTTTCATATTATTATAAATGGGATTGTTTTCCTAATTTATAATTTATTTTTTGCATAGTTTGTCGTTAGTATATAAAAATACCACTGATATTTTTATATTGATTTTATATACTGCAACTTTACTGAAATTGTTGATTAGTCCTAACAGTTTTTTGGTGGAGATTTAAGGGTTTTCTATATATAATACTATGTTACCTGCAAACAGAGACAATTTATTCTTCCTTTCTGATTCAGTTACCTTTTATTTATTTTTCTTTCCTAATTGCTCTGGCTAGGAATTCCAGCACTATGTTGAATAAAAGTGATGAAGGTGGACATCCTTGTCTTGTTCCTGATCTTAGAGGAACAGCTTTCAGCATTTCACCATTGACTGTGATGTTAGTTGTGGGTTTGTCACAGATGGTGTTTATTATGTTGAGGTACATTCCCTCTATGCCCAGTTTGTGTAGAGTTCTTACCACAAAAGATGTTGAAGTTTGTGAAATGCTTCCTCTGCACCAATTGAAATGACCATTAGTTTTTATTATTTATTTTCTTAATGTCTGTCACATTTATAATGTGTGATGTTGAATCATAATGCATCCCAGAAATAAATCCCATTTGATCAAGGTGCATGATCCTTTAATGTACTGTTGGATTCAGTTCATTAATATTTTGTTGAGAATCTTTACATCTATATCTATTAGGGATATTAACCTGAAATTTCCTTTTCTTGTATCCTTATCTGGTTTTGGTATCAGGGTAATGCTGGCCTCATAAAATGAGTTTGGAAGTATTCTTCCATCTTCTATTTTCTGGAAGGGTCTGAGAAGGATTGGTATTAATCTTCTTTAAATGTTTTGGTAGAATTTACCAGTAAAACCCTCTAGTCCTGGACTTTTCTTTATTGGGAAGTTTTGATTACTGAATCAGTCTTCTTACTCATAATTATTCTGTTCAGATTTTCTATTTCTTCATGAGTTAGACTTGGTGGGTTTTCTGTTTCTAGGAATTTATCCATTTCTTCTGTGTTGTCCAATATGTTGATGTATAATTTTTATAGTACTCCTTTACAATCCTTTGTGTTTTATGGTGTCAGTTGTAATGTTTCCTCTTTCATTTATGATTTTATCTATTTAAGTCTTCATTTCTTTTTTCTTAGTAAGTCTAGGTAACATTATGTCAATTTTGCTTATCTTTTCAAAAAAACAACTCTTAGTTTCATTGATCTGTTCTCTTTCTTTCTTTTTTTTTTTTTTTTTTTTGGTGGTACGCAGGCCTCTCACTGTTGTGGCCTCTCCCATTGCAGAGCACAGGCTCCGGACGTTCAGGCTCAGTGGCCATGGCCCACGGGCCCAGCCACTCCGCGGCATGTGGGATCCTCCCGGACCAGGGCACGAACCCGTGTCCCCTGCATCGGCAGGTGGACTCTCAACCACTGTGCCACCAGGGAAGCCCCTGTTCTCTTTTTTTGAAGTTTCTATTTCTGCACTAATCTTTCTTATTTACTTCTTTCTGCTAACTTTAGACTTAATATGCTCTTCTTTTTCTAGTGTCTTGAGGAGTAGGATAGCTTGTTCTAATTACTTCTTTGGTGCTTGCTTTGGCAGCACATATACTAAAAATTGGAATGATACAGAGAAGATCAGCATGGCCTCTGCACAAGGATGATACTCAAATTTGTGAAGCATTCCATATTTTTTTACTTATACAGTGTTATATGTCAATTATATCTCAATAAAACTGGAATAAGAAAAAAATAAAATTAAGAAAAAGAATTGCTTCTTTGTTTGCTACAGTCCTATAGGATTGGGACTGACAAATGGAAGCCCCTTTGGCTATCAGAGCCAGACATTTGGGAACCTTTCCCTTGGCAGCAGCTGTAAAACCTGCAGTGCTGAGATGTTTGTAAAAGCCCCTTCCAGGAATTTTCTTGAGCAGATTGGAGGGAGAAGGCAGGAGTGGTCTCTATCAGCAGCCCTGGTCTCTGGGTAGACTCACAGTCAGCCCCTAGAGCCTGCCATTTTGATGTAGATATTTTCCTTTTTGTCTAATGTGTAGGAATCACTCAGCTATTTTCTGGATGTTTTTCAAAGAGAATTGCTCCATGTGTAGTTGTTCATTCAGTGTGTTCATGGCAGGAGGGGATCTCAGGAGCCTCCTATAGTGCAATCTTGCTTTGACTCTTCCTTTAGTACATTCTTAGGCATAGTTCTTGTCAAGTCTCTTAGATGTTCCATGATTTCTTAGACAGTCCTAAACCGTGCTCAACAGATGATACAACTAGTCCTTCAAGGCCAGCAAGAAAGTGAAGATCAGCCCATCCTTGGAAATTATAAACCTCAAAAATGACTCTTATTCCATCTCTAATAATATTTAAAGACAGACACCATCCATCTAAAATAACAAAGAGGCTGACCAGTTGTGCAAAATTGCCTGTTACTCACTCATGTGGCCCAGTCAAAATTTAATTAGGCTTTGACCCTCCCCACAATCCTATGAACTTTAAAGACTCCCATTTTTAAGGAATTACTAAGAGGCAGTACATAATGCCTTAAAAACTCACTCTGAAAATAAATAAAAAATAAAGCTCACTCTGATAATTAGCTGGCCACAGTAAGAAACAATGCCTGTTAAATCACCCCAGCCATGCTGCCTGCTCATCCCCACCTGCTTGAGTGATTTCTCCTCAAAGTTCTTGCTGACCTTGCTTACTCCTTCCTATACAAGAAAAGCTTTTTTTTTTTTCTGTTTGATTTTGAGATGCTTGCAGATCTCAAGGTCTAAGTGTTCTTCCTGTTACAATAGTCTTTTCAAATAGTTTTTCTTTAGCCAAGTTCAGATTTGATTTTATTTAACAATATATTTAAAATATTAGACAAAATAAAACAAAAAAAAATCTGTTATAATTATACTGTCTGTTTCATACCCACTGATTATAAATCCTGCATATGTACTTTTTAAAAAAAGTTTTGGACCTTTATTTTTAAAATTAAACTTTTTTTTAACTTATTTATTTTATTTATTTATTTTTGGCTGTGTTGGGTCTTCATTGCTATGTGCAGGCTTTCTCTAGTTGCAGTGAGCGGGGGCTACTCTTCATTGCGGTGCACGGACTTCTCATTGTGGTGGCTTCTCTTGTTGTGGAGCACAGGCTCTAGGCATGCAGGCTCAGTAGTTGTGGCTTGGAGGCTCTAGAGAGCAGGCCCAGTAGTTGTGGCACATGGGCTTAGTTGCTCCAAGGCATGTGGGATCTTCCTGGACCAGGGCTTGAACCTGTGTGCCTTGCATTGACAGGTGGATTCTTAACCACTGCGCCACCAGGAAACCCCTATACATTTTTATTTCATGTAAAATTCCATGGGAATGATAACCACCTTATTAAGTTAGTAGACTGTGTTCATAGGAACTATGTAGAGAGCCTCAGCAGTTTGGTAGCACTTCAGTTCTTAATCTGGATTGGGGGTACATAAGTGTTAATTTAATATTCTTTATATTGTATTGTATCTAAAATTCTTCAATTTCTTTTTAAGACAGATCATAAAGAAGGGAACCATGTAACAATAATAGAAGTGATAACAAGAGAAGAAGCAGGGCTGATTCTGGCATTTAATAGTTTTACATATTTGTTTTATTAGCAAGAGTTAAAAATAAAATGAAAACTAAGATGGTGATTTTCAAACTATTTTCAATCAAAAGCTTGGGTACTGAGTTATCTCTTGGCATAGTGTTTGAAAATATAGGATTTGGAGTCAAATAGTCTAGGATTAAATTTGCTGTTGACATCTTCTGTTTCTGTCACCTTCAGAAACTGACACAACCCTTTGAGCCTCTGATCCCTCATCTGTGAGATATGACATAAGCACTACCTCTTTGGGCTATTATGTGGTAAAATAGAGATAATTAGGTGCTTAAAATGTTAAAAGTTATTCTTTAAATAAAAGATTATGACAAAAAATTCATAATAATCTATCTTCCACATGATTTCTACAGCCAGACTCAGGACCACAACAGAGCCCGAGATTGCAGATTTGAAGAAATTCAGTCTCCTGAATTTGACAGAAAACAGGATTTAAGAGATCTTCTTTGAAGGTAAGAGACTTGCATTATAGTTCCAGCCCTGACACTAATAAGGTATGTTACCTTGGCCTCTAAAAAACATATTGTTAAGCATATATTAGTAATATGCCACAGCAAAGTGATGAATGCTGAGGATAGGCTGTTTTACATGATAAATTTCTTCCCTTTTGGAGCTTACATTTCCTCATCTATAAAAGTTAAGAGTGGCTTAAGTTAAATAATATGTTTGTTTTATTAAAGCTCCAAAAATTTCTAAACAACAAATGCCTTGCCAGAAGTGATCTTGGTTTTTTGGTTAACACTCAGCTACCATAAAGGAAGAACAGTCAACTTTATGCACCTAAGGCATAAGTCTGCACCTGGGCCTAAGGCAAGGATTTTTGATAATGTATCTTGATTATCTAAAAGGAGGAAAATAAACAACTGGGGCAAAGGTTGGGTTGGGGATATGGAGACTGAAGAACACTATGTATTAGCATCTCAATACTATCCACATTAACCCTAAAATATCTTTGAAATGGGTCTACTTCTTACCATTTTTGCTTCTGCAGTCCTTGTCCCAACTTCTATTCTGTCTTGCCTGTACTACTATGAAGGCTTATTGATTTCATTGATTAATCTCTGAGCTACCATTTTGCCTCGTCAATGAAAAAATAATCACTCCATCTAAGAGATAAATGAAAGTTTTTATTCAAACCGATATAACCTTGGAGCATCTCAGAAAGCTCTGAGAACTGTTTCACCCATTAGAAGTCAAGGCACAGTTGTATAAGTATTTTTAAGACAGGACTGTATATCAAATGATGTATTATTGACAGTTTACATAATCCAGATCTAAGCCATCATTATAATGGGTCATGTGACCCCTTACAAGATCAAGAAGGAATGATACCTTTTAAGGATTTGTTGATGCTAGGAGAATGTTGCTCTTTATGTTCCAGGAGGTAGGGAAGGTTTGGTCGATGCATAATGCAGAAACACAATACACAGTGCAGGGAGAGAGGAGGTCAAAGGTCAGAGGAGAATTTTTATGTTGAAATTTTTCTTGTCTTGCCATAAAATATGAATTTTATTACACAGCCTCAAACCTACGGTACATTTTATTTAATTTATTTATTTTTTTATAAATTTATTTATTTTATTTTTGGCTGCGTTGGGTCTTTGTTGCTGCCCATGGGCTTTCTGTAGTTGCAGCAACCGGGGGCTAATCTTCGTTGCAGTGTGCAAAGAATGGTCAGAATAGTATTTTTAAAATAATCATATCCTGTGGTTTCCTACTTAAAATCTGGAAATGGTTTGCCAGTGCAATTATAATAAGAAACAAACCCCCATTCTGGCCTGCTCAGCCTTTTATGATATGGCCTTGGCCTGTGCATCTCACTTCTGGCCCCTTTCTCCCTTCCCTCATTTCCCTGATACCTCACCAGCAAAATGTTTCTCTTTCTATTCCTAGATTCCACTGATTTCATTTCTTTTTTTGGATCTAGGAACAGTCTAGTTTTTAAAAAAAGTTATTATAAGCTGTTTTAGTGAATTGTTAGTTGGTTGTCTCCTTTTAATGGCTTAGATAGCAGCTTAAACTTTGCTTTCCTTATGCTGCAATGTAAAGTAGCATCTTGGTCAATAATTCAAAACCCTATAATAGTACACTTTAGGCAGATGTTTAGTCAGGTTCTCCAGAGAAACAGAACCAACAGGATAGATGTACATGCAGATGTAAATGTAGAAATAGAGGTAGAGCTGGATCTAGAGCTAGAGGTTAGAGATAGAGATAGAGATTGTATTTATTATAGGAATTGGTTCAGAGTGTTATAGAGGCCAAGAAGTCTCATGATCTGCCATGATCTCCAGTGCAAGCTGGAGAACCAGGAGAACCAGTGATGTAGGAAATTCAGTCTGTGTAGGAAGGCCTGAGTACCAGGGGCCACTGGTATAAGTCCCAGAGTCCAAAGTTTAAAGAACCCGGAGCTCCAATGTTTGAGGGAAGGAGAAGATGGATGTCCAGGCTCAGGAAGAGAAAGATAATTTGCCCTTATTCCATTTTTTTGTTCTATTTGGACCCTCAGTGATTTCATGGTGCCCACCCACATTGGTGAGTGCACATCTACTTTATTCATTCAAGTAATTCAAATGTTAATCTCTTTTGAAAACACCAGCTATCTGGGCATTCCTTAGCCCAGTCAGGTTAACACATAAAACTAATCATCACTGTTTATTTTATTTATCTATCATTTGTTCCCACTACATACACATATAATACATAATGAAAATGTAAATTCTTTATTTTATTTTAATTTTATTGGAGTATAGTTGAATTACAATGTTGTGTTAGTTTCAGGTGTACAGCAAAGTGATTCAGTTATGCATATGCATATATTCATTCTTTTCCAGATTCTTTTCTCATATAGGTTATTAAAAAAATATTGAGTAGAGTTCCATATCCTATACAGTAGGTCCTTGTTGATTATCTATCTTACATATAGTTGTATGTGTATGTTCATCCCAAGCTCCTCATTTATACCTCCCCCACCATGATTCCCCTTTGGTAAGCATAAGTTTGTTTTCAATACCTATACATCTATTTCTGTTTTGTAAATAAGTTTATTTGTATCATTTTTTAAAAATTAGATTTCGTGTATGAGTGATATCATATATTGGTCTTTCTCTGTCTGACTTACTTCACTTAGTATGATAATCTCCAAGTCCATCCATGTTGCTGCAAATGGCATTATTTCATTCTTTTTTTATGGCTGAGTAATATTCCACTGTGTGTATGTACCACATCTTCTTTATCCATTCCTCAGTCAGTGGACATTTAAGTTGCTTCCAGGTCTTGGCTATTGTAAATAGTGTTGTAATGAACACTGGGGTGCATGTGTCTTTTCAGATTATGTTCTTCTCTAGATATATGCCTAGGACTGGGATTGCAGGATCATATGGTAGTTCAACTTTTAGTTTCTTAAGGAACCTCCATACTGTTCTCCATAGTGGTTGTACCAATTTATATTCCCACCAACAGTGTAGGAGGGGTTCCCTTTTCTCCACACCCTCTCCAGCATTCACTGTTTGTAGACTTTTTCATGATGGCCATTCTGACCAGTGTGAAGTGATACCTCATTGTAGTTTTGATTTGCATTTCTCTGATAATTAGTGATGTTGAGCATCTTTTCATGTGCTTTTTGGCCATCAGTATGTCTTCTTTGGAGAAATGTCTATTTAGATCTTCTGCCCATTGTTTGATTGGATTGTTTGTTTTTTTGACATAGAGCTGCATGGGCTGTTTGTATATTTTGGAGATTAATCCCTTGTCGGTCACCTAGTTTGCAAATATTTTCTCCCATTCTGTGGGTTGTCTTTTCATTTCACTTATGGTTTCCTCTGTTGTGCAGAAGCTTTTAAGTCTTATTAGGTCCTGTTTGTTTTTATTTTCATTACTCTAGGAGGTGGATCAAAAAAGATATAGCTGCGATTTATGTCAAAGAGTGTTCTGCCTATGTTTTCCTCTCAGAGTTTTATAGTATCCAGTCTTTCATTTAGGTCTTCAATTGATTTTGAGTTTATTTTTGTGTATGGTGTTAGGGAATGTTCTAGTTTCATTCTTTTACATGTAGCTGTCAAGTTTTCCCAGCACCACTCATTGAAGATACTGTCTTTTCTCCAATGTATATTCTTGCCTCCTTTGTCATAGATTAATTGACCATAGGTGTCTGGGTTTATTTCCAGTCTTTCTATCCTGACCCATTGATCTATATATCTGTTTTTGTGCCAGTTTCATACTGTTTTGATGACTATAGCTTTGTAGTATAGTCTGAAGTCAGGGAGTCTGATTTCTCCAGCTCAATTTTTCTTTCTCAGAATTGCTTTGGTCATTTGGGGTCTTTGTGTTTCCATATAAACTTAAAAGTTTTTTGTTCTAGTTCTGTGAAAAATGCCATTGGTTATTTGATAGGGATTGCATCAGATCTGTAGATTGCCTTGGGTAGTATAGTCATTTTGACAATATTGATTCTTCTAATCCAAAACGTGGTATATTTTTCCATCTGTTTGTGTCACCTTCGATTTCTTTCATCAGTGTCTTACAGTTTTCAGAGTACAGGTCTTTTGTCTCCTTAGATAGGTTTATTCCTATGTATTTTATTCTTTTTGATGCAGTGGTAAATGGAATTCTTTCATTAATTTCTCTTTCTGATCTTTTATTGTTAGCATGTAGGAATGCAAGAGATTTCTGTGTATTAATTCATATCCTGCAACTTTACCGAATTCATTGATGAGCCCTTCTGGCAGCATCCTTAGTATTTTCTATGTATAGTATCATGTCATCTGCAAACAGTAACAGTTTTACTTCTTCTTTTCCAATTTGAATTCCTCTTATTTTTTCTTCTTCTCTGATTGCTGAAAAATGTAAATTCTGTGACATCAGTGTCTCATTAGATTTATTTACTGATGCATCCCAAATGTCTAGTACCACCTCTCGTAAATAGCAAGTTCTCAATGAATATTTACAGTTAAAATGTATAGAAGGGTGAGTGAAGATAAAGGGATGGAATGTAAAATCTCCATATTACTTATATGTCCACATTACATATATAGTGTCACAATTTCATATTTTCAGAAGACTGAAATATATGTATTTATATATAATACAATATTGTATAACCCAGTATCACTGGAATTGTATCTATTTTTTTAAACTTGAAATACACTTTTTAATGTCCTTGGGCAAAAATAAAGAGTCCATGCCTAAAAGTAAGATGCTTTTAATCTGTAATATTGATAGATGAACTCTGATACATATTAAAACAACAGATGATGTTATTCTTCACCAAATCACACACAGATTTTAAAGATCACTGTTAAAAAGTGATAAAGAAAACATCTAATTTGAATTTCTAATAAGTTCAAATGAACTGCTCCAAAAATAATACAGGAGAATCTTATTTTAAAGGATTTCCCTCTTTTTAATTTAATACTGTTAATCAGTTTTAAAAAATACATAATTTCAAAAATAATAAAAACATCTTTTTGTATAATTTTCCAGTGTATTCAAGTGTCTATTTATGAATTCAGGACCATAGGTGTGCATGAAATAAGTTTTAACAAAATAGTTTTTTAAAAGACAGAAAATCCTCAATCACCCATTATGCAAGTGAAATTTTACTATACGAAAAATGCACATACAAACACACATAAAGTGAATTTGTAAAATTTTATTTTTTATAATGTAAAATTTAATAAATCCTTATTTATATGAAAACTTTCTTCTAGATTTTTTTAGATATTTGAGTTAATTTATTATAAAATATTGTTTCCTCATGAATGAAAATTAGAAAAAACAATAAATATAAATAGTATCTCTCCACATTTATGCTTCTAAATCTTAAATATTTAACTATGTTTCACAATATTTGAGGAAAAAAATGAACTATAAAACTGAAAGTCAAATTCCAGTATAAATTAAGAAATTGTTATAAAATACAGCCATATTGGTATTGAAAATGTTTACATTCTTCCCAACCCAAAGCAAACTGAACTAAATTTAGCAGTATAATATGATGTTGTTTTTAGTTTACTTATGTTTTATGGTAAACATTTCCAATAAACCATATGGTTATACAATATTTGTTTCCTAGGCAGTGCCTATTGTGCAAAACTGGTTTATCCTTTTAATTGAATTTATTCATCATTCTAATCGAATAGTATGTCAATTCAATACACAGATAAATCAATCCAAAACTGATTTAGAGAAGTATTGGGAAGGGAGTGAAGATCACTGTGTAGTACTTTGGGAACAGAGTATGTCAAATACTTGTAGAAATATGAATGGTAGATATCTGACTGAGTTAACTGATGATTTCAATGTAAATTAGTGAAGTACATGTTCATCAAAACTTAGTACTGAGCTTCTGTTTTGTATGGTCACAATGAAAATTTTGAATTTAATATGGTCAAAGAATTTTTACCTAAAAAAAAGAAGATTTATTTTGTGTATAATATCTGGTCCATTTTATTCCAGGAGTTCTATTAAAGAAATAAACATGTTTTAGAGTGTAGAATTCTAGGACAAAAAGAAAATGTATCTATTCTAACTACTCTATTTTTTTCAAAATAATATGTGCCCAATATCTATCATAAAATGAATCTGTTTACAGTACAAATTGGTTCTCTGGTATTTGGAATGTTAATAAAAATTTAAGGCAGAAATTTTCCCAAGGCAGAACAATTCTATTTGTTTCTAGAAAAAAAAATAAAGTCTTTTCTTTAGAGTTTTTGTGTTATTTAGCTATATTATTTCCCTCATCTCTCCATTTTTTTCTTCTTAGTTTTTCTTAGAAATGGAAACAGCTGAATACAGACTCTAATAGTGTTTTCAGTACAATTAAAATTAAAACTACAATGATCCGAAGATTTTTACAAAGCAGGACCATAGATGTTTGGGAATTGGCTCATCACTCGTTTCTTCTATTGGCCAGTTCCTCAGTGCTTTAAATTGACATCCTCCAGTGGTTCAGAGCCCCTGATACTGCACAGCACAGCATTGAATAAGCATAAATTGAAAACCTCACTTGACTTCACAGTTTAATAGATATAAGTATAAAGTATTATAATTGTAGCCACAGAGTTGGTTTATTACCTTGCTCAATTGTTTTGTCTACCAGAAGGTAACTGTTTTGATGAATGACAATGAGGCAGGTTCTGGTATATAAAAATTAGTTATTCATGCTCACACTTAGTTTCACTGTTAAAGACTGAATAGCCAAGTGAACTATGAATGCATAGACTATAAGTTGGAGAAGAAAATCAATTAATAAATGGAATAGATCAGGTGTTAGAAGAGTCATTTCAACTCTTTCCAGTCAATTCGCATGTCATTAATATTCTGTTTTCATGCACTACATGCATATTATATCTTAGGAAGGATCTTACTTTTTCCAAATTCATGATATTACAAATACTTAAACTTGGAGATGAAAAATTGGGACAGATGGTCATTCAATAAGTATGCAAAATAAGAAAATTTCAATGTAATAACAGCAAGAGAACCTGCGAATAACTCACATTCTAGCTTTCGCTAAGTTGACTGGATACAAAGAATAATAAAATGTTAATTGCACTATAATACCAATTATACTAATTAAAACAAAATGGCAATATTAGCAACAAATAACAAAAACAACAAGGAAATATACCCTGAATCTAATATTAAGTGTGCTGATAAATGTGATTTTCAAAAGGTTGTAAAATGTGAAGGTATTTTGAGTGATGATGTGTGAAATGGAGGCTTGGAGGTGATGCTATTCTTATTCCCTTTTAGAAACCTGTATGATTTCATATCTTCTGGGCTGAGCTAACACCACAATTCAGGCCAAGTGAATTTCACGAATGCCAAGTCAGTAAAGTGTTTCCAAGGGCAACATGTTGCTCCTTATATCCAAGGGGCATAAATATGGATTAACGTATGTCCCACCAAACAACATGAGATGGTCCTCTTGAGTAGAATGTTGAAAACATTTTCCAAATGTATAGAGTACTCTTTTCATGAATATTATTTTATAAATATTTATATATATTTTTTATTCCTCCTGAGGTAACACCAACATAAAAGCAGTATTAAGCACAGTAAAAGTGTAACGGGCCAAAAGAGTTAAAAATAACATTTAGTGATTTCTTTCAACAATAGATATCAAACTAATGAACAGGATTAGTTAAAGATAAGTACCTAGAAAATACCTCAAAACACGTTAATGATAACACATTATTATGAAGTTTGTGGGAAGTATATTTATGATTTCATCTCATTTTTAACTCTACCAAAGCATTAAGAACTTTAAAGTAGTATAGTTTATAAATGAATTAAATAAGAAAATATAAATTAAAGAGAAGGAGAAGAAAAATTATCTGAATAGACTGTAAGACTGACTTTGGTTTTATTCTCATGTTAGTAGGAAGAGATGAATATTTGCCAACTGGACAGTAAGTTAAGTGAATCCCCAGGCCATCTAAAGGCCTTGTGAATTAAGAACCATTGAAATGTCTATAGCAATGACCATAAAATAATAACATATTTACTGTTCTATCTCAATAAAATAGTATATGGTCTAATGTTTGTGGATAATCCTATATCTATTCTTTATAGTGTCTTGATTTGAGTGGATCTACAAAAATATTTTAAATAGTTATTAAAACAACATTGTTTTATCATAGACTCATTGCCTTACTTTAAAATTAATACAGGATGCTTTTATTATTGCCCATTATCTTCACAAAGAAATACTGCAAGAGATAAATATTTAAGTTTTAGATAAACAAATTACAGTATGTGAAGTACACATTTATTCCCTTCCTTCCTCTTTTTAGTAGTATCTTAATTTTCATTCAGTTATCCAAACTTATTCTGAACACTCTATGTGTTCAGTGTAAGCTGATTTCATCAAGGTATCAAGAATGGGCTGGATTTATTTTTTAATTTTTTTAAACATCTTTATTGGAGTATAATTGCTTTACAATGGTGTGTTAGTTTCTGCTGTATAACATAAATGCTGGAGAGGGTGTGGAGAAAAGGGAACCCTCTTGCACTGTTGGTGGGAATATAAATTGATACAGCCACTATGGAGAACTGTATGGAGGTTCCTTAAAAAACTAAAAATGGATTTATTTTTAAAGTAACCATTCCACCTTATTACTTTATGCAGGAACACAAGCCAAGCCAATGAATTCATGGTATACTTCTGGCCACAGTTAGATATCAAAGACAGTGATAGCAATTATACATCACAATTAAACCTCATTTAAAAAGGAGTTTGGTGATTCTGGCAGGGAAAAAAAATGTTTCCTTGCTTTTCAAATAAAGCTACTTGAAAAGATAGCCTAGGGACTCCTAGGCTAGGAGTCCAGTGGTTAAGACTTCGCCTTCCAGTGCAGGGGGTGTCGATTCGATCCCTGCTCAGGGAGTTAAGATCCCACATGCCTCTTGGTCAAAAAACCAAAACATAAAACAGATGCAATATTGTAACAAATTCAATAAAGACTTTAAAAATGATCCACATCGGGCTTCCCTGGTGGCGCAGTGGTTGGGAGTCCGCCTGCCGATGCAGGGGACACGGGTTCGTGCCCCAGTCTGGGAAGATCCCACATGCTGTGGAGCGGCTGGGCCCCTGAGCCATGGCCACTGAGCCTGCGCGTCCGGAGCCTGTGCTCCGCAACGGGAGAGGCCACAATAGTGAGAGGCCCGCGTACCGAAAAAAAAAAAAAAAAAAAAATGATCCACATCAAAAAAAAAGAAAGAAAGAAAGAAAAAGAAAAGATAGCCTAAGTTAGAGGCCCTCACCCCACTCCAGAAAATTGAAGCATTAAAAATAATTGCAGAGGATAGGGAGAACCCACTTATTAAACATACCTGGAGCCAGCTCTTTTTCTAGAGTTTAAGTAATAGGAGACTAAGGAAGTACTTGTTTCTTAAGTCTTTTGGTGCTTGAAACCAATAGCATTCTAAGTGATTTTATGTGTTTATGAATTGATCCTTTTTATACTTTTGATAAGTGATTAACAATGCTTAATCTACTTTCTTACAATTGTTCCCCACTCATAGTAGAGTTAGTTTGTATAAAATAACCTGCTTATTGGTTAAAAGACTTGACAGAATGTTGTAGTTGGAACTTTGCTATAATGTTAGAAGTATATAGAAATTAACTCTAACAGGGGTCACTTGATGTATATGTGGAAATAGGGCTATAAAAATAAATTTGTGGATTAAAAGTTAATTCCTGATTTGTTAAATGTTAAAACTTTAAGGAAAAGGTACTGATGGGGAAAGGGATATCACACCACATATATTTTTTTAAGAACAGAAATCCACAAATTGCCATAAGACTAATCTTTGCCAACCTTCATATTCCCATCAGAACACTCTTTGGGAATATTGTAAGACCACTGAATCACTCAGGACAATTATACTACAGTAACACAATTCCAAAACATCAGAGACTTACAACAACAAAATTTCATATTTTGCTAATGCTATATGTCCATCATGGATGGCTGTGGCTCTGCTCAGTATCATCTTGATATTGACCACAGGCTGACTTATCAGCCTATCCCAAAAATTATAGTGTTTTAGCAGAAGTAAAAGGAATCTGGACAGGCAAGGGTGACACTTAAAAGATTCTGTTAAGGAGTGGCAGTTCACTTTTGCCCACATTTCATTTCCCAAGAAATTCATATGACCACTCCTGAGGTAAGCAGGATGGGAATGTCAAATTCCATCATTATCAAATCTTCCTGCAAGAAATGGCAGCAAGGGAGGCATAAGTCACAGGCCCAGGCCTAAAATCAGAGGATCACAGATGTGTGATCCTCCTACTAGAAGAGTTGAATATATATATATATATATATATATATATATATATATATATATATTCAAGAGTTGAATATATATATATATATATATATATTCAAGAGTTGAATATATATATATATATATATAATTTTATATATATATATATATATATATAATTAATCACGCAGTCTACCACAACCACAGCCATCCTTGTAACACTTAGCTTTGCCACTTCTATCAGCCTTAGGGATATTAGAATTAATCTCATTGCCCATTTCCTCCATTTGAGCCACAATATGCAGTCTAGATACCCTCAGTCACCCACCATCCTGTGGACTCTGACTTCCACATAGCTCTGTGAATTCGGTGTGTTCCCTTTTCTGACACGATTTATCAACTTGAGAAACCCTTCCTCTGATTTCTTTTGAACTCATATTCTTTCCAAACACATTTCCTTATATTTAGAAACAAGTCTCTAAATGTCTCTTTCTATTTCTTGTTCTACTTGGAACCTGGCTTTTTCTTGAGGATGCTGCTTCCCCTGCTGCTCTTCCAACTAGTTAATATTTTTTCTCCCATATCATCTTACCATTGGGGTTTCAGATAGGGTACGTTTCCTCCTTGTTCTATATTTGTATATCCAGACCATTTTACTCACTTCTGTGTAAACACCTTCCTACTCCCAGTGTGGAAGTGTATAACACTGGCTCCTATGTTTCAGTCATTTCCTACCCCCTGGTACTCTACCGATAGCTTGAAGATTTTAGTCCTTTCTATACTGTCAGTGTCTCCAAATTTACTCCAGTCATATTTTGTTTAATTTTTATATTCAGTGACATATTTCCCATACTCTATTCTCTCAGTTACTCAAAAACTAGTTTAGATGCTGTTGTGAAGGGATTTTGCAGATGTAATTAAGGTCTCAAATCAGTTGAAATTAGATAAAGTCATTATCTTAGGTGGACCTGACTTAATTAGGTGAGCCCTTAAAAGGGCCTGGGCTTTTCTTGATAAAAGAGATTTGAAATGTGAGAGGGATTTGATATGAGTGATATTCTCCATTGCTGGCTTTGAAGATGAAGGGAGTCACATGGAAGGAATGCAGTCAGCCTCTATGAGCTAAGAGCAGCCCCTAGATGATAGCAAAAATGAATATGGGGACCTCAGTCCTACAACCACCCAGGAATAAATTTTGCCAACATCTTGAATGAGCTTGTATGTGGTGGATTCTTGCCTGGAGCTTGGCCAGTGCCTTGATACCTGTCCTGTGATACCCTGAGCAGAGAAACAAGTCATGCCATATTTGAACTTCTGACCTATGGAATTGTGAACTAGTAAGTGGGTGTTGCATGCCACCAAGTTTTTCGTCATTTGATATGTAACTGTGGTATACAAAAACAATAATAATTCAGTGCCTTCACATATCACATATCACATATCACATTCACTGAGTCAAACCCAGTCTTTCTTAAGAGCCTGCAATTTCCTCCATGACCTGTCCCCTCATTCCTAAAGGTCTCATACACAGAAGGCTCACTACTTTCATCCCTCCTCATGTGCTCTCCAACCCACACTGACTTCTTGCCATTCCTTGAAGTTCCTTGAACATGCAAGTATGTTTCAAACCCGGACTTTTTCATTTGTCCTTCTCACTTCCTAGAGTGTTCTTTATGAAAGAGCTGCATGGTTTTCTCCTTCACAAGCAGTAGGTCTTTTCTCAAATGTAACTTCTCAATGAGACCTTTACTACACTTTCGTGTGAAATTACAACTCCTTTCCCACCTGCAACACTCTGAATCCCACTTCACTGCCCTACTTTTTTTAATATAATAGTTATAAACTACAGTTGACCCTTGAGCAACAGAGGTTTGAACTGTGCAGGTTCACTTATATGTGGGGTATTTTTTCTTTTCAGTAAATACCTATTACAGCACTGCATGATTTGAGTTTGGTTGAATCTATTGATAAGGAACCGAGGGTATGGAAGCCCGACTGAAAAGTTATATACGGATTTCTGACTGCCTGGAGGGCTGGCATCCCTAACTCCTATGTTGTTCAAGGGTCAACTGTATAGTGTATTATGGTGAGAACTCGTTTATCTAGTTTATTTTTAATCTTTAGGCACTATAAAAATACTTTCCTGCTTATCAGTGAAGGGACTTTTTTTTCTATGTTAGGTGATGTGTCACTAATTCCTGTAAGAATATCTAGTGTATGGAAAGCATTCAATGCATATTTGCATTAAAAATGGAAAAAATATATCTTACCTTTTTCTATTCTGAATCTTGGTAATCTTAGGGATAGTAGAGGGTTAAAGAGAGATTGTGGCTATGATAACTGGATTTGGAATCTACCTTTTGGAATTTCACTGCCAAATTTTAGACCCACTCAATGTTTGGGGTATAGTGAACCTTCAATAAGAAGGCTTATAAACAAGTTATCATAATTACTGCTAATAAACACCAGAATGAATAAAGATACACAAATAAGTTTCAGAATTATGTAGATAAATTCTCTTTCTATGAATACCATCATAATTAGTTGTTCCATATCCTTAAAATATTTTAACTCTAATCAATGAGCAACATAGGTTGAACAATTCCAGAGCACTGACATTCAAATACAGTATGAAACTTGAAATTCATTAAAACCAAAGTTGAACTGTGGCACAAATTCTCTCTCTTTCACATTTACTTTGCTGCCTGGCTACTTAGCTTTATGGTAGATTAAAAAAAAAATCTAAGGAACCTTTGCATGCATAGATCAGTTTTTCATCTGTTTCCCACTTCTGTCAACCTGTTACACTCATATTCATATGTAGTTGTTTCATATGTATATACACACACACACACACACACACACACACACAGACGTGTTTTCCTTAAACACACACACATACGTGTTTTCCTTAAAGATAATTTAAGACTCCTTCCTTTTTTAATAATATTTTTGAGCTAACCATATTTCCCCCTTAAACTGCCCTCTTTAATATGAACTATTGCATAATCCTGCTTGTGTCAGGCTTTCCTAAAAATTACCATTTTAACCAACCTTTAATAAAGATGCCAACTCCTGAAATTATATATGTATATACAATATAAATATATACAATTTAGGCATGTAACAAGAATAAACAGGAACTTATTTACCTTCAATTCATGTAATAAATATAGAGTAATGTGATTTTATTACTATGATTATTGAAACACTATTCATAGCTATTCAAAATATCTTTAAAAATTACCTTCTGCTTAATTTGTGTTTATCTCACGTTTGTCTGATGTGTAAAACTGGCTAAATTGACATATATTGCTCTTTTCAATGGTCCATGCTTAAAAAATCTCCTTAGATATGGCAAATCAACATTAATCTGTATCTGATTCTTTATGTATATCTCTGATTCCTTTTTTTCATGCCCTATCTCAAAAGTGTTCTTCTTCAACTTGTAATACGTGCCATAGGAAAACACCTGGAATTGAAGATACGTATTCTGATCTTATATGTGGAGCAACCAAATTTCTGCCAGTCCCAACAATTTTCAACTTGCTGGCAGAATGAATAACTGATATTCACTTCATCATGCCAGAAGGTGCCATACAAACCTGTTGTAGTTAGCTGCAAACACATACATAGAAGGCATGCTGAGACTCATGGCTACAGTGTAATAGAGAAAAAAAAAGGAAGATTCATTCACATATGGCAAAACAATGACTTGAAAACTAAGATATCTCTGTTCTAGTTCTGGTTTTCCTTCATTCTCTCTGTTAACTCTAGAACCATGCTTTAATGTCTCAATGAAATAAAGAGATTAGACTGTCAGAGGTTTTAAATTGGCAACTTATGTTTTTGTTTTGTTTAGTATAAATTAAGTATTGTTTTTACAATAGTCTGGATTTATAGCTTTTTTTGAAAAACATCAGCAGGTGGTGACACATGACATATCCTGGCATGCGTGACAACAGTGTTTGCTCTCAGAGGGCCACTCTCTCCAGTTGCCACCATCCTCATTCTGAGTGAAGTACAGGGCCCACTTCACTCATTTTTGTTACTTGCTTGTCTCTGTATATATTTGTGTTTGCAACACATAGACTAAATGATCTCTTTAGACCCTTCCTGATGGGATAGTTATGATTTCTTGATGGCATTTTGTGTGTGTGTGTGTGTGTGTGTGTGTGATAATCGTGCAATGACCTCCTACATCAGCAGATCACAGCTGGTATATATCACTCCCCAGGCTGAAACTTTTGTAGTCACTACTGGGCACCCCCTTAAGCAGAAGGAAATGTGTTCAGAGGATTTGGATATTTTATTGGGACTAGGCAAAAGGTAGTTTGATTCTGGTAATGAATGTGTTCTGACATGAGGTCCTTAGTTAATGGATACAGGTGCCAGAGGGGCCAAAGGGTAAAGGGGAGCATAATATTCATTCCAAACAATATCTGAATGTAGAAAATAAGATGAGGGATCATTCGAGCAAGCACAGGAGGCATTCTACTGTGATGGAGGCTTCAGCTCTTCAGCTGAGTTCCTCAAGTCAGCCTAGCATCTGGCAGGAATGTTAAGTCATAGGGTTAAACTGTTATGTGTTGCTTGATTGAAAATTTAATGTATTGTTAGTTTTTAAAATGCTAACAAAAACTTTAATTTAGCCTCTGAGATTTATGCAAAATTACTGGTACTTTCCTTTTAGTTTGTGAAGAGGTAGGGGTTGAGGTTATCGAATTCAATATTTGATATGCGTTCAGGGTTATGTTGATAAGGAAATCCCAAAGATGATAAAAATAGGAAATAAAATAGTGCATCATCATTTTAAAATGTTCTTTATCCCTTCAGTTAATGCACATATTCAAATTGGGAGGCAGAAAAAATGGTAGTCCCATTTCACAGGAAGAAACCATGGCACAAAGTGTTATTTTAGTTACAAATACAAACTTTTTTCCAAATCCCTAAAATGATATTACTAATGGCATCTACTGTCATTTTCCTTATAGCTATCAGGCTATTTAAACACTTAATTGAGATTATATCACCTCCATGAATAAAATCTTATTCTCAATGTGTTCAGAATAAAATCTGAAGCCCCTTATCATGAATTAAAAGCCTTTGGGTATTTTTCAGTGGGGAAAGGTATGATGGTGGTTCTGTTGCCATTTTGAGTAGAAAGGTTCTACACTGTGAGGGGCATTCCCCTGCACTGCAGAATGGTTACCATCACAAGTCCCTGGGCATTAAATGCCAGCAGACCTCCACCCCCATACGTTTCTAAATGTCACCAAAGTAGACGATACTACACACCACTCATTATAAACTACTGAGAGGAAGGGGAGGACTAACCCCTGTCAATCTCTGACTGTATCTCCTTTATTCTTTGCCTTGCTTTCTGACTTCAGCTTTTTTTTTTTTTTATTCCTTAAACACACCAAGTGTTTCATGGGATGAGAGTTTGCATTGTTTTTGACATGGTAGGCTCATTTTCATCCTTCAAGTCTAAGCTAAAATTCCATTTTTTTCAGAGTAGTCTTCACTGATCTTCCTTTCTAAGCTTACCCAACTCATCCTCGACCCTTACGGTAAAATCACTTTATTTTTTCCACTGTCTTTTACACGATCAAAAGCACATGTCTATTTGTTTACATGTTCCCTGCATTAGTACAAAAGCTGCATGTGAGCAAGGACCTTTTTATTTCCATAACATATCACCTGGAATGCAGTAAGCTCTCTTTCTCTCCTCCTCCTTTTTTCTCTTTCCCTTTCTTTCCACACACACACACACACACACACACACAAATGCACACCTCTTTATTTTTAATTTTTTAAAATTTATATTTGAAACAAAAGCAATGTCATCAGTGCAGAAAAATTTCCTGAATACCCTACCCCCATTTCAAAGAAATGGTGTATATTTATAGTTTACTTTATAAAGAAACAGATGCTTAAAATTAAAATTCAGGTGAGATTAATAATATAATATATTAGAGCAGTGACTCGGGTATTAGCTGTGAGGATGCCTGGCACCTTGATGTGTAAATAAGATTCATTCAAGTTTCATAAGACTTGTGAGGCCATATTATTATATAAAATACAGTTGTCATGTGAATTTTTGGAATAATAGTGACTACAAATACAGAGCCAGAGTCCAGTACAGTTACTTCAGTGCTAGGCCTCCACGTGACAGGAATACAAATTCTTTTATACCAACATGTCCAACTTGCTCCACTGTGGTGACTTTTCCTCCTACCATCCCATGGGAATTTAGAAATTTCCATAAGTAACTTCTCAGCCATGTGACAGTTTTACATATTAAGGATGAGCCATATGTCGGTGCTTTAAAAATATAACTATTTAGGTAATTGTGGGTTATTTCCTGGGGATCTTTTGAAGGTATATAAATTAGCTTAACCAATTCACAGTTTTCTCTAGTGCTGGCAATTTATTTCCCTGCCCTCCTGATACACTTTGAGGTAGGTTGAAAATCCTTAAGATACTTAAGAGCTCTTGGTTCGTAAGTTATTTCTACTTTTCTAATAGAGCTTGGAGAATAGAAGAAAATAATTCCCCCAAAACTTCATAACCACTAATATAAATTTTAGATTTTTTTTTTTTTACTTAAACAACAAAGATTTATTTTCTCACAGTTCTGGAGGCTGGGAACGTCAAGGTGCTGGCAGATTCAGCATCTGGAGAGAGCTCATTTCCTGGTTCATAGACAGATGTGTTTTCTTGGTTAAACAACTAAAAGTGAGATTTCTGGAAACTTTAGAATTTTAACAGCAAAATTTAACTTAGTTATTAAGAATCATGTTCTTAAAATGGTTGTGTTTTCATGTAGTGGCACCAACCCACAATTCTCTATTTTGACACACGTTAATCCAAGGTTAATACCGTCAGAATCTTTTAGCTTTCCTAACAGATGAAATAAAAATGGGTAATAAGTAAGGCTGACCATTTGTCACATTTTGCCTGGGATGTTCCTGTTTATGCCTATCTGTCCTGTTGTCCCGAGGAGACCTGATTGGTATATTATCTGCCCCACACTCTTTCACTTTCAAATGTATTCTAGCTTGGACCATATACTCTCTGACACCTACTGTTATATAGTGAAATACCTGCTGAGAGAAAAAGAGGTCATTTATGAAAAGAAAATGATATAAGGTGGAATACAAGAAAGCCATAGAAGAAATGGAGACTATTTACAGATTCTATCTAAGAAAGTTCAAGTTAAACCATGCTCGGAAAGCCCTAGTTTACACAACTGGTGTACATCTGGCAGATAATCCATTCAGGTAGTGATCAGAGCAGCACTGTAGGTCAATGTTTACTCAAGGCTCTATTGCTTTCAAGCGATGTGTTAGAAAGCTTACTCCCTTCAACTCCTATCCTCTTCTCTCAGCCTTTTGTTCAAAACAAACCTGCTTGTCAGAAAATTGAAGTCAAAACCATCAGGGTCAGGCAAAGGGGATTTTGCTACTGCTCAGAACTTGAGTAAGAATTCCAAAGACTGGGCTGGACTCCAGAAATCTGTTGTGGGATGATCACAGAATGGGCTGTCAGATCATCTTTGTTCTCTGCTCCTAAAGCAGAATTGATGGCAGTGCTTTGCAGTTGCTTTTCAAGGATAAAAAGAAGATATGGGATAGGAAAAGAGGTAGAGACCATATGGAGATTTCCTTCCATTGTACAAGGAGCCTAGGGGTGCCCATTCTTTCTTCAGAGCATTCACACAGCTGGTAAGAATTAAGTGACAGTTTTCCAACCATCATATCCGACCCCTATCTTGGTTCACTGAAGTGAACCAAAGGGGGCATATTCCACACTGGCATATTGTTCTTTGCCAGAAGATGTAAGTAAGCAAATTAAAATGGACAACTTTCAAAAACTTCAGAGGCTAAGGAAGTGATGTAAAATAGTCCACGGATATCGAAGACCTGAGGATGGCAAGAACCATGTTGTGGTTGAAAGAAACACTTATAAACCAATGTCACAGCAGCTCAAGGCTTAACAGCTTCTATCAAAATAGTCTGTGTATATAAAAGCAAAGCTCAGGGTAAATCCTAGATAACATTAGAGTGCGGGTGAAATTGTCACTCCTTTTTACTGTGTTTTCTTTTCCTACCTTTATATAGTCTGTTCCTTTTTCCTGGGATGAATTTAGAACCCTTAACTCATATCTCCCACTGTTTACACCACATCTAAACACCATCAGAACCATTTCCCAAATGCAGTACCCTCTGAATCAAATAAATTCATTAGCAATAAGATGGAACAATCAAGAAAAATGTGCATACTACATTCCTGATTGGGTGCTTTGTGTTTCATGCCAATTCTATTAGTTTTTCTCAAAACAACATTTAAGTATCATTATTCCCAATTTATAGGTGAACTACCCATTCTCAGAGAGGTTTAATAATTTACAAAGGTCATGTGAGAAGTGACTTAGCACCACCATTTAAGTTTATCTTGCCCACTGTCATCATCAAAATAAGTTTTTCATATCTCTAGCCTTTTTAATTTAGATAACTGGTAAGAAACAAATCTAAAATTCTAATTTGTTTTAAATCAGGAGTATGTGTTTAACCTAATTTGTTCTATATATTATAATAGTTAACTCTTAAAGAAAAAAATGACCTCAAGGAAAATAAAATTCAATAAAGTTCACTCATTATATCAAAATAATAGGAGACATTTTTGGGGTAGGAAGATTTGAGGTTTCTAAAACTTTCTCGATTTTTTAGTTTCTTTATCTAAACACATTATAGGTGAGTGTTTGAGGTTTTTAAAAGATGTTGATACCTCATGGAATTTATTGTCCAAAAAAATTAAAAGGGGGAAAGTTCAGCCTGATCTTGACTTTAAAGATTGAAAATATTCAAGTTAAATTCATGACTATAAAGTAATAAACTCCCTCTTAAATAGACAAAAACTATTAATTCTGTAGTGTGCAACAGTGAACTAGCATACCACAATGTAATTTTATTTTGCACCTATTATTTTAAGATGCAAAACTTCAAAGAGTCTTTACCATGAAATGCTTCACACCTTGTCTGAGCTCTGAGAAAAGACTACTCCCACTGGGGAAGACATTTTTACTGTACTTCTTTCTTTAATGCTGTTACGCATGATCAGAGATAATAAAAAAGTATTTACCACATTATATGCTCTCCATTGTGGTAGAACTTTTCTATTTGAAAAGTATTGAGCACCTGTGACTTTAACCACAGTCCAGAAACTGTACTTTTCAAAACCATCTTTGTTACCTGGTTGGAAAGGGTATATTCCTTGTTGTTTGCTTTTTATGTAACACTTGCACATAGTCTTTGAATTTTACTTTGAGAATTGATTTTTTTATACCAAACCATTTATATCTCTGAGATAACACTGAGAGAGGGAGAGGGGAAAAAAAAAAATATATATATATATATATATATTACCAAAGCAAAGCTAATAAATGTGAAATCCTCTCTCCACACTCAAGATATCAAGGTAAGGAGGATACATTTGAAAAATTGCTCTAATATGTCAGAAAATATAAAAATCAATAAGCTATAAAAGCTAAAAAGCTTCTTCAGTTTTGTCCCTTATTGCTCAGTGTAGGTGGCCAGGTCCTGGAGAACAATCCAAGGTTGCAAAAAAGCCATTATATATCTAGTTGTGTATTTCAGACAATATGTGAAGCTCTGCCAAGAAGGGACAAGTATGTATCTGCCAAAGAATAGGGAGGTCTGAATGGCCTCTAAGTTCCTGTTTGTTTGATTGAGAGCTAGAAAGTGTGCTTGAGGAATCAGGCAGTGGAAACTGTGTTTTTCTGTCACTTTTGTGTGAAAATAAAACAGGTCCGGAGAGCATTTCCCTCTCCCTTTTCTTCCTCTGTTATTTTTCAGGTGTAGGAGGGTGCTTAATGTCAGGGACATTACTATCAGACTGGGAAGGCAATGAAATGCAGCAGAATAATCTTCTTGCCAGAAAAATTTTAAACGGTATAATACTTTTCCTAGAACATGTATAGGGCTTGCACATGTGAACAGCCCCAGTCAGCGAGGAATATGGGTAAACAAAGTTGTTTTAGGCCACTGATCTCTCAATGTTTTTCATCATGCATCACTATTACAACAGTATTTCTGAATAAATGTCATCAACATCTTTTTTTTTTTTTTTTTTTTTGCGGTACACGGGCCTCTCACCGCTGTGGCCCCTCCCGCCGCGGAGCACAGGCTCTGGTCGCGCAGGCCCAGCGGCCATGGCTCACGGGCCCAGCCGCTCCGCGGCACGCGGGATCCTCCCGGACCGGGGCACGAACCACTGTGCCCCCCTATTTTTAAATAAATGCATATGTACTAATAAATGATGCATGTTGTACATCATATTTAACAAATGTAAATGTAAAGGATTAGATAAAACATGTATACACACAAAAGTTCTTCTGTCACCACAAATCATCTTGAATACAGCCTTGGATGTTAGAAACACACCTTAGAGGTCTCTGTTCTGGTTTGCTGTAAGGCTGCAGCCTTTTTACACTAATGTGCAACGAAGTCCTTCTCCTCCCTGCCTTTATTTTTTCCTTAAATGGAACTTAAGTACAGTATATAATTACAGTGTAAGATCCTTACATTCAAGAAGAATCATTCTACACTATTTTTACAAGATCTTAACAAAATGTTAAGTTTTTAAATATAATTCCAGCATTTTGGTAGAATATGGTCAACTAACTGTCAGCATCCATTCCCATCTCTGGTGTGCTTTCCTGTACTACTGAGGTTGGAAATCTATATTCCCTAAAGTCCCTTTCAGCTAGGGTTCTGAATACAAATTAGGTTTCAACAATTAGATGTACTCCACAAGAATCACAGCAAAGAGATAAGGCAGATGCTATCTCACTGATGATTTGGGTTATCTCCTAGCACGTATGACTGTGAACATGTGATATTTTTTCTGCAGCTGCCTTCTAGCCCCAGCCACAAGCTTCATGGGTGTTGAGAGACAGTGGCCATGGTTGTAGGGGTCACTTCCTAGAGAACAGCTATAGTGGTATTTTCTTGAACTAAATTACTCTAGTGGTAGTTTCTTGCTTTCCTGTCTTTCTGACAGTGACAGAATCAGTAACTCTCCTAGTGGCTCAGTTCTGGGGCTTCTGAGAATCTTTGTCTCCTGGGACCTAACATAAAGTTCACTCTTGTGGTCCTTCTAATGTGTCTGTATACTCTTAGTTAACTCTATTAAATCACTTTCTGCTTAAAATATTTGGTGTAATTTCAGACCCGTCCTGTCTACGTGAATAACACACATGCTCAGGGGACCTAGACGCAGAGGCAGAGCCATATCCAAAGCTGAACCCCAGGAGCTGGGCAAACAAAGAATAGAAAGGGAAATCTCTCTCAGCAGCCACAGGAGCAGTGGATTAAATCTCAGTCAAATTAATGTATCCTGCCTTTATGGAAAGCCTGAATAGACAATAGTTCAAGAAATTTCAGTTTCTTGAACTCAAACTTGGCAAAAATAAGCATAAGATATGCACACGACAAGTTGAGAAACACAATGTAGCCCTGAGATGAGTTTTCTAGGTAGACCATCAGCTTCTTTGTCAACAAAAGCCTCAATTCAGGAGTGATTTAAATTAGTACTTTAGTACTAATTTTACCAATTAGTAAAATTACTGATTACTATTTGTCATGTAACTTTAAGGTTGATTATGAATATTTGAAATTTGATGCTGAATGCCTAAATCCCAAGAGACTACTATAATTGTTTAGATTTAAATTTGAAATCTCTCACCATCTCAATAAAGGAAACACAATGTAATCATATAAGCACTAAGACAAACATACTCATATTAAATTTTAGTTGCTATTTTATCATGTTAAATTATATACCAAAACATAATAATATTTAATACTGGAAAAGTCACTTGGTCTGAAAATATAGGAGAATGTCAGGTAAGGAAATGCTGTGCTAAGTTGATCTCTCACCAAGGTTTACTGATTTCCATTCATTTTCAATTTCCAGCCAAGCACTCTAATCTTCACTGTGAAAAATAATCATGTACATCTTTGTAGCCTAAATTCACAAGTATAGATTACAGAATCATATAGAATCAAATGTTAAGTACTTCTATACGTCTGGATAACTCAGTCTTGAAGGAATTTGTGTAAAATCTGTGATTTAAAAAGAAATGTAGAGTCCATTGAATGGTAGAAGTTGTACAGTTAAATTTATCTTATGAATTTAGATAACTGAGCAGCCAAATGTATCTTTTCCTCTTTTTAGCATGAAAATAAAATGTTTCCATTTTCTGTTAAATTTACATATGTGTGTTTATGCCACAGTTGAAGAAAGATGTTTAGTTAGATGCTTAAGTAAACAATAACTCTACAGTTACTTTATGTAACATATATAGTAAATAATGTTAGAGAAATCCTCTGAGTTCATAAAATATTTTGCACAGCAATGAGAGAATCAGATATTCATTTTGAAGTTATGTATGATATTTCTGTTGCCTCCAATTACTAGAAAGATAGAAAGGAGAAAAACATAAACCTGGAGGAAAATAAGTGTGCAGTAATCTCTCATGGTTAAAAAAATATACTGAGATCAATTTATCATTACCAAACCAATAACATTAACTTTGTTTAATGAACACAAAGGGTTAAAAGAATAAGGAGTGTAAACTTTTTCAATAAATGGAAGACTCAGAAGTACATTCATTATAGAATCTGATGTATTTACATGTATATGCATAATTATAAACATAAATACATGTGATTTCTCTTAGTTTTTATATGTACTAAAGTGTCTTCATAGATTGTTACCGTTGTTATAATTCAAATATTACATATAATCTGGGACTTGCCTAGTCATTTTTTGGCATTATTCTAGAGGCTAATACTAATATAATTATTAAAGACACAAAACACATTCATGGGCACACACACTCACACACAAAGTCCTATCATCAAAATACTTGAAAAGTTGGGCCAAGCTTCACTAAGTCAGGCTAGAGAGTACATCACACTGATCATAAGAAGACTTCATAAAAGAATCCTCTTTAGATATTTTACTCTTTTCTTAAAAGTTTCACACCTTTCAGAATCTCCTAAATCTATTTTTTCTAACACCTTCTCTCCAACTCCTTATTTACTGCTGTTTTTGCTCACTTTTCTTAACTTTCCTTAGGCCTTGTTTAATCTATCCCCATGTGCACAGACTTAGCCTCTTGACTTCTCCAGTTCTTCTTCCACTACTTCCCTTAACGCAGCCTCAAAAATCCAAGTCATCTCACTGCTTAGAAGGCAAAATAGAGAGGTGATTGAAAATACCAATGGCTTCCAATGTTTTCCTTGTCACATATAGTGGCTGCTCAATAATCTCATAGAATTAATTGGTTTTGTTAAAGACAATTCACATAGATTAATGCTATTTAAATCATTGGAGAACAGACAAAATGAGCAGTTAAAGTGAGTATGTAATGTTTACAGCCATTTAATAGTTTCAATTTTGAAATAGGTATTTCCTCTAAGCATGAATTAGCATTATGTATTACCACTGTATGGATATATGCTAACAGTGGTTCTGATATGGGACAATATAAGCTATGAGGAAAAATAGTCAAAAGCTTGGATAACTACAGAATTAATCTTGTGTTATACTTTTAAATTCATCAAAGGAAAAAATAGCAGAAGAGGTGGTGCTAGTATGAATGAGTAAAGTTATTTTAAAAAATTGTTTATGTACATGTAAGCAGTAGCATAAAATATAAACTTTGAGGTAAAATAGAGCAAACATTATTAATTAGGCATCATTTCGTTAAGCTTGCAGAATCTTGTTGTAACATCTATTTTCCTGTTCTTCCATCAAGGTTATCAATGATACCATTTACTACACTTTGCCTTTGTAAAAATGAATGAATGACAGAGAGATGGTGAAATCCACAGTAAAATTGTTTCCAGGACCAGAATCCTCAATACAGTAGCCACCAGTGCACTAAATTGTAAGCTCAAAAATAAGTTCTTATGCCACAATAGAAATATTTAATTAAATATTAATTACCAAAATATGCTAACAAACTTTTAAAAAGACACTATTTTGACCAAGACTTAGAGAAGTTAAAATAGATGGGTAGATTCTAAAGACACCGGCACCCAGTTCTATATGTGCTTTTAAAGTTGAGGTTCTCCTTAAACTCCAACGAGCAACTCATCCTCCTTTTATTATTTTGAAGAAATTGTTATTTAATGGTTTAGCATAAAACAATGATAAATACCTCTAAACTCTCACACTCAGTTTTCTGATCCTGCTTTTTATGCAGGCCCCTCAAGGAAGATGCTGGTTCTTTTCTTAGTCAGCACAGGATCATGGAAGAGGCAATGTTGTTTTAGATCAAGTTCTACAGTGTAATAAATGACTTTAAGCAAATTACTTCTCTGAACGTAAATTTCCTTATTTAAAACATGATGATAGGGCTTCCCTGGTGGCGCAGTGGTTGAGAGTCCGCCTGCCGATGCAGGGGACACGGGTTCGTGCCCCGGTCTGGGAAGATCCCACATGCCGCAGAGCGGCTAGGCCCGTGAGCCATGGCTGCTGAGCCTGCGCATCCGGAGCCTGTGCTCTGCAAGGGGAGAGGCCACAACAGTGAGAGGCCCGCCTACTGCAAAAAAAAAAAAAAAAAAAAAAAACATGATGATAATAATGTCTTTCTTAAAGAGACTTGGGGGGATTAAAAGAGATATATGAAAAATATGCCCAAAATATCTAATGTAGAATCGATGGGTCTACATTTAATATTCTCCTCTTCCTTCCATAATAAAGACAATAAAATAAATTTTAAAAATAGCTACCATTATACATTGCTAACATATATCTGCAATTTGTTCAAGTCATCCTTTTCCAATTAAGAGGAAGTTACTATAAAATTCAGTTTCTATGCCCTGTGATTTTAACAAAAAGAGTGGCTAGGGTAGGCGCCAACTACTTGTGCTACCACCTTTTACTGAACCCGGATAACCCATGTCCCTCTGCAAAATATCTACTGCATATTCTCTCGTGGGCTAAGTTCTCCTCTTTCTTCAAAACTAGAGCCGAAAGAAGGTATTGTAGTGCTGTTTCTCCATAAAATACAACATAAAGGTTTGACTGATTATAGTTATTGTTCAGACATGGTTATTTCTGGTGCTAGGCCTCAGCCTTATTTCAAACATTCGTATTTAGTTTGTCACTGTCTGTTATTGCTGCTTCCTCTGTCCATTGTTCAGATTTAATGCCTTATCTCTATTTCAGACTACCAGTTTAATTAACCTCACTTCTATTAACTATCTAATGATTTTATTCATTTATTCAACATATGTTTACTGAATAGTTGTGACATTCCAGAGACTGCATTGGGTTCCAGGGATTTAGGAATGAGTAAGAAAATAAGTCTAAAGGCTTAATGAACATCCCTGAAGGGACGATTGAGTCAGGAAACATAGGCCATTGCTGTGTGAGGGAGGTCAAATCCTGCATCAGTTCTGAGAGCAATGGTTTGGAAGTTTGGTAAAGAACCACAGAGATTTCCAAGGTTGTTAGAAGAGCCTCTTAATGGAAAGGAGGCACAAATATATTTTTAAAACAGATTGACAGATACTGTAGATGGCTCAAATAGAACTGAAAACAATGATATTGGAGTTGTATCAGTCTCCCATTCCAAGTATTTTTACAGTTTTTCCAAAAGTCATTGCTTTCTTAGTGCAGGAGAATAGATAACAAATTGCAGTATTTAACCAATGTTGTGGGTTGGATGATAGATAGAGTGGAAGGATACAGGGCTGTGATTTTGAGACTATTAATCAGATAGTAGGCCAACTCATCATCAGTCTGAGTAGGAAATTAGACTAAAATGATCACGTTTTCTTGTAGAAAATTGTGGATAAAAGCACAGCATATCTTGATGGATTATAAACTAAATAAAGGAATGATATTTGTTAACAATGAAGGTTTTGGTCACAAAGTGTGGTACTAGAGTTTAAAAGTTAAAAGTAATAAATTACACCTAGGTGATAATAAAGTTGAGAATGTGGCTATGTATTGGGATTAATGATTTGTGGTGGCACTTTCTGATCTTCTTCACTAATAACTGCAGCATAACTTGATTACATCTCTACTTTTCCATGAACATTCCACTCCTTAATGTTAGATCCTGACCATATAAGTATGATATTATTTTACATATGCTGATTTTACATATGCTGGCTCTTTCTGGTTAGTGTAATTACCTATGGCTTCCTCTTCAATTATGTATTTAATCAACCAACACTTAATATCACTGTGATAGTCACTGGCAGAAGAAAGATGAACACATAAAATCAACCTTCAATGAGTTCATGACCTAGTGTGGAATGGAATTAGTTACTAGGCTCTCTGAGTCTCAATTACCTTATTTGTAAAATCAACATTATAGGACTGTTGTAAGGAGCTGTATAAATGAGCTGATCAATAAAAAGCACTTGGCATAATGCTTGGTATATTGTACACATGTAATAGTAGTTAAAGTTAACATTCCTGGCACGAGACTGGCAGCGGCCAATGTGCAGAAGCAGCTGAGTAGATGGTGTGTTCAGAGCATGGCAAAAAGCCTGATGTTGCTACAGCATAAGACAAACTTATTATATAAACTCATTTTAATACCAGTTTAACAAAAGTAATGGGTAAAATAAATATGCTTTGATGAATTTTACTAAGCATTCCAAAGCTAAACCAAAATTACTTTTAGATTTTGAGTTCATTAGTCATGGTTCCTTTCCAATAATTTAGGTAAATAAGAGCTGATCATGTGTATATGTCTGGGGTGTGTATATGTGTGTGTATGTGTGAAAAAAAGAGAAAATATATATAAAACAAATAAACACAGGGAAGAAAGAATAGCTACTTGAAGATAATTTCTTTTCTTTTTTTGGTACACACATAAACTTATGTTGGAGAATCTGTCCACTTGCTGCTCTAGAAGTCAATTTCCCCAAATAAAGCCCCCTAATAGAGTCCATCACTGTCATCCCTCTGATCAGAATGATGAGGAATCCTTATTCCTTAGAGGAAAAGATCTAACTTTTGAAACGGACTTTTAAAACTCTTCTTAGTCTAGATGCAATTTACCTACCACCATGCCCCCAAAAGACAGTCATTTCCCGTGAGACTCACATGCCCTGTTAAATCCTGATTTTTTAGAATTACTTCTATGCTGCACTTTCTGGAATGCTTGCCACTGTACTTTTTATCCATTAAGTCCTTCTTTCTTTTTTCTTAATTTATTTTTTAATTGAAGTATAGTTGATTTACAATGTGTTATTTTCAAGTGTACAGCAAATTGATTCAGTTTTATATATATATGTGTATATATATATATACACATATATATAACCTGAAAAAGAATATATATGTATAAAGTACATACACATTCTTTTTCAGTTTCTTTCCCCCTTTCATTTTCTCTTAAAAATTCAATTTAACTCTTGAATTTTATATAAGCCCTTTCTTAAACACCCAAGGCTTCTATATTATTATTAAAAAAAAAACATTATCCTTTCAATAATCATACTGTCCACAACAGTCTACCATTTAATATTTTTGTAAACATCTTATATCCCAAGTCAAGACCATAAATTCCTCTAAGTCAAATATTCCATTTTATATAATTTACACTTTCAACATTTCTGGTATCTGCTAGATACTCAATAACTATTTAGTAAATTTAAAGGTCATTTTTAGGCAAAACTGTTATGAGTGCAAGTATAGAATTTTGTTTTATTTATGAGGAGCAAATAACTGAGAAACACAATCTTAACTCCATCCTTTCTCTGAATCTTCAAACGGTTTATGCAGGATGTGGGAATATATCATGGCACAATTTATAAAAACAGATCACAATTTACAGCTATACAGAGCCTCATTCCTGTAACTGGCTTTTGGAGAATATGAACACTGTCAGTAAATGGCTAAGAAAACTAGATTAAAAGAGTTATATAATTTAAATGACTGTGTTACATCCTGGCTATTATTTTTGAAAGGGTTAGGCCTTTCATTGAATATTACCATTGAACTTTGTATTGCTTTTCTTTATTTGTGGAAATGAGGTAAGTATAAAAGCAATATGTATATTTACCCTAAAATTGTCTCTTGACATAAGAACTCAATACTTCATGGCAATTCAAGCTATTAGTTCACCAGTATTAAAAGTCAAATTTCTCCTATTAATATATGTGATAGGTGCATAAAGGGTAATTCATTTGTTAGAAAGCAGAAGCAAATATCATCCTTTCCTATTGGTATATTGCAAATACTACAAGCATAAAATCAGACAGCTTTTGTCTGACCTCAGATATTTGTCATGCCATATACCCAGAAATGTTAATTTTCAAAGAAAATTTGAAATTGTATTATTTGTTGTTACTTTATACCTCTATTTAAAAAATAATTTAATTGATTAAGTATAATTTATAATGAGTTCTACACACACACATTCACAGTTCATTCTGAATTATCTGCATTAATGGAAAAGAGCCATGTCTGAATATCTAAAAATAATTTATATTTGGCTTCAGAATATGCTCTAAGTTTAACAGAGAAGATTTCATTTACTAATTATGGTATACTAACACCAATATTAAATTAAGTTTATATTCCCTAGATGCACATTCATGGAACATATTGTATGTTAGAATACGTGACTGACATTGTGAAAACAGAAATAAAATCAGTTTAGTGGCAATACAGATTTTTTTCCCCTCACATTTAGATATGCATGTCCGTAAAAAATAATGTATGCTAGGACATTTAACAAATGCACAAAACTTGATTTCTTGTCTAATTAAATAATAATGATAGTTAACTTTTTTGTTGTTTTTAGAATTAACTATATATAAGTAACTTAAGCTTTTGTTGATAGATTACCTATTATAGAGAAACCAGAAAATAGAGACACTGATGTAAGTGACCAAAAAATACTGGATAAAATATTTTGAGATTCTAAGAAAAAATAAACATATGCTAATTTTATGGGTTTTATACATTTTTTTTCAGAGAGATTCAGATGTTTTTCCCTATTCTTTTTTTTTTAAGATTTATTCATTATTTACTTTATTTTATTTTTGGCTGCGTTGGGTCTTAGTTGCAGCACACAGGATCTTTGTTGAGGCACGCAGGACCTTTTGTTGCAGCACGCGGGCTTCTCTCTAGTTGTGGCGTGTGGGTTTTCTCTTCTCTAGTTGTGGCACACAGGCTCCAGGGTGCGTGGGCTCTGTTGTTGTGGCACGTGGGCTCTAGTTGAGGAACGTGAGCTCAGTAGTTGTGGCACGTGGGCTTAGCTGCCCAGTAGCATGTGGGATCTTATTTCCCTGACCAGGGATTGAACCCCCGTCCCCTGCATTGTAAGGGGGATTCTTTTCCACTGGACCACCAGGGAAGTCCCTCCTTATTCTTAATGTAAAGAAAGAGTGAAATTTCTTACTTTTTTTGAGGGTGAAAAATTTGGTATGATATGCTTCAGGTAAAGTTAGAAATTCTGCAAGATACATTATTCTCTAAAAAAATATGCTTTTCTTTTCCAGTATATGTAGCTGAAAGCCCTAATCCAGTAGTGGTCCTGGCAAAAGTGCCTTATAATATTTATAATTATTTAATAAGACAGGGGCAGAATACCAAGGTTTGCTGTAGTAATCCTTTTCTTTCTCAGATTATTATTTGAGACAGCAATGATTTTTCTTAGTTGAGCAAAATCTATACATAAAATAGTAATAGGATTGGCATTTTTTTCAATAGGCAATCATTTTAAAAGATGTTTCCACATATACTCTTTTTCCAATATCAAATATAACATCCATACACTGTTTCACATATTTCCTTGAGGCCATGTGGGGGTTAATAATATCCAAAGAAAACTACCACGATGTGAAAGTGATTACATAGTTAATTCAGATATAAGCATTAATTAAATTTCTGTTTAAAAGATCATGCCTTCCTACAAATTAAATTTATAAGTTCAGTCAAATATTCAATTACCTTTTAAAATATGTTGCAGAATTAAGTAATGTAGCTGGATTTTTTTCACTTCTTAAACAGCTACGTTTATATCATGTAGTTATATCTCTGAGTTCTTGCTCAGAATGATGGAAACAAGCCAGACTTGAGTTGAATCGTTCTGATGTAAATGATGCTCAGGGTGACCTGAAGGTGCATTGTAGAGCTGAGCAGCCAAATGCCTACTCATATCCAATTTTTCATATACCTGCTTGCAATTTCAGAGTCTCAATAGCATATTTAAAATAGAAATTTAGAACTGAAATGCCTTTCCAAAAAAAGAAACCTTGCCATTAGCAACTCTTTACAATCTTTCCTGTTTCTCATTTCTATGTAAAAATCTCATGAGTAAAATAGAGTAAACAATTTATTTCACTTATGTCTGTCATGAAAAGGAAGTGTAATATATGATGACAAAGCTCATAGTATTATCTTCAACACAAAAGAAGTTACATTGATTAGAAAAGTTAATTATAGAGAGCCAAGATGCTAACAGCTAATTACTCATAAAGGGAAATTAAATCTAATTTTCTAACTGACAGATGTTATCTGGCAATATTTTTATTAAACAAAACAAATTCCAATTTACTATAGTGGGAACTCTAAAATTTTATGGGGCGCAATCAGATGTATATAAATTAGGTTAAAATCCAGTAAGTACAGAGAGTTGCAGCAAGTGAGTACATTTTTTCAGTGAATATTTTTTTTTGCTTTTATTATCATTGTTAACTATTAGTAGCTAAACTAAATCATAATTGCAGAAATCCTTGGGATCAGATTCTCTTTGTTGCTTGGCCATTTGTTTGCCTAGACTATAATGTAGAACTAAAGTGAGAAACTTGCCTAAGAGATTGAAGCCTCATGCACAATTAAAGTTACTTCATAATGATGATCTTATCTGTCTGGTATTTGGTCTTAACTATTGACCCAGAACTCACTCATTCATCTCATGATAAAGCAAGGCCTAAAATTATACAGTCCTAATTAGGAAAATGTTACTGCAGTTCTGGTCAAGGATGGAACAAAGGAAGAACTAACAATAATAAAAAAAAAAGCATGATGGAAACAAATAGTATTTTGAGTATTCCTCAACTGTTTTAAATACTTGGATATAAAGGTTTTGAATGAAATAGATCCACTCAGAGTACGTCTCCATTGAAGGCATGACCTCCAGGCAAGAGACCTTATTAGTCAAGATGGCAGGAAGATTGCATTGAGTCTAAAAGACATTCTTTGTAGTATATAAATACAGGTACATTAAAAAAAAAAATAGTTGTCCCATCACTGAAATATTGGTGTTAAACACGATTTTTCTGAAGATAATTCCTTTTCCTTTTGTTTAGAGCAAGTATGTTCATTAACAGCTAAATGGGCCCAAAGACTAGTCTTTGTTCCAATTATCCAGTTGTAAATGACCTTTAAAAAGTACCCAACTCAGTTTTGTCATAAGGCGATGAACCACAGGTAGGAGTAGCTGCCAACTTAGAAACATTTCACAGTGATCTTCATACATAGCCAGGTGAACAAAACTAAAACTCTGCATTTAAAATAAATCCTAAAGTTAGTCTTAAATTATTGCAGTTTGCTCCAAAATTTTAACAGACAAAATACACAATGTATTCTTGTCTCTCACTTTACACAGACTCTGACAGTTGAGTTCAACTGGCATTATGTATAATAAAAATTTGGATGAGAACAAAACAAAGAAAAAAAATTAAGAGATAAATTATTCCAGATTTGTAAGCATGAGTATTTATCAAACGAAAGTCATTGCATCCAAATAAGAACACACATCCGAGCTCCAGCACCATCACAGCATGTATGGAAGGTATTGGTTTTCTCTGGGAAATAAATTTTAAAGTAACCATGAATTAACTTTAAATTTTCTAGTGAACAAACAAAGAAACTGAATATTAAACAGTGTGATGATCATGCATAATCTGGTTTGTAAGAAAATTCTGTGGAAATGTTTTAAGTGTTGTCATAATTTTGTAGCATCATTGGGAGATTTTGTTAAATCAATAATATTCTGGCTTTGCAATACATAGTAACAGTATTTTTTATCTAATTTCTATCTTTTAACATCAATAATATAGTAGGAAAATATAAGAGAGTGCACATCAATTGGTAAAGAAAAAATCATGAAAATCAAAGATTTAAAGACAACTCTTAGATAACTTGTCAAATTTTATTTTATGTATTTATTATTATGCATACCATACTTTCCTATGCAAACAAAGCAAAGTTGAGGTACCATATGATTTAGCAATCCCACTCCTGGGCATATATACAGAAAAGACAAAAACTCTAATTGGAAGAGATATATCCACCACAATGTTCATAGCAGCACTATTTACAATACCAAGAAATGGAAACAACCTAATTGTCCATTGACAGATGAATGGATAAAGAAGATGTGGTGTATATATATGTAGGTGTGTGTGTACACACACACACACATACAATTTACAAAACAGAAATAGACCACAGACTTAGAAAACAAACTTACGGTTACTAAAGGGGAAAGTGGGGGGGAGGGATAAATTAGGAATTTGAGATTAACAGATACATACTACTGTATATAAAATAGATAAAGGACAGGGACCTACTATTTAGGTATAAAGCACAGGGAACTATATTCAATATTTTTTAATATCCTATAATGGAAAAGAATCTGAAAAAGAGTATACATATATATATATATATATATATAAACATAAACAATTAATTAAAAAAACAATAACTGGGACTTTTGATACTTTCTCCAAAAGATTATCCAACAAAGCTTTCACCTCAGAGCACTGCTGTGAGATATCCATAACATATTGCCTTGCATAGAATCCATCAATAATATTTTAAAGTTAAATTTAACTCTAAATGTATTTTATTATTACTAGGAATACTTTAGTTTCCCAATTATTATTTTTGTTGATAATTTTATACAGGTGAATGTTTCTCTTACTAAATAAATAACCCTATCTCTCCCCAGATTCACTTTTCTGATTCTCTTGAACTTTACATAAATTATATAAAGGCAACACATTATTTTTCAAAAAAGATGAAACTTCTTGCTCTATAGAAATCTATGGGACTCAAATTACTAGATGTAAACCTGGCTAAAATTTCACCAAGAGAATTGTTATTACAATTTACTAGAAGAAGGCAAATGGAAATAAGATGCAAAATCCAAGTATTTCACAATATTTCCAGGACAATGACCTTGGATTTATACTTAACTCAAAGCCCAAATATCTAGTAAATGCTCTTCAGTACTGTTATCATGGATTCAACAAAGAGCAGTACCTCATTCTTTCTCATCTTCTATGATCTGAGCTCCTTCAAGCTCCCTCCCACTTCCTAATTTTCTAAAAGTAGAAAAGTCTTCACAATTCACTGCTTTTCTTCTCTACCATACACAGCTTTGAGAAGGCAATATTCATGTTTACATTTTTAGAACATAGTCATTTTAGAGTGGAAGTATTTTTAAATCAGTTAAATACAAGTATTTTAAAACCAATTAGAAGAATAAGGAGAAGTAAATCTGTATTTATAGTGTCTATTATAATTATATAATTTCTTTTACTGGAGATCTTTGTTTTTTCTCCTGGATTTGAATTAATATCTGGTGTCACTTCCTTTATGCTTGAATAATTTGCTTTAGTATTTCTTGTGAGGCAGGCAGGTTTCATGCCAATGGAATATCTCAGTCTTGTTTATATAGGAATGTTCAGTTGTTTGTTTGTTTGAAAGATATCTTTGCTGAATATAGGATTCTTGGTAAATCATTTTACTTTTTTCACCATTTTGAATATGTCATCCCACAAATTTCTGGCCTCCTTTGTTTCAGATAAAAAGTTATTTGTTAATTTTTTCAGGGTTCCCTTGTATGTGTTGAGTCATTTTTCTCTTGCTTCCTTCAAATTTTTCTCTTGTCTTTGGCTTTCAACATTTTGAGTATGATGTATTTGTGTTTAAATCTCTTTGTGTTTAGCCTTCTTGAGTTTTATTGAACTTCTCAGATGTGTAAATTAATGCTTTTCATCAAATTTGGGGCATTTTCAACCATATATCTTCAAATATTTTTTTCCTACTCCTTTCTCTCCTCCCTCTTTCTGATATTCCCATTACATGCATGTTGATATGTTTAGTGGTATTTCACATTTCTCTGAAACTGTTCATTTTGGCTTTTTCTTGCTTAGAATACACTGTCTCTACTGATCTACTTTTAAATCAAATCTGTTCTGCAACTCAAATATACTGCTGAACTCCTTTAATGAACTTTTAATTTTGGTCATTGTAGTTTTCACCTCCTGAATTGCCTTAAAAAACAAAACAAACAAAAAAAGGTCTGTCCCTTTATTTGTAGTCCCTTTTTATGAGCCATTATTATTATACCTTCCTTTAATTAAAAAAAATGGTTTATTTTAGTTCTTTGAAGTATTTTTCTGCCAGGTCCAACATCTGGGCAAAAACTAACCCCTCAAAGATAGTTTCTATTGCCTTTAAAATTTTTCTTGTGTACAGGTCACCTTTTTTGGTTTAGTTGCATATCTCCTGTTTTTTGTTGAAAATTTGACATTTTAGATAATATATTGTAGCATTTTTCGATACTGAAACACCCTCCCCCACCCCTTTTCTTGGGACTTGTCTTTGTTTACTGGTCTCTATTTAATGACTTGGTTAAACAAATTCTTTGCAGTCTTTTTCCCCCACATTATGCAACCTCTAATGGCCCTGCTCAGAATTTGTTTCCTTATTTTTATCCTAACCTGGCTTCCCAGTGTCCATATTTCAACATCTGTGTTTAAGCCACCTTAGGAAGTTATGTGTTCAGCCTTAACTGTTGGATGTACATGTAGTTTGTAGAATGTTTCCACAGTTCATGGAGTTCACATTTTTTTCTCCCAGGTTTAGCCAGAGACAAGTAGCTCAGTGATTGTCTCTTCAGGCATTCATACGAGTATGCCCAAGAAAGTGTAACTCTTAGGCATGTAAACAGTCTTTCAGACCACCAGTAATTAGTGTGATTTTATTTTTTAAGTCTGGATTCCTAGCATTTGTCCTGGGTCAGAGTAACTTAGTGTTCACATAGTATTTGGTGAGAGGCTAGTGAGTGCCTAAGCCCACTGAGCTCCTTGTGTTTTGTCGTTGGATCTGTGAGTGGCTTGGGGAAATACTTTCCTGTCTTCTTACTGTGGGAACTCTGATTGCTCCTGAAGGGGTGCAGTATCGATTACAAACACAATTTTTCAGACCCACCAGGGAATAGTATGATACCAGAAATGCTCTTTTTGGCTGCCTATTTTCCTGGCTCTCTCTAGCTAGTTTGCCGTTTTGCTTCTTTCTACATTAACAATAACACTACCAGTCCCTATTAATTGCTCACCAGTTTTTTTTTTTTTTAAACACCGTTAGGTATGGACTTCTTTCAGGCTCTATTCCAAATAGTCAGTTTTCTCAGACAGAGTTATAGATCTTTCTATCCATTATGTCCTGCCTCTCCCCCTGAGCAGAACTTCTACTTTACTCCATTGAATCTGTTAGTAGGGGAGGGTAGTGGCCAGCTTTTCCTTGAGTGACACCACTGCTCTAAGAATGGACACTGAGGTGGTGGGCTCAGGGTAAGCAACATAGGATAGTCTCTGGTCTTCTTGGCTTGCCCCTCCTGGCATGGATCCTCCATTCTACCAGCAAGCTGTTTTGGGTGTGATCAGGGCCCCAGTGTTCTTGGATCCCTTATCCTAGGAATAGGAGCTAGGTGGGGGAAGAGGGCCCCAGTGTTTTCAGTTGTGCCTGCCCATAATAGCACTTCTACAACACAGGACTGGGGAAGACAAAAGACACTGGTGGCCTACCCCTCCTAGGATACAAGATGTAGCCCTAGACTAGGAGCTGGCAGGACAGGGATTCCTGTCTTCATGGTCGAATCTGCCCAGAGAAGAGCACCAAGAATAGAATGTCTGTCATTTAGTTGGGGAGGGCATGTTGTGGGAGAAGTCATGACTCAAATGATGTAGACTGTTTCATTCTTAATGAAATTTAGTCAGTTTTCTTGAATAAATGTCCATTTGCTGTATGTCCTTAGGAAAATTTCCAGAGTTTTTTTTTTTTTTAATAATTTTCACCAGATAAATGATTGTTTTGCTGGAAAGAGTATCCATTAATTTCCTCACACCACTATTCTAGAATATTTACAACATCCATTTGAGGTCATACTGTTGTAATTCCAAGTTTCAGGTGAAAAATTTAGGCTTGGAGAGAATACATAATTTGCTCATCGTTGAATTTCCTTAGTACAATTCTCTGGCCTATAGTATTGGATTTAACACATACTTCAGAAAAAAGTGGATGAATGAAAAAATATATCTGAGCATTCTCCTGGAGTTATAGAAGCTTTAAGTAATTAGAATCTATATTCTTAAGTGTTTTATAGAAAATTTAGATCAAATACATGTAAATGTCATGAGTTGAGTCACACTACCATAATAATAAGCCTGAGATTAGTGAACAATTTGGGTCTTGTTGGTCCTATCTTTTAGAATACAGAGTCTTTCACTCAAGAAGTTGAAAGTGAATCATCATGAGGTTTATTGAAATTATTACTGCAACGTCCTTGTAAAAACCCTCCTTTGTGTAACAAAACTAGGAGAGACACATATTGAGAGATAATTGCATTGACTGTTAAACCTTTATGTGATACACATCCTTCATGCATGAGTACATTGAGTGACCTGGGATTTAAGTGGAATTCAGTGCCTAGGGCAAATGTGCTTCTCAGAGCTGAGCACCTCTCTTGACTCTGAAATTTGCCAGATGACCTCTGCTTTGGGAATAAGGTAAAGTGCTGACAGGGGCTCTGTATGCAAAAAACCACTGCCATTGATCAATGATTGGGTGCTTTCTCCAAGATATATGTTATCAGTCATGTTGCTTCTATGGGATCATTCAGGAAGACATTCATGTTGTGGGAAAATCAAAACTGTATAGAAATTCAGTAACATTAACTTAAATGAGTTGTTATATCAGGCCTCATGTACTTACAATTTAAGAAGAATGACTTTATAATGTACTTAAAAGGAAAATTTCCTAGTGGAAATCCTAGGAGGTGGATTTTGTTTGGCTTTTAACAATTTGGACATGCAGACTTTCTGATTGAAATTTGCAATATATTCCCTCTCCTTCTTTCCTTTCCTTATGTAACTATAGCTTAAACAAGTTACAATGTTTTGAAGAACAAAAGTAATAAAATTGGAAATATTGAGTTTGTTCATTTGGACAATCTTAAAAAGCTATAAGCCAAAGTACTGTTTTGTTGTGGTTGTCAGTTTTAATTGATGCAGTGATTTAATGCCTCATCATGGGCTATGCTAGAAAGGGTACTGGACATCTGGGTTTGCTTTCTACCTCTGCCACTTAAAAGATCTATTATGCTGAACAACTACTTTGCAATCTCTGATTAGCAGGTTTTTCATTAAAACTTCCTTAATAATGTCTACTCCCTGAGATCTTTGTAAACATTGACTAAGATGACTATGTAAAAATATTCCTTTGTTCACAGTAGTGCTAAATGAATACAGCATACACACACATATACATATATACAAATATTTTGTCTTACTTTTCATGTAATGGAGTAGAGATTTGATTAAGTGAACATACTAAGTTTGTTGATTCTTAAATGAAACTATAACTGTAAATAAAACTATATAAAATATACAATTTACCTATATAATTTATCAATATGTTTTATATATGTATGTGTATAGATATAAAAAATGTCATATATATAAGCATGTGTGTCAGTTGTTCAAGAAAAAAACATTAGAGAAAGGACTGTTCAGTGGTCTGGGGCCACTGAATATCCATATACAAAAAAAAGTCTTTGATCTATACTTCATATCATATACAAAAATAAACTCAAAATGATTTATAATACTAAAAGTAAAACCTAAACTGTAAAACTTGTAGAAGAAAACCTTTGTAATCTAGTAGTAGGCATCAATTTCTTACATATGACATCAGAAGCACAGTCCATAAAAGAAGTTTACAAATTGGATTTTATCCAAATAAAGTATACTTTTTAGATTACTTATAATACCTAATACAATGTAAATGCTATGTAAACATTTGTCAACATGCAGCAACTTCAAGTTTTGCTTTTTGGAACTTTCTGGAATTTTTTTTTAAATATTTTCAAATCTGTGATTGGTTGAATCCTCAGATGCCAAACCTGGGAATACAGGGGGTATACAGTTCTGTGTGTGGGAATGGTTTCTATTCACCACTGTTTTTCAGAGCTTCCCCCAAGGGAGGCTATAAAGTGCAAGAAGACAATTTGCAACTGTTCCAAATGTATTTCTCCAATCCATTGTGAACAAGGACTAAGTTCTTTTCTCTCCTATGCATTAGTTTTAAGGAATGTGACCCTTCTCCCCATGAACCCAAACATAAGATAAGGGGGAGGCACTGATGTAACTGATCTAAGTAACATGAAAATCTCAATTAACTGTTGATGTATTTTATTTTGCTTGAGTCCAGGTATTAATATAGATGTATTACTTTCATATTATACTTGATGGAATTATACTCATCTGATCTTATGACTATTTCCAATAACTACTTCATAATGGGAAATTCAAGTCACATTGTCACTTGGTGTTCCATAGTGAGGAGCTAACTCTCTACTAAAGCCCTAGGGCCAGTAGCATGCCAGGAGTACCACTCCCTCCTGCCCCAAGTGGAAAATGATTTCAGCTACAAAGACATTACTGCTCCACAATACTAAGGGCTTTGTCTGAATATTGCAACATCCTTATCAACCAGATATAGCTCCAGCACCACTGATGTGCTGGGTTCAACAGGCCAAACAGTCAAGCAGAATGCTCTGTATCATGAACATTTTAGAGCCTTTTCCAGCTCTGAGGTGTGAGTTATATGCCCAAGTGTTGTTCATACTACATATACCTCTTGCTTTGTGATGTGAGATGCAGGGCAGTATGAGATTTGCTTTGTGGTATGAGATTGCTCTTTACATTAGAGAAGTTGTCCTTGGGCTTTATTTTTGACATATGTCCTCTGATAGACATGTGGCATTTTAAGGCAGTTAGAGTACTTGCCACTTTGCTGCATTCACTTTATTCCCCTAGTTTTATGGTTGAAACTCTTAGATATTCTTCAAATCCGTTTTTTGGTAATATACCATAAAGTATGATGTTAGCCGTAATTTTTTTGTTAATGATCTTTATCAAGAAAGGAAATTGTTCCCATTTTACTATCAGTTTTTATCCCAGTGCTTGTTAGATTTTCACTAATGCATTTTTTGGCATCTGTTTAAATAATCATGCTTTTATCCTGTGTTCTTTAAATATAGTAGGCTAGGATAGAATTTCTAATTTTTACCTACTCTTGATTCCTAAAATAAATCAAATTCAATCCTTGTTGATTATGCTAAATTTGATGTATTCAATTTGCTAAAAAATTTTTTTTAGTATATGTTCATTAGAAAGATTGGCTGTATTATTTTTTTCTGAATATTATTCTGGCTTCATGAATTGAATGGGAAAGTCTTTTTTATACCATTGTAATTTATGAAGAAATATTAATAACATTGGTGATCTTTCTTCTTTAATGTTGAGAACAATGCACTAAATGGAGCCAACCGAGACAGATTTCTTAATGAGAAATTTAAAAAATAATTATGCAAATTATTACTTGATTAGATACATGATTAATCTGATTTTATTATCTATTATTTTGGATTTAATTTTGGTAAGTCTATTTTTCTAAGAATCCATCTATTTCACCTCAATTTTTAAATTATTATCATAAAGTGATTCCGAGATCTTGAGTCTTTTTAATTTCTGAAAGACTTATAGTGGTGTCTTTTGTTTATAATTTCTAATGTTGAGATTTACCTTCTGTCTCCTTATTTTACATCATTCTTCTATTATGTAGTTGCTTTCTATTCTAATTTTTATTATTTCTTTTGCTTTAAGTTTTTTCCTTTTGCTCTTAATACACATTTTCTTTTCTGACTTGTCGAGAAGGATGCATAAATCATTGATTTGACCTTTTTTTAATTTCCAGTATGAACTACAATTTTTATTGTATTTTCCAGATTTATTGATGTGTAACTGACAAATAGAAATTGCATATATTTAAAGTGTACAATTTGATGTTTTCATATATGTATACAGTGCAAGGATTACCACAATCAAGCTAATGAACATATCTATCACCTTACATAGTTACCATCTTGTGTATGTGGTGAGAACACAATATTTATTCTCCTAGTATAAAAAAATCACCTCAAAATGGATTAAAGACCTACGTATAAGACCTTAAACTAAAATTCCTAGAATAAAACATAGGGATAAAGCTTTTTGACATTGGAATAAGCAATTACTTTTTGGGTATGACTTCAAAAGTAAAGGCACTAAAGAAAAAATAGACAAATGGTATATATCAAACTAAAAAGCTCCCACACAGCAAAGGAAACAATCAACAGTATGAAAGGTAACTTATAAAATAGGAGAAAATATTTGCAAATCAGATAAGGGGTTAATATCCAAAATATATAAGGAATTCAAACAGCTCAACAAAAAAAGAATACTTGATTAAAAAATGGACAAAGAGATAGACATTTTTCCAGAGAAGACATGCAAATGGCAAAAGAATCCATGAAAAGATGCTCCACATCACAAATTATCATGGAAATGCAACTCAAAATCACAATGAGGTATCACCTCACATCTGTTAGAATGGCTACTATCAAAAAGACAAAAGATAGCAAGTGCTGGTGAGGATGTGGAGAAAAGGGAACCCCTGTACATTATTGGTGGAAATGTCAACTTGTGCACTCACTGTAGAAAAACAGTATGGAGATTCCTCTAAAAATTAAAACTAGAACTACCATATGATCCAGAACTTCCACTTCTGGGTATATATCCAAAGGAAGTGAAATTAGTATTTCTAACAGAGATCTATGCTTCCATGTTCACAGCAGCATTATTCACAGTAGCCAAGATATAAAAACAACCCAAGTGTCTGTTGATAGATGAATGATAAAGTAAGTGTGATACATATTTTTAAGGCAATATTATTCAGCCTTAAAAAAGAAAGAGATCCTGTCATTTGTGACAACATGGATGAAACTGGAGGACACTATGCTAAGTGAAATAAGCCAGGCACAAAAAACAAATACTGCATCATCTCACTTATACGGGGAATCTGAAAAAGTCAAACTCATAAATGCAGACAGAAGACTGATGGATGCCAGAGCCTGAGAGGTGGGAAAAATGGGGGAGATATTGGTCAAAAGTTACAAAATTTCAGTTATGCAGGAACGAAGGTCTTCTTCTCTCCCACCTTCCCCTTGCCTGAACCTTTTCTTCGTGCTGATAGTTTCTCTATTTAGAACACTTTCCTCCTTATTTTCTTATTACGGACTCTTCATATTATTGAGATCCCAGCATATATCACTGAATGGCTTTCCCTATCATTTTTATTTAAATTATCTCTTTCTCTACTTGCCAACCTGTCACTTTCATCCCTTTACTTGACTCTACATTATTTTCTTCATAGCTTATGCCGCTATTGGAAAATTATTAAATGTATGTGTTTTGACTGTGTGTGTGTATGTGTCTATGTGTGGATATGTGTGTGTCTGTGTTTTAACTTCTTACTACATTTCTCCCCTACTACAATGTAAGATGCATAATGGCAAGAATTTTGCCTGTCTTTTTTACTTCTTTATTACCAGAGCCAAGAAAAGAGCCTGGACATATAAAGACAGTAAAAGCTGTGGCACTATATACAAATGAGATATACAGAGTTTAATTATTATCATTGAAATAGCTACGAGTCATATGCCACCAACAGGGATAATAATAAAGTAATTCAGAATCAATTAGTAGATAGATTCATTAAATCAAAGAAAGTGTTGAGTCAATTTGTCTGGGATGGGTTGAGTTTACAAACATGAATGAGATCTAACAATCAAGTAATAGTTAACTTTAATTTATAGATGTGGGTTAAGAGACCAAAACCTCTGTTACATAAAATCTCCATTTTAGTGACTATAAGAAAGCCTCAAGCAATCTCTACCCAAATTCACCTTTCCAGCCCGGATCTCTGGTTGATATGCAACTCAGCTGGGGGAAAGTATAACAACAATTCTTTTTGAGATGTTATCATCAAGTGCTGGGATTGTGTAATTATTTGCTAATGACTAAGGAAAGTTTAGAATTAAATAGAAAGAGGAAATAAATGCATAAATGCTTGACATTCATATTTAAAGTTTATCATTACATTTTGTATATTTATTATTTTTGGACTCAATTGTTCAATTTATCAGGGAAAATTTTTATTCCATTTTAAAATATGTAAATAAGTAATTGCCTTAGTCTTTGAGTTTAAGTTGTAAGTAAAAGATAATTTTACTTTAAATTCACAAAATCAATTACAGTTCACTATATTTAAGCTTGATTCACTAGAATCTATGAATTTGGGCATATACCCAGAGAAACCCATAATTCAAAAAGACACATGCACCCCAGTGTTCATTGCAGCACTATTTACAATAGCCAGGTCATGGAAGCAACCTAAATGCCCATCCACAGATGAATGGATAAAGCAGTTGTGGTACATATATACAATGGAATATTACTCAGCCATAAAAAGGAATGAAATTCAGTCATTTGTAGAGACATGGATGGACCTAGAGACTGTCATACAGAGTGAAGTAAGTCAGAAAGAGAAAAATATCATATATTAATGCATATATGTGGAATCTAGAAAAATGGTACAGATGAATCTGTTTGCAAGGCAGAAATAGAGACACAGATGTAGAGAACAAATGTATGAACACCAAGGGGCGAAAGTTGGGGGTGGTGGTATTGGGATGAATTGGGAGATTGGGATTGACAAATATACATTAATAGGTATAAAATAGATAACTAATAAGGACCTGCTGTATAAAAATAAATAAATTAATTAAATTAAAAAAGAGTCTATGAATTACTTAAGTGCTTGAGAGAGTTCATTTGGTTATTCAGACAATTTAAGGACTTAAAAAGACTATAAATTATTAAAATTATAAATGCTGATAGCATGTAAACATGTAAGTCACAATAGTGTAAAAGGCTTTTTAACAGTGATAAATTGTGCTAAATTGCTAGAGATATTAATAAGATTTGTTGATTGAAGTTAAATGTTCAATCTGTTTATCATATATTGAATCAACAAATTGAACATCAATTTTAAAAATTAGGTTGTTACAAATGAGTTTCTCTGTTTACAAAAAGCATCATCAAAATACACCATAGAACTTACCTTGAAAGTGTATATTTATTTCTCAAGAAATATTTGTTGAATGAATTGAGAATGAATAATTGGTGTTTTAGTTCTTTTAGGATAGTTCCTTTACTTAATCTGCAGAATCATCCACAATATGTGTTAAATACAGATTTTCAGAGGTTCCCTCATCTGGAGCTACTGATCTTGGTTGAGTCCAGAAATCTGTTTTTCACAATGCCTCTTTTGATTCTCACAGTAGGCAAATTTGTGATACACTGTCCTAAGGCATGCTCCTAATTTGCTTCCTAGACAGTTTAGGTCTGAAGTCTTTTGACTAATTCCCATGTCCTATGCCACCAAACTTCATGACACAAACCATTCCTCTGCATAAATATGTATAATTTTATTTGATACTCTGCCTTGCTAGCTGGAACTTTCTACATCTACAGAGGCGTGTCATCTCTCTATGTTCCACGTCACCCTAAGTTAAATTCACTCACATATTTGTCCTTATTTTCACTTGGTTTTTCATAAATTAAAAGCAGAATTCAGTCATTTTTACACGAAAAATAAGAATAACTTTTGTTATTCATGTCATCGCCTGCTTGAGGACAGAAAGATCAAGAAACCAGTGTCTTGTAGGATCACTGTAGCTGCAAATTTGCAGCACCGTAATTGCCCAGCATGTGCTAACAAACTGCTAAGCTCATCCAGGCACACTCAGTCAGCAAGTAAGGAAGCAAAGAGGAGGAAGATAATCAATGGTAATCATTTCTGTATTTTTTCCCTTTCCCTTCAAATGCCGTTGTCATCTCACTTATGGAAGAAAAACAAAAAGCAATTTAGAAAGTTATCAAAATAAAAAGGAGAAAAGTACTATTTAGAGACAAAAAATATTCATGTGAGTTGAAGGGAAGGTTTGCTTTCTTCAAAATTGAATAAGTACACTTTTGCAACAAGAAAGGATAACAGCATGTTGTTATAATGACTGGTCATTGCAATGGAAATCCAAAAGTATTGTACAATGAATTGAATTATGCTGTATGTATCAGCAGGAGATAAGCAGACAAACTGGATTAGAGATTATAGTGATAGACAGTCTGGTCCACAGTATTTTAGATTTTGAACATAACCAGTTAAAAATGAATACTCCAGTATTCTAAATATGTAATTAACTGGTAATAATTTCCATATTAATATGGCTGATCATAATACACATTAACTATCTAGTATACTTTTCTAATGTACAGTTTTGTAGGTGTCATTGTTTATAGCAAGGCTAAAATGAACTCAGAGTCACTTCATTTCATATTCATTTGCATATATATGTATATTTTCAGGCATGAGCTTAATTTGAATAAAAACATGTATTCATAGTAATTTAAAATTGACATCCTAATCAAAATACCTCAAACTGCAAAATTTAATTTTGTAATATCCTTATGTCTCGTAGGAATAATAAGGTGAATTCAAATGGATGCCCTTAGATACTTGGATTTTTTGAAATTTGGGGGTTAAATAGAATGGTCTTAGTTAAAATATTTGAGAAAAAGGTGACTATTTTCTTCAGAGTTTTTTTTTTCAGGTGTTTTTGCTCATAATTCATGGTGAACATCAGATCTTATAATATTTACATTTGGGGAGGTTATCAAATCTTAGTTTATGCATATTAACATTTACTTTATCATGATAAACTTAGAATCACTCTGCTGTCATCATATTTCTTGTTTCTAATTTCTACTTTAATGGCAGGAATCATGGAGGTAGGCAGCAGTACACCCAAAGAATATCTGACCCAACTTTCGGGCATAACCTTGGTGTTTAGATCTCACTTGCTTTCTTTTATTTAGTTTACCAAGTTATTTGACTCCTCAGATAAGCATCATACTGAAGTCTATCGATCTGGATAATGTTCTGTATACAGTTTTCCAGATGCCCTGGTCATATATAGTTACCTCCAGGCCTAATGGGTAACTAGTTCTCTAAAGTGATAAGTACTTTTCAGCAAACATTTTCATGATTGATCACAACTCAGGACTGATCACAATTCAGCATGTTTACCTCTTAGATAATATGACTCACTAAGAGTCCTCAGCAAGGTAAGAGCCAGTCAGACAGGAATTTCTTTTACACTGTTAAAATGATCACATGTGGTCTATTCTCTCTCTCTGTAGGTGAAACTCTGCAGATAAGAGTCTGCAATTTTCTTCCTTAAAGCTATAAGAGTGCCTATGTGTTGGACTTTTCTGTAATTTTGTCCAAAACACCTGTATCATTTCCTTATATGCCTCTGCTCCTATTGAAGTGTGCATACAAGTATTCTACCCTTATAATTATCTATTTCTGTCCCTAACATCTTGTACTTATGAGCCCTGAATTCCTTGGAGACATGAGTGTTCTTTTTATTTTTAATAAAAGGTTTATTCTAGATTAGCTTTAGATTTAGATAAAAGTTGTTAAGGCAGTAACATATGCTCCACATGCCCCATACCCAGTTTCTCCTTTACTAACATTTTATGTTACTACGGTATATTTCTCACAATTAATAAATATTGAAACATTATTAACAAGAGTTCATAATTTATCCAGATTTCTCTTTTTATCTAATGTCCTTTTTCTGTTCCAGAATCCCATCCAGATAACATTACATTTACTCCTCATGACTCATTAGGTTCCTCTTAATATAACAGTTTCTTAGACTTTCCTTGTTTTCAGTGACCTTGACAATTTTGCAGCATACTGTTCAGTTAATTTGTAGAATGTCCTTTAATTGGGATTTGTCTAATATTCTCAAGATTAGACTCTGATTATGGGTTTTTTTAAAGGAAGAACACAATGGTAAAATGGCATTGTTACATCATGGCAAAGGTGCATAATAACAGCATGACTTACTGCTGTTGGTATTAACCTTGCTTATTTGGCTGAGGTAGTGTTTGTCAGGATTCTCCACTGTAAGTTATTCTTGTTTTGCTTTTTTCCATACTGTACTCTTTGGAGGGAAGTGACTATGTGCAGCTCACTTAAAGTGTGAGGACTTATGCTCCATCTTCTTGAAGGATGTGTGGAAATTAAACAACACACTTGTAAATAACCCATAGGTCAAAAAAGAAATCTCGAGAAGTTAAGAAATATAGTACTTGAACTAAATAAAAATGAAAACACACCTTATATCAAAATTTGAGAGCTGCATCAAAAGCAGTATATAGCATTGAATATATATAAGAAAAGAGGAAAGATCTAAAATCAATAATCAAAGTTTCCACCACAGAGAACTAGAAAAAGAAGCAAACTAAATCCCAAGTGATCAGATGAAAATAAATAAAAAGAATTAGAACAGAAATGAATATAAATAAAAATAATTAGAAATTAGAAATGAAATTGAAATCAGGAACGAAACAGAAAATCCATGAACCTAAAAGCTGTTTAAAAAAAAAAGAAAGATCAATAAAATTGATAAGCCTTAGCCAGCCTAACTAAGAAAAAGACAGAAAGGTCACAAATTATTAATATAAGAAATGAAAGGGGTCCATCACTACAGATCCTATGGGCATATAAAGGAATATTATGAACAACTCTGTGTCCACAAATTTAAGAACCTAGGTGAAATGGACCAATTCCTTGAAAGTTAAAAGCTCCCAAAACTCACATAAGAAGAAAGAGACCATCTGAATAGGCCTATGTCTATTAAAGAAACTGGATAACCTTGGGCATAGTGATGAATTTTTAGATACAACATCAAAGGTACAATCAATGAAAGAAACAGTTGATAAGCTGAACTTCATTAATATGAAAAACTTTTCCTCTGCAGAAGACTCTAACAAAAGAATGAGAAGATAAGCCACAGACTGGGAGAAAATATTTGCAAAAGACACATCTGATAAAGGACTTTTATGAAAATATACAAGGAACTCTTAAAATTCAACAATAAGAAAATAAACAAAGTGATTAATAAATGGCCAAGAACCTGAAAAGACATTTCACCAAAGAACATATACAGATGGCAAATAAACATATGAAAAGATGTTCAGCATCTTATGTCATCAGATAAATGCAAATTAAAACAACAATAAGATACAGCTATATACTTATCAGAATGGCCAAAATCCAGAACACTGACATCAAATTCTAGCAAGGATGTGGCAAGGATATGGAGTAACAGGAACTCTCATTCATTGCTAGTGGGAATGAAGAAGGTATAGCCACTTTGGAAGGCAATTTAGCTGTTCTTAATCTTAAATCTAAACATACTCTTATCATGTGATCCAGCAATCATGCTTCTTGGTATTTATCAAGAGTTGAAAACTTATGTCAACATAAAACCTGCACATGGATGTATAGAAGATTTATATATAATTGCCCAAACTTGGAAGCAATGAAGATATTCTTCAGTAGGTGAGTAGATAAATAAACTGTAGTACTTCCAGACAATGGAATATTATTCAGTGCTAAACATAAATGAACTATCAAGCCACGAAAAGACAGGGAGGGAACCTAAATGCATGTTGCTCAGTGAAAGAAACCAATCTGAAAACACTACATACTATGTGATTCCAACTATATGACATTCCAGAAAAGGCAAAATTATAGAGATAGTAAAATATCAATAGGGTGGGGATGAATAGGGTGTAGTGCAGAGGATTTTTCAGGCATTGAAAATACCATGTATGATACTGTAATGGTGGATTCATGTCATTATAGATTTGTCCAAACCCATAGAATGTACAATACCAAGAGTGAACCCTAATGTAAACTTTGGATGATTATGATGTATCAGGTTTATCAATTATAATAAATGTACCATTCTGGCAGGGGATGTTGATAATGAAAGAGGCTATCCATGGGTGTGGGCAGGGGTATATGGGAAATTCAGGATCTTCCTCTCAATTTTGCTGTAAACCTGATAGTGCTTTAAAAAAAGTCTTAAAATATCTATTTGGTTCTTTTAAAGTCTTTGCTGAGACTCTTTATCTTCCCATTTGTTTCAAATGTCCTTGTAATTGCTTGTTGCAGCATTTTATGATGGTGATTTAAAATCCTCATCAGATAATTCTAATATCTGTAGTATTCAATGTTGGCATCTGTTGATTTTTTTTTTCATTCAGCTTCAGATTTTCCTGATTTTTGCGGCAGGGTAAAGGAATAGACAAAAATTATTTGCTACCAAGTAGAATTAAGTCCAGCTTTCCTATTCAGCCTCTGTTGACACCTAGTGGGGAAGATTCTTCTGGTTTCTCAGGGGAAGGATGGGAATCAAGGCTACCCAATACGACCTCCATTTGTACTGCATTGGCTGGGAGGGCAACTCCTTCTTGGCCTCCATGGTCATAGCCTCCATGGTCATATGATAAGGCAGAGTACTGACTCCACCAGACCTCTTCTGAAACTTTCTCCACATAGAGGGGAAGGAAGCTATTTTACCTCCACGTAGAGGTAGAAATTCAGACTCCCTTTGAGGTCACTGACAGGGGCCAGTGGGTTATGGCTCAGTACTGCTGGGCAGTGATGAAAGCCCCTGTTCCACATTGTGCCTTGTTAGATACTACATCAGCAGGGGTAGGTGTGGGATCAGGTCTCCTCATTACAACGTTATGCCCTTGGAAGTCTGGGCAGCTGTCAATGGTGGAGGTTGGACAGCACTTTTTCTGTAGAGTAGAGTGGCCATTGTCTAAATGATTTCTATATTGCTAGCTGTCCCTTTTGGGGTTTGTTGTTTTGAGAGAGTAGTTTTTGAGTTCTTTGAGTTTTTAAGTGGTTCTATGATTATAAAGACTTTTCTTCACTTACCAGACTCTAGTTCCTATTTTAATATATAAAAAAAGAATCACAATCTAAAAATGGGACATTTTAAGGAGAAAATGTGCTTTAATCAACTGCAAGAAGGTACATAGTACACCAGAATAACATATTTATAGCAGCTACATTACTAGCTAAATTCAGGGTCACTTATGAATTACTGGAGAGTAAGGTGATATAATAAGAAAAATAGGAAATTTAATAACCCTATGTTTGAACTCTAGAAAACATGAGACAAAATAATCAGATTCTAGTGATAATGATTCTCCAAATGAATGCTTAAATGGTAAAAATATTACTTTTCTCTTTTTGTTCAAAAGAAAAAGAAAAGAATCACGTAAGACAAAGAGCTGAAATTTTGAAAGGAAATAGTTGAATAGTGACAAGTAAACACGTGAATTTTATATGTACATATATTGAGGATATATATAAATATATATGTATATACACACATATATACATACACACACATATATACACATACACGCATGCACACACGAGATTTTAGAATCTCAGAACCTTGTATCTTAATTATTGAAAATATGTTTGTAATGCTGTTTTTGATAAAAAAAAACAATAGCAATGGTTTCACCTCTGAAAAAAAATACCTTCTTTAGTAAACTTGAACTTAAAACAATTTCAATGAATATGAAATCTCCATATATTTACAATTTGATGATATTGGGTATATTAACCAAAATCCAACTCCAATGTTCAGCATTGAAACCACACACACAAGCACACATACACATGTACAGAATGTGTATACAACACTTTTTTTGCTGGTTAAGAACAAAAAGAAAAACATTTGGTTTATCAATAGTAAAATTTGGGGGTTTTATTCAGCTAGTATTTACTAAATGTCTACTATGTTGCAGGTGCTGTTTAGGATCTCTCAAGACATACAGTGTACAAAATAAATCAAAACTCTTTCCCTTACAGAGATCACATTCCAGTGGATGAAAACACAACAAAAATAAATACATAGGAAAATATAAACTATGTCAATGGTGACAAATGCTAGGGAGTGACAGTGCTCCGTAAAAGGGATGGCTATTGCCATAAACTAAAAATTTGTGTACCCCAAATTTCATATGTTGAGACCTATTCCCCAATGTGATGGTATTTGAAGGTGGAGCATTTGGAAAATGATTAGGTCATAAGGACAGGGCTCTGAATGGGATCAGTGCTCTTATAAAATAGACCCCAGGGAGGGAGCACCCTCTCTCCTTCCAACAAGTAAGGACACAGCAAGAAGATGACCATATATCAACCAGGAAGTGGACCCTCACCAGATACTGAATCTGCCGGCCCCTTGATCTTACAGTTTTCAGCCTCCAGAACTGTAAGAAACAAATGTCTATCGTTTATAAACCACCCAGTCTATGGTATTCTATTATAGCAGCCCGAACATACTAAGACAGCTATGTATACTGGGGAAGCAAGAAACTTTAGTAATATGAATCATCATTGGAATAGTTCAAGAAGAAAGTTTGGTAATACTCATGTTCATTAAACCTGAATGTTGTGAGACATAACACGGATCTTGGTGTCCTGCAATGATTATTGGATATATTTCTTAATCTATTAGTTACTAATATTCAGTAATTTTTATAAGCAATCAAATATTTATGGATCACCTAATGTGATCTTTTTTGATTTTCAACCCACTTTAGAGGACTTCAACTTTTGCATAAGGAGAAATTTGAGAGATTGGATATTTAAGACATGAGATTACTTCAGTTGGAAATGAGGAATATCAAATAATATATTATTAATCAAACATAACTACAGTGAATTCCCATATAGGAAATATTAATATCACCTTATAGCAATTATAAGAAAAGAGCTTAAGGAAATTGGAAAACTCCAGCTAAGAAGTATCTTGCAGTTTCTTAAAGACAGTTTTGTCAAAAAGGTTGGAGTTTACTCTCCACATGTCAAGATGCTCCTTAGGTCAATATGCAGTGTCCTAAGATCCTCTCAGATGGTTTCAACCTGAATGGAAAGAAACACAGTAATTACCTGCATTTAATGTAATATAATGAAGTGGAAACCTCAAGTCCTACACATGATGATGTTGCAGAAGGAGAACCTTAGGCACATCATGGTTTAGAAATTTGCTAGAATTCATCTTAAGTTAAATATAAAAGTAAACCTCTAAATTTCAAGGGTAAAGGACTGATTTGCTATAGTTGACATTATGTGTCAAGACATCTTAAATTTTAGAATTTTAGAATTTAAGAATGCTGCATTTTTATTAAATTTGAATTTAAAACAATTTCAATAATAAATCTCAAAACTGTGTATTCAATATTGCTGATGAAAATTCATAACCTGGCTTTTATTATATATTCAGCAATTAAGTTTTGACAAGTTCCTTCAGGTTCTAAATGGATTTATAAAGCTTTATGTCAAAATTTTAATTGTAAAAGTCATATAAACCCAACTGATTGTTTAAAGATGCTTTCCTCTCATAAAATTTGTAATTTTGTCCTGATAAGAAAGGTGATAATCATGATGAGAAGGATGATAAAATGATATTGACTTTTTAAATTAAATTTTTATTTTCTATTAGAGTATAGTTGATTTACAATGTTGTGTTAGTTTCAGGGGTACAGCAAAGTGATTGTTATACATGTGCATATATCCATTCTTTTCCCATATAGGTTATTACAGGTTATTGAGTAGAGTTCCCTGTGCTATACAATAGGTCCTTATTGATTATCTATTTTATATATAGTGCTGTATATGTTAATCCCAAACTCCTAATTTATCCCTCCCCCCACCTTTCCCCTTTGGTAACCATAAGTTTTCAAAGTCTGTGAGTCTGTTTCTGCTTTGTAAATAACTTCATTTGTATCATTTTTTAAAGATTCTTCATATAAGCAGTGTCATATTTGTCTTCTCTGTCTGACTTTACTTCATTTAGTATGGTAATCTCTCGGTCCATCCATGTTACTGCAAATGGCATTAATTCAATATTTTTATGGCAATATTCCATTGTATATATGTACCACATCTTCTTTATCCATTCCTCTGTCGATGGACATTTTAGGTTATTTCCATGTCTTGGCTATTGTAAATAGTGCTGCAATGAACATTGGGGTGCATGTATCTTTTCAAATTATGGTTTCATCCAGATATATGCCCAGGAGTGGGATTGCTGGATCATATGGTAGTTCTATAGCTCTATTTTTAGTCTTTTAAGAAACTTCCATACTGTTCTCCATAATAGTTATACCAATTTACATTCCCACCAATAGCATAGGAGGGTTCCCTTTCCTCCACACCCTCTCCAGTATGTATTGTTTGTAGACTATTTGATGATGGCCATTCTGACTGGTGTGAGGTGATAACTCATTGTAGTTTTAATTTGTATTTCTCTAATAATTAGTGATGTTAAGAATCTTTTCATGTGCTTTTTGGCCTTCTGTACGTCTTTGGAGAAATGTCTATTTAGATCTTCTGCTCATTTTTTTGATTGGGTTGTTTCCTTTTTCAATATTGGGTGGCATGAGCTGATTGTATATTTTGGAGATTAATCCCTTGTCAGTTGCTTCGTTTGCAAATATTTTCTCCCATTCTGTGGGTTGTCTTTCGTTTTGTTTATGGTTTCCATTGTTGTGCAAAAGCGTTTAAGTTTCATTAGGTCCCACTTGTTTATTTTTTTTTTCATTACTTGAAGAGGTGGATCCAAAAAAGACACTGCTGCAATTTTTGTCAGTGTGTTCTGCCTATGTTTTCCTCTCAGAGTTTTATAGTATCTGGTCTTACATTTAGGACTTTAATCCATTTTTAGTTTATTTTTGTGTATGGCATTAGAGAATGTTCTAGTTTCATTCTTTTACATGTAGCTGTCAAGTTTTCTCAGCACCACTTATTGAAGAGACTGTCTTTTCTCCATTGTATAGTCTTGCCTCCTTTGTCATAAATTAATTGACCATAGGTGTGTTGGTTTATTTCTGGGCTTTCTCTCCTGTTCCATTGATCTATATGTCTGTTTTTGTGCCAGTATCATACTGTTTTGATGACTGTAGCTTTGTTCTATAGCCTGAAGCCAGGGAGCATGATTTCTCCAGCTTCATTTTTCTTTCTCAGGATTGCTTTGGCTATTCGTAGTCTTTTGTTTCCATACATATTTTAAGATTTTTTTTTCTAGTTCTATGAAAAATGCCATTGGTAACTTGATAGGGATTGCATTGAATCTGTAGATTGCCTTGGGTAGTATAGTTATTTTGACAACATCAATTCTTCCAATCCAAGAACATGGTATATTTTTCCATCTGTTTGTATCCTCTTCAATTTCTTTCATCAGTGACTTATACTTTTCAGAGTACAGGCCCTTTGTCTCCTTAGGTAGGTTTATTCCTAGGTATTTTATTCTTTTTGAGGTGATGATAAATAGAATTGTTTCCTTAATTTCTCTTTCTGATCTTTCATTGTTAGTGAATAGAAATGCAAGAGATTTCTATGTATTAATTTTGTATCCTGCAACCTTACTGAATTCATTGATGAGCTCTAGTAGTTTTCTGGTAGCATCTTTAGGATTTTCTACGTATAGTATCATGTCATCTTCAAACAGTGACAGTTATACTTCTTTTCAAATCTGGATTTCTATTATTTCTTTTTCTTCTCTGATTGCCATGCTTAGGACTTCCAAACTATGTTGGATAAAAGTGGCAAGAGTGGACATCCTTGTTTTGTTCCTGATCTTAGAGGAAATGCTTTCAGCTTTTCACCATTGAGTATGATGTTAGCTGTAGGTTTACCATATACAGCCTTTATTATGTTGATGTATGTTCCCTCTATGCCCACTTTCTGGAGAGTTTTTATCAAAATGATAATTTTTAATATTTAATGACAACAATAAAACAGGCACTGTACTAAATGCTTTGTGGATAATCTCAATTACAGTTTACAGATTCATCTGGGTGGTTGCTCAGAATGACACCTAGTAATGGATAGGAGCAATACTCTAACTCTAGACTATCCCTGAAGTGGGTGTACTTAATCCCTATTACCCTATCTTGAATCAGAATCTGATTATTTTTTTAAATCATTGTGGTTATGGATAGAATAAACAAAATATATTCCCCCAAATCATAGAATAATTGTACCATGTGATGTCTTTAATATCTAGAAGAGGTAAAATTACTATAAACATAAGAAAAGAATCATTTAGCTTACTGTTGAAAAAAATAATACTTTGGCTAATAGTTTGACAAAGTGGTTGGGGGAAATTTACAAATACCTTAACCATAATATATTTACTAAAATTAGTTAGGATCTCTATAGATTTTGCTATACCTGTGGAGAACATCAATTACTATCTTATTTTTATCATCCCTTCAAGCCACTCACAGAAATTAGATTCTAAAAAATTGAAAGACTGTGCCTAATACTTACAACATGATAATTTTTATTCTTAAAACTAGTATTTAGCCCATAGTAGGTTTTTAATTCTTAATTTTTATCACTTGTGTAATAATTCTAGGGAAGTAAGCAGGCTTTACATCTTGCCATATACATTAATACCGTCAGGTTCAGCCTCCCCATTCATGCATAGCACCTGCTGCTTTGCTCAGTTGACTTTCAACTGTGGCTCCAGGAACACATGTATAAGATTTATCTTAGATTGAGCGTGTTTACTAATAGGAAGTGAAATGATAAAGCTTTTTCTACAAGGGAAAATAAAGCAAGTTGTATTTTTTTTAGTTGTCCTCATATCTAATCTCGAATCCTGTACCTGTAGCTGACTTCAAGATCAATTTAAATTCTAAATGTCAAACGAAGAACAAAAAAGAGAATATATTTTATATTTTGAAAAATAAGTTCTGGAAAGGAACTTTGCATCAGCTTTCAAATTTTTATTTAAGAATTATTTGAGTGGCACTGTACCTAATCATTGCCAAGACACCATCATGGACAGAGTTGTCTGTAGACCATCAAGCTGGTGAGGGTTACCAGGTTCTGAGTAGGACAGGCTCTTGCAGGTACAGTGCACACACATGCACATGGAGTTCAGGTAGGTCACCAGCTGCTCCATCAACTACAACGTGAAAGGCCCTGTATGGAGGGTGATGTGATCATACTGTTGGAATAAGAGCAAGAGACTTAGAGACTACGTTGATACTGCTGAGCCCTGGATGTCTGGGTCAAGCACTTAGCCCATGTTTAGGATCTGCAACAGTTACAAAGTATCTAGAATTAATGTTAAAAGATAAAAATAAAAAACAAAGAAGTATTTGAATAAAATAAACACCTATATTTTGAAATAAACCATTTCCCAGAATGGATAGCATATTTTTGAGGATAATCTTATGTCCATTCACATCCTAATGGGCAGTCAATAGATTGACAAAGAGAGGCTAAATATAACTTATTCAACTAGTCCCAAAATGAAAAATAATATTGACAAATAATACTTATAACTCTATAAATTTTAGTTCTTTGCAAAGTCATTCACCTCACATAGAAAAATGCACACATGTACACACACACACACACACACACACACACACACCCCTAGACTGCTATACTTGCAATAGTATCTGAACTAATGCTGAGAACAAATACTTTCTACATACTATGCTTTTGCTGATTCTGATGGCAGACAAGGAAAACAAACGTTTCATCTAAAAATCCATCTGGCTCTAAGTCAGTAGTGTACCTTCCAGTTTCTCCCCTTACCTCTAATACCTTACCACATCCAAAGAGTGAAAGATGGGGGGTTATCAGTACTCTAATCTATTACTTTTAAGTGGGTAATGTCAAACTCTTAAAATCAGAAAAATTGAACATTATAAATGTTGGCTTCCAGCTTCTTCTCTGAAGCTTTGTTTTATCCTATATAGTTAACTCTATATGATATTGAGCATAAAGTTAGCTGCTAAATTTACTGAATGTGTAATGATATTAAATAGACATCACGGTCCAATTTCTATTCAGACTTCAGGATAAATTTAGCTTATTCCATCATAAAGACATTAAACGTCCATTTTCATAAATAGAATACATGGATGGTGCCAATTAAAGCAAAATGATAATTACAGTTAAAGAAGTGGAAACTATAGTATCACAAAGTCATAGCCAATAACTGAGCATTTTAGATAGAATCAAAGTCAATACAAAAATGAATCGATCAAGTCTGCATAATTAAAGAATTTTCTTTGCACAAATGAATAAACAATGACTAAGCTTTAGAAATGATAGTCCTGAAGCAAGAAGCAGATATCTCTGCACAATTTCTCATTGTAGAGAATGGAATTCATTAAAAAGAGAACCATGATTGTTCATGATTGTATTTAGATAGTTGGATTCAGTGAATTATTTTTAATCATTACCTAGGCATCTATATTTGGAGAAATCAAGATAATAGTCTTGATTAAGGATATATTTCTCAAATAGATTCTTTGGTAAGCAGAATTCTAGATGGTCCCCAAGGTTCACATACACTGGGATACATATCTTCTACAATCTCTCTCCTCAATTGTGGGAAGGGCCTTTGAATATGATGAGATAAATTCTAGTGATTATGTTATATGACCAAAATTTTTTAAGGTGTAATTAAAGCCATTAATCAGTTGTCTTTGACTTAATTAAATGGGAGATTACCCTGTGAGGGCTTGACCTAATCAAGTGCACTCTGTAAAAGAAAGACTGCGACCTACATGTAGGTCAGATATGTTCTCTGGCTGGCCTTGACAATATAAGCTGCGGAGTGACAGTGTTTATGCAGAGGCCAAAGGGCAAGGACCTGATGGGCACCTTTAGAGCTAAGAGTAGTCTCCAACTAGCAGCTAGTAAGGAAATGGAACCTCAGTCATACAGCCACAAGGAAATGAATTCTGCTAACAACCCCTTGGGTTTGGAAGAGGGCCCTGAGCATCAAAAAAGAATGCTGCATGACAACCACTTTCATTGTAATTTTTGAGACCCTGAGCAAAGGACCCAATGAAGCTATGCCCAGATTCCTATCCCACAGAAACTGTGACGTAATACATGTATATTGCTTTATACTGTTTAGTTTTGGGTAATTTTTGTAGTCATAAAAAACTAATAGACTCTAACCCTAAGAGTAATCTCCAGCTCCTACCTATAGAAACAGCCTAAGCATTCCCTATTATTTTTATGATAATAAACAAATTTTTAATTTTTTATAATAGTCATATTAATCAATTTCTTCTCTATTATTTTATGATAATATTTCTTAATCATGTTTCTTAATTTCTCATTTTTCAAAAATATACTTTTTTTTGTCTAGAATATAATTAATCATGAATCCCCTACATATTCCTATCTGAGGGAAAAATATTCTCTATTCATTCAGACACAGGTATAATTTGAATAAATCCCTACTTTTTACTTTCAAACAGGCCCACTCTATTGATATTTCACTCATTAATGCATATTTAGTTGTGAAAACTTAACACCCAGAGTTGAAAAAGTAAATGTTTTATAGTGCATGTAGCAGCCAAATTTACAAAGTACATTAATGCAATACACAAAGAGTTGTAGAAACATGCAAGTCATGTACAAGCATAACTACTTGAGGAAGGAAATCATTGCTGAGATGAGTTTTAGTTTGCTGTGTTTGTAAATGAGACACAATAAAAGTAATATTTTTTAGGAAAAGCGAAACATATTGTTATCTCTGATATTCATCACATTTGCTTATAAAGGTTACTTGTCCAACATTTATGAATGTGCTAACCAGGGAGTTATTGATACTACTTGTAAAACACTCTTAAATATACTCTCAGGGATACCTAGATTGTTAACTCCTCACAAAGGGCTTAAGTCTCTTCGTAGATTGTAGTTATTGTTTTCCCTCCTCAGAAATAATTAACTCTTGATTCAAAATGTTTATCCATAAGGATAGATTAATTAGAATAAGTCTATAACATTATTTTTTTTTACATTTTTCACATTGTGGGAAATCATAACACTTCAAACTAAATAATCATTCTTCATATGCTTGCACTCTGTATGATTAGAAAGGGGTTTGATTCCCTGCCCCTGACTCCCTGCTGATAAATCTTCCCAAACAACTTTTACAATTTATTACACTTCCACAATGGGTAAGCCCATTGTTCACATTTATCTTGTATTTCTTACAGTAACTCTAAAAGTAGGTTTCAACCCCAAATCTAAAGGCTAAAGTTTAGCAACTTACCCTGAGGTCATAGTCATTGAAGCAGAGAAGAGATGCTAACCATCTATCTGACTCTGAAGCCGTTTTTCTTTCCCAATTCAATGCCACTCCGTCTTGTCTATGTCTATTTTATCAGTAGCAGCTAAATAAATTGGTTTCCCCTCTTTGATTTCCTCAGAGTTCATCCTAAGGCTCATGGCCCCTAATCACCCAATTCCGAAGCCACAGTTAATGAGAAGAAAAAACAAGATGGAGAAAAAGAACCATGTTCTTCCTTTTATAGGCTTTCATTGTGAAGCTGGTAAAAAGACTGACTAGGGAGGCATGCTTAGAGTTTTTATTCTTCTATGGGACTGGGCAATCTTTACTGAATCACTGAGACTAAAAGTGATTTGTGGACTGTTTATGATATATAATGTCAAGTAAAATTATGATCCTGTTAGAATTTTCATCTGGATCAGGGAAGTTTACACTCAATCAACAAAGCTTAAGAGGACAGTGGAAGATGATAAGTTGGTCTTGCTCCAAACTAAAGTTTGAACATCTTCTTACCTATGTCTGTTTGCTTTCCATGCCACTCTATAATCTTGCTCAAATAGATTTAGCCTCTATTATTAACTATTTTGGTGAAAGAAAAATCAGTGCAAACTGGCTTAAGCAACCCAGGGAATATATTGACTCAATAAGCACAAATGAAAATGATGGCATTGGTTCCTGGTTTATTTCTACCTTCTTCAGTGTGTTCACTTAATTCTGTGGCTGCGCATAAGAGCAAGGTATGTGTGTATAACAGATATCCCCTTGTTAAAGTCCCGTGGAAGGAGATATTGTCTTGAGGTGGTTTGAAAAAGCCTTGAGAGTCACTTTTATCAGATTAGCTTAGCTTGTGTTCACCCCTAAATGCATTATGTGGCCAGGAAATCTTGTTCGGGGATGGACCTGGTTTACATATTCCAGGTTGCTAGAGGTAGAACCTCAGTTTCAGGCCACATAGACTGAGAATGGGGGAAGGATGGAAGACCAAATGAAAAGCAGGGGCCATCTCAGGAAGAAGAAGGAATAGATGGTGGGAAAGCAAATAACTGTCCACTGAGAACAGTTTTTATGGAAGTTCTGTTCTATCTAGCAGGATTTCTTTATTTCTGAACTTTGCAATAATTATACCAGATTTTAAGAACCAGATTCTTTCTGCTGTGTAACTCCAGTCTTCATACTTCTTTTCATATTAGTTTTTTACATCTTTCACTGTTATCTACCAACTGCAGGTGTTCAGCCCTGGGTTATAATAAGCCTTGTTGAGTGACTTTTCCAGAAGCTTGATGACAGTCTTTCTCCCTTGTCCCATTGTCAAAGGTGGATTCAAGCATTGCTTATAATGTTTCAGGAAGTTAGATGAAATGTCTAAATCAGCCAAATGAACAGTTAAATATGATTTGCAGTCCGTGTAGACTTTGCTTGATGCTACATTACTGAGATTTTCTCAGAAAGACTCCAGAACCACAGTTTTTCTAGAATTTCTTTGTGAAAACACTGAGTTTAAAAAGCTGAACTGCAGTGATGAAGCCATATAATGACCTTCAATTCCATAGCCATTTGCTTCCACTTGTTCATTTAAATTTGTGGTAGAAATCTAAGTGTTTAGCTTAATTGCCCTACTATGAAATACAGAGATTTATGAAAAGACGTTAACAGCCTGTTCCCATGCCATCATTGAAAAGGCTCATTGGGTATTCAATAATAGGAAAGAAAAAAAGCATAAGTATAAAGAGGCAAAAATTATTTAGATCAACATGGCAAAGGTTTCGAGGGTACAAAGGAAAATTAAATCAAACAGTGGGTTTCTTTTCAATTGAGTCCTTTAAGGAAACAGGCAAGATGTAATGTTCTTTATTTGTCAGACAAGTGACAAGGTTAATCAGTGCTAATTGCCCAGGATTGGCCTCTCAGTTACATCAGTTAACTAAAGTACACTCTCATATATACTGACCGAACCCTTCTGTGTGGTGGGTAGGCAGAGAAAAGAAAGGCGTATATAGTAGGACCCTCTTCTAGTTGGAAAAAGAAATCAATACTGATTTAGTTGTAGCAGAATTGAGCCATTTCGCCTGCAGTCTTTTTATCTGCAAGGCCCCCTGGCCAACAGTGTGGGAAAACATTCATGGAACGAATGCATTTAGCAAGAGTAATCATCATCATCGTGAAGTGCTTATCAGAAATGAAGACAAAATGCAATTAGGCTAGATTTACAGTTGGACCAATAATTACCACTCAGATGTTTCAGCTGAATGGAAAATACATGATTCCAAACCATGACATTTGTGTTCGATTGCTTTCTCCTCCTTTCTCTTGTGATCTCTAACCCTCCTCCATTTTCCTTTCTTTTTTTTTATTTATAAAATATGTCAGTCATGATGTAGCACAGCTGAATAATTGTCATAGAGTCAAATGCTTGCAGATGGTTAATGGAAACAGAAAATTAAATGAACAGCAGTAAAGAAACTCATACAAAATTAAAGAACTCTATTGCAAATTTAAAGGGTCATTTGGTTTCATCAAAAATCAAATAATATGAATATGTTATCCTCTGCATGAAAGAGACTATGTTAAATTGTTTTGAGAGCTGAAAACCGAGCAATCAATGGTGTGCTAATGAAATTTGTGAAAAAAAATCATGCACTATTGAAATATGCTGTAAATTGTCATTTATTCCCTACAGAAGAATGTCTACTTTGGGGGATCAATTTTTTTGAGCTATTGTTTACTTAAATTATTGAACTGATGATGGGACTTGAAACAAGTTAAGACTGTTACTAGAAAGAAATGAGAGTAGGATTAAGCTTAAGCAGACGTCTCTGAGTTGCAAAAAAAAAAAACAAACACCAAACTAGTTACTCTTACAAAAGTGTCTTGTCTGAGATTTTTTCCTCATATGAAAGAAACCCAGCAATTCATAACACATTCATGATATGTCCAAAGAACACAATCAATGGCCCCATTGCCCTGCCAGGACTTAAAACGGTTTAGGCCAACTAAGCTGTCATCTGCCTGGCATTTTTCAAATATATAACTGATAAAACTTTTGTGAAAAGAAAAGCTGTCTTTCTGGTGAAGCATTAGATATAATGTTGTATGGTGTCGTTCAGAAGCGGATTTCAGTTACAGATTCTTTAAGAATAGATTTCAAGATTACAAAGCATTACATTCTTTATTCACTCCTTTTTTTCATTATCCTCTCCATTCTCTGGGAAACCTAGAAGTCAATATGAAATGTCTTTTGTCCATGATAGAAATGATTTTCGTGTTTGATGGTTGCTCATATCAAAGGGAAAGAAAAATAAAGACATATAATTGAGTCTTCATTGAAAATAACTCAGGCATTTGTGACATTGCCTTGAATGGCTATCTAATAGCTGAATATTTTTAATGACTAACAAAGTCTTAGAGGGTGTTTGAAAGTGAGTCAGTTTTTCACACAAAAATACAGGTCTACAAAATAAATATTCCTAAAAGAACAGCTTTAAAAAGGTTAAAATAAAATGTTTAAAAAAATAAATCCCTTAAGATGCTTCATAGTGTTTTCAAATGCAAAACAAAATGTATCTTACTTGCACTAATAAGAAAGAAATATTATAAATATATATATATATATATTTCTTTTCAATTATACTTCATGCTTTAAACCATTAAAACTATCTTTGATAGATTTTTTTTTATGCTCTCACACTTCTGAGTTGTCAGTAGCTTGTATAATATTGATTGTATCAATATAAAATTGATAGAGATGAAAATATTGATTCAACTTTTCATTTAAGTACAAAATCCCTTATTTTAAATCATACCTGACAAAGGTAACATTTAGTTGATTCTTATTTCATGTTGAAGTAAGGTGAGAACAAAAATAGCTCAACAATTTGAATAGTTTATATGAATAAGTTATAATGAAATGTCCAATTTTATTGAGTTGAAGCATTTTTCTGTACATTTTCAAATGTTACTCCAATTTAAAGGACTTCATGCCTTTTTTCTAGCTAAAGCTCTTTAATACACCTTTTTTACATAAGAGTGATATTGTTGTCATTTTAAATCTAGCCATCTAAATACCAAATGTAGAAGCATTATCTAGACAGTATACAACAGCACTCTTTGAAGATTCATCACTAAAAAATAATTATCTGTAGAAGAAATCTGTAGCAGAGACATTGCTACTAATCCCACTTAATATCATCATTCTTCAGTTTTTCTTATAAATTACAAATTTACCTTTTTTTTCTTTTCAAATAAAATGTAAGAGATTTTCATGCCAGAAGAAAACATCTTTGTTTTGTTGTATTAAATTGCAATTTCTACAAATATCCCAACTCTATTAAAGGCCTGTATTAAATATTTCTGTTCAGTACAAAGTACATTTCATACACATATAGTACAGTGCATGGGTGTGCCTGAAACATTATACACCTTGATAAATAAATTCCATTTTTGATAAGTATATTCCCTTAAATTAATACATATCACAGCTGCAAACTTGAGAGGAAAATACAAAACATTTATATTACTATTTAGAGTGCTCTTCTGGGTTCAGGATGGCACTAGAAGTTAGGGAAGATGTTTTTTAACAGTTTGAGATTCTGTGGATGAGACAAGTCTAACAACCATTAAATAAGTACAAAAATAAGTATAAGTACATTGTAATTTTAAAGAGCTGTCAAGGTCAAAAAAAAGTTGCAGAAAGATGACAGTGGGAGGCATGTTACACTGCTCAGGTCCACCTTCAGAATTAGGGCACTCATTATCCCAGTTGGCAGGAGTGTTTGCCACTGACAGCTCACAGCTGAGTCCCTCCCTTAGAATTACCCTTCAGCACCTAAGGGAGCTGCCTCACAAACTTGTCTGCCTTCACCTCAGGCTGCATCTGGTGATAAATGTGGGTAAAAAGTGTCAGCACCCTTGTCTCGCTTCCAGGCATTGTTCAAAGGCCACTACAGTTTCAGTGTTCCCCATGAGATCAGATAAAGCCATTGTTATTGCTTCCTTAATTTGCCCAATACTACGTTTCTCATTTAGTCATTGTGGCTCACTTGAGAGTAAGCCTTAATAAACTTCTTGCACAGAGACCTTAGTCTCAGAGTCTCATAGCCAGTAACCCAATCTAAGTGTGAGACCTTAATTTGAACTTGAGTGATTGGCAGCATTTGGACAATTAGAGAAATGAAGGGAAACCATCTTAGCCTGGTGTGGCATGGAATACACAAACCAAGGTGAAAAAGTGGAAGTGGCTTGTTAGGTTTGTAAGATGGTGAAGAAACTCTGGTCTGATCATCGGAGGGATTTTCAGGGAATTATTTGAAATGAGAATGTACAAGACAGATGGCAGTAGAATGTGAAAAGTATTAAAAGACATGTAAAAGATTTGGATTTTATTGAGTAGATGTTTGCAAGTCAATCTAATACTTGAATAAAAATGTAATGTTTAAGAAAGCTTGATATGACAAGGATATGCAGTGTGGAATAGAATCAGGAATAACACCACAAATTCATGTCTTAGAGAATGAAGGCCTGTGTAGGTGACAACAGAAAAGTATTTCTTCTCTCTCTTTCTCTCTCTCTCTCTCTTTCTGGTGTGTTCTGTGTTGAGAAAAAAAAAAAAACCTCACATATACATTTTTTTAAAGATTGTATTAAATCTTTGATCCAGGACATCATCACATCATCTCTTGCTGAGTTAGGTTATAGCCACAAGTGTATTTTCACAAAAAATACATCAATCATCTTGGTATATATATTTATAATTTTTATACAATTTTTAAAGGTTACTTCCCATTTAAAGTTATAACAAAATATTGGCTGTATTCCCCGTGTTGTACAATACACCCTTGAGCCTACCTTATACACAGTACTTTGTATATTTACTCTTTGCATATTTAGAATGCCCTTCTGCTGACTTTTTTTTTTAAATTGAGGTATAGCTAAAGTACAATATTGTGTAAGTTTCAATTGTACACCATAGTGATTCACAATTTTTAAAGGTTATATTCCATTTATAGTTATTATAAAATATTGGCTGTATTCTCTGTGTTGTACTATATAACCTAGTAGCTTATTTATTTTATCCTTAGTAGTTTGTACCTCTTAATAACCTACCACTGTCTTTCCCCCTTCACTCTCCCCACTGGTAACAACTAGTTTGTTCTCTATATCTTTGAGTATGTTTCTTTTTTGTTATATTCACTAGATTGTTTTATTTTTTTAGATTCCATATATAAGTGATATCATACTGTATTTGTCTTTTTCTGTCTGACTTATTTCACTTAGCATAATATGCTCCAAGTCCATCCATGTTGTTGTAAATGGCAAAATATCATTCTTTTTATGGCTAGGTAGTATTCCATTGTACATATAAACCACATCTTCTTTATCCAATCATCTGTTGATGGACACTTAGGTTGCCTCCGTATCTTGGCAATTGTAAATAATGCTGCTATTAAAATTGAGGCTCACATATTTTTTCAAATTTGTGTTTTCTTTCTTTTTTTTTCTGGATAAATACCCAGGAGTGGAATTGCTCTATTTTTATTTTCTTGAGACACCTCCACTATTTTCCATAGTGGCTGCACCAGTTTACCTTCCCACTAACAGTGTACCAGGGTTCCCTTTTCTCCATATCTTCACCTACTTTTATTATTTCTGGACTGTTTGACGATAGCCATTCTGACGGGTGTGAGGTGATACCTCATTATGGTTTTAACTTACATTTCTCTGATGATTAACAATGCTGAGCATCTTGTCATGTGCCTGTTGGCCATCAGTATGTCTTCTTTAGAAAAATGTCTATTGACTTCTTCTGCCCATTTTTTAAATTGTGTTGTTTGGGGTTTTTTGATGTTGATTTGTATGAGCTGTTTGTATATTCTGGATATTAACCCTTTATTGGTCATATCATGAGCAAATATTTTCTCCCATTCAGTAGGTTTTCTTTTTTCTGGATGGTTTCCTTTGCTGTGCAAAGGCATTTAAATTTAATTAGGTCCCATTTGTTTATTTTGCTTTGATTTCCTTTGCTTTAGGAGATAGCTCCCAAAAAATATTGCTACAATTGATGTCCAAGCATGTTCTCCCTATGATTTTTTCTAGGAGTTTTAGGGTTTCCTGTCTTAAATTTAGGTTTTTAATTCATTTTGAGATTATTTTTGTATATGGTGTTAGAGAATGTTCTAATTTCACTCTTTTACATGTAGCTGTCCAGTTTTCCTAGCACCATTTATTGTTGAGACTGTCTTTTCTCCATTGTATATTCTTGGCCTCCTTTGTCATAAATTAATTGGCCATAAGTGGGTGGGCTCTCTATTCTGTTCCACTGATCTATGTGTCTATTTTTGTGCCAGTACCATATTGTTTTGATTACTATAGGTTTGTACAGCCTGAAGTCAGGAAGCATGATTCCTCTAGTTTTCTTGCTTGATATTATTTCAATTTTCTTAAATTTACCAAGGCTTATTTTGTGGGCTAGCATGTGATATCTTGGAGAATGTTCCATGTGCACTTGAAAAGAATGTGGATTCTACTCCTTTGAATGAAATGTTATATATATATATATGGTCATTTGGTATAATGTGTCATTTAACGTCAGTGTTTTATAAATTTTCTGTCTGGATGATCTGTCCATTGATGTAGATGGGGTGTTAAACTCCCCTACTATTATTGTCACTGTCGTTTTCTCCCTTTATGTCTGTTAACATTTGCTTTATATATTTAGGTACTCCTATGTTGGGTGAATACATATTTACAATTGTTGTATCTTCTTGGATTGATCCCTGGATCATTAGGTCATGTCCTTCTTTCCTCTGGTAGCAGACTTTATTTTAAAGTCTATTTTGTCTGATATAAGTACTGATACCCTGGCTTTCTTTTCATTTTCATGGAATACCTTTTTCCATCCTCTGACTTTCTGTCTGTGTGTGTATTTAGATCTGAAGTGAGTTTCTTATAAGTAGCATATATAAGGGTCTTCTTTTTGTATCCATTTAGCCACACTATGTCTTTTTTTTTTTTTGCGGTATGCGGGCCTTTCACTGTTATGGCCTCTCCTGCTGTGGAGCACAGGCTCTGGACACGCAGGCTCAGCGGCCATGGCTCACGGGCCCAGCCACTCTGCAGCATGTGGGATCTTCCCAGACTGGGGCACGAACCCATGTCCCCTGCATCGGCTGGCAGATCCCAACCATTGCGCCACCAGGGAAGCCCACACTATGTCTTTTGATAGGAGCATTTAGACCATTTACATTTAAAGTAATTATTGCGATGTATGTTCCTGTAACTATTTTGTTAATTGTTTTGGGGCTGTTTTGCAGATCTTTTTTATGCCTTCTACTTCTTTTGTTCTCTTGTGATTTGATGATTATCTTTAATGTATATTTAGCTTCCTTTTTCTTTTGTGTGAGTGTATCTATTATAGATTTTTGGTTTGTGGCTATCTCTCTCTCTCTCTCTCTCTCTCTCTCTCTCTCTCTATATATATATATATATATATATATATATATATATATATATATATATATATAAATGTTTTATGTTGCTGATCTCTTAATTTCAAATGCATTTTAAGAATCCTGCATTTGTATTCTCCTCCCCTTATGATTACTGTTTTTGAAATCATGTTTTATATCTAACTATTTTCTGTACCCCTTAACTGCTTATTGTGGATACAGATGATTTTATTACTTTTGTCTCTTAACCTTCCCACTAGCTTTGTGCATAGATGATTTTCTACCTTTATATGTTTGCCTTTCCTGATGAGATTTTTCCTTTCATTATTTTCATGTTTCTCATTGTGTCCTTTTCATTTTTGCTTAGAGAAGTTCCTTTAACATGTCTCATAAAGCTGGTTTGAGGGTGCTGAACTCTTTTAGATTTGCTTGTCTATGAAGCTTTTGACCATTCCTTCAAATCTGAATGAGAGCCTTACAGGGTAGAGTATCCTTGTTTGTAGGGTTTTCCCTTTCATCACTTTAAATGTGTTGTGCTACTCCTTTCTAGCCTGCAGGGTTTCTGCTGAAAAGTCAGCTGATAGCCATATGGAGTTTCCTTATTGCTTTCCCCTTGCTGCTTTTAATATTCTCTCTTTATTTTTAATTTTTGCATTTTAATTACAATTTGTCTTGGTGTATTCTTCTTTGGGTTAATCCTGTATGGGACTCTCTATTTCCTGGACTTGGATGACTGTTTTCTCTCCCAAATTAGGGAAGATTGCGGCTATTATGTCTTCAGTTATATTCTCAGCCCTTTTCTCTCTATCTCTGCTCCTTTGGGATCGCTATAATGAAAAAATTAGTGTGGTTAATGTTGTTCCAGAGGCATCTAAAACTGTCCTCATTTCTTTTCAACATTTTTTCTTTCCTGCTCAGCCTCAGTGAACTCTGTTCCATTACTCTGTTCCAATTCACTGATATGTTCCTCTGTGTTATTTAGTCTGTTGATTCTTATAGTGCATTTGTTTTATTTCTGTTATTGTATTCTTCATCTGTTTGATTGTTCTTTATATTTTCTATCTCTTTGCTAAAAACTTCTAACTTCTCATTCTCTGCATCCATTCTTCTCCCAAGTTATTTAGTATCTTTACAATCACTACCCTGAACTCTTTCAAAGTTAGATTACCTGTCTCTATTTCACTTAGTTCTTTTCCTTGGGTTTTATCTTGTCCCTTCCTCTGTCCCCACATTTTGCCTAACTTGCTGGAGTTTTTTGTTTTTTTGTGTTTTTTTTTTGTTTTTTATTGAAGTGTAGTTGATTTACAAGTTTGTTTTAATTTCTGCTGTACACCAAAGTGATTCAGTTATAAATCTATCTATCTATCATCTATCTATGTATCTATGTATCTATCTATCTATCCTTTTTCAGATTATTTTCCAATACAGGTTACTACAAGATATTGAATATAGTTCCCTGTGCTATACAGTGGATCCTTGTTGTTTACCTATTTTATATATAGTACTCTGTATCTGTTAATGCCAAATTACAAATTTGTCCCCCCCCCCTTTACACTCTGGTAGCGATAAGTTTTTCTTATGTCTGTGAGGCTATTTCTGTTTTATAAATAGGTTCATTTGTAACATTTTTTTAAGATTCCACAGATAAGTGATATCATATGATATTTCTTTGTCTGACTTGCTTCACATAGCATGATAATCTTTAGGTCCAGTCATGTTGCTGCAAATGGCAATATTTCATTCTTTTTTTATGGCTGAATAATATTCCAACATATATATCATGTCTTCATGGTCCATTCTTCTGTCGATGGACATTTAGGTTGTTTCCATGTCTTGGCTATTGTGAATAGTACTGCTATGAACATAGGGGCACATGTACTTTTTGAATTATAGTTTTGTCCAGATATATTCCCAGGAGTCGGTATACTGGAGCATATGTCAACTCTATGTTTAGTTTTTTAAGGAACCTCCACACTGTTTTCCATAGTGGCTGCACCAATTTACATTCTCACCAAAAGAGTAGGAGGGTTCCTTTTTCTTCACACCCTCTCCAGCATTTGTTATTTGTAGATTTTTAATTATGGCCATTCTGAGCAGTATAAGGTAATACCTCATGGTAGTTTTGGTTTGCATTTCTCTAATAATTAGGGATATTGAGCATCTTTTCTTGTGCCTCTTAGCCATCTGTATGTCCTCTTTGGAGAAATGTCTATTTAGGTCTTCTGCCCATTTTTATATTGGGTTGTTTGTTTTTTGTTGTTGAGTTGTATGAGCTGTTTGTATATTTTGAAAATTAAGTCCTTGTTGGTCACATCATTTGCAAATATTTTCTCCCAGTCTGTAGTTTAACTTTTTGTTTTGTTTATGGTTTCTTTTGCTGTACTAAAGCTTGTAAGTTTGATTAGGTCCCATTTTTTTAATTTTTTCTTTTATTTCTATTGCCTTGGGAGACTGACCTAGGAGAACATCGGTATGATTTATGTCAGAGAATTTTTTGCCTATGTTCTCTTCTAGGCATCTTATGGTGTCTTGTCTTATATTTAAATCTTTAAGCTATTTTTAGTTTATTTTTGTGTATGTTGTGAGAGTGTGTTCTAACTTTATGATTTACATGTGGCTGTCCAACATTCTCAACACCATTGCTGAAGAGATTGTCTTTTTTCCATTGTATATTCTTGCCACCTTTGTCAAAGATTAATTGACCATAGTTGTGTGGATTTATTTCTGGGCTCTCTATTCTGTTCCATTGATTCATATGGGTTTGGTGTGTGTGTGTGCGCCAATACCACGCTTTTTTAGATTACTGTAGCTTTGTAGTATTTTCTGAAGTCTGGAAGGGTTATGCCTCCTGTTTTGTTCTTTTTCCTTAAGATTGCTTTGGCAATTCTGGGTCTTTTATAGTTCCATATAAATTTTAGGATTATTTGTTCTAGTCCTGAGAAAAAAGGTCATGGGTAATTTGATAGGGATTGCATTAAACCTGTACATTGCTTTGGGTAGTATGGTCATTTTAACAATATTAATTCTTCCAATCCAAGAGCCTGGGATATCTTTTCATTTCTTTGAATCATCTTTAATTTCCTTTATTAATGTTTTATAGTTCTCCGCATATAAGTCTTTCACCTCCTGGTCAGGTTTATTTCTAAATATCTTTTGGATGCATTTTTAACAGGGATTGTTTTTTACATTCCCTTTCTGATATTTCATTGTTAGTGTAAAGAAATGCAACCAATTTCTGTATGTTAATCTTGTATCCTGCTACATTGCTAAATACATTTTCTCTATATAGTATCATGTCATCTGCATTTAATAACAATTTTAGCTCCTCGTTCCAATTTGGATAACCCTTATTTCTTTTTATTGCCTGATTGCTGTGTCTAGGGCTCCAGTACTATGTTGAAAAGAAGTGGTGAGATTGTGCATCCTTGTCTTATTCCAGGTATTAGTGGGAAGGCTTTCAGCTTTTCACTGTTGCGTAATATATTGGTTGTGGTTATCATCTATTTTATATGTTGTTGGATTCGGTTTGCTAATATGTTGTTCAGAATTTTTGCATCTATATGCATCAAAGATATTGGCCTCTGGGGGCCTCCCTGGTGGCGCAGTGGTTGAGAGTCCGCCTGCCGATGCAGGGGACGCGGGTTCGTGCCCCGGTCTGGGAGGATCCCACGTGCCGCGGAGCGGCTGGGCCCGTGAGCCATGGCCGCTGGGCCTGCGCGTCCGGAGCCTGTGCTCCGCAACGGGAGAGGCCACAGCAGTGAGAGGCCCACATACCGCAAAAAGAAAAAAAAAAAAAAAAAAAAAAAAAGATATTGGCCTCTAATTTTCTTTTTTGGTAGTGTCTTTGTCTGGTTTTGGTATCAGGGTTATGGTGGCTTCATAGAATGTCTTTGGCAATATTCCCTCCTCTTCAATCTTTTAGAAGAGTTTGAGAAGGATCAGTGTTAGTTTTCTATTGTTTTTTTACAAATATCTATTTCATTTATTTCTTCTCCATTCTTGATTATGTCCTTCCATCTGCTGACTTTAGGTTTTGTTTGTTCTTCTTTTTCTAAGTCTTTTACGTGGTAGGTTAGGTTGTTTGAGATTTATCTCATTTTTAAGGAAGACCTGTATCACTATGAACATCCCTATAAGAACTGCTTTTTTGTTTTGTCTCCATGTAATCATTTTTTTCTCATTTATTTTCCTGTGGTTGATTTCTAGTTTCATGACGTTACGGAGAGAGAAGATGCTTGAAATAATTTCTATACTCTAAAATAAAATTTGTTGAGGTTTGTTTTGTGCCTTAGTATGTGGTCAGTCCTGGAGAATGTTCCATGTGCACTAAAAAGGAATGTTTATTCTGCTTTCTTTAGGTATAGTGTCCTGAAAATATCAATTAAGTCTAACTGTTCTACTGTATCATTTATGATCTATGTTGCCTTATTGATTTTCTGTCTAGAAGATCTACTCATTGACGTGAATAGGGTGTTAAAGTGTCCTACTATTACTGTATTCCCATCAGTTTCTCCCTTTATGTCTGTTAATATTTGTTTTATGTATTTGGGTGCTCTTATATTGGGTGCACATATGTTGAGGAGTGTAATATCCTCTTCTTGTATTGATCTTTTTTTCATGATATAGTGTCCTTAATTATCTATCTTTCTTTATGGCCTTTGTTTTAAAAATCTATTTTGTTGGATACGAGTATTGCAATTCCTGCTTTCTTGTCATTTCTGTTTGCATGAAAAATCTTTATCCATCCCCTCACTTTCAACCTATGTGTGTCTTTTACCCTAATGTGGGCCTCCTGTAGTCATTATGTTTTAGGATCTTGTTATTTTTTTTTTTTTTAATCCAGTCTGCCACTCTATATCTTTTGATTGGAGCATTTAGTCCATTGACATGTAAGGTAATTATTGATAAATATGTATTTATTGCCATCTTAAACCTTGTTTTCCCATTGGTTTTGTATTTCTTCTTTGTTACTTTCTTTTTGTTTTTCCTTTTGTGGTTTGATGGTTTCCTTTTTGTAAATCTATTGTATATATTTGATTACTGGTTACCCTGTTTTTCAAGTATGTTAACCCCTGCCTGTATCTACTTGCTTTAGACTGATAGCCACAGAGGCTCCAACACATTCTAAAAAAAAAAAATCTACATTTTCTTACTCTTCTCCCCCACATTTTATGATTTTGGTGTCCTCTTTTACATCTTCATGTTCATCCTTTTTCTGTTCCTTGTGTTTATCATCACTTTCACAAAAATTTTTTTGAGTTTTTAATCTGCATATGACTTATTTAAATGATTTACTTTCCAATTGTGATTTTCTCTTCCCTATAGATTCTTGCTTCCTTTCTATTTAGAGAAGACCTTTCAATATTTATTTTAGAATAGGTTTAGAATTGCTGTTTTCTTTTAGTTTTTGCTTGTCTGAGAAATTCTTTCTCTCTATATCTATTCTAAGTAATAATCTTATTGTGTAGAGTATCGTAGGTTGCAGCTTTTTCTCTTTCAGGACTTTGAGTATATCTTGTCACTCCCTTCTGGCCTGCAAAGTTTCTGCAGAGAAGTCATCTGCTATCCTTATGGGATTTCCATTGTAATTAACTCTTTGTCTTGCTGCCTTTAGATTCTTCTTTTTATCTTTAACTTTTGCCATTTTAATTACAATACGTCTTGGTGTAGGTCTGTTTGGGTTCACCTTGTTTGGGATCCTCTGTGCTTCCTGTACTTAGATATCTGTTTCCTTCTTTAGGTTTCAGAAGGTTTCTGCCATAATTTCTTCAAATATATTTTCAATCCTCTTTTCTCTTTCTGTTCCTTCTGGAATCCCTGTTATACATAGATTGGCACACTTTATATTATCTCATAGGTCTCTTATATTGCTTTTTAATGTGTGTGGTTTTCTGTCTGGTGTTTTGATTGGGTAATTTCCATTATTATATCTTCCAGATCACTTATTCATTATTCTGCATTATTCAATCTGCTGTTCATTGATTTTAGCTCAGCTTTTGTCTCAGCAAATGAGTTTCTGAACTTTTCTTGGCTCTGTGTAATTTCTAGTTCCTTTTTACAGTAATCTGTATTTCTATTGATAGCCTTTCTTATTTCCTTCAGTATTTTCATTATCTCCTTTTTGCCCTCAGTATCTATTAGACTGTAGAGGTCTGTTTCATTTTTTGTTCTTTCAGAGGAATTCTCTTGGTCTTTTAATTGAGAGTGGTTCCTCTGCTTCTTCATTTTACTAATATTTCTCTCACTCTATGAGTTCAGGAGAAACAATTATCTACTGTGGTTTTGGAGGGCTATTCTTATGTGGGCACATCCCTATGTATCCAGCGTGGGTTTAATATTTTTGGTGTGAAGGCTGTTTTTTTAATGGATGCTTGCTGCCTCTTTCCTTAGTGTGTGCTGGCCATTGTCCCCTTAATAAGGGATGTGACTGGTGTTGTGGTGACCAGAGCCTGCACTAGATGGTTAGCAGGGCCTCCCCTTTGTTATGTGGTTGTCACAGCTGCATGAGCTGTTTGTTTGTAAATTTTGGAGATTAATCCCTTATTGGTCACATCATTGGCAAATATTTTCTCCCATTCTGTGGGTTGTCTTTTAGTTTTGTTTATGGTTTCCTCTGCTGTGCAAAAGATTCTGAGTTTAATTAAGCTCCATTTGTTTATTTCTGTTTTATTTCCATTAGGAGACAGATCAAAAAAGATATTGCTGAGATTTATGTCAAAGAGTGTTCTGCCTGTGATTTCATCTAGGAGTTTTATAGTATCCTGTCTTACTTTTAGGTCTTTAATTCATTTTGAGTTTACTTTTGTGTATGGTGTTAAAGAATGTTCTGATCTCATTTTTTTTTTTTTTTTACATATAGCTGACCAGTTTTCCCAGCACCATTTATTGAAGAGACTGTCTTCTCTCCATTGTATATTCTTGACTCCTTTCTCATAGATTAGATGGCCATAGGTTTATGGGTTTATTTCTAGGATTCCTACAGATTGCATTGAATCTGTAGATTGCCTTGTGTAGTATAGTCATTTTGACAACATTGATTCTTCCAATCTAAGTACATGGTAAATCTTTCCATCTATTTGTGTCATCTTCAGTTTCTTTCATCATGTCTTATACTTTTCAGAGTACAGGTCTTTTGCTTCCTTAGGTAGGTTTATTCTTAGGTATTTAATTCTTTTTGCTGCAATAGTAAATGGGATCATTTTCTTAATTTCTCTTTCTGATCTTTTGTTAGTGTACAGAAATGCAACATATTTCTGTGTATTTATTTTGTATCCTAATTCATTGACGAGCTCTAATAGTTTTCTGGTAGCATCTTTAGGATTTTCTATGTATAGTAACATGTCATCTGCAAAGAGTGACACTTACTTCTTTTCCAATTTTGATTCCTTTTATTTCCTTTTCTTCTCTGACTGCTGTGGCTAGGACCTCCAAAGCTATGTTGAATAAAATTGGTAGAGTGGACATCCTTGTCATGTTCCTGATCTTAGAGGAAATGCTTTCAGTTTTTCACCATTGAGAATGATGTTAGCTGTATGTTTGTCCTATATGGCCTTTATTATGTTGAGGTAGGTTCTCTCTCTACCCACTTTCTGGAGAGTTTTTATCATAAGTGGGTGTTAATGTCAATAGCTTTTTCTGCATCTATTGAGATGATCATATGGTTTTTATTCTTCAGTTTGTTGATGTGGTGTATCACACTGATTGATTTGCAGATATTGAAGTATCCTTGCATCCCTGGGATAAATCCCACTTGCTCATGGTGTATGATCCTTTTAATGTATTTTTGGATTCGGATTGCTAGTATTTTGTTGAGGATTTTTGCATCTATGTTCATCAGTGATATTGGCCTGTAATTTTCTTTTTTTGTGGTATCTTTGTCTGGTTTTGGTATCATGGTAATGGTGGCCTCATAGAATGAGCTTGGGAATGTTCCTTCCTCTGCAAATTTTTGGAATGTTTTCCAAAGGATAGGTGTTAACTCTTCTCTAAATGTTCGATAGCATTTACTTGTGAAGCAAGCTAGTCATGAACTTTTCTTTGTTGGGAGTTTTTAAATCACAGTTTCCATTTCAGTACTTGTGATTGGTCAGTTGATATTTTCTATTTCTTCAAGGTTCAGTCTTGGAAGATTGTACCTCTAAGGATTTGTCCATTTCTTCTAGGTTGTCCATTTCATTGGCATATAGTTGCTTGTAGTAGTCTCTTATGATCCTTTGTATTTTTGTGATGTCAGTTGTAATTTCTCTTTATTCATTTCTAATTTTATTGACTTGAGTCCTTTCCTCCTTTTTCTTGATGAGTGTGGCTAAAGTTTATAAATTTTGTTTGTCTTTTCAGAGAACCGGATTTTAGATTCATTGATCTTTTCTACTGTTTTCTTCACCTCTATTTCATTTATTTCTGTTCTGATCTTTATGATTTCTTTCCTTCTGCTAACTTTGGGTTTTGTTTGTTCTTCTTCCCCTAGTTGCTTTAGGTGTGAGGTTAGGTTGTTTATTTGAGACTTTTCTTGTTTCCTGATGTAAGATTGATTGTATTGCTATAAAGTTCCCTCTTAGAACTGCTTTTGCTGTGTCCCATAGGTTTTGGAGTGTCATGCTTTCATTTTCATTTGTCTCTAGGTATTTTTTGATTTCCTATTTGATTTCTTCAGCGATCCATTGTTTGTTTAGCCTCCAAGTGTTTGTGCTTTTTACACTTTTTTCTTGTACTTGATTTCTAATCTCATAGCATTGTGCTTGGAAAGGATGCTTGATATGATTTAAATTTTCTTAAATTTACTGAGGCTTGCTGTGTGATCAGTCTTGGGGAATGTTCCATGTGCACTTGAGAAGAATGTGTACTGCGCTGCTTTTGGATGGAATGCTCTGTAAATAACAATTAAGTCCATCTGGTGAAATGTGTCATTTAAGGCCTTTGTTTCCTTACTGACTTTCTGTCTCGATGATCTATCCATTGATGAAAGTGGGGTATTAAAGTGTCTCACTATTATTATGTTACTGTTGATTTCTCCTTTTATGGATGCTAGCATTTGCCTTATGTATTGAGGTGCTCCTATATTGGGTGCATATATATTACAATTGTTACATATTCTTCTTGGATTGATCCCTTGATCATTATGTAGTGTCCTTCTTTGTTTCTTGTAACATTCTTTATTTTAAAGTCTATTTTATCTGATATGAGTATTGCTACTCCAGCTTTCTTTTGATTTCCATTGCATGGAATACCTTGTTCCATCCCCTTGCTTTCAGTCTGTATGTGTCCTTAGATCTGAAGTGGGTCTCCTTTAAACAGCATATATATGGGTTTTGTTTTTGTAATGATTCAGCCAGTTTATGTCTTCCTTTTTGTGTGTGTATCTATTGTAGATTTTCGGTTACCATGAGATTTTTATATAGTAGTTCATATATAAACAAGATTGTTTTAAGTTGCTGGTCTTTTAACTTTCAATATCCTGAATTTGTGCTCTCCTCTTCTCACAATTGCTGGTTTTGATACCATATTTGTGTGCAGATGATTTCCTACCTTTACTGTATGTTTGCCTTTACCAGTGAGCTTTTCTATGTGTAATTTTCTTGTTTCTAGTGTGGCCTTTTCTTTTCTGCCCAGAGAAGTTCCTTTTGCATTTGTTGCAATGCTGGTCTGGTGGTGCTGAATTCTCTTAGATTTTGCTTGACTGTAAAGCTTTTGATTTCTCTGTCAAATCTGAATGAGGTCCTTGCTGGTTAGAGTATTCTTGGTTGTAGTTTTTTCCCTTTTATCACTTTAAATATATCCTTCCATTTCCTTCTGGCCTGCAGAATTTCTGCTGAAAAATCATCTGATAACCTTATGGGAGTTTCCTTGTATGTTATTTGTTGCTTTTTCCATGATGCTTTTAATATTTTTTCTTTGTTTTAATTTTTGTCAACTTGATTACTATGTCTGTCAGAGTGTTCGTCCTTGGGCTTATCCTGCCTGGGACTCTCTGAGTTTCCTGGACTTGGATGCCTGTTTCCTTTCCCATTTTAGGGAAGTTTTCAGCTATTATCTTTTCAAACATTTGCTCAGCCCCTTTCTATTTCTCTTCTCCTTCTGGGACCCCTATATTGTGAATGTTGGTGCATTTCATGTTGTCTCAGAGGTCTCTTAGACTGTCCTCATTTCTTTCCATTATTTTTTCTTTATTCTTTTCCGCAGCGGTGATTTCCACCATTCTGTCTTCCAGGTCCCTTACTTATGCATTCCTCTGCCTCAGTTATTCTACTATTGATTCCTTCTGGTGTATTTTTCATTTTAATTATTGTATTCATATCTGTTTGTTTGTTCTTTAGTTCTTCTAGGTCTTAAACATTTCTTGTATCTTCTCTATCCATGTCTCCATTCTTTTTCTGAGATCTTGGATCATCTTTACTATCATTACTCTGAATTCTTTTTCAGGTAGATTGCCTATCTCCATTTCACTTAGTTTCCCTTCTGGGGTTTTATCTTGTTTCTTCATCGGGGACATATGCCATCTCAATTTGTATAATTTTCTGTGATTGTGGTTTCCATTCTGCAGGTTGCAGGGTTGTAGTTCTTCTAGCTTCTGCTGTCTCCCCCCTGGTGGATGAGGCTGTCTGTGCGGCTTATTCAGGCTTCCTGGTGGGAGGGACTGGTACCCACCTCTGGTAGGTGGAGCTGGGTCTTGTCCCTCTGGTGGGCAGGGCTGTGTGTGGGGGATGTGTTTATTATCAGGAAGCTGTTTATTTAGGAAGACATAAGCAGCCTGTCTGTCTGGTGATTGGTGAGGCCCTGTTACCACCCTGTTGACACTTTGGCCTGAGGCTTCCCAGCTCTGGAGGCTACTGGGTGGGGCCAGGTTTTAGTGAGAAAATGGCAGCCTCCCTCCAAGAGGGTCCATACCAGTAAACAATCACCAGAGCCACTGCTGCCAGTGTCCCCACAGCCGGTGCTACCCCCCACCTCCACAGGGGACCCTCCAGTACTAGCAGGTAAGTCCAGCCCAGTCTCTTAGGAGGTCACTGCTTGTTATCCCTGGGTCCTGGTGCCTATGAGACCCTGTCTGCACCCTCCAAGAGTGAAGTTTCTGTTTCCCCCAGACCTGTGGAATTCCTGCAGTGAAACCCCACTGGCCTTCAAAGCCAGACTCTCTGGGGGCTTCTCCTCCAGTTGCCACATTCCCAGGCTAGGGAGCCAATATGAGGCTCAGAACTTCACTCTTGCAGGAGAACTTCTGTGGTATAATTATTTTACAGTTTGTGGATCACCCACCCAGAATGTATGGGATTGGATTTTATTGCAATTGCGTCCCTCCTACCATCTCATTGTGGCTTCTTTGTCTTTGGATATAGGGTATCTTTTTTGGTAGGTTCTGGCATTTTTTTTATTGGTGGCTATTCAGCAGTTAGTTGTGATTTTGGTGTTTCTGTAAGAAGGAGTGAGCTCATGTCCTTCTACTCCACCATTTGTTCTCAGTCCCACTGTGCCATCTTGTACAGTCCCAGCCTCACATATATTTTTCTAAGGAAGCACAAAAATCTTTCACCCTTCAGTGAGTTAGCAATTATATCAATATACTATCATTAATATCCAAATAAAAACCCTAGGAATAAATTCCTGCCAGTCTTATTACCCTCAAGTATTAGTATTTCTATTTTAACGTCTTCAAAATTAGGAAGATGTCTAATTCAGACTAGAGCTATGGGCTCCAAATTTTTGTCTTCCTAAGAAAGGACGCCTTCAAATTCATTGGTTTAAAGAGTTTGGTATAATATCATTAAATTGTTCATCTTCATTTTTAGTTTACCTTCTTAAATAATCCAATATAGACCCAACATCTAAATTCCTCCAAGTTAAAAGGAGGATGGAATAGAATACCTACTTTAAATTTCTACAAAATATTAAAGTTTCATCAGCTTAACTGAGGAGACTCAGATTCACATTTAGAACTACTATTTTTCAAAAATTCTGTCTTGCATGATTATGGAAAGCTTGAGTCCTGATGAAATCCCTTATTAAAAATTTTTAGCAAACATGGCCTATTCAAAAAATTAAGGACATGATTTTTTTCACAAGTCATTGATTCTTATAAGCATTATCAAAGAGTAATGACGTTTCACCATACCTAGCATAATATAGGCATTTAAGAATGAACAATAATGTACTATGTTGCTCTTTCTGCCTACTTTTCTAAGAGTGTTTTGACTTGATTTTGTGATACAGCAGAGGGAACTGGATCTATAATTTTCTCCTCCATTTCTATTTTCTTGTTAGAATTGTACATATGGTTTTGAACAATAGGACGTCTTACATAATATGAAAATTATTCTGAGAATTCTCATAGCCATGGTGACACTGGTGCTATAACTCTATTCTGGCAACTACATTGTTAGCGGAAATTCAAGTTTGATTACTAGAACTCAAGTTGAAGAATCAGTGCTTGAAAATGCCTGGAATCCTCAAAACCTCTTTTTATAACAGCCCCTCCCCTACTGTAACTGAGTAGAAGCCTATGGGGCCTTCCTCGGACAGACACCCCTCCCCCTGCCATGCCCTCCACTTGCCTCTTATTTTTAGAAAGACTCTAGTCTCTGAGACCTCCTCTGAGTCACACAATGCTAACTCAAGAGTTAATAATTTGAAAAGTATGAACATGAGTAACAAAGAATAGCAGTTGGGTTAGAAGAACTGGTAGCAATTTTAACAGTAGATCATTCATATAGCAGAATCAGAAGGATATAGGTAACAGTGTCTGCCACACATTCCTGAGTTGTTTCAAATACGAAAGAAAGACCCCACCAGATAGAAGAAGCTAACTGCATGATGATCATGAAGACAGCTCCCAAAGCTCCAAAACCATCTGGAGCCTGAGGATTGATAATGTTTACCTCTGTGACATCACTCTGTTACTGCACCATCAACAGGTCAGAGAACTGGGCAGGAGCTGATCAAATACCCAGCAACTCTCTCCCTCACTTTGCCTTTAAAAACCCTTCCCTGTAATCAATCAGGGAGTCTTTTGAGCACTAGCCTCCCATACTCCTTGCTTGCCCTTGAAATAAATGTTGTACTTTCCTTCACCACAACCTGCTCACAGAAAATTGGCTTTACTGGGCACAGGCAAGCAGACCCAAGTTTGGTTTGGTAACATGCTGACTGGGCCAAATGGCATTTTCTAAAAAGTTTCCCAAGCAGGTCTTTTTGTCCCAATCCCTCTGTTTTTATAAGAAGTAAAAGCTATTCACTGTTACTGCAGTTATTTAGCCCCTGCTTTGTTCAAGGCTCTTACTTGGTGGGCCCAAGTAAGAATGACTGATAGACATGGATTGAAAATCTTACTGATTTCAAATTTTAATGAGAAAGAAAGATATTTGCTGGGAAAGGATAAATGCAGGGTTTTTGTATGGGAAAATATAGTAAATTAAATTAATATCAGACAATCTAGAGATAGTGTCTCTTAGATGATGATAAAACAAATTAGTCCACATAAATTAATTCAATTACATCTATATTTGATACTCTTGAGCTGTCTTTATAACACATTTTATTGTGCTTTTAAAAGTTACAAACATTAAGCGAATCATGGAAAGGATACCTAAGCAGACACCTCTTCTGCCTACCTCAGGTGCCAAATACAGAAAGCTCCCTATTCTTAAGGCAAATTGGGGCAATGATATCCAGACTTCCATTCATTAATAATTAATTATAGGGACAAGATTAAGCTAAATAATAATGGTGATGATAATAATTAATAACAAAGTGTCAGTTATATCCTAAATGCACTCAGTAATAGTGCTGGTTGGGGGTCATTTCAGTATGGTGGAGTAGGAGGATGTGGAGCTCACCTTCCCCCACAAACACATCAAAAATACATCTACATGTAGAACAATTCTCACAGACAACCCACTGGAAACTGGCAGAAGAACTCACTCACTCCTCTACAACAAAAACTGCAAGAAAGATTTCCAAGTAATGAGGTAGGATGGCAAAAAGACATACTATTGAGACCTCCACCCAGATAGGGATCTGAAAGGAAAAGAAGGTACACACTAGCAGACCCTCTCCCTGGGCAGCAAGCAGGTCAAGCCACAGACTGGGCGTCCCAGTCCTAGGGTCCTATGTGGAGGACACAAGCCTGCTTGGCTGCTGGGAGGACCACTGGGACAGATAAGAGGGTGGAGAATCCTAGACAGACACTCCACTTGTAAAGAGTGCATAGGTGCTGGCTTGCCAACAAACATGGCAGAGAGAGTTCTGCCCTGGTGGCTGCCACCTTGCTATATGCCCAATCCAAGTGAGGCAAGCACCCTGGCCCTTCCCATTCCACATCACAACTTGGTGCAGGATCTGGGTCAGCCATGTCCTGGGAAAAAACTTCCCCTAGCTATGCAGAGACAACCTTGGGGCCTGGGGTGTGATCCTGGTGAAGCAGCGGCAGCCATTGCCTGCTTTCTTAAGCTGTGCCTCAGAAACCACCACAACCAGCAGGCCATGGCTGGTCCTGCTCTCAGCTCCACCTACTCCACACCACAGACTGGCACTGGATCTGGGGCAGACAGGTCCTGGTGGAAGAGTGGATCTAGGGACACAGAGAAGGCTCAGAGGCCTGGGGTGTGGGTGGGGTAGCAGCAGCCCAGATCTCTGAAGTCTGCACAGTTGTTTCCATTCCCAGAGCCACAAGGGCCAGATCCCCAGTCTAGCAAATGTTCCAGCCTGACCACTCCATGACACAGCCTTGCACTAGATCTGGAATGAACACAACAGTGGAAGGGACACGACCTTGGGCTGTGGGGCTGTGGCTTCCTACATAGGCAGCTCATCAGACCTCTGCGAGCACATAAGCCTCACTTACTTCAGTAGTCCCGTTCTTTGGGGCAAAACACACGCTCAAAGGGAAAAGAGACTGCTTGGGCATGACTCTTCTGGGTTATTCCTCCAGCAATTTGAAAGCAGACCTTACCCCTGAGAGGGCAGCACAGCTACAGAGTAGAAAAGGAGTCCTGCCTCACACCCTATGCAGGCTTTAGATCTTCCATCAACCACATTCCCTACCAAGGTGATAGTGGCCAGTACACATTGAGGAAAGCTGTGGCTGGTGGCCACATCAAAACCAGCCCTTGCGCAAAGATATTGGACACACAGTGTGCATAGGAATACTTCCACACAAAAATTCCTCTTCAAAACCACAATAGATAACTATTTCTCCTAAATTCATAGAGAAAGTTAAGTAAAATGAAAAAGCAGAGAAAGTACTCCAAATAAAAGGGCAAGAGAAATCCCTTGAAAGAACAAATAATGAATCAGAGATTAGTCTACCACACACAGAATTTAAAAAGGTGGTAGTAAAAATGCTAACTGAATTAAGAAATATTATCAATATAAACACAGATCATTTTAACAAGGAACTAGAAAATAAAAGATGACCCAAACAAAAAAGATAATTGAATTTCTGACATAAAAAGCAATCTAGAAACAATTAATAGCTGACTAAATGACACAGAAAACGAATGAGTGATCTGGAATATAGAATAATAGAACTAATCCAATGAGGGCAACAGACAGAAAAACAAATTTAAAAAAATGAAAGCAACACGTAAGCTCTATGAGATAATGTAAAATGCCAAGTTATGCATAATAGGGATTCCAGATGGAAAAGAGAGAAACGGGGATGGAAAATGTATCTGAAGAAATTATGGCTAAAAACTTCTAAAACCCAAAGAAGGAAACAGATATCCAGGGACAGGAAGCACAGAGGGTCCCCAACAGGATAAACCCAAATAGATCCACACCAAGTCATATTATAATAAAAGTGGCAAAAAGTAAAGATAAAGAGAGAATTCTAAAGTCAGTAAAAGAAAAACAAAGAGTCATATACAAGGGAATCCTCATAAGACTGTCAACTGATTTCTCTGCAGAAACTTTGCAGGCCAGATGGGAATGGCACAATATATTCAAAGCCTGAAAGGGAAAAACCTGAGACCTCAGATACTCTACCCAGCAAGATTATCATATATAGTAGAAGAAGAAAGAATTTCTCAAACAAGCAAAAACAAAGTATTCAGCAATACTAAACCTACCCTAAAAGAAATTATGAAGGGTCTTCTCTTATTTCCCAGTAGGAAATAAGAATATATAGTAAGGACTGAAGATCGCTTAGATAAGCCAGTACATAGATTTTTTAAAAATTGTAATATCAACTATAACTGCAATAAACAGTAAAAGGATAAGCATGAAGATGTAAAAGAGGACATAAAAAACACAAAATGTAGAGGAGGGGAGTAAAAATTATAGATCATTTAGAATGTGTTTGAACTTCAATGATTATCAATTTAAAGCAAGTAGGTATAATTATGGGACAAAATACATGAACCCCATGGTAAATAAAAATCAAAAAGCCACAAAAGATCCACAAAAATCAAAGGAAAGGAGCTCATATATACTACAATAGAAAATCAAACCATAAAAGGAAAAACAAAAAGAAGGAAAATGAACAAAGAACTACATAAACAACTGGAAAACAGGGAATAAAATGACAATAAGGGGCTTCCCTGGTGGCACAGTGGTTGAGAGTCCACCTGCCAATGCAGGGGACACGGGTTCGTGCCCCGGTCCGGGAAGATCCCACATACCGCGGAGCAGCTGGGCCCGTGAGCCATGGCCGCTGAGCCTGCGCGTCTGGAGCCTGTGCTCCACAACGGGAGAGGCCACTACAGTGAGAGGCCCGCGTACCACAAAAAAAACCAAACAAACAATAAGTACATACCTATCAATGTCAATGGACTGAATGCTACAATCAAAAGACATAGGGTGGCTTACTGGATTAAAAAAATAAGACCCTTCAACATGCTGCCTACAAGAGACTCACTTCAGGGTGAAAGACACACACACTGAAACTGAGGGGATGGAAAAAGATATTTCATGCAAATAGAAACTACAAGAAAGTGGAGGTAGTACTACTCATATCAGAAAAAATAGACTTTAAAACAAAGTCTGTAAAGAAAGGTAAAGAAGGGTGCTATATAATGATAATGATAAAATCAATACCAAAAGAGGATATTACAACCACTTACATATATGCACCAATACAGAAGTACCTAAAAATATAAAGCAATACTAAGAAGCATAAAGGGGGAAACTGACAATAATCCAATAATAGTAGGAGATTTTAACACCCCATGTACATCAATGGACACATCATTCAGACAGAAAATCAACAAGCTAACAGAGATCTTAAATAACACAATAGACCAGTTGGCCTTAATAGATATCTATAGGACACTACCACCAAAAAAAGCAGAATATACATTTTTTTAAGTACACATGGAATGTGCTGCAGGATAAACCAAATTCTAGGTAAAAGAACAAGCCTCAATAAATTTAAGAGGATAGAAATTATATCAAGCATCTTCTCCGACCACATGATACAATATTAGAAATCAAGTACAGAAAGAAAACCAGGAAAAGAAAAAACACATGGTATCTCATAAGAGGATATTATGAACAGTTATATGCCAACAAATTGGACAACCTAGAAGAAATAGACAAAATTCTAGAAACATATAGCCTGCCAAGACTGAGTCAAGAAGAAAGATACAATTTGAATAGACTGATCACTAGAAGTGAAATAGAATCTGTAATTAAAATAAAACTCTCTACAAATAAAAGTCCAGGACCGGAGGGCTTTACAGGGGAATCTGACCAATGCTATAAAGAATATGAGGACTTTAGATGCAAAAATTCTCAATAAAATATTAGCAAACCGAACCCAACAATATATAAAAAGTATCATACACCATGATCAAGTTGGATTCATTCCAGGGTCGCAAGGATAGTTTAGCATGTGCACATCATCAATGTGACACACCACATTAACAAAAGAAAAGACAAAAACCACATGATCATCTTGATAGATGCAAGAAGAACATTTGACAGAATTCAACATCCTTTCATGATAAAAACTCTCATCAAAGTGTGTATAGAGGAAACATATCTCAACATAATAAAGGCAATTTATGGCAAACCCACAACCAACGTAAGACTCAAATATGAGAAGCTGGAAGCCTTTCTGCTAAATTCAGGAAAAAGACAAGAATTCCCACTCTCTCTACTTCTATTTAACATAGTATTGGATTTCCTAGCCACAGCAATCAGACAATAAAAAGAAATAAAAGTATCCAAATTGGAAGGGAAGAGGTAAAACTATCATTATTGGCAGATCATGTGATACTCTATATAGAGAACCCTAAACACTCCACCCAAAAACTATTAGAACTAATAAATGAATTCAGCAAAGTTCCAGGATACAAGGTTAATATACAGAAATCCATTGCATTTCTATACACTAATAATGGAATATCAGAAAGTAAAAAACAAAAAGTCCCATTTAAAATCACATTTAAAAATACCTAGGAATAAACTTAACCAAGGAGGTGAAAGACCTATATGCTGAAAACTGTAAAATATTGATAAAGGTAATTGAAGATGACTGAAAGAAATGGAAAGATATCCTGTGTTCTCCTAGAAGAGAGCACAGGCAAAACATTCTGACATAAATTGTAGCAATATTTTCTTAGATCAGTCTCCCAGGGCAAAAGAAATAAAAGCAAAAATAAACAAATGAGACCTAATTAAACTTAAAAGCTTTTGCACATCAAAGGAAACCATCAACAAAATGAAAAGAAAACCTATCAAATGGGAGAAAATATTTGCAAACAATGTGACAAGAAGTTACTATCGAAAATATACAAAGAGCTTATATAAATCAATATTTTAAAGAAACAATCCAATCCAAAAAATTGGCAGAAGACATGAATAGATATTTTTCCAATAAATGCATACAGATGGCTAACAGGCATATGAAAAGATGCTCCACATCGTAAATCATTAAAGAAATGAAAATCAAAACCACATTGCAGTGGTTTCACCTCACACCTCTCAGAATGACTATCATCAAAATGTCTATAAATAGCAAATGTTGGAACAGATGTGGAGGAAAGGGAACACTCATACACTCTGGGTGGGAATGTAAATTGGTACATGGAAAACAGTATGGAGTCTCCTTAAAAGACTAAAAAGAGAAGTACCATATGATCCGGCAATTTCACTCTTGGGTGTATATCCAGCAAAAACAAAAACACTAATTCGAAAAGATACTTGTATCCCAATGTTCATAGCAGCAATATTTACAATACTTAAGATATGGAAACAACCTAAGTGCCCATGAACAGATGATTGAATTAAGACAATGTGTATATTCTACAATTAAATATTATTCAGCTATAAAAAGATGAAGTATTGCCATTTGCAGCAGTGTGGATGGACCTAGATAATATTATGCTAAGTGAAATAAGTCAGACAAATACTATATATTGCTTATATGTGGAATCTAAAAAATAATACAAATGATTCTATATACAAAATGGAAACAGACTCATAGACATAGAAAACAAACTTATGGTTGCCAAAGGGGAAAGGGAGTGGGGGAGGGATAAATTAGGAGTATGGGATTAACAGATACAAACCACTATACATAAAATAGACAAGCAACAAGGATTTACTGTACAACACAGGGAACTATATTCAATATCTTGTAATGACCTATAATTGAAAATAATGTGAAATATATATATATATATATATATATATATATATATATATATATAACGGAATCACTTTGCTGTACACCTGAAACTATCACAATAATGTAAATCAACTATACTTCAATAAAAAATAAAGTGCTAGTTATATCCTCAACTATTGAAAATGTACTGTGTGTCAGATATGGCACTAAAAGCTGACTTACTCTCAGTCTTCATAGTTTTAATAGTCTAGCGTAGCACAAAGCTTTTGACAAATAATAGTTAATCTGGAAGTGATCTCTGATGAAGAAGTAGCAGATACCTGAAGAAATATTGAGTCGAACTAAAAACATTTCTTGCAGAAGAAACTGTGTGCACAAACCTGTCTAGCTGGGAGGAAACAGGTGAGGCTGTATAATGGGGAAAATTGCTAGGAATGCCCTTACGTCCTAAAAACTGCAATTTGCCCAAAGTAACTTAGATCCAGCCTTTATTTATTTCTATTTGGCATGATTCCTTTATTTTTTTCTGATAATTTTTGTTAAATTAGTATGGATCCTCAAATGGCATTGCTCTGACTAATGGTTTCTCACAGATTACACTGAAATTTATTTGTAAAAAAATCTTTTATATCTCAATTTTAAGGGATTTCTGGATCTTTTCTGAGACTATAAGTTATTCCAATGTTATTGTAATCTGAAAGAAGGTACTGATAATCTTATAGATAATGAACTCTGAACTTCAAAATATATATTATTTCAATGTCCAATAAAAAGGCATAATTTCTTACAGTATTTCTATAATGTATATCTTTTCAGAATGCTTTTCCACAAAATTAGTTTTTCTGTAGTTGTATGCTCAGATTTTATACTGCAAGAAACTTTATTAGACTATAAAACTTTCAACTAGAACAGCATTGAAAAAAATCTTAACAGAATGCAAATGGAGAAAAACCATCTTTTGTGACAGCTAAAACATAGGTTTTTCACAAGAACACCTTTGTTACTGATTCTTGAAAGCAAAAATCATTTCCACAATGGGGAGATCCTATCAGCTATAGCACTTAACATCTTCCTTTTCTTCTCGTTGTCAGAGTCTATCAGAATAGTTTAATATGAGGAGCAAAGATCTCAAGGAGAAAAAAAATGGAAGAAAACTGAAATTGCTGGAAGTAGTTAAACATGTTTTTTTTAAATGATGTTCAATACTGCTTCAAGCTTTTTTTTCTCATTTATTCTCAAATTACTACATAAGAATGCATTTGACATTTTCACACCATCTTTCCCTCAAAGATATATTTTAAGTTGTTAAAGAAAAAGGCAAGTGAATATGAGCATTCTAAGAACAGAGGCCTTTAAAAAAATCACTGACACTGTTATAAAACTGTAGTATAATATTATGCAGAGGAAATCAGGAATCAAGCTGATTTGGAGGAAATATTTTTAGAGGAGGGAATGAGAACAAGATAGAAATGAAATATTGAGATGGAGGAGGGATAAATCTGGATAGAAAAAATATATTTTATAAAAGAGGTAAAGAAATGGTGATACCAAAGAAATAAAAAGTTCTTCCTGTATCAAAACTAGAGAATATACTGCATATTGTCTTTGGGTTGTAAGAACTGACTAAAGGTATTTGAAAGTTGACAGCTGTGGAGGGCTGTAGAACTCAGGAAGGCCAGGAGAGGAAGTGAGGGTGCTGTGAGTATTGATAAGCTTTCCACTTGGTGAAAAAACTGGGGCCCCTATCTCTAGGTAACAAAAGATGGCAACAACAGGAGGTTGGGGACATTGCACCATGTTAAGAGGGAAAGTAGGATTACCTAGAATGTCATTATCAAATTCAAAGTAAACATATAATTGTGTTAACTGAATTATGACTACTTGTGATACACATATACGACAGATGGTAACTACCTGGGTTAGATTAGAAGTTTACAATTTATGAGAAAAACTGGGATCCTCACAGTGTGAAAGTCTTATTTATGTTTTGTCCCTCCTGCCAGCTATAGAAACAGTAAAAGGAAATAGCACATGATTTGGAGTAAAATAGAACAAGGTGAAAATCTTACTTCTACATCCTACCTGTGCAAATCATAAAACCTCTCAATTCCCTCATCTCTAATATGGAAACATGTATCTCATACAAACTAGTTCATAGGTCAAGAATGGGAACGAGCTAGGAAGAATATCACTCATATTAAATGTTAACTATATCTTTCCTTCCTTTTCTATTCCTTTCCATTTCCATGGCCTCATTTAGATTCTCATCTCTTCACCTTTAGATTACAGCAAGTTATATCGTCCATGCTTCCTGGTTATCTCTCTGAACAATTATGTATCTGTGTCCATCACTAGTATGTGTGAAATGAACCTCATTTTATTCTCAGCCCACTAAGCTATGACTTCCCCAATGAATTAAACTACTTGGTATAGCTAAACATGGCCTTCTTTAAACTTGTTTCCTACATTCCCACTCATTTTTATTTCCAATTGTTAACTCACATGAATCCTAGCCAACTCTCTCTGTTATTCACATTATCTTTACCATCTCCCCTAAAATTTCACATTTTCAAAAATTTTGATGTTCAATTCAAGGTCTAGCTCTTCCTTGAAACTATATATTTGTGTATTTAGCACAAAATTATTTCCCACAACTTTGATCTCTTATTACATTTATTCCCAGAACACCGTAAAACAAGTCTTTCCACATTTAAAGACTTGGGGTAATTTGTTCCCACAAATAGATGATAAGTTCCCAGAAGCATGGATGTTTTATACTATTTTTGTATCCTTTGTAAAGCCTAGCAGAATTCTGAGTGCATGATCATTAATTCAATAAATACTTACAGATAGGTTATATCTGAAGGTTACAGGTAGCTTTCAAAATATTAAAACTGGACTGCCCTTGAAAGGCTGCTCAGCAGAAGGTACTGATTAAAATAGTCTGTTCATTTACAAGAGGAGGTTTCCAGCTGATAGATTTTATTGCCTGTTATTTAGACAATCCAAACACTGTAACAGGGAGTATCTTGTAAACAAAATTTGCCTTGACTACTGGGCATAACCAGCTTTAACTGCTACTTTCAATCTCCCCTAAAGGCTTAGAGGGAAATGAAATGTGAAGTGTTTAGCAGGGAGATGGACCAAAAATCAAGTTAGAGCAGAAAATAACTTAAAAAAACAGAGAAAAAAACAGAGAAACACAGATATTGTGCATGTTATAGGAATGATCTGCCCTGTATTTCTTCATATTTTTCATTCATTCATGTTTTTGTACTGTACATATTACATCTTCACTCTTCCAATACTCACAAGTCTAACTTGCTGTAAATCTTGTCTTCAAAGAGAGGTTTATACATTTTGGTCTTCCATTGCTTTATCTATTTCTAGCTCCTCTCATTTGGATAATTGAAAGCTGCCCACCTCCTTCCTTTGTCCCACCATCCAATTTAATCATGAGTTTTAATCATAATTTATGGGGTTGAGATTAAACCAAAAAAAAAAAAAACGGACTTTGTCATTTATGTCTTGTAGATCACCTAGAACTTTACAATAATAAAATTACAGAGTTAGAGAGAACTTTAGAAATGATCTTGTTGAAACTTTTGGATAATTATATTTGCTCCTTGATCTTTATGATGACTGAGATAAAATTATGAAAGTCAGTCACTTGGAATTACAAATATAAGAAGTCTTATAAATGAATTCTTAAAAAATGAAATACTCTGGTTCCTCAAAATGTTAAGCATAGAATTAACATAGCACCCATCAATTCTAGTCCTAGGTATATACCCAGAAGAACTGAAAACAGGTATTCAAGTAAATATTTGTACACATACATTCATGGCTCAAAGGTGGAAACAACTTAAATGTCCATTAACAGGTGAATGGATAAACAAAATGAGGTGTATACAACGGAATATTATTCAGTCATCAAAAAGGAACGAAGTACTGATGCAGGTAACAATGTGGATAAAGCTGAACCTTGAAAATATTATGCTAAGTGAAAGAAGCTAGACATAAACCTTACATATTCTGCAATTCCATTTATATGAAATATCCAGAGGAGGTAAATCCATAGAGGAGGAAAGCAGATTAGTAGTTGCAAGAGGTTGGTGGTAGATAAACATGGTACCCTGCTTACAGGGACTCCTCTGTGGATAATAAAGTCTTTTAGAACTAGATAGAGATGATAGAACAACATTGTGAATGTACTAAATGCCACTAAATTGCATACTTTAAAAGGGTAAACTTTATGTTATATGAAATTTACCTCAATTGAAAAGAAAAGAAAAAAATCCCAGAGGTTGAAATGTTTCTATCATACAGCTCATGTTGCAACTGACAGCATAATCCAGTTTAAATCCTCTAATTTTTGGTTGTACTCTCACCACTTTCTCTTCATGATCCATATTAATTTCACTAATATCATATTTAGCAATTCAGAGATCTATCTGACATAAATATCTGCTTTTGTTTTAAAGTATGTCCATGTTAATTGGTTGATTTTAAAAAAGAAACAGTGCACATGACTTTAAAATGAAGATTATAATTCTCCTGTGGTTTACATTTGAATGTCATTTATGTTGCATTTGCACAGCCTTTGTGCAAAAAGCTGCATGCTTCAGTTTGTATTCAGCAACATCCACCACTTTAAATTGTTGGCAGGGAGTAGCTATTTAGCATTAGTCATTTTGCACAGTTTATAATGTAATGATTATAATCCAACCCAAAGTACAGAATACTATATTGCCAAGAATGGGGTTGGACTAACATTTCTCTTTAATGGGTAAGTACATTCTATTTTAAAATTCAGGAAAAAAAAATTTTTTTAAGTAAGCAGCATTCTGGACTTCCCTGGCAGTCCAGGGGTTAAGACTCCAAGCTTCCACTGCAAGGGACGCAGGTTCCACCCATGCTGGGGAACCAAGATCCCACACATGCTGCACGGCATGGCCAAAAAAAAAAAAGGGCAGCAGTCATGGAGGGCCAGAGTTGGCAAAATCTGTTATAGACAAGCTCAGGCATTACTCTTTGACTGTTCAAGCAACTAGTGAATCACCTATGCCAAGTCTGATTAAAATAAGCTCATCTCTGTAACTGGGATAGTAAGCAGATGGTAGAAATAAAGATGTGCTGAACTAGCCATAAATAACTGAGATAGGAAAATGTACAAGGGGAAGTGCAAGCTAGTCCCAGCAGTTTGTGTGAGCATGTATAGTCTCCCAATATGGTGGCATATGCCTTTAGCATTGTACCTTTGCAAATACATTGTGAGATATATGACATTATCCTTGGAAGCTGAGACTTTTAGATGCTATAAAGATAATCCATAAAATGTAGCTAAGGCTTATGACATAATAATCTATTGAGGAATGATATAAAAATGAAAGCATATAAATGAAATAGACAATTGGAAGGCAACATAAGGGTTCATAGTCCCTATGAGCCATGAATTGATAGTAGTAATTTGATTATATAATTTCTCATCATAAAGCCAATATTCATTTTCATTTTGAAATCTGTTTCTCTTCCTCTGCAGAGGCTTCCAACAGAATGGAGTTTGACTGTGATGGGGTTTAAAATGTTAAAGGGGAAAATGAGCCTTTACAAGTCTGTCTAAACCATACAATAGTCAGGAAACTGCACAACACAAACATGTGACGTTGTGTTCACAAAGCATACATTCCCAGAGCAGGCTCCTTGACCTACACTATTACCCATGACACTCAACCAAACAGCACTTCAAGGGCTCACTTAGGAGAAATGGGTGAAATAGACCTAGGAATTCTGGGGTGTAAATAAACAATGCAGGCAACCTAACTATTTTCTCTGTTCTACTTTGTCAGCATGCATCACAAATAGTAGTGAAGTTTGAATATTAAACAAGAGATATCATCTGCTCAAGAGTCTCCTGGCAGTCTAATCTAAATGTAGTGCTGGCTTTGCTGTAATATAAAAGCATCAATGAGAAGTCATTGAATATCAGAAGGATAATATTCAATGTTTTTCCTCCTCTTTAAAAATACTTCCTGGATGAACACACAGTCTAGAAGGGGCAGCAGCAATCTAAAGTGAAGAGAGACCAAACTTTACGTGAGCTATAGGAAAGGGCATCACCTCTTCTACATGATGCTTACCAATACCACCACTGGGACCACCTCCGAGTTTTCTCACCTTCATTTCCCTTGAACCTTTATTATTATTTCCAGTATCACACGATCAGTGTTTGCATCTCATAATTAAAACAGCTTGAATCTATAAGAACTTGAGTTACCATAGAAGTGAAAAAGAAAATAAAATGCAATGATGAACAGTGGCATGAAATTAGCCCATAGTCTGCTTGCCCCAAATGGCAATGTTCTAAAGTGATGTGAGGTTCTTTAACGTCTGGTGATTTATGAATACACCTCTTTTTTTTTAAATCATACAATATTTCTGTTCTTTTTTATTGTGATATTTACCTTCTCTGTTGACTCTAGACTTTTAAAAGTACTTCCTGTACTTGGGTTGTTACTATTTAAGAACTATCTGATAGTTGGCATACATGTTTATTTGATTACCCGCAAGCTCATTAGTGAGTACTTTTGGTTAAGGTATGTTTGATTCCTGTTCTGATTAAAAATAAGTAGAGAACATCTGAGGTTTGATTTGGGGAACTGAGCTAATGCCTGGGTATAATGAGTGGAAGAATGGGATTTTACTAAAAATATTTAAGAATTACTGCAGAAGATTGGAAATAAAAGTTGCTTAAAACTTTGAAGTACCATTTGATACTTTATGAAAACACAACCATTTAGGAAACAAATGATGACTAGAATAAAACAATGATTCCAGAATGATTATTAAAAAAACTGAATTCATTTCAAAATTATTTCTAAATAACTCTTAGATTTTCAACTAGAATTTTTTTTTAGCTTTTTTTCTCTCGGTTTTTACAGTCCTCTTGGGTTTTGATGCTGCTTTTAGACAAAATGTTCTTAATTTTAACTCAGCTGCATATGCTCTCCCAATATATATTTCACAGTCTGTAGAATTATTTACTACCTTTCTTAAGACAATATAGTTTAAAGAAAGCTTTAAGTCCCTATTTTCCCTTCTAATAAATGCAGCTCTGTGAAAACTGGTTAATATAAAGAGATTCTTAAGTGGGGTGGGGGGAGGAACAATGCAATTATTGGAAATGATAAATGTTTCTAAAAGTGAAAATAGAAAATGGACCAACAATGAAATGTAATTTTGCTTTTGTGAAGGCTTAAAGAATGATTGTCTTTATGAGGAATGATAAAATTAAATTTTAGAGGCAGGAATGTAGAGGTCTATAGAGGAAGACTTATCCTTTCTGTTAAGACTAAAAATGATAGTTCTACTTAAATCTCTTTTGGCACTAGAAAAATCTTGTGAAATTGACTTTCATATTCCATTGACGTGTCAAGATATCTTATTCACCCAAGAAACAGTTTCCCCTAAAAATATGACTTGTTCTGCACCATCACAGGGTTTAGTTTAAGCATAGCTCTTCTACTTTCAAGGAGCATCATGCTTGTATCAGCTCCAACAGGGTTACAAGGCAAGTGGAGAATTGAGGCCATCAATTTTAAGGCCATAGAGTTGAAAAGTCTAGTTTTTAGAAACTGACTTAAAACATCTTGTATGGGTTATATTTATCGGCTTGGTGCCACAGCATAATGAAATCTATGAAAAAATTATTTTAAGTCTGAATTTATGATTAAATCAGTAAGCTTAACTTGTCATTCATTTACAGAAAGATGTCATAAGAGTGCAGTATTAGAAAAGCAGAGGTCATTTAAAAATGCATCTAAAGGTCACTAGTTCGAAACCCTTTCTTTCACATAATAAGGGTGAGTACAGTCTGTTTTAAACAGTGATAGAGGAAAAATGAATATATAAATAAATATTAAAAAATACAGACGAGGAAAAAACAAGCCTCTAATGAAAGATAACACTTTGCTTTAAAAGAACTGAGCTAGTTTCTCTTTATGGAAATCTCACATGCAATTAAAGGAAATTAAAGATCCAAATCACCAATATTGAACCACAGCAACTTTCAAAACGGGTAGCACAAATGCACTTTCAGGAAATATTTTAATTAATAAGTGATTCACTTGGGTGACTTTGTCTCAAATATGTAGGTGGAAAATTAAGCTGATTATACTCTGACAATTATAGTAGCCAGGAAAATGTTACTGCATTCTTCAGTTTATGCTACTAAAGAATATCCAGAAGGTAATATGAATAATCAGCAAGATGGTAGTAAAGGAGAAACTGCTAATGGACTTTCTGTTGTAGGAAAAATTACACAGGGTTAATACCTTTTTAATTGAAATGTGAAGCCATCTATTTTCAGATCAGCAATCCCAATGATTGCCAGGTTGGTCTATAGATCTTTCTTACTTGGAGAAGTATCCTTCTCGTCTCTTACTAGCCTGCATGCAGTGAAAAAGGATGTCCATCTTGAGAAAGAAGTAACATTCTTCCTTCAAAGATACTGATTTTCTTTATTCAAAACTATTTGTTAAGCATTTACTTTACCAACAAATGTTCTAGCCACTGGCAACAAGCATGACTTTACACATTTCTCTCCCTATGGGGAAATGTTGCTTATGCAGTTTGTCCTCTGCTAGATGTATAAGTATTTTTATTTCTCTACTAGAATTGTTGGAGTGAGCAACATGGGTCCAGCTCGTTTACACTCTGGACCTTGGCTATTAATTTAGTGTTTCTGAACCTGCTTGCTTTCATGCTAGTATTTCTTCTCAAGACCAAAGGGATACTAATCAACAACGGTGAAACAAATAAATCAAGAATCAATTAAATTTCTTTTACCCTTAACTCTGGTAAAGGTCATCCTGGCATTTCTTGAGACATCGACCCATTAATTAGTCAGTATAATCCACTCATGTTTTTAAATATTGGATAACATGTTGAGCAACAAGAAACCTAAGAAGCTTGTTAGCAATCTTCTCCCCATCACCTTCAAGGTATCATTAGTAGATAGTACCATCCTTTCAAACCAGCCATTTGCCTAAAAGTGATATAATTATGACAATTCTGATAGGGTTTGTGCTCTCAAATTCTTTAAACACTACTGGAGTAAATGTAAATCCTTTATCAAACCCAATACTTGTTAGCCACTCATGTGTTGCAAAGAACTGTTCTTTTAGAGTCTGAAGTGTGAACTGGAGTTAAAAGCACTTCCTATTATTTTGAGGTGAAATCTATTATAATCAAGATGTACTCTCCTTGCATTAGTCCAACTCTATCAGGATAGAATCTTGACCAAGATTTTTTGGTCACATTTCATGGAAAACTAGGAGATTTTGGTGATTATACACATGCTAAAAAAATAGGTAATTTTATATAAAGAATTTGAGTATGAGCTAAATCCTCTATTTCTTCCTCATGCTATATGCCAATTGAAAACCTGTTTCACATCTTTACTCTGGGACTCAGTCTAATAAAACAGTTTCCATCCAGAATATTGCCAATCATTATGTCACAGGACAGAAATATTTCAAAGCAAGATTTGGCATTTAAAAATATTCTGCTTCAAACTTGCACACACCAAACCAAGTCTAATGGCCATGACTATCTTCAGCAGGGTGGGGATATAGAATCATCCCAGAGTAGGGGTACCACAGAAAAGGCAACATGAATATTTAGTGCACAACATTTACATTTATCTTGATGGTAAACCGTTGAAAATTAAATATCATCATGTCATGTGATATTTTATAGCCAGTCTTTTATTGGGTTGGCCAAAAAGTTCGTTCGGGTTTTCCATGTTACAGAAAAACCTGAACGAACTTTTTGGCCAACCTCAATATTTTACATGTCAGTGTGAAAAGAGAAATTTATATTAATTTTAAAGTGATAATGGAATAGAAGACAAAAAATATGCTTAGCGTCATGTATCATCTTGGCAAATCCCTGAATATTGCTAAAAAATACATTATGAAATACTGTAGTAATAGTTATGCTTGTAAAGGTGGAAAAAGAACTCTGTATAAATGTATTAGCAACAGGAAGCTTTGAAAATCTTGTTTTGACATTGAAAAAACTAAGTTATATATCACTGTGCCTTATCTTCAGTGAGGTAAATCCAGGAGCAATGATATGACATCTAAACTGGTGACACTGGATGATACTTTTCCACATTTTTTCTTTCCCCAAAAAACTCATATAGCCTTTGTGAATCTATCTAAAGCCATTTGGTCATCTATTTATTACATGAACATGATTCTCTGTAGTTTGCATCATACTTGAAAGCCCTAGAATTCAGAAAAAAAAAAAGAAGAAATAACAAGGAATTCTAAACTGAAGTATTTTCTATGGAAAGAACTTTAATAAGTGATGGTAATGATCCATTACTAGCCTAATGTGCTTTCAGTGAGAAAAAGAAAATCACATTCTCTGAGTAAGTACAGTGCTTTTGTGCACCTCTCCTTCCAGGTGGATATAGCCATGTGCCACGGCACAAGGCTTGGACACCACAGCGTGGACTAGATTTCAGTTTCCCTAACTCTCTTCGGCTAGACAACAATGAGCAATTCAAAAGCTATTCAAGTGTCCGTGGTTTGATGATTGAGAACCTATTGTAGTTTAGTTAAAATAAGGTCTTGATGAATTTGGCAAGACCCAGTTGCACAAAGAGTTTGCTCCAGAACAAGTTTGGGGTATAGGTATTGCTCAAGTGCTTATTTCACATTTTATTTCCACTCTCTGTGATGATCTGGCCTCTAGCTAAGTTTCTGGCTTATTCTCCTCCACTGTTCACCCCCATCAAAAGTTACATTCCAATGATACTTGCTGTATTTGTACTTTCTGAGTCATAAATTTGCTTCAGATGTCCATGCCTTGCAAATATTGTCCCTTCACTTTAACAGTTTCCCATCCCACCTTTCCACCTGACATAGCTTCTAAAAACACAGCTTGCAATTTCATGTTTTCTATGGCAGCCAGGATAATTCACCATAGAGATGTCCTGCCATAGGAAGCATTGATGGGTGACCCTGCTACTTCTACCAAAATATTTAATAAAAGACCACACTTTTCATGGGCTGCTCCTTGCATGGATACAAAGGCAGGTCCATTCCTGCAAAATACAAGATTCACCTGACAGATGACTTTGGTTCATGGACTTTCCATTGGTGTGACCAAATCTTTTGTAGAACAGTCTGAGACTGTTCCTACCCAACACTGTCTCCTTCTTACTCTCCTTCCCAGGAGTCAGATAGTGTCATGCTTCCTCTTACTCCCTCCCCTTTTTCTCTTATATGTATTTTCCCAATAAATGTCTTGCACAAATAAGCCCATTTTGGTATCTTTTCTCTAAGGATCTGAACTAACACAAATTTTACTGTAAGAGGTCAAAAAAATTAGGTGGCAAGATTAGGATTAGAGACAGGCTCAATCACTACCCCATAGGTCTTCATCATCCTAGGTGATACATGAGGCATAGAGAGCATGTAGTACAATAGAGTAGGCTAATTGCTAATGATTTCACCCCTTCTGACCTGGAAATACATTCCAGGGGAAGGAAATGCCTTTTTAAGCGCAATGATTCAGGAATTTGAAAAATATGAGGGTAGTGGGCAGTGAACAGGGGTGTGCTTCCCTTGTGGCGCAGTGGTTGAGAATCTGCCTGCTAATGCAGGGGACACGGGTTCGAGCCCTGGGCTGGGAGGATCCCACATGTCGCGGAGCAACTAGGCCCGTGAGCCACAACTACTGAGCCTGCGCGTCTGGAGCCTGTGCTCCACAACAAGAGAGGCCGCGATAGTAAGAGGCCCGCGCACTGCGATGAAGAGTGGCCCCCACTTGCCACAACTAGAGAAAGCCCTCGCACAGAAACGAAGACCCAACACAGCAAAAATAAATTAATAAATTAATAAACTCCTACCAAAAAAAAAAAGACAGGGGGCTTCTACGTTATATTGGTGCTCTGCAGAGAAACTGAGGGGTATAAACAAGCAGTTAACAGCTAAATATGAGTTCCAGAGGGTCTCTCTGGTAGTGTAAAAGGAAATCCTTATCTCCTAGAGTGGAAGCACAGACACAGCAGCAAATCAATGACTTGATAATTATAGGTGCAAAACTCCAGACACATCTGAAGACTCCTTCAATGCAGACCTTTTGTGCTAAGATCAAAACCTTTTTCTGGGGCCCTGAAACATGACTTGGGGACATCTGGAAGGATGTCCATGTGGATGATGGTTCTGTAGATCTCTGAATTGGCAGAGCTTGGAGAGGAGCCCCATCCTTGCCCGGTAAGATCTAGTTATCCCAATCTGCTCTAGGATACAACACAGTCCTCCTCCCCATGAG